>NC_133324.1:135065271-136265271 GCF_042186555.1 Aquarana catesbeiana | reverse complement strand
TCTGGAAATGGAAAGAACATAAATTCACCATAAACCGACCATGACCAGGTGCTCCGAACAGGATTTCTGACAGAGGACCACTAGTGGAGAGCTTCAGAAAGACCTGGAATTAGCGGGTACAATTTTTTCAAAGAAATCAATAAGTATTGCACTCAACCGCCATGGCCTGTATGCATGCTCACCACGCAAGACTCCATGGCTGAAGAAAAAGCATGTTGAAGTTTGTTTAAAGTTTGCTGCACAACATTTAGACAAGCCTGTGAAATACTGGGAGAATATAGTCTGATCAGATGAGACCAAAATTGAACCCTTTGGATGCCATACTACACACAATGTTTGGAGGTCAAATGACACTGCACATCACCCCAAAAACACCATACCAACAGTGAAGTATGGAGGTGGGACCATCATGATGTGGGGCTGTTTTTCACCATACAGTACTGGCACACTTCATATCATTGAAGGAAGGATGAATGGAAAAATGTACCAAGACATGACTAGGGTAGGTAAGAGCTCATCTGAGATTGCCCTACCTATGTCAGCCCCACTTAACCCCCCCCCCCCTTACTTATCAGGAATGACAACGCAAAACATAAGTGGAGTTAAAATGGCCGAACATGGCCTTTTATTAAACATACACTTTCTATATAAAAACATAACCATACATAACTTATCCAGCTATCAAGGTTAGAGGACCCTGACGGTGCCACATTGCCAAATTTTTCGTGTCTGAGGCACCAGAAAGCTGAGCTGCGACCCCAGCCGCAAACACCGGCTCGGAGCCTAAACCAGCTGACCTCAGACACCCACTGGTCTTAACACTAATATGCATTGTACCGTACACACTCGAGGACTCCATACCTCAGATGGATCCCCACCGTTTTCCCAATAACCATAAACAGACCTCCGTCCAGGACCCCAACAGCCAAACAAAAAACAAAACAAAACATTACAACGGTAAAATCAATACTAAGAAGGGTGGGTGGGAGGGATGCTCTTCCGACGATTTCCTCTCAGCATGTGTGTCGGTACCTCACCTTCCAGACAACTGAACTCCCGGCCCCTCCCTGTCACACCCTCCTCTGATCCAATAAGGTAAGTGCAAGGACTGACATGCTAACATTATAATAGATTAACCCCTGCCAACCAGTTCCCCTTCTCACCCTATCATGTATGCCCTATACTGATTCCGTTCCTCCTCTGCTCTGGGCATGTCTTGACTAGAGAAGGTAAGCGCTCACCTGAGACTGCCCTACCTATGTCAGCCCCACCCCCCACACTTATCAGGAATGACAGCGAAAAACATAAGTGGAGTTAAAATGGCCTTTTATTAAACATACACTTTCTATATAAAAACATAACATAAACCATACATAACTTATCCAACTATCAAGGTTAGAGGACCCTGACGGTGCCACATTGCCAAATTTTTGGTGTCTGAGGCACCAGATAGCTGAGCTGCGACCCCAGCCGCAAACGCTGGCTCAGAGCCACTTGAGGACTCCACACCTCAGATGGATTCCCACCGTTTTCCCAATAACCATAAATGTAACTCCGTCAAATTTTAAGATCGGCTCTGAGCTTTCCGGTCAGACAGATATGGTGCTGTGGGGCACCAACACCTGAAGTTGCTGCCGCCAGCCGGCGGCTGAAAATCCTGCCCATCGGAATGAACCAACAATCGAAATTCAGTTTACCCAGTAATGACTGCAATTCCCGCAACTGCACTTTCCGGCGACCATAGGCCTCCCTGACCTCCTTCGTTAGTGCCACCAATTTATCAAACGGCAGCTAGCATTACATAGCCAACAAATCAATTGTAATGCCAAGAAAGACCAGCTCTGTCGTGGGACCTTCTTTCTTGTCTGGGGTCAACGGAATACCGAAGCGCTCCAATATATGCTGTAAGGTCCCCAAAAGAATCGCACAAATCCGAGAATACGAAGGCCCAAAGCAAAGAAAGTCATCCAGATAATGGATGACTGAGTTCACACCTGACACACCCCGCACTACCCATTCAACAATTGAGCTAAAAGTCTTGAACAAGGCAAATATATTTGAACAACCCATTGGTAAACAACGATCGACAAAATACGAGCCCTGCCATTAACAACTCAACAAATGGATACTGTCAGGATGCCGGAAGGCTGCTTCCACATCCGTCTTTGCCAATAGTGAACCACGGCCATATCGATGCATCTAAGAGACGGCCGCATTGAACGATGTATAGGTAACCGCGCAGGCAAGCAGATCAATACCATCGTTGACAGAGGCTCCCTTAGGATAAGAAAGATGATGGATCAGTCTGAATTTGGTCTATCCAAATTACATTTTTCTAAGGGGAGAAGGGAAAATATTTCCCCATATTCTCCTTTCCAGATTTTGTCATGCACCTCCTGCTTAAGATGGGCGCCGAGTTGTCCCTCGAAGCAGACGTACACCTCACACTTCACTGAATCTGCTAATCTCACCTTATCTGCCATCTTGTCCACATCCTTCTTCTTCTCCGCCACTGATACTGGTCCTGGCTCAGCACCCTCCATCTGCGTGCCAGCCGCTGACCCAACCTGCACCACTGGCAGCGGGGATGGCCCCTGTGCCGGTGCCCCCTGTCCCTCCCCCGGCGGGTCCCACGCAGTCCCTTACCTTGCCTTCCAACCTGCCCAGCAATTCCCGCAAACTCGTTAACACCTCACTCCCGCTCATCCCCGGAGTTCGTGTACCCCCTGACCCCTGTGACCCCTGACCCCGATAGAACAGAAGGAGAAAGTAAGGAAAAAATCAGTAAAAGGGGACTCACCAGGCTGCACAGGGCCGTGGGCCCCCCCAGCCGCAGATCCGGATTCCCTGGATGCAGCACAGCTCTCCTCTTCCAGCTCTCAGTCTTCCTCACTGCTCACTTCCCCCTCTGATTACCAAGCTTCAGGGCTGTGACCTCTTCTCCTCCTGCCAGCAGCTCTGCCTCTCCCTTCCTCAGCAGCAGGCAATCCCTGCTGTGTAAGCTGGCCATGGCTCTGAGGTGTCCCCCGAGCCATGCCGGAGCTCCGCCTCCCGCTGACGTCACCTCCGCTCACCGCCGCTCCATCCACTCTCCCAGTACCTGGATGGGACTCAGGGGTAGTCGCTGCTGTCTTCCTGGCATCATGGGCCGACGTACCCAACCTCCCTCGCTGCAAATCCCGACCACAAGGAGGGCTGCCGGCCACACCAGGAGACAGGCCGCGCCCGCAGGTGTAGCTCTCCCCTGCCAGGCTGTCCCACTGACAGGCAGATCACCAGTGGAGGCAGCCGCATGCTCCTGAATCCGGACGATGGAGGAGGTGATGGTGGCCTTGCGGCGTTAAGTATCACCCCCCATGGGCTCTGCCTGAGATGGGGATTCCTCCCAGGACTGCTCCCTGCAGAAGCTGGCATGTTCTTAGCAGGGGGGCCTTGAGGGTCCAAATGTGGGCTCCCTAGCCAGCGCTGAGCCCTGGGGTTTGATCTGGGCTAAAGCGTTCTGGAGGCCGAGACCTCACAGCACGTGGAGTGGAAGGCCCCGCTTGTGGGGGGCTCCGGTGGACCCCTTGAAGAGTGGCTGCAGCCTGGCTCTGAACCCAGGCTGAGCCATGAATATCTGCTGCAGCCCTAAGTTGAGCCATCAAATGCTCCAAATCGCTCATTTTTCTTTTCTATTTCAGGTACCAGCACCGCCCAGGACAGCAGATGCTCTTCCGACGATTTCCTCTTAGCAAGTGTGCCGGGACCTCCCCTTTCCGGACAACCGAACTCCCGGCCCCTCCCCGTCACACCCTCCTCTGATCCAATAAGGTAAGTGCAAGGACTGACATGCTAACATTATAATAAATTAACCCCTGCCAACCGGTTCCCCTTCTCACCCTGTCATGTATGCCCTATACTGATTCCGTTCCTCCTCTGCTTCGGGCATGTCTTTCTTGATAAAAATCTGCTGTCATCTACCAGGATGATGAAGATGAAATGAGGGTGGACATTTCAGCAAGACAATGATCCCAAACACAAAGCCAAGCAAACTCTCAATTGGTTTCAAAGAAAGAAAATAAAGCTGCTAGAATGGCTCAGCCAATCACCTGACTTGAATCCAATAGAAAATCTATGGAAAGAACTAAAGATCAGAGTTCATAGAAGAGGCTCACGGAACCTTCAAGATGTGAAGACTGTGTGGAAGAATGGGCCAAAATCACACCTGAGTACTGCATGCGACTAGTTTCTCCATACAGGAGGCATCTTGAAGCTGTCATTACCAACAAAGGTTGTTGTACGATGTAAACTTTCATCACTAAGTTTTACCTATAGGTAAGCCTATGATAAGGCTTACCTACAGGTAGCATAAATATCTCCTAAACCGGCAATGTTTAGGAGATATTTACTGTACATGCAGCCAGTGACATCGCTGGCGCATGCACTCTGAAGGAATAGCCACCCATGCCGTTCCTTCAGAGCCCTATGCCGTAAATGGCAGCTCCCACGCGGATGTCATCGCTGCTCTGGCCAGTCACAGAGCCGGAGTCCATGAAACTTGAAGCAAGATGGGTGAAGATGGGAGCGTCTGCAGCTCTGACAACTCAGCACTGGAAGAACTTAGTTTTAAGGTAAGTTGAACATAATGTGCTAGTATGCAATGCATACTAGCACATTGTGACATTACCTTGCAGGGTAATAAAAAAAAAAAAAAAACATCCAGCGGTTTACAACCGATTTAAATAAATTTCAGTTAACGTGTTCAATACTTTGTACCTGTGTCATTCCATTTTATTGCACATAACTTGTACATGTAACAGAAGGATGCAAAGATAGATAGATACAGTGCCTCGAAAAAGTACAGCTACAGCAATTCGCTCAGGAGAGCCAACCTGCCGTCGTATAACGACGGCGGCTGGTCGGCAAGTAGTTAATGTTCTCCTTGCCCGGCCTTTCAGTTTAGGTGGACGGCCATGTCTTGGTAGGTTTGTAGTTGTGCCATACTCTTTCCATTTTCACTAAGGTTCTCTAACAAACCTCTGGGGGCTTCACAGAACAGCTGTATTTATACTGAGATTAAATTACACACAAATGGACTCTATTTACCAATTAGGTGACTTCTGAAGGCAATTGGTTCCACTAGATTTTAGATAGGGGTATCAGAGTAAAGGGGGCTGAATACAAATGCGTGCCACACTTTTCAGATGTTTATTTGTAAAAAATGTTGAAAACCAATTATAATTTTCCTTCCAGCTCACAATTATGACACGCTTTGTGTTGGTCTATCACATAAAATCCTAATGAAATACATTTACGTTTTTGGTTGTAACATGACAAAATGTGGGAAATTTCAAGGGGTATGAATACTTTTTCAAGGCACTGTAGATGGACAGAAGATTGATTAGATATTAAACAGGGATACATAGATAGTTAATGGGCTTACAAGCCTATAGTTAGGAATGGGTTTCTTATATCTTTTATGCTTTAGTTTATGATAATGTTATAATAATTATAGCGTTTTTAATAGTATATGTGGTTTAATTTTAATCATTAGCCGTAATTAGTGACAGGGTCACTTTTGTTTTGTGCTGTCCTTTATAGCAATTATGTTAATATTAATTCATTAATTTATGTTAACAGTGATCACCCCACTACATAACTGTGTACGGAGTAGAAACTGTGCATATCATGGTTGCGGGGACATGAAGTTAGTGCATGCGCTGATGGGTATTCATTACTATTAGCATATGGGAAATTATAAGAGGGATGTTGCCATACCGTACAGCCAATCCCAAGAAGAAGTCGTGAAGACGAAACACGTCAGGACATGGCTGTATGGCAATCAATGGTGACATCAGACGTAATACTGGAAGTGACCTTCCAGCGGTGAGGATTTCTGTGTGGGTGTGAGATACCGCTATACACGCGCTGGGTCCGCTGTGACCATGTTATGTCAGTCATGTGCTGCTGCAGTGGATTTAGTACATGTGTATTTTTATCTTATCTAATGTGAGTGCAATGTTTGAAGCCTTTTAACTTTAATACATTTTGAGCAAACCTTACTTGCACCATTGGAGCACTTTGTTTCTTTATATGAGGATTATCCATGGGATCAACATTAAGGATTGGAGATCGGTGGATTCTTTAACCCTGTGTGTGTTGATGCTTATTTGCCGAGCATGAGAGTGCAAGGCAACTTTATTTGGTGAGTGGACACCTAAAAAGGGAGTGGAGTCACCATTTGCACGCGGTGTGGTGGGTACGCTTGAGGTTTAAAGCCTCCTTAAAAACACTTTGTGGACTTATATTGATTTTCACCTTTATATCTGAAGGACTAGTTCAATTTGTGGACTTTGTTCATTGATTTATCACTTGTCACTGGGTGATGTTTCATTGTTCATATATATAGTTTTTTTCTTTTTTGTCATAGCGCCACTATTTACTATATTAGTTTATACGGTAGATAAGATGTAAGAGAGGGATGAGAAAATATATAGATAAAGAGATAGAGATGAGATAAAATATGATACAGGGATGACTAGATAGAGAGATAAAATAGATATAAAACAGGGATGACTATATAGAGACAGTAAATTATGAGACAGGGATGATAGATAAATAAATAGATAGGTGGACAGATAGATAGTGTTTTTCACCATTGGTTTTTACTATTACTATATTTTTTACTATATTCGTAGATGTCACATCCCTGGTCTGTACTGAAAGCAACAGCTGATGGAATACAGAACACATGTATGTGTGACTTGCTGTAGCTCCCAGTAGTGTATTTAGGTTTTGTGCTGCCCTAGGCCTAACTAAACTCGTGCACCCCCTAATTTAAATATGACTCACCCCTTCCTGTCGAGGCCACACCCCTTGCTGTTTAAGACTCGTCCTGAAATTTTTGAGTGGGGACACTAGTTCTGAGGGCCTGGGGGGGGGGGGCAATAGATTCCCTTAATTTGCATAGATTTCCTCTCACTTCCTGTTTGGCTATGGGGCAGGAAGTGAAGGGAAATCTCTGCAATGGGACAGGGACGGTAAAAAATAAACTGACAGGAGCTATAACCCTCCCTTACTCTATCCAAAATTTCAAAAAAAAAAAGTGTTGCCTATAGTTCTACTTTAAGCACAAATTTCTGATAATTTTATGGAGAGTACTAAGAAGATATAACCATGCCAATGGTGCAGCAGAAAACATAGCACAGTGAGGAAAGTTTGCGGTCCAAGATAATAGGACAGTCAAAATCAGAAGCACCGCCCCCCCCCCCCACAGTTGCGGAATGCCGGCCACCGGCATGCCGGGAGCAGTGCGGCTGCTTTATGGGGGCGCTAGACTAATTTGCCTCTCAGCCCAGTCCACCCCATAAGACAGGCGCTACACTAACAGTGTAGCGCAAGCTGGCGGGGACTCTTTCCTTGCTGCCCCCCCGCAAAGTGCTGCCCTAGGCCTGGGCCTTGCCGGCCTTGGCCAGGATACAGCGTTGGTAGCTCCATCGCCTAGCGGTTTGACTGATTAATTAGAGCCCGCCTCGCAGCAGTCTGTGCATGTTTTTTTTACAACACCTCTTAGCCACCTTCTCCTTTTCTAATTCTGCAAAGCCAGACATAATACAGTTCTCTCCAACAAAGCAGACTGAATACATCTATGTTCAGAAATATAGACAGATCTCTATTTTAATCTAGGCCTCGGATTGCTATTCCCACTGCCTGAAGATTAGAGGTAATACAATCAGTAATACTGTTGTGGAGGATTCCTCTGAGATGCCACTGAAATCAGTTACAAGTAAACTTAATTCCAGCTTGTTTCATGGCTGCCGCAGGAGACATCATGCTGATACCTGTAGATTTGGCAGCTTTTTCCTGAGGATAGGCGTGGAATGAAAACTGCACCCTCACATCACATTCTACAGGAACCTGTGAAATGCTACCACTGTTGTTTACTGTCAGAGCGACCAGTGTTCAGTACTCACCGAGCTACCGAAATCTTTAATATTCCCAGGTGGATTCTCAGTGTTACAGAGACACTGCAGTACTATTTGAAAAATGTACAAAATATTCTACAGATACTGCAGATGTAGGTTTCAGCAAATACACAGATAAGGATACAGATCAGTGCAATGCAACAATATATTTATTTTATGTGAAAGACCAACACAAAATGGCACATAATTGTGAAGTGGAAGGAAAGTAACAAATTGTTTTCAAAATTTTTTACAAATAAATCATGTGAAAAGTGTGGTGTGCATTTGTATTCAGCCCCCCTGAGTCAATACTTTGTAGAACCACCTTTTGTTGCAATTACAGCTGCAAGTCTTTTGGGGATGTCTCTACCAGCTTTACACATCTACAGAGTGATATTTTTGCCCGTTCTTCTTTGCAAAATAGCTCAAGCTCTGTCAGATTGGATGGAGAACGTCTGTGAACAGCAATGTTCAAGTCTTGCCACAGATTGTCAATTGGATTTAGGTCTGGACTTTGACTGGGCCATTCTAACACATGAATATGCTTTGATCTAAACCATTCCATTGTAGCTATTGCTGTATGTTTAAGGTCATTGTCCTGCTGGAAGGTGAACCTTCGCCTCAGTTTTTCTTCTAAGATTGCTCTTTATTTGGCTCCATCCAGTGCCGTTAACTAGAACCTTCAGACCCGATGCAAGAAATCATGAAGGGCCCCCCTGACCCCCGGACCGGGCCCTTCCCTTCGAGCCCGGTGGCGGAACGCAAGTGCGATGGTTGTGTGGTAGTTCTGCCACTGGGGTCGGTAGTTTTTAATTTTTATTTTATTTTTGGACCATTTGTTTGTTTCATTAATTTTTTTTTACAAAACTATTTTTCAAAATATTTGTTACAAATTTTTAGGAGACCCATTGGGGGCTTTGGTCAGATATCGGGGGTCTAAACAGACCTCTGATGTTTCACCTTTGAGACAGAGAAAGGAGATTAAGGACACAGCCCTCAATCTCCATCTCTGCAGCCTCAGCTGCACAGAAAGGATGGACAGGAATAGCTCTGTACAGACCTTCCTGTCCATTCACAAACTGAAGCATAGGAAACACAGTGTACTATGTTTCAGTTATGAATAGACAGAGTCAGTGATCAGTACGCATCACTGACTCTCCTTTCAGAAAAGGCTTCATCCTGACACCATCCTGTGTATGTCTTTCTTGATAAAAATCTGTTGCCATCTACCAGGATGATGAAGATGAAACAAGGGTGGACATTTCAGCAAGACAATGATCCCAAACACAAAGCCAAGCAAACTCTCAATTGGTTTCAAGGAAAGAAAATAAAGCTGCTAGAATGGCTCAGCCAATCACCGGACTTGAATCCAATAGAAAATCTATGGAAAGAACTAAAAATCAGAGTTCATAGAAGAGGCTCACGGAACCTTCAAGATGTGAAGACTGTTTGTGTAGAAGAATAGGCCAAAATCACACCTATGCAATGCATGCGACTAGTTTCTCCATACAGGAGGCGTCTTGAAGCTGTCATTACCAACAAAGGATTTTGTATGAATTATTAAAGTGGAAGTAAACTTCCATCACTAAGATTTACCTATAGGTAAGCCTATAATAAGGCTTACCTACAGGTAGTATAAATATCTCCTAAACCGGCATTGTTTAGGAGATATTTACTGTACATGCAGCCAGTGACATCACTGGCGCATGCACTCTGAAGGAACAGCCACCCATGCCGTTCCTTCAGAGCCCTGTGCCGTAAATGGCGGCTCCCACGCGGATGTCATCGCTGCTCTGACAACTCGGCACTGGAAGAGCTTAGTTTTAAGGTAAGTTTAACATAATGTGCTAGTATGCAATGTATACTAGCATATTGTGACATTACTTTGCAGGGTAAGAAAAAAAAAACGTCCAGTGGTTTACAACCGATTTAAATAAATTTCAGTTAGCGTGTTCAATACTTTGTACCTGTGTCATTCCATTTTATTACACATAACTTGTACATGTAACTGAAGGATGCAAAGATAGTTAGTGCCTTGAAAAAGTACAGCTACGGCGATTCGCGCAGGAGAGCCAACCTGCCGCCGTATAACGACGGCGGCTGGTCGGCAAGTAGTTAATGTTCTCCTTGCCCGGCCTTTCAGTTTAGGTGGATGGCCATGTCTTGGTAGGTTTACAGTTGTGCCATACTCTTTCTATTTTCAGATGATGGATTGAACGGTGCTCTGTGAGATGTTCAAAACTTACATAGATACATAGATAGTTAATTAATGGGTTTATAAGCCTATAGTTAGGAATGGGTTTATTATATCTTATTTTATTTTGTTTAGTTTATGATAATGTTATAATAATTATAGCCTTTTTAATTGTATATGCGGTTCAATTTTAATCATTAGCCGTAATAAGTGACAGGGTCGCTTTTGTTCTGTGCTGTCCTTTATAGCAATTATGTTAATATTAGTTCATTAATTTATGTTAACATTGATCGCCCCACTACATAACTGTGTACGGAGTAGAAACTGTGCATATCATGGTTGCGGGGACACGAAGTTAGAGCATGCGCTGATGGGTATTCATTACCATTAGCATATGGAAAATTATAAAAGGGAGATTGTGGTACCGTATAGCCAATCCCAAGAAGAAGTCGTGATGACCAAACACGTCAGGACATGGCTTTACGGCAATCAATGGTGACATCAGACGTAATACCGGAAGTGACCTTCCAGCGGTGAGGATTTCTGTGTGGGTGTGAGATACCCCTATACACATGCTGAGTCCGCTGTGACCATGTTATGTCAGTCATGTGCTGCTGCAGTGGATTTAGTACATGTGTATTTTTATCTTATCTAATGTGAGTGCAATGTTTGAAGCCTTTTAACTTTAATACATTTTGAGCAAACCTTACTTGCACTATTGGAGCACTTTGTTTCTTTATATGTGGATTATCCATGGGATCAACATTAAGGATTGGAGATCGGTGGATTCTTTAACCCTGTGTGTGTTGATGCTTATTTGCCGAGTGCAAGGCAACTTTATTTGGTGAGAGCACACCTAAAAGGGAATGGAGTCACCATTTGCACGCGGTGTGGTGGGTACGCTTGAGGTTTGAAGCCTCCTTAAAAACACTTTGTGGACTTATATTGATTTTCACCTTTATATCTGAAGGACTAGTTCAATTTGTGGACTTTGTTCATTGATTTATCACTTGTCACTGGGTGATGTTTCATTGCTGATATATATTATATATATATATATATATATATATATATATATATATATATATATATATATATATATATATCTCTATATCATTTTTCCTTTTTGTCATAGTGCCACTATTTACTATATTAGTTTATACGGTAGATGTTTATGATACATAGAGAGTGACAACAAATAAAGATAGATAGATAAGCTGTAAGAGAGGGATGAGAAAATATATAGATAAAGAGATAGAGATGAGATAAAATATGATACAGGGATGACTAGATAGGGAGATAGAATAGATATAAAACAGGGATGAGTATATAGAGACAGTAAATATGAGACAGGGATGATAGATAAACAATTAGATCGGTGGACACATAGATAGTGTTTTTCACCATTGGTTTTTACTATTACTGTAATTTTTACTATATTCGTAGATGTCACATCCCTGGTCTGTACTGAAGGTAACAGCTGATGGAATACAGAACACATGTATGTGTGACTTGCTGTAGCTCCATCGTCTAGCATTTTGACTGATTAATTAGAGCCCGCCTCGCAGCAGTCTGTGCATGTTTTTTTTACAATACCTCTTAGCCACCTTCTCCTTCTCTAATTCTGCAAAGCCAGACATAATACAGTTCTCTCCAACAAAGCAGACTGAATACATCTATGTTCAGAAATATAGACAGATCTCTATTTTAATCTAGGCCTCGGATTGCTATTCCCATTGCCTGAAGATTAGAGGTAATACAATCAGTAATACTGTTGTGGAGGATTCCTCTGAGATGCCACTGAAATCAGTTACAAGTAAATTTAATTCCAGCTTGTTTCATGGCTGCCGCAGGAGACATCATGCTGATACCTGTAGATTTGGCAGCTTTTTCCTGAGGATAGGCGTGGAATGAAAACTGCACCCTCACATCACATTCCACAGGAACCTGCGAAATGCTACCACTGTTGTTTACTGTCAGAGCGACCAGTGTTCAGTACTCACCAAGCTACCGAAATCTTTAATATTCCCAGGTGGATTCTCAGTGTTACAGAGACACTGCAGTACTATTTGAAAAATGTGAGAGCGAAATATTCTACAGATACTGCAGATGTAGATTTCAGAAAATACACAGATAAGGATACAGATCAGTGCAATGCAACAATATATTTATTTTATGTGATAGACCAACACAAAGTGGCACATAATTGTGAAGTGGAAGGAAAATAATAAATGGTTTTCAAAATGTTTTACAAATAAATATGTAAAAAGCGTGGCGTGCATTTGCATTCAGCCCCCTGAGTCAATACTTTGTAGAACCACCTTTCACTGCAATTACAGCTGCAAGTCTTTTTGGGTATGTATCTACCAGCTTTACACATTTAGAGAGTGACATTTTTGCCCATTCTTCTTTGCAAAATAGCTCAAGCTCTGTCAGATTGGATGGAGAGTGTCTGTGAACAGCAATGTTCAAGTCTTGCCACAGATTGTCAATTGGATTTAGGTCTGGACTTTGACTGTGCCATTCTAACACATGAATATGCTTTGATCTAAACCAGGGGTCGTCAACCCCTGGTCCCCGGCCCACTACCGGGCCGTGGCGCTTCTGCAGCCGGGCCGCGAGTACGGGCCGCCAGTGAGAGACATGCTGGGCTGCCGGCATAAGAGCGCTGGGTGGATGGAAGAAGCGGGCGGGCAAGCAGAGATAATATCTCTCTCCGCCCCCCGCATCACCGCTCTTCCGGCCTCAAAACCAGTGCTGTCTCAGTGTCAGAGGTGCAGCGGGGAGCAGAGAGATGACATCATTTCATACTGCCCGCCCCGCATCACCGCTCTCATGCGGCTCCTCGCTGTGTGAAAACAGATTCTGTTCAGCGGTGCAGATTGCCTGCCCCCCCCCCGGACAGCTAATCAGGAATGGCAGAAGGGTGGAGCCAGAGAGTGACAGTCGGAGGAGTCCCAGACACTCCCTCTGCCGGGTGAGACTGGCTGCAGCATGAGGAGGGAGACACCCTGCGACATCCAGAGGGGCAATCCCACAGAGATATGACATCATTAGTGACAGGTGAGCTGTGTGTGGGAGTACAGGTGGGGTGTGCTGGGACTTGTAGTTCACCCCCTCAGCTGTCTGCCTGACAAACCACAAGGGGCGCTCCACTCACTCCGCATCTGGTGACAGGCAATGTGGCAAATGACAAATCCACATCTTGTGGCAGTAAGTGTGGCAGGCGATGTGGCAAATGACATTCCGCATTTGGTGGCAGGCAGCGTGGCAAGTGACTATCCACATCTGGTAGCAGGCGACGTGGCAAGTGACGCACTCAGGGCTCCCACTGATTCTACATTATGGTGAGTTGAACTATTTCATTTATTACTACAATGTAATAATAAAAATAATGCGCTTCAATCACCCTGACACCATATCATGCATGGTGCCGGGATGATTGAAGCGCTAACACCAGCCATTTCCCGCAAAAAATCGTGACCCCCCCCCCCCCCCCCCGATCCTTGGCACCTTGGCACAATTTTCTTCTACGCAGCTGATCCCCGGTGCCAAAAAGGTTGGGGACCACTGATCTAAACCATTCCATTGTAGCTTTGGCTGTATGTTTAGGGTCATTGTCTTGCTGGAAGGTGCACCTTCGCGACCAGTTTTTTTTCTAAGATTCTAAGATTGCTCTGTATTTGGCTCCATCCAGTGCCGTAACTAGAACCTTCAGGCCCGATGCAAGAAATCATGAAGGGCCCCCCTGACCCCTGGATAGGGCCCTTCCCTTTGAGCCCGGTGGCAGGACGCAAGTGCGACGTTTGTGTGGTCATTCTGCCACTAGTGACAGTAGTTTTTTTTGTTTTGTTTTTTCAACCATTTGTTTGATTCATTTCTTTTACAAAACTATTTTTTTTAAATATGTGTTAAAATTTTTTAGAAGCCCCGTCGGGAGCTTTGGTCAGATATCGGGGGTCTAAACAGACCTCTGATGTTTCACCTTTGAGACAGAGAAAGCCTCAGCTGCACAGAATGAATGGACAGGAATAGCTCTGCACAGACCTTCCCGTTCATTCACAAACTGAAGCATAGGAAACACAGTGTACTATATTTCAGTTATGAATAGAGAGATCACTGACTCTCCATTCAGAAAAGGCTTCATCCTGACAGATCCTCCGCAGCAGCCGGCAGGAGAGAGGAGAACCCCGCAGAGCTGTGGGGATGGGGGGGGGCAGGAAAAAGCACAGGGGGGGGGGGCTGGAGACACACAGGGGGCAGAAGAAAGAAGTTGCATAGGAGATGTGGGGGTGGCTGCATATAAAAGGAACCAATCTCTCCAATTTCCCCCCACTTCTCCTCCTCTCCCTCCCACAGGCATTCAGCGACTGCAAAAGGAAAATTGAGAGGTCCTCTATGTCGGTGTTTTTCAATCTTTTTCCATTCAGGGCACCCATGAAGTATAACAATAGGTGAATGGGGCTGCACTGCAACCACCCTGCAACTATGTGCACTGCACGCAGTTGCAACATAGTGATGATGCATTTAGGGGGTTGAAACAGGCGGTGAGGAGACAACATATTGCCTCTTTAACGCCTGTCAAATGCCTCTGAAAAAGTGATCTGGAATGTTTTTCATGTCTGCATGGAATGTTTTTCAGAGAACCAGCATTTTCTTGCTGGTACTATGAACAAGCAGTAAAAAAAAAAAAAAAAATCAGTTTCAATTGTACACATATAGGAGGTCAGGATCAAAAGTAATGTGCATACATACACATGCATGTAAACACACATGTACGCACATACACATATATAAACACACACACATATAAACACACACATACACGCTCACACATATATACATACCCTGTTTCCCCGAAAATAAGACCTAGCGTGATTGTTGGTGATGGCTGCAATATAAGCCCTACTCCCCAAATAAGTCCTACCCTGAAAATAAGACCTACAAGGACTTTAACTAGGGCTTATTTGGGGGGTAGGGCTTATATTGCAGCCATCACCGACAATCACGCTAGGTCTTATTTTAGGGGAAACAGGGTATATAAACACACACATACATGTACACACATACACATAAATAAACACACATAAATACAGATAGCCCTTTAAAAAACAGCAATCCTTTATCTTAAAGGAGAAGTCCAGCCTGAGCTCGTTTGGCTGGGCTTCTCCTATGGGTCACAGGAGTGCAATTCGTTTTGCACTCCTGTGCCCCGTTTTCAGCAGACAGCGGACTGAAGTTGACGTCACCAATTTCAGTCCAGGCACCGCGTCATCCCAACAATAGGTGTCTGGATCCGCCAGGTGCCTGGACTGACACCCGTCTCAGCCTCTCAGCCAGCCACAGAGAGAATGAGCCGGACGCTCCCCGCCCCCTCCACAGCTCAGCGCTCCAGTGTGCGTGGAGGAGCAGAGCGGAGAGCTGTGATTGACAGTCAACAGCCCTCGGTTCTCAGTGTAGAGGTGCTGGGGGACGGATGCAGCATCGGACCGATGCTGGATCCACCTACGTAAGTATGATGGAGGAAAAACTGGTGTAAACAGTGTGACCAGCTCCCCACAATGCGGATTTACTGTTAGGCTGAGGATCGGGGAGCTCGGTCTCAGACGCCCTTGCCACTCCTCCTATTTAGGCATACAGGGGGCCCACTTCATCCATCTTCCCATCAACTCTGATCAGCTTCCCTGTCCCTGCTGAAGAAAAGCATGTCCTCAATATGATGTCGCCACCATGTTTCACGGTGGGGATGGTGTGTTTAGGGTGATGTTCAGTGTTAGTTTTCCACCACACATGCTTTTTGCTTTTAGGCCAACAATTTCAATTTTGGTCTTATCTGACCAGAGCACCTTCTTCCACATGGCTTCTCACAAACTGCAAACTGGACTTCTTAAGGCTTTCTTTCAACAATAGTTTTCTTCTTGCCGCTCTTTTTTATTATTATACAGGATTTATATCCTGTATAATACTCTTCCATAAAGGCCAGATTTGTGGCATGCACGACTAATAGCTGTCCTGTGGACAGATTCTCCCACCTGAGCTGTGGATCTCTGCAGCTCATCCAGAGTTACCATGGGCCTCTTGGCTGCTTCTCTGATTAATGCTCTCCTTGCCTAGCCTGTCAGTTTAGGTGGACGGCCATGTCTTGGCAGGTTTGCAGTTGTGCCATGCTCCATGAAATGTTCAAAGCTTGGGATTTTTTTTATATCCTAACCCTGCTTTAAACTCTTCCCAACTTTAACTCTGACCAGTCTGGTGTGTTCCTTGGCCTTCATGATGCTGTTTGTTCACTAAGGTTTTCTGAGGGCTTCACAGAACAGCTGTATTTATACTTAAAATTAAATTACACACAGGTAGACACTATTTACTAATTAAGTGAAGACAATTGGTTCCACTAGATTTTAGTTAGGGGTATCAGAGTATAGGGTGCTGAGTACAAATGCACACCACACTTTTCAGATATTTATTTGTAAAAATTTTGAAAACCACTTATCGTTTTCATTTCACTTCACAATTATGTGCCACTTTGGGTTGGTCTATCACATAAGATCCCCAAAAAATGTATTTACGTTTTTGGTTGTAAAACATGGAAAATTTCAAGGGGTCTGAATACTTTTTCAAGGCACTATATGTGTAAAAATTTCAAAGCTGCACTGACATTCCGCAACAGGGAAAGATGGAGCAGCAATGGTACACAGCTGTGCATGTAGATACAACCCCCTTCCTAATGCATTGGTTCCACACAACTGCAAAAGCAAAAAGGGGAAAATCCCAGGCAAAATTTAGGCTTTCTTGCAGGGACTGGTTACCACCAATATAACTGTGCTTTGATTGCTTGACTTAGTAATGGATCATATCTGCGCCCACATTTTCTCACCCAGAGGGAAGCCTAAATTTCTTGACAAATGTTGATGTCTTAGAAGGGAAGTGTAATGCCCCGTACACACGGTCGGACTTTGTTCGGACATTCCGACAACAAAATCCTAGGATTTTTTCCAGCGGATGTTGGCTCAAACTTGTCTTGCATACACACGGCCACACAAAGTTGTCGGAAAATCCGATCGTTCTAAACGCGGTGACGTAAAACACGTACGTCGGGACTATAAACGGGGCAGTGGCCAATAGCTTTCATCTCTTTATTTATTCTGAGCATGCGTGGCACTTTGTGCGTCGGATTTGTGTACACACGATCGGAATTTCCGACAACGGATTTTGTTGTCGGAAAATTTTATATCCTGCTCTCAAACTTTGTGTGTCGGAAAATCCGATGGAAAATGTGTGATGGAGCCCACACACGGTCGGAATTTCCGACAACAAGGTCCTATCACACATTTTCCGTCGGAAAATCCGACCGTGTGTACGGGGCATGACTGTAGTGAATAAATCAAAGAGCTGAGATCTGGAACATGCAGGTCATCTTGACACCTAAACTCACATACAGTAGATTACCCATTTCATAAACCGTGGCCTATAGATGCCACCAGCAAACTTCTTATTTATTCATCTTTATTTAGACATCAGCAAAAAAAAAAAAAAAACCCCAGCCCATGTTTTGGGACCACACAGAGCCATTTCCCCAAGGCAAAGTGACTTTGCTATGCTGCCCTGAAACATTAGTGTCTGGATAAATAAAACATGGACAGGTGTAAAAATCTCTATATGCATTGGGGAGATTTCCCCTCACTTCCTTTCAGAGCAGGGAGTTAAGGAAAATCTCTAATGGGGATACAGACAAAAACAAGTGAGAGAGGAAGAGTATGACAATGTTTTTATTGTGGTCTGTGATTTCCTGTACAAGCGTCATAGGGAAGTGAGGAAAAATCTCCCCAATGGCATCACAGACAAAAAAAAAAAATCTTGCAGAAATGTATACTCCTTACTTTATCTAAAAGTATGAAAAACAAATGGGCTGAATTTAGGCTTGTGATTGACTAAACCATTTCATAATAGGGGATCAGGAACTGTCTGAGAGGTTAGGAACTCCAGGACTTCAGTGTGCCCCAGGAGCCCCCAAACTGCTTGTGTAACCTCAAATGTTATGAAATGCCCAACCAAAAGAGTTTCACCCCACTACCACCTTCCTCCCTGTAGCAAGTGGCAACACTGAATGGTTGACCCTTGTAGATGGGAGAGGAACTCACTGCAAAGGTAAATCTTTTTTTCCACGGAGTTCAGCATTAAAATGTTTAAACAGCTTGTTTCTATGTATAAATTGTAACTACAGTATATGCATGGAAGAAGCCATATTTGCACATTGCATACACAAGCTCTGTGTCTTTTTTTGCAGTGTTGCACAGTGATGGCACTTTACTGCTCCTTATCACATTGCATGTCTATGAGTTGACAACTCACCCGCTAAGGTCTTTTTAAACGGGGCAGTAGCCAATAGCTTTCTTCTCTTAATTTATTCTGAGCATGCATGACACTTTGTGCGTCGGAATTGTGTACACACGATCTGAATTTCCGACAACGGATTTTGTTGTCGGAAAATTTTATAGCAAGCTCTCAAACTTTGTGTGTCAGAAATTCCTATGGAAAATGTGTGATGGAGCCTACACACGGTCGGAATTTCCGACAACAAGGTCCTATCACACATTTTCCATCGGAAAATCCTATCGTGTGTACAGGGCATAAGGCTGGGTTCAAACTTATGCAAATTGGATGCGGCTTTCCCCGTATCCAATTAGCATGACAGGAGATTGTGATCGGCTCTCTATGGAGCCAGTTCACACATCTCCGGGGCGGCTGCAGAGCGGATTGCACAGGGGTCCTGATTTGTGCCTGAAAAGAGGCAAAAGGCAATTTTTTTTCTAGTTTTTAAAAGAGTGGAGAGGGATTAGAACGTTTGTCAGTCTATATTGCTGCCCGTGCTCCCATTAAGGAGACTCTCAATTTATATTTGTATTGTTTACCATTATCATTGAAAGTAAAAGTAACAGAAAATCCCAAATTTTGGGTTGTCCCCAGAAAAGTAATAGAGGGGAAAACTTCCAATGTAGACACTAGTTCTGGTGATCTGGGGGTCCCCAAGGAATTCCCTTAATTTGCAGGGATTTCCTCTCACTTCCTGTTTGGCTGACCTTCCTTTGCTGTATCTAAAATGAAAAAAAAAAGTTTTGTCTATAGTTCTACTTTACTATTACAATAGACCAGTGCTTGTGTAATTTAAAAGAGAAGTATGGGATTTGGGTTTTACTTAAATCATACTTACCTAGCTGGATGCAGCCTCAGTCCGATGCTGCATCTGTACCCCGCTGGCTCTAACACTGAGAACTGAGCGATCAAACACTGCCGATCGCTCAGTTCTCAACGCTCCGTGAGCAGAGAGCTGGTGACTCAGTCACTGCTGTCTGCTCTGCCCCCCCCCCCCCCCGCCCATGCTCACTGAAGCGCTGGGCTGTGGATGGGCAGGAGCGGCTGGCTCAGCCTCTCAGCAAGCTAGATGCCGGTCCAGGCATGTGGGTGGATCCCGACCATATAGTCACGATCTTTCCCGAGCCTGAACCAGCTCTGTGACATCAGCGGACTTCTGCTGAAAGCGGGTTGGGTGGCTGTACTTCTCCTGTGGATCACACAAGCTTTGGCTGTACTTCTCATTTAACATATACAAGAAAAGAAATATGAATTTAGATAAAAATCGAGATGTAGTGGCGGCATAATGTCTGTCTGGATACCAGATTTCACTAGGAGGTAGGTGGTGCTGCATCTGACTCCTGATCAGAAACCACTTTCTGTGATGTAGTGGTGTCAACCTTCCATTATACTCTAGACCAGCCTTTTTCAACAAGGGTGCCTTGAGGTCTCTTCAGGGGCGCCTTGGCAAAATGCCTAAAAATTGCCCAAAAATTGTATTAAAGGCGGTGGGTGGATGAAGCCTGCCTTTTAGTTACACAAACCCACACGTTTTCATTGTGCAGCATTACAACCTAGCTGCTGACCTCCTAACGACCAATGACATTACTGTATCAGTTGATAAGGAGGATGTCAGTCACCTGTATAGCATCCTTGTTTGACCCTCCCCTGCCTCTCACCATCAGGTTTGGGGTCACATTAGCTTAGTGATGGAGTAAAACTGAGAAAGGAGAGAAAAAATTTAGAATACTAGTCAGTACCAGTTTGCATCTCTAACGTTGGGTCTCCTATGTGTGTGGATGTTGCTGCATTATGTAAAACTATCAGAATAGTTTTTACATTTTAGGATGGGGTGCCTCAAGACTGTCCATAATTTTGGTGGGTGCTTCGAGATTGTCCATAATTTGTAAAGGGTGCCTTGACTGAAAAAAGGTTGAGAAACACTGCTCTAGAACAGTCTTTCTCAACTTTTTTACCCATGAGAAACCCATGCTAAAACCAATTCATTGGAGGTCAGTAGAGAAACAATTCATGAGGGGTCAGTGGGAAAATGCCCCCTACACTGATGGTCAATAGTAAGAATGCCCTTACAGCAGTGGTCAAAATGGCACTTTAACAGCCAAAAAGATCATTGGAGTCATGCAGCTAAATCTGTCACGTGGGACTGGTTCAGGAACTATGCAAGCTCTATCGAATGGGAGCTCAATCAGCCACAGCTCAAGGAACCCCTAGCAACTTCTGGAAGAACCCTGGTTGAGAGTGGCTGCTAGGGGGAGAATAGAGGCAATATCTACATTGAAAACTAGATAAAAATAATCATTAGTTTAGGGATTTTTCAGTCTACTTACTCAGTTCTTCAGTAAAGGTTGCTGGCAAGAAAGGAGTCCTGATGAATGCATGGCAGTCCCCTGTAACATGCAGAGATTCAATGATTGTAGTACAGATCCAGCGATAGATAGCAACAGAGGTGTTTATATATAGGCAATAAAACTTTGTATTATGAAAGCTACAAACAGAAATACGGAAGTGAGGAACATGCTCTGATTCAAAAGAAAACCTTTGGAGGAGGAATTATGAAGCTTGAAAGACTACAAAAGACTTTCCAAAGGCCTGGGTATTCATTATTTTATTACATCAAGTGACTGTTGGTGACAGAAATACAGTACAGTTTTTATTTAAAAAAAAAAAACCCTGCATTTGGAACGTGCCAACTATATACTGTATAATATTATCATAAACATGTCAATTTTTTGGCTCTTAAAAAAATAAAAAAAATGGAGCCAAAGCATATGTCAAGTGACAATTTGGGGGACATCTATTAGCCAAATTAGGGACACAGAACAGGCTGCCTTTCACTTAGCAAAGTCTATGCAACAGCTTTTTGTATGCAACCCTATTACCTGAAATCCTGGGCAGCCAACTTAAGGCTTGTACACATGATAAGAAAATTGGAAGTAACATTTCGTCCGACGAACGATCTGCCAATTTTCGGATCGTTAGTATGGTGCTTTTGACAGCCGATTCCGAATTTCTAGACAAAAATTGGATGTGCAGGCTATAAAATTTTTATCGTACATGAACACAACGTCTGATTTTTGTTTAATTAGTACACTTTTCTTTGTAAGAGCAAGAATACGCATGCTCAAAAATAAAAAAATACATACAAAACTATTCAACACATGACATCACTTCTGAAATTGATTTCTGTCGTACGAGAATTTTCATATGTGGAGTAACCACTCAATTTTGATATGAGACTAGCATGCAACAAAAAACTGACGAAAATTTGTCCGATAATCTGATCGTATGTACCAGGCTTTAGACAAATTTGCAAATGTCAGATTGAAGATAAGACAGAATTTCAGTTTAAGGTCCCTTTTACACGGGCAAACCGATCGGTCTGATTTTTTTAGATCAGACCATCCATTGCCCTCTATGCAGCGGCGGATGTAAATGGTCATGTGTTCATTTACACCCACCGACATCTGAACCAATCCTATCTGTTAAAAACCAGACAGATGGGGCCATTCCCTATCCATCTGGTGGATCGGCTAGGATAACAGTAAACGGATAGACAGTCCATTTACATCTGACCACCCATAGAAGAAAGCGGGCTTTGTCTGTGTCCGCTGCTTAAGCAGAGCGGACATGGACCTGTCATCCACTTGCTCAGCGGGGATCAGCGGACAGATCCCCCGCTGAGCAGGTGGATCCGCTGGCCATGTGAAAGAACCCCTAAAAGACACCTAGTTAAGAAGTGGTCAGGGTCAGGTTTAATTCTGTCCCGGTGCAACCTTCAAGTTGCACAGGGGGGAAATTTGGAAATTTATGAATGATGCTGAACTCAGCCGCTGATGTGCATTAGAATTTAGGATGACAGCAGTGCCAAATCGCTGATCATAATGCATCACACTTTCTTTTTTTTTTTTTATAAACGTTATTAAAATGTCACAAATGGATTTACTAAAGCTGAAGAGTGCAAAATCAGGCTCACTTTTGCATAGAAACCTATCAGCTTCCAGAATATATTTATTTGAACAAGCTGAGGTTTAGAAGCTCATTGGCTACCATGCACAGCTGCACCAGATTCTGAGTGCACCAGTTTTAGCAAATCTCCCCCAAAGTGCCATTTCATTAAAGGATACGTTCACCTTTTTTAAAAAAATATATAAATGCACATCTTTTGCCAGTTAAAAAAATGTGCATTTAATATTATTTATTATTATTTTTTTTATTAGGAGCCTGTAAAGCATTTCACCCGTGATCAGCAATTTGCAGGTTCTCCTGCAGAATGTCAGTGTAGCTGTCTGCCTGTACATTGTGGGCAGTTACTAAATGACAGGAAGATTCACTAAGCTACCAAGAGTGCTCATCAGCTGGTTCATTGAGAACTACAAGCCGTCAGCCACAATGATGGACTGTAATGCTCTGTACACACGATAGGATTTTCCAACGGAAAATGTTCGATGGGAGCTTGTTGTCAGAAATAACGACCGCATGTAGGCTCCATCGGACATTTTCAATCGGAATTTCCGTCACACAAAAATTTGAGATCTGGATCTCAAATTTTCCCACAACAAAATCCGTTCTCGTAAATTCTGATCGTGTGTACACAATTCCGACACACAAAGTTCCACACATGCTCGGAATCAAGCAGAAGAGCCGCACTGGCTATTGAACTTCATTTTTCTCGGCTTGTCGTACGTATTGTACGTCACCGCGTTGTTGATGTTCGGAATTTATGACAACTTTGTGTGACCGTGTGTATGCAAGACAAGTTTGAGCCAACATCCGTCGGAAAAAAAACATGGATTTTGTTGTCGGAAAATCCTATCGTGTGTACAGGGCATAAGTGTAGATCTCCCATTCATGGAACTCTGTGAATTAATGATGTGGCCAGATTTTTTAAATTGTGACAGCGGGTGCAGGGAGAAGATCCCCGGCCCGTTGTCATAATGGGGGCTCGGGGGAGAGAGGAGGTTGGTCAGTTAGTAACATGTTACATCCTAAATATGGGTGTAACATGCACCATGTTACAAAAGGTGAACTTATCCTTTAAAGGTGTTGTAAAGTCTCAAGGTTTTACCCCTTTTAGCCATTCTATGCATTAAGGTGTAAAACCTGTGCTGCAGCTGCCCCCCAGAGCCCCCCCTTTTTCTTACCTGAACCCCATCGTTCCATCGCCTAGCACGAGCCCATCACCTCCAGTCGCTGTCTCCATCCTCATTGGATAGATTTATAGTAGCAGGAGTCATTGGCTCCTGCTGCTGTCAATCAAATCCAGTGACACGGGAGCAGGGGGCAGGGCCATGTACTGCTGTCTGTGTCAATGGACGCAGCAGCGGGACTCGTGAGCGTGCCCGCACGGGTGCCCCCAGGGAATGCGGGTCTCCGTGGGGGCACCCAATGAAGAAAAGAAGCCAGGAGCGCTGCCGGGGGAGCCCAGAAGAGGAGGATCAGGGCTTCTCTATGCAAAACCCTTGCACAGAGCAGGTAAGTATAACATTTTTGTTATTAAAAAAAAAAAACAACCTTTACAAACACTTTAAGTTGTAGGCTGCAGCAGCGATGGATTGTGTCGCACTGTGCTGTGCTAAAGAAAAGAAAAGTACTGCATGATGTACTTTTTTCAGCACAAATCACCTCAACACAGTGGTGTGTACTAAAATGCAAATTGACACATAATCATCCTTTAATATCCTTTAATAGCTGTAAACTGATGAAAAACAAATTATTTTATTGAATGGCTGGATGTGTTGGGCTAAGTGCCATTAATGGGCATTTGAAGGAACACAATTTATATCCATTAGTAAATAAAGCCTTTACTTACAACATTTATCACAATGAAACATGTTATAAAATCCTATTCCTTGTCTAGGTAAACATAACCATAGGCATAAGTGAAGAGGCCCAGCAATACAGGACAGACACAAAAAAGCTGATGCCAAATTTTCAGGTTGTCTTTAGTTCAAATGTCAGATTTTGGACACTCATAGAAATGCTAATAGGACTTCTAAAGGCTTTGTATGCAGAGGTGACAAAGTACACTGCAGCTGTCTATTGGCCATATATGGTGCTGTGATGGCACAGCTGCTTGCTTCAGCCAATAAAATGCCTTGGTTTTATTCCTTTTAATTTAGCTGCCAAACAGGCTTCCTGCCAGCTAAGAACTCTCTGCTATTCTAAAACTCTGCAGGGTTTAACTCATAAGTAAAAATACTTGATGTATTTTCCTTTCTAGGGACTACTAATCCTTTGAATATTTGCAGTGACTTTCCTTCCACTGTTTCATTATAAATGGCAGATAAAAAAAGAAAATTGAACGTACATAGCTTATGTTGAATATGATGGAGTGGGAAAAGTACAACTACAAGAAGGTCACGCAGATTATATTTTGGTCTAAAGGAAACCTGTCGCCACCGCTGAGATAATTTCCTAAATGGGAACACATATAGTCTGCACACATATAGTGCTAATGACCAGACTCATAGGCTGAGTTACTCTACTAAATATTCTCCCTCTTTAATAGTCTATGCCACTAATGTGCATAGCCCTACACTGTCATCATCAGGCGGACAAAAAAAAAAATCAAATACCCACACATTTAAAAAGTACAGCCATGTGCTTTACAAATCGGCTTGAGGCTCTGCTTCTTTCGTGACCCCTTAGCAAACAAAACATCATTCATTTCAATGAATGATTGAGAGCACATAAGGAGCAGACCCTGGTCAAATGACCTGTTATCTTCTTTCATTGGTTCTAACCTGGCTGAGAAAACTGTGTCAACGTGTAGGCCTAGTTAGCCTAGTGGTAAATTCAGATTTAAAGATAGTTACATAGTTGGTAAGATTGAATTAAGACACTAGTCCATCCAGTTCAACCTGTGTGGGTGTAATTGTGTATTTACCATTTCCCAGATCTCTGTATGTTGTGTTTGAGAAGATGCCCATCTTGGACAAATGTATTTATGTAAATACCATACCTGGTAGATCCCCCTGGAACCTGGAAATCACTGTAGTAGACACCGCTACTCCAGTAATTTCCATGAGCTTCCAGATCTTATGCCGAGAAGCTGCTTTTCTTAACTGTTTACACAGTAGGTTGCCAGCTCAACAGGAGCACCATTCAGACAACGCTTTGCATTTTGTCAATGGATGCAAAGCATTATCGGATTGGATGACGTGGAGAGGTGGACCAGTGACTTTACAATCTCCACCTCGTCCAATCAAAGAATGCTTTTCATTCATTTGGAGAATGCTAAGCATTCTCTGGATGGCACCCTTGCCAAGCGGGTGACCTCCTGTGCTCAGATAGAAGAAGCAGGGCAGCCATGCAGCATGGGATCTGGAACTTAGTGGAAATCACCGTAGTTTTGGTGCCTACTACAGTGATTTCCAGCTTCCAAGGGGTTCTTCAACCAAAGAAGAAGAGCAACCTCTTATGCTGTAACCGCCATTAGAGTAGTTGCTGGGTCATATACCCTCCATCCAGGCAAAATCACTGTTGCTACTTGTGCTACTTTCCCTTTGAGAAAGTGACGTGACAGTCACGCAACGCGTCAGGGAGGAGAGGCGGCTACATTCGGCTTCCCGATCACGGCTGGGATCGGGGAGCAGCTGCAGTTTTTGCTTATGTGTAAAGTTTTAAATGTAAGTGGATAACTTTCAATAAATTTAATATTTTAAACTACTACACTATGGAGTGCTTCCCCCTCTGCTTTATATTGACAAGCTTATTCACTGGAGCGATCTGAGAACGAAGTGCGGTCTGAGATAAGAGATCCCTAGGGGAACTTTCATTAAGGGGATCGTGAAGCTGATTGCATCATCTGTAGTGGCTTACAGGGCTGTTATCACTCAGCCGTGAGGTGAGAGGCTGGGAGTACCACATCTTTCCACACACTTGCGATTGATTGCTGCCACTGGTTATTCCTTGATGAACTATCTTTTCACATTTTTCAATTGAGATTGTCACGATTTGGATTGTATCATCTATGGACACTGCGTTGGTTTATTTTATTCAGCACTTTTTTTCATTTTTTGGACTTTTATATTTAATTTATTATTTCTAACACACTTTTGTGGAGTTTTGCATGTTATTCAAAGCTCATTACTTGTTAATGCAAATTGATGCTGCACAGATTGCTTATTTTGCACGTACATATTTATTAATTTTTCAGTATGTCCATCATTATTTATACTTATTGATTTTGCACTTTTATATTCGCACATTGGTTTCAGGTATTTATGCACTTTATCGCTGTGCTCTGTTTGAGCCAACTCATTTTTAATTATTATTAATTTTCACTTACTATTGGAAGATTGTCTTTCCTCTCCTGGTTGCTTATTTATTTTTATTTTTACTTTTTGCTAGGCTCCATTTGTAGCCAGTCTGAAAGTGGGGTAATCTGTGATTCATCTTTTGATGTAACAATGGTTCATTATAACCTTTGGTTACACAATATAATGGAAGATTAATATTAAGATACAATTATTCTCTGGATTTTCTGTTATGAATCTCCTGTTATTGTTGGTTGCGTTACAATTTTAGTCATACTCATTAGCTTGATTTACCACACCTTTTAGTAAGCGCCGCATATTTCATTACCTTTTATTTCTCTTTGATTGGTGTGGGAACACCTCTATGCTGGCAGCTACATCCATTAGTCTTTTAGTTTTTTATTTGTGCCGTGCTTTTTGGTCTGCGCACTAGTACTCATTATCATTTAATACTTGTGACGTACCCCCGTACTCAAGATGAGTCTGCCCGCTGTAAAAAATGCTTCCTCTGTCCAGTACCAGCATGATCCAAAGTCCCTTAGCCCACCCTGTCACTTTTTTGAAGCATCAGTGTAGGGTAAAACAATAGACTGTTTATTCAAAACAAATGTACAGAGAGGTAACACTCGGGGACAATCCCCCCTCCCTTTGCACAATGATTCAGGGCGGGGTAAACTGCCCATTCAGCAATAAGAGACACACAGGTATTCAAACATTTCGACAATAGACCACCTTATCAGCAGGGAGGCTTCTGGAGGAATTCCCCCCTCCCCTCTCCTCCCTGGAACCCCCCCCCCCCCCCCCCGGCCTTCATACAAAAAACACATAATACAAACAGTAAAGAGGAGCTGGACGTGGTAACAATGGTGGCTGATAATAGTTCCACAAGCCTGGCTGGGAGAAGTGTGGCTGCCTGGTAACTTAGGAACATGGGACAGCAGTCACACTTCAAACAACCTAGTAAAAATACTACAACAGTTTATGAGACCAAGCTCATACAATAGTCCAGCAGTTGGAAAGGTGAAATTTATCTTCATATATTCCTTGAGGGATATTGTTCAAGAATATTACTGCCCAAAGTGAAAAAGCCCCTTCATTCCTTCATCACAAACCACACACACAGAATCCAGGACAACACTGTCAAAAGGAAATTTGAGTCTGATATGGTTGTATGGTGAGTTGGGTTAAGCAGACCCAACTGGATTTCTCGGTCACCCTGTGCCCCTAATAGACACAGGTTGACTTAAACATAGGAGGGGTCGGGGGAGCTGCACAGCACTTCCAGTGCTCTCCAAGGTAAGCTGGGTTCCACCAGCCCCCCGCCCAAAGTGACTCCTGTCACACATCTTCTCTTTCGGCAGGGGGACTAACACAGGAGGAGACCCCAGATGGGTTGACTCGAAAGTTAGTCAGTAGTTCCAGTCCTGCAATGCCAGAATCCACAGAGTACCCCAAATAAATTGTCCCAAACATAGTATTACTCATCCAGCCAACCTCTGCCTCTCTCGTAGAACATACCCACCGCTGGGGAGAGGCGTGGACTGGCCCTTCTCCCTGGAGTCCTGTCAGCCACTGGAAAGAAGACAGGGTGATTGGGCTCACTCCCTCATGCTGTGGGGGATCTGGGCTGATTACCAAGCATCCCTGGGGTATACAGGTGGAGGCTGTAGTCCCATCCACCTTTTCTGGATGAGAATCCCCCAGTGTTTGCAAAGCATGGCTGACATCCTCCCATCTCAGTGCCAGACCATTTTCTGGGGTTGTGTCAGTGGAGACCGAAGTCCCATCCACTACCACAGGAAACCCATCTTTTGTTAGTTGAGGGCAGAGGCCAGCAGCACTCTGCATTGTTGCCAACCCTTCTGCTGGGTTGCTGGCATCATTCTGGGGTGCCATCTGCTGCTGGGAAGGGAAGCCGGCTGCTTCATCTCCCTTACCCTCATCTAGCTGCTGGGACGACATGTCTCTGGTACTGTCTCCCAGGTGCACGGATCCTTGCTGGGGAGGAAACACCACCACCTTCTCACCCTGGGCCTCCGGAACTGCCGCAGGTGTAGGGCAGAGGTCTTGGACCCTCTGTCCAGTTGTCAGTGCTTCAGCTGGAGAAGTTTATTGTAACGCCATAGATTCTGCTGGCAGAAAATCCTATGTCCCTGTCAATGTTGTGGGAGAAAAGCCGACTGCCTCTTCTCTCAGGGAGGCTGAAACTGCTGTTGGTGCTAGCCAGAGCTCAGTGATGTTTTGCCCTGATGCCAGCTCTTCTGCTGGAGGCTCGCCAGGTTGCTCTTCCTCAGCAGAGAAGTCTATTAAATCCCCAGTCTCTGGAACTGGTGTCTGGGGAGAGAAATTCACCATCTCCTGTCCGTAGAACGAAGAAGATGTTACCAGTGCTGGGCAGAGGCTAGTAGAGCTCCGCCCTGTTAGCACTTCAGTTTTAATTTCAGTAAATGTTACCTCCTTCAATGAAAAGTCAATTAAGTTAATTCTTTTGGTGATCTATGGCTGGAGATTGAGGACAGCTCCTCTGGCTGCTGGACAGACACATTCCTCCATCCAACCTCGTCTTGTGCAGAAACAGGTTCATCCAGATAAGTTAAAACTTACTGCATCCACCATAAGAGCTCCGCTTCCATAGCTGGAGGTGGAGGTGAACAACGCACCCCGTTACTCTGCCCCATTGCCAACACTTCAGCCATGATTTCAGGACGGTCGGATGGTACTTCTGGATAGTTCCAGGCAAAGGGAGCCCCGCCCTGCTGCTGATCAGAGTCTGTAGGCGATCTCCAGCTCCCATTCCCGAACGGCCAGAAACTCTAAATCTTCCTGTGCCCAGAGCACTTCCGAGACATTCAGTCTTCACTCTCTGTACTCCATTATTTCCTCCAAACGCCACTCCAGATCACTCCCAAAGTCAAGGTCCTTGAACTGCCTCCAGTACAACAGCCCCAGGCCACCGCAGTCAAAGCCATTCCTTTGGAATTCCTTTTCCATGACAGCTGGTATCTGTACCTCTCCTCTCCTGCCATCCAGACCTTGGATCAAAGTGGTGTTTGGATGTGTTCATGGCAAGGAAGCACGATCCCCCTGCCACCAATTGTGACAGAGCCCCATACTCAATATGAGTCTGTCTGACGTAAATGCTTCCTCTATCCGGTACCAGCACGGTCCAAGGTCCCTTAGCCCACCCAGTCACTTTGTCAAAGCATCAGTGTAGGGTAAATCAACAGACTGTTTATTCAAACACATGTACAGAGAGGTAACACTCAGGAACAATCCCCACTCCCTTTGCACAATGATTCAGGGTGGGGTAAACTGTCCAATCAGCAATAAGAAACACACAGGTATTCAAACATTTCAACAATAGACCACCTTATCAGCAGGTAGGCTGCTGGAGGAATTCCCCCCTTCGCTCTCCTCCCTGCCTCCGGTCTTAATGCAAGAAACACATAGTACAAACAGTACAGAGAAGCTGGGCATGGTAACAATGGTGGCCGATAATAGTTCTACACGCCTGGCTGGGAGAAGTGTGACTGCATGGAACATAGGGCAGCAGTCACACTTTAAACAACCTAGTAAAAAGACTACAACAGTTTATGAGACCAAGCTCATACAATAGTCCAGCAGTTGGAAAGGTGAAATTTATCTTCATATATTCCTTGAGGGATATTGTTGAGTCCGGTATGGTTGTATGGTAAGTTGGGTTAGGCAGACCCAACTGGGGTTCTTGGTCACCCTGTGCCCCTAATAGACACAGGATGATTTACACATACGAGGGGCCGGGGGAGCTGGACAGGGAGCTTCCAGTGTTCTCCAAGGTAAGCTATGTTCCACCAGCCCCCCGTCCAAAGTGACCCCAGTCACACTACTTTTTTGCTACTTATTTAAATTGTACTGATGGCTTAGCTAGATCGCCCAATGTGATTGAGAGTCATCACCCAGTGAGAATTGAGAGTGCTTTCAATTAATATAGGGTGGAAATATTATGTGTTGGCTAGATCCACAAGTTCTCTTCAAAATACTGAATGCATGTAAAGTCCATGTATGCTTTCATGGTAAAATCCTGTAATTCCAGCTCCTCCCATTGATTTCTTCTATAATAATAGAGGTCTCTAATGCAGGCCAAAGGACAATTACACTGGCTCTAAAAAAATAATGAGCATCTTGGTCTTTGGCTTGGCTCATTTCCCAGTACAGCCATTACTCTCTATGACTGGTCTCAACAGATGCCCAGCAACAGGATGAATTGTTGTAGCTTTTAGGAATGTAAATATTGCCTGATCCTGAGAGTATGGGATTTATTATGAAAGAGCACATAGCCTTTAAAGCAGACCCTGAATTAAAAAATGTACATTCTAACAGTATATTCAATATTTAGCTTTGTAAATTGAAGGAAAAAGTCTGCTTGTGTTATGTGCTAGAGTAATCATCCTGGCTCCACTAAAAGCATTAAGAACGCCAAACTGTAAAGACATCCTATTCTGGTGGTCGTGTGATATGTGATGTCAGCAATCTCGCTCCACCCAAGTTTTGGATAATGCTTAGCTAAGTGCAAAGTTCCCTCAGTGTCTATAGTCTCACAGGGCTGCAAAGGTAGTAAGGGAAGCATGAAGCCAACCGTAAAGTAATTATTTATACTGGTATCTGATATAGCGCTGTTAATATACCCAGCACTTTACATATATATATTGTACATTCACATCAGTCCCTGCCCTCAAGGATTTTCCAATTGATGGTTCCTACCTCACATTCATACATACATATACTAGGGTCAATTTAGACAGGAGCCAATTAACCTACCAGCAAATCTTTGGAGAGTGGGAGGAAATGAAAACTGTATTGAAAGGTATATGAAGGATGTCATTGCTGACTTTCGGAAAATGTAAACATTTTTGTCTGTGTCTGACCTCAACGCTTTTGCAACCAGTGAAGTCAGAGGCACGTCAGAACTTTTGATCTAATTACTTGTTCTGAGTCAGTGATTCAAAGTATTTAAGGCTTTGGATTGCCATAATAACCACGCAACTAGCATTTACATAATGAGGGCTCAAGAATGGCAACCTATGTATTTTCAGTACATGTTCTTTTAGGCTGGCAGGTCACTTGTTGAGAAAGATTATTTTAGACCTAAATGACTAAACTAATGGTGATCGCACACCTTTAAATAAAGCGTAGCTTCAGGAAACCTAACAGACCCACTGCAAAGATTAAGTGCCTGTTTCTGACTAAGGGACATTAAAGCGTCTTTTTCTTACCTGCTCCTCCACTTCCCTGGCAGACAGCACTCCCCTATACCCAGCAGTGGACTGTCCCTTGGTATACTGACATCCAGTGCAGGGCTATGGTCCTTCTATTAGTCTTGAGGACATCAGAAGCATAGAAGAGAAAAGGCTGCAGGGACAGGTCTAGTAGTGCAGAGAAGCCTTTAGGAATGGAGGATCAGGTAAGTAAAACTGCTTTACTGAGTCCCCTAGACATGAAGGAGTAAGTCAACCCTTGCAGTGTGGGTGCTGTTATATTGCAAACATGGGTAATTTAGTGGTGCTGAACATCTAATAAACTCTTTCCCAAATGGGTCCCCAAAATAATACTTAATAAGCATACCCACCATTATACACAATTGATATAATCCTTATTTGATGAATCTCCCTAAAGAAGGTGGTCAGACAGTACCCCACATTTACAGAGTGTCTTTGGTCACTTTAATAGGCTTTTTCCTTGAATGTTTGTATGGGTATTTTTGAGCACTTTTGCAGGCGTTTTTGCATGAGCGCTTTTTTTGGGTTTTTTTAGCCAATGGAAAGTTAGTTACTAGGAGAAAAAAAACATGTGATACATGCTTTTCTTATATCCACAGTGAAGTCTATTGGGGCTAAAAGCTGGAAGCTTGTAGCTGAAAAGAAGCTCGTGTGCATTGTACTTTTTCGAGCTACAAGTTTTAAGCAACTCTACACCCGCCTTTTTCAACCAGGGTGCCTTGTGGTTTCTTCAGGGGTGCCTTGGCAAAATGCCTAAAAATTGTCCAATAATTGTATACAAGCCGGCGTGTGGATGAAGGCTGCCATCTAGTTACAGGTTTTCATTGTGCACCACTACAACCTTCTAGCTGCCGGCGTTCTAATGACCAATGTCGTCATCAGTTGATAAGGAAGATGTCAGTCGCATGCATAGCATCCTTGTTTGTCCCTCCTCTTCCCCTCTCCATCAGCTTTGGGGTCACATTAGCTGAGTGATGGGAAAAAACTGAGGGAGAAGAGAAACATTGGCTAAAGTGTATTTGCTTTGGAATAATAAATCACCTCTAACACTGGGTGTCCTACTTGGATTTGTGGATGTTGCTGTAAAACTATTAGAATCGTTTTTACATTTTAGGATGGGGTGTCTCGAGACTGTACTTAATTTTTAATGGGGGCCTTGACTGGAAAAAACACTGCTCTACACTCACGTGTGAAAAGGCACAACTGAAAACCAAGGGATTTTAGATGTTGAGCTTTTTGGAATTACATTTGTATGATTTTTTATGTTTTTGCTTATATAACATCAGCATTATATCACACATATTGCTGTAGGTGGGCTCTTCCTTATTATTTCATAAATGGCTGAGAAAGATTATGTAAATGTGCAGCATGGATATGATATCTGGCCAACTACTTCTGGTTTCAGTGCACAGAGAGAAGGCAAAAGGTTACACATTAACAAAGCACAATAGTAAGTGTACTTAGCCGAAAACTAATATAGCTAAACATTTATTGATAACATAAGTATAATCATCATCAATCAATCAAGCAATCGCATTTGCATCAATCAAGCAATCATCATGTCACATCAGTCTGGGCTTTCTATTTATTTATGCATGGTAGTAAGATAGGGCGTATATCTGTATTTAAATAACATCTAGAAATTATTAAACCTACCGGCTATTTTTAAAAGTTGCAGAGATCCATTTTTATTATACATTTGTACATGAGTAACAGGTTTGCAGGCCAAAGGGCAGAAAGGAGAGCGACTGAAGGACCAGCTCATGCTATTTATATTACAAGTCCTCAGAAAAGCAGTCTGCAATCTCAGGTTCTCAACAGGTAGTGCTGCATGTGATTTCACTCAAAATAGGAAACAATCCTTTTACTGTAACATCAATAATCCTCAAAATGTACAAAATGTGAAGAAAAACACTTATAAATTATGCTCCTCCTTTTAAATATACCATCCACAAAAATCTAAACAAATGCATATTAAAAAAAAGTCCTAAAATATAGGAAAATCCATACACAGGGGTTGATTTACTAGAACTGGAGAGTACAAAATCTGGTGGCGGTGTGCATGGCAGCCAATCAGCTTCTAACATCAGCTTGTTCATTAGGCCCCTTTCACACCAGAGGACCGATCGAGTCCGCCTGTCCGTTTTTCAGGGGGACCCGATCGGGCCAGCCATTGTTCTCTATGGGTTGGCAGATGTCAGCAGACATGTGTCCACTGTCACTCGCTGGCATCCAATCCTCTAAAAACAGACGAATGGGGATACGTTTGCCATCCTTCGGGCGGATCGGATGACAATTGGATGGAAACGGACATGCTATCCATTTCCATCTGACCGTCCCATAGAGAACAGCGGGCTGAGAGATGAGTCAGTGTCATTAAGAAAAAGTAGGAGGTCGTCTGTGTACAGGGCCACTCGCTCCTCCAGCCATCCAACACGCAACCCTTTTATGTGTAGGGAGGTGCGAAGGGTCTCCACCACTGGTTCCATTGCGATGGCAAATAAGAGAGGGGGCAACCCTGCCGAGTGCCTCTGGATAGAGGGAAGGGCTGTGACAGACCCCCCCCCCCCATCCTAATAGTTGATGTGGGATTTTTGTATAGTATTTGCAAGCATTCAATGAATATCAGTGGAAACCCCATTCTACGGAGGACTTCCCAAAGAAAGGGCCATTCCACTGTATCAAAGGCCTTTTTGATATCTAGGGAGACCACCACCCTAGAACCCTCATTAAGATGTTGCGCGTGTATGTTAGTGAACAGTCTCCTTAAATTAATGTCAGTTGCTCTATGGGCCATAAAGCCTGTTTGGTCTATCTCAATGATGGTTGGTAATAAGGGCTGTAGTTTCATGGTCTCATGAACAATTTAGTGAGGATTTTAAAATCTGTGTTGAGGAGTGCAATTGGCCTATATGAGGAACATGAAGTAGGGTCTTTCGGAGCTTTGTAGATTAGTATAACATGGGCATGACTCATAGAAGCCGGGAGGGCACCACCAGCCAGACACTGGGAGTATAACTAGGCCAATATAGGAGCAAGAAGATCCCCATGGGTCTTATAAAATTTCATGGGGATGCCATCTGGGCCCGGGGATTTCCTGGTAAGGAAGGACCTGATCGCCACCAAAACCTCCTCCGGGGTAATCAGTCTCACCAAGGCCTCTCTTTCTTCATCTGAAAGCCAACCAAGTGCCATTGGGTCCAGTCAGGCTGCCAGGTCCTGAGGCTGAAAACCCAAAGGCAGCACGGAGGTGTAAAAGGAGCAATAGTATTGTCAAAAAGTATCCAGTATGGCTAGTAGAGAAGAGACCGACTCCCCCGAAGGGGTCACAATGCTAGGTATCACCGTCAGGGGTTGGTCATGCTGCGCCAACATCGCCAGAAGGCGACCATTGCGGTCCCCTGTTAGAAAATTCTCTGTTTGTTCCTGTAAAGGCCTAGTCTGATAACCTCAGCGAGGTGGAGATGAAGCTCGCGCTTCACTGCACTGAGGGAGTCAAAGTGAGTGTTTGTGGGGTCAGCTGCATGTGTGTCCGTATGGGTCCTCACAGCGTCCTGCAGGGCAGTCGTAGTAGCGGCTAGTTCTCTACGGATTACAGCAATAGAGGAAATGAAGGCATCCCAGGTGATTTCCATTGAGGAGGACCCCGCCTTGAGGTCCCAGTATTCTGCGAGGCGGGATAGTGTCTGTCAAATCAGTGGGGGAGAGTCAATGAGCTCCCAGATGCCAGAGGGCAGAAGTCCGAGAAGAAGGGGAGCGAATATAAGGGAGCAGTGGGCAGTGATCTGAGAGCCCACTGGGTAAGTACATGGCATCTAAAACATCTGACAACATGGTCGGGTTTGCAAAGGCCAGGTCAATTGAGAGGATGTTTTGTATGTAGTGAGAAACAGGAGTAAGATCTGACTGTGGGATGTTTCCATCTCCAGACCTCAGTAACTCCCATTGCCTGGGCCCAGGTAAGCAGATCTGTAGAAAACTGTTTAGGAGGAATAGGTCTGTCTAAACCATGGGCCAAAATGGCATTAAAGTCGCTCATCAGTAACAGTCTGGCAGGGCAGTAAGGGGTAATACTCTCTAGAATACTGTATAAAATGGCCAATGAAAAGGGAGGGGGAATGTACACATTCACAATAATATAACGAGTGCCCCATACAGAGAGCACCACTATCACATATTTGCCCTGAGGGTCAGTGTGGACCTGAGGCGCAGTACAAAGAAGGATTTTGTGTTCTCCAACACAATTAGGGCATATGGAGGAAGCAGGCACAGTACTTAGCTGGTATCCTGAAGCCCAATGGAAGTTCAGCAAGATGTCATGATGTCAGGGTGAATCTCAGCGGGTGTCCAGCCATGCTGATGCGGCTTCAGGGTTATTGAAGAAGCGTGTGCGGTCGCCATCTGTAATCCTCATTCTGCTGGGGTAGAGGAGGCCGAAACGGATGCCCTCTTCTCTAAGCCTCTTTCGCACTTCTGTGAAGGATTTGCGCCGCTGCTGCACTTCCTGGGAATAATCTGGGAAAAACAGTAGCTTGGTGTTCTCATACTGGAGGTCAGGCTTGGCCCGGGCCGCAGCCAGGATACGATCCCGGTCTCGTTGATTGAGAAAACGTAGGAGGAAAGGGCACAGTGGAGCCCCAGGTTTAGGCGAGGTCGGCGGGACCCTGTGGGCGCGTTCCACCACAAACTTTGGCAGCAGGTTGGTTAGGCCAAACAGGTCAGTCAGGAGCTGTTCAGTGAATTCTGTGGGCCTAGAACCTTCTGCCCATTGTGGTAGGCACAAGATGCTTATATTGTTTTGCCAGAGGCGGTTTTTAATGTCTATGGCCCTTTCCTGTAGTGCCCTTACCTGAAGCTGCAGGGCTCAGAGGTCCCCGGAGTCCGTCCGTACCACATCTTCAACTGTGGAGACCCAGTCCTCTACCTCCAAGACTCTTGCGCAAAATTGGTCGAAGTCCTGGTGGATGAGGCTGACGTCCATTGACACATAATCTATTTTGGCTGCTAGGGACGCCTTGCACTCAGCAATCGCCGCCAGGATGTCTGCTTTGTAGGGGTAAGCCGCATCCACTGTCTCCCACTCGAGCAGGAGCCAGGCTGTTAATTATGGTCCTGGGCTGGCCGGGAGCCAGCTGGTGGTCAGTAGAGCGGAGAACGAGGGCTGGAAGCTGCTGGTAGAGGGATTACAGTAACGGAGCTCCAGTGAAGCACGTCTGCTCTGGTTCACATGCCAGCCACGCCCCACTTGCACTCTCCATCTTTAGTAAATCAACCCCACAGTGACTGATGCTTGTATAAAATTCACGTGATTACTCCAGTGTTCCACCGCCAAAAACCAAAATGAGCCTCTTACCAAACTGATAAACCTCTATAGTAAGGTCAAATAGTGCATGAAGGCAAACCAGGACCACCCCATCAAAACTTCACATCTCCCTGGTATAATCAAAGATTAATCATAAGGGCTCATGCGCACTGGGCATAAAAAATGCTCCTTATACAGGCGTTCTTCAGTCTGTAGAAGCAGCTCTATGTTAAACGCCAAATGCTAATAAACATGCTTAAATGCACATAAATGCAGCGTTTAGGAGCGTTCAGTGCTTTTACATGTACATTGAAATAAGAGCAGAGAAGAATGTTTTGGGGAAAAATGCTTATTAAAAGCAAATTCCTATAAAATATCATAGCCTCTTGTGCAATATAAGCCACTATGAGCATTTTTTATGCTGTTTATATATGCAAATGGTTCTGGTATTTTTTTCTGCCCCTAGTGTGCATGGACCCTAAAAGAGGAAGAGGACAGGCTCATAGCGCAATACAGTCCAACAAAGTTAGGTTCACACTGCTGCAATTCGATTTTGATCCAATTTTCAGTGCAATTATGTGATGCAACTTGGATGTGGTTTGCCTATTCTATGGGGCCAAAATTGTGCTAGAATCACACATAAGTAATACAGAATTTTTTTTTCCAAAATTGCACCATCCTGAGTTGCATTGATGTGAATAGGCACTATTTTAAACAATGTGATTTCCATTGTCATGCGATTCTGTGCGTCTCAAGTCGCATTTGGAGCCAATTGGTACTCACGCGAAGAAAACAATATACAGCATGGTTTGCCTTCATGAGCTTAATTTTTTTTACCTAGTTAAAGCAACGTAAACAATTTTGTGTGTGTGTTTGATCAATCTTTGAATACTGTCGCATTAAATGTTTTATTTACCTTTTTTTTCCCCAGTCTGTTTTTTTTCTTTTCATGAAAAAAAAAAGTAAAATCATTTTTTTTTTTTTTTTGGAACAAGAAAAGATTGAGGATAGTTAAAAAAAAAAAAAAAAAAAAAAGTTCTGTAATCATCAGAAGCCATTCAACGCCTATTGCACCCTTTATAACTACCAAAAACCCCTTTGTTTCATCATTCACATTGACTCCAACGCACTTTACCAGAATGGCGAAATTTCGCCAACGTTTTGAGAAGTATAAAATTCTCAATTTCGCTGGTTCTTACAGGCACTAGGGCTATTATAGGTTATGTGAAACAAATATATCTCTTATGTAACCCAACAAACAAGCAATCACACACACTGAGCCTGTAAAATGAGAGTAGCTCTCAGCGGCAAAGATGCAACATTGTACTTTTCACCAGAGCAGTAAGGCTGCTTTCACACTGAAAGCACCAGCCGTTAGCAGTAAAGCATCACTCGTTTTAGCGTTGGTTTACTGCTGTTCAAGCGGCGCTTTTGCGGTGCTTTTCAGTCACTAGCGGGGCCCCTTTTTTTACCCCAAAAAAGGGGTTAAAAACTCCCATGTTGCGGCGCTTCCGAAACACTTTTTAGGAGCTTCGGAAGCGCTGCCCATTCATTGCAATAGGCAGGGGCGGTCTGGGAGCGCTGTATACAGCGCTCCCAAACCGCCCCAAAGATGCTACTTGCAGGACTTTTTTCTAACGCCCTTCAAGCGCACCGCCCGGGTGTGAAAGCACCCATTGTAATGAATAGGAGGCAATTTTCAGGTGCTTTACAGGCGCTATTATTAGTGCTAAAATGACTGAAAACTGCCTCAGTGTGAAATGGGTCTAATAAATCAGCATAATGCTTTGTAATAGTGGATAACGGAAAATTTATATCAAATACTTACCATAATTTTCCTTTCCTGATGAACTCCATGGCAGCCTACGTATGGGTTTATCCCACCTCTCATACCTCATAGGACCCCACGCACATAAATCTTTGCATCTAGACAGAGACCGTGTTCAGTAACTTAGCATACTCCAGCAAATGGGAGGGAACTCCTGCTGCCATGGAGTCCATTAGGAAAGGAAAATTACGGTAAGTATTTGATATAAATTTTCCGTTCTCCTAACAGACTCCATGGCAGCCTACGTATGGGAAATAACTAGCCATACACACCCGGGTGGGCAATTGCTGGCTAAAGAAAAAAAGGTTTAATTGGCACCATCAACAGATAATACGTGCAAACCAAAATTAACCGAAGACAAAGAAGCCGGTTCTACACAATAGTGCGTCATAAAAGTGTTAATCGATGACCATGAGGCCGCTTTACAGATTACTTCCGGAGATACATGACGGGATGCTGCCCACATTGTGGAAACGCTCCTGGTAGAATGAGCGGTCACTGCCTCCGGAGGAGCCAAACCCTTAGACTTATAAGCCCACTGAATGGCCTGAACAATCCATGTTGCGATGGTTCTAGAGGAAGCATGCAATCCCTTGTTTTTACCATGGAAGAGAACAAACAGGTGATCAGACTGGTGAAAAGAAGCTGTGGCTTCTAAGTATTGTTTTAGAACTTCTCCAACATCTAGAGGATGAATATTAGAGTCCTCAGTAGACCTAAAAGTAGGAAGAACAATCTCCTGATTTTCATGGAAGACAGTTGTTACTTTGGGATTTGAACCTAACATAGGAATCAAGACTACTCGATTTGGGAAGAAAGTAAGGAATGGTTCTTTGAATCCTAAGGAACCAATTTCGGAAACCCTCTTAGCCGATGTTATGGCTACTAGAAAGACCACCTTGAGCGAAAGTTCTTTAATAGATGACTGATCCATATGTCGTATTTCTTTTCCTGAGAAAAAATCCAAGACAAGAGGAAGATCCCACTTAGAGAATCTCAGTTTTCTTTGAGGTCTAAGCCTTTTTGCTCCCCTGAAGAACTGCCTAGTAAGAGGGTGTCTGGCCCATGATACGCCTGTGAAGGCAGAGATTGCAGAAACTTGAATTCGTAAGGAACTAATCGATAAGGACAGATCCAGGCCTGTTTGTAGAAAACACAAAATATCCTGCATCTTTGGGTCATTACAGGAACCATTAGTGGACACAACGTAGTCTGCAAACTTCAACCAAATTCTTTGGTAAACTCTGTTGGTGCCCGCTCTTCTGGCATTCAACAATGTAGCAATAACTGTACTTGGACATCCTAGCGCTTCCAGCCTTCCCCTCTCAACCACCAAGCCATCAGATGGAGATGAGATGGGCATGGGTGAAGAGACGTTACCTGCAACAGGAGATCTGGTCTGGACAGGAGAGGAACCGGATCCCGGTAACTGAGCTGAATCAGGAGAGGAAACCATGGCCTGTTGGGCCAAAATGGAACAATTGCCACTACTTTGGCTTCTTCCCACCCGAGCCTCGATAGAAATCAGAGAATGACTGGAACCGGGGGGAAGGCATAAGCCCTGTGGAATCTCCACTGGTCCGTCAGGGCATCCACTCCGAAGGCCTGGGGACAACGACATCTTGTGTAATATTTCTTCAGTTTGAAGTTGCAAGGGGATGCAAACAGATCTACCTCCGGCATCATTCCCAGAGACAGGACCCAGTTGAAAACTTCGGTGTGGAGAGAACATTCGTTGTTGTCCAGGGTGACCCTTGAAAGGAAGTCTGCCTGGACATTCTGAATTCCGGGGAGATAAACAGCCGTCAGATTTGTCAAGTTCGCCTGGGCCCAGGACATAATCGGAATTACTTCCTTCAGTAAGGAGAGACTGCGGGTGCCCCCTGTCTCTTGATATATGACACTGCGGTCATATTATCTAGCCTCAGGAGGACTGAGGCCCCTGATGTCAAGTGGAGAAAAGCTTGAAAAGCACGGAAGGCAGCTCGAAGCTCCAGAACATTTGAGACTACCCCTTGGGATGGGTAATCCCATTTGCCTTGGGCTACCTCCGTCAGACAGAGAGCGCCCCAACCTCTGTTGCTGGCATCCGTTGTCACTGTGATCCAGGGGACAGGTGCTATGGAATGGCAGTTGAGGAGATTTTTCTATTGCAGCCACCAGGGGAGGCTCTCCCGCATGGAAGGGGTTATCCGTACAAGATGTTCTTGAGACCCTGGATCCCACTGTTGGAGAAAGCCCTTCTGAAAGGGCCGCATCTTCCATTGCACCCACTTCACCATGGGAGCTGTGGCTACCATGGTGCCGATTATCTTAAGACATTGTGAGGCTCTGAGAAGAGATGATGACATTGCGAGATGAATTCTTTCCCGTATCACCGGAATTTTCTCCAGAGGCAGGGAGATGGTGCTCTTCACCGTGTCGAATTGGGCTCCAAAGAATATTAGAGACTGTGTCGGGTCTAGATGACTTTTCTCCCTGTTCAACAGCCAACCGAACTCTGTCAGGGTAGAGATGACCTGATCTCGACTCCCAAGATGGCGCCCGGACGGGGAGAGCGAGGCCTCCACCGGCAGCTCCGCCTAACAGTGAGTGGACCGAGGGGGATAGAGACTGGCTAGATCCGACAGACCCGCTGGCTCATCCCCTGCCATCTCCGGGTTCGGAACCTGAGGAGAGCGGCTCCGGTACGCAAGGTGGTGAACCGACGCTTTTACAAATTATGGATACTATCAAAAGCTGCCATGCGGCCTTATCCACGCAAATAGAAACCATTAGAGTGGACTTTGCCCTGCTTAAAGATGATGTGCAGAAGGTGAGGCAGAGAGTCACCCAAACGGAACACAGAATCAGTGCAGTGGAGGATGATCTTAACCCCCTGATGATACATGTCAGAGATCTCTCGGCGGACAACAAAGCCCAGGAGGCTAAACTGGGAGACATAGAGGACAGGTTGAGAAGGAACAACCTTCGGTTCTTAGGATTCCCAGAAGGCACAGAGGGAAAAAACCCGGAGGAATTCCTGCTGGCCTGGCTTAAACAGGTATTTGGCACTGATAGCTTCTCCCACCTATTCGCCATAGAGCGCGCGCATAGGATCCCGCTGAGAGCTCCTGTTCCTGGGAGATATCCCAGACCCATGATAGCGCGCTTTCTCTACTTCAGAGACAAGGAAACGATTCTAAGAAAGGCCCGAAATCTACCTGAGCTAATGTTTAACAACAACAGAGTCTCCATTTTCCCTGACTTCTCTGCTGCGACACAGAAACAACGGGCGGCATTTCAAAGTGTAAAACAGCGCTTGCGGGACCGCAGCTTACCATACAGCATGCTTTACCCAGCCAAACTTCGAGTGGTCCACAAAGGACAAACGCAATTCTTTTCCTCACCCAAAGAGGCGAATAGATGGCTGGAATCTCTTGGTCAAGGATAAAGATGGGATGTCCCTAACAGCTAGCAGAACTGGAGGTGAACGCCCGGGTGGATTCCTGTAAAGAAACGAATAATGATCAACATAATCCCATTTTGTCATACCCTGCAGGGTATCAAAGATGTCTTTTGAGCTAGATGGATGCCGGTTTGCAAGATTCTGCTATAAGTTGACCTGTTGGGAACACTAGTAAATGATCTTCAAGCAACGCGGTGTCGGTAGAACTCTGTAAACTCACATATACCTTTTTCCTAAAGCTTCCAGGCCAGCTGGCGTAGGAAGAATACCCCCCTTTAGGAAGTGCTCTTTTCGGTTTCAATGTTAGGGGTGAAAGTCTGTGGGTTGTTCGGGGCTGCAGGCAGGGTGGGGGGACGGGGAGTTCAGATCACTTATAGTGATCACAATGTTGGTTGTTATGCCTTTTGTTCTTTTTTTTTCTTGTTTCTTTTGTTTTTGAAGTTATATCAAGCAACGAAAGGATACCCTAAAAGTTTAACACTGCTTAGGATATGGGTACTCTGGTATCGGGAAAAGAGTTCATATGCATATTCAAGAGTACGGTACATGCTAGATATACCTATAGATGGGAAGGATGTCACCATATGTTACTCCAGGGGGCAAGATTTAGATGTAGGAAGGAAATACATGGAGCGTCCCTTTGCGGGGGGATTGGAAATGCTGATATACCCCCGAGATATTTACGTTCTTGCTATTATACCCAAATTTCACCATGGTGCAGTCCCTTGATATTCTCTCATGGAATGTGAGAGGTCTAAATTCAAAAATAAAAAGAGCCTTAGTATTTAAATACATATTAAAACGAAGGCCACATATCATATTCCTTCAGGAAACACATCTAGTGGGATCCAAGACGTTAGCCCTTCATAGGGCTTTTGTAGGTAGAGCATTCCACTCTACTTATTCCAGTTATGCTAGGGGTGTGTCCATTTTGCTTGCCAAATCGCTTCTACACACTATTAAAACGGTCAAAATGGATCCTATGGGTAGATATGTGGCCCTCGCGGTTATTATTAATAATCAAGCTTTTACCCTGGTAGCAGTGTATATACCTCCCCCGTTTGCAATCAAGGTATGGGAGGAGATGATGGCTGATGTATTGCAGATGGCGGAGGGCCCGATTATTTTGGCCGGGGATCTGAATGCTGTATTATCACCAGACAAGGATAGGTTTAAAATGGCTGCGGTAGGAGGTTCACCCCTGGAGGCATGTGTGAAACCCTATGATTTAATGGAGGCCTGGCGGTGGAAACACCCTGACGTTAAAGAATATTCCTGTTACTCTGCCACTTATAATACACTCTCGAGGATAGATTTATGTTTTGTCTCTAAAAACCTGCTCCCAAGGGTGGTAGATGTTCAGTATCTGCCAAGGGCCATCTCGGATCACTCTCCCATGCTTCTCTCCATTGACTTGGAAAAACCGAGGGGTTATGTGGTATGGAGATTGACTCCCCTATGGCTTGAGGAGGAGTGTTTCGAGAGGTCCACCGCAGCATCTATTAACAATTTCTGGCTAGTAAACCAGAAAGAGGTCCCGATTGGGGTCACATGGGATGCTTTTAAGGCTACACTCCGGGGATCCATCTCAGGTTTAGTAAAACAACTGCAGTCTGATAAAGGTTGGAAGGTAAGAGAGGCGGAACAAACAGCCACGGAATCCGAAGTAGAGTATATTAAAAACCCTAATTCTGATACCCATAGAATATGGAGAGATAATATAAGAAAACTAGATTTAGTGTTGATAGAAAAAACTCAGAAAAAACTACTTTATCAGTCACAAAGGATCTTTGAGTTTGGGGATAAAAATAGTAGATTGATGGCATACCTGGCACACTCCCAGCAGACCCCCACTTCTATTCCAAGAATATATGACGCAAATGGGAAAATCTGCACATCACACGATGATGTTGCAGATGCTTTCTTATCGTTCTATAAAGATCTGTATAGGTCAAGGGTGGATTATGAGTTGGAGGAGGTGCGGACGTACCTTGCCCCAATACCCCTGACTGGGCTTACGGCAGAGGGAGTGGAGGAACTAGATGCCCAGTTTACAACTGAAGAAGTATTATCAGCTATAAAGTCCCTTAAACCTAATAAAACCCCCGGACTGGACGGGTTTCCAGTCGAATGGTACAAAGCATATGCGGAAACCTTAACCCCTAGGTTGCTTGAGATGTATGAAGATGCCTTTGACAGGGGTATTCTACCTGAATCTATGAGGGAAGCTCTGATAGTATTGATCCCCAAGCCGCACAAGGACCACGATTTCTGTGAATCATATAGGCCTATATCCCTTATTAATGTAGACGCAAAAATCCTAGCTAAAATTCTGGCGAAACGTCTCAATGGGGTGATAGCATCTATTATTCATCCTGATCAGACAGGATTTATTCCTGAGAGATCGACGGCCATAAATCTGAGACGCCTATTTACTATATTACAATCGAAGGGCCCTGTCCCCGATACTCGGGTGGTGGTGTCACTAGACACTCATAAGGCGTTTGACTCTATAGAATGGCCATATCTCATAGCGGTTCTTGAGCGGCTGGGGTTCGGCCCAAAATTCATAAGGTGGGTCAGACTCCTATATGCGGAACCTCGGGCTAGATTACGTGTCAATAACTCCATTACTGGACCTTTCAATATAGCTAGGGGCACGCGGCAGGGGTGCCCTTTGTCGCCCCTGCTGTTTGCCCTGGCAATAGAACCATTGGCGGAGATGTTGAGGGCGGACGAGCAGATCAAGGGATGTAGGATTGGTGACAGAGAAGAAAAAACATCTTTATACGCCGACGATATGCTTCTATATCTGGAGGAGGCGGAGGGGTCATTGCCCATAGCCTTGGACAGAATATCCGATTTTGGGAGATACTCCGGGTTCAAAGTGAACTGGAGCAAATCCGTAATATTTCCTATTGACCCCGCATATGCTCCGAAACTCTCTCAGGGGATATCACTAGCCCTGGTATCAAGGTTTAGATACCTCGGGGTTGAGATACAGCTACCATTGAACTCGTATGTGTCGATTAACCTACTACCGGTCTGGAAACGTCTAAGGGAAAGTGCGCAGACCTGGGCTAAACTTCCCCTTGGCCTTTTTGGGCGAATTAATATATTTAAAATGATTTACTTGCCCAGGTTCTTGTACCTACTCTGGCATGCCCCGGTATACATTCCAAAGAAATGGTTTGTTGATATAAACAAGACACTTGGTACGTTTCTATGGGGACCCAAACCCGCTAGAATATCTATGGAAACACTCCATTTACCTATAAGGTCGGGTGGGCTAGCTCTACCAAACTTGAGATATTACTACCTAGCTGCCCAATTAACACATATACATTGGTGGTGCTTCCCGCAGATGAACATAGCTTCGGTGGCTACTCAAGCTGCCCAGGTTCATTCGTACGAAGCACTGAACAATGTCCTGTTTAGAAATGGCCCGTACCCGACTAGGGGGTCTAATATATTAAAGCTCTCATATAAAATATTTCATATATGTAATGGGTTAATAGGGGGATCAAGTCTGGCAGTTTCCCCTAATGCTCCGCTGTGGCATAACCCTCAACTCCCCGAGATAGCCAAGGTTCCAGACGGAGCCCACTGGGCTGTTTATGGGATTAAATACGCACATCAACTGTTTAGGAATGGCATTTTCAGAACTTTTATAGATCTGAAGACTGAATACAACATACCCAATACCTCCCTGTTTAGATACCTCCAGTTGAGGCATGCCGTCAGGGCGCAATACGGAGGGGGTGTGGTTAATCTCTCCATGTCCGCAATGGAAAAACTTATTGCTGAGGAAGACCACTCAAAACTGATCTCTAGATACTACTCAGTTTTGTTGGCTCCCTCTTCACCTGGATTGGATAGGGTGGCCTTACAGTGGAAAACAGATATTCCATCTCTTACAGAGGAAACGTGGCAGGGAGTGTTAGACACCACAATGTCATCAATGATCTCGGCTAGAGATAAAATGCTTCAATTCAACTATCTGCATAGAATATACTACACCCCGAAAAGGCTGCATAAAATGGGAAGGAGGGATTCCCCGGAGTGTACCCGTTGCAAAGCAGAGGTGGGAGATTTCTTCCACATGGTATGGCAATGCCCCCAGGTGATGTCATACTGGAGGGAAATCCTTACATTCGTGGAGGAAAAGCTAGAGCTTCCAAATATTTATTCTCCAGCTAGGTGCTTGCTTGGAGACTTGGAAGAGGAAGACATACCCACATCAAAGAAAACCCTTTTACGAATACTATTTTGTTATGCTAAGAAGGCCTTGGCCCTCAAGTGGAGGGAACAGAGCCCTCCCTCTCTTGGGGACTGGTTAAGATTGATAGATAAAGCCCTACCAATGTATAAACTCACATATCAGGCTAGAGGGAGTAACAAAAAATTTAACAAAATCTGGGGGAAATGGATCACAAAGGTATCCGGAGAGATTGATATATAATTAATATCAGCTTAATTAACAAGATATATGTGCAGGTGTGATGGACGCGAGGTAGGACATAGATTTACTGTTGGGAATAATAATAGAGTATATAAGCCAAAGGAAATAATAGGAATAAGAAAAGGAAACAATAAGATAAGAAACGAATAAGTTGGTTAATACGTATATTGACAGAGCTTTATTTTTATTTTTTTATAAATTTTTTTATGATAACAAATATTAGATTTGAATGATTGTTACCAGTATACAATGTTACACAATATAAGATGTTATAAGGTGACAAAGAATTGTGATACAGTACTGTAAAATAATTTTGTGAACTTCAATAAAATTTACCCTTTAAAAAAAAAAAAAAAAAAAAAGAGATGACCTGATCTCGATGTGACAAAAGCTGTTCCCTGTCTTGTGAAAGCAGGGGTAGGTCGTCCAAATAATGGGGAACCCGGATACCTCTGACCCTGATTAATGCCACCACAGCCAATAAGAGCTTCGAAAACACTCGAGGAAATGTTGTAAGCCCGAATGGGAGACATGTAAATTGGAGATGCCTCTGGTCTATTGAAAATCGGAGATACTTCTGGAATTCCTTTGCAATCGGCACATGAAAGTAGGCGTCTTTCAGGTCTATGGAGACAAGCCAATCTCCTGGTTGTATTGTCTGACGTATTGTTAGCAGAGTTTCCAGCTTGAATTTTTCCTTCTTGATGAAGGAGTTCAGGTGTGTCAAGTCGATGACTGGCCTCCAGGAGCCATTCTTTTTGAGGACCATGAAAAGGGGGGAATAAACCCCTAGAAATCTTTCTTCTGTTGGTACCTGAATGGCGGCCCCTTGGGCTATCAGTGATTCTGTATATAACAGAAGAACTTGTTTCTTCTCTTCCAAGTGTGGTAGGACTGTGGGACCAAACCGGTGTGTGGGTGGACTGCTGAACACCCAAGTATGACCTGAGGAGACCGTTTTGACGGTCCAGTATTCTCGAATTGAGGCTGCCCAGACGTGCTGGAAACGGAGTAAACGAGCCCCGACTCGCTCCGTCTGGACAGGCTCTATATCAAAAGGACTTTGAAGCTTCTCGTCCCCCAGAAGAGGCTGACTTTGAGGATTTCTGTCCTGAAGGTTGATTTCTCTTCCAGTTTTTTCTGAAATCGCGACGAGGCCTGTAACGACGTGCATCCCTAGCACGCTCCTGATCTTGTCTGGGTTGAGTTCTTCTCTGACCCAAAAGACGGCGGTCCTGGGATAAGTACCCTGATTTACCCCCTGCAGCATGGGTAATGGCAGAGTCAAGCTTATTCCCAAAGAGGGAGGAGCCCTCAAAGGGAATTTTAAACCATGCTGTTTAGAGGCAGGATCCGTAACCCATGGGCGCAACCACAAGGCGCGCTTCGCTGTGACTGAAGAAAGCATGACACGTGCCACAAGGCGAATAATATCAAGGGATGCTTCTCCCAAAAAGACTGACGCCAGCTTCAGCTCGTGTACTAGTGAGCTCTTGACCAACTCCTCAGAGGTCTTTCCTAACACTGCATCCATATCATCCGTCCATGCTTCCATAGCTTTAGACAAAGCTGCAAGAGCCAGGGCTGGTTTACAAGCCATGCCTGCCGTAATATAAATGCGCTTGAGGTCAGTGTCTTCTCTAAACCATCCTTGAAAGAAACGGTGTCTTCCAGAGGAAGTGTGACATGTTTCACCAACCTCATTAAAAGCTGCATCAATGAGGGGAGCCGATTCCAGATGCTTTACCTCCTCACCTTTGAATGGATACATTTTCGCTATTTTGGAAATTAGCGAGTTTTTCCTCTCAACTTTACTCCATTCATCTTAAACAATTTCTCCAAGTTCACCCAGGAAGGGGAAGTTTGGGCGTTCTTTCTTGAGCTGCTTGAAGTACTTCCTCTGTTTAGAGGGTGCTTCTACTGGCTCTTCCCATCTCAATGCGTCTTTAACCGCTTTAACCAACTGTGGAACCAAGGAAAAATCAAATCCTGTACTGGATTCTTCCACCTCTGGTTCGCTGTCCGAGGAACCACTTAAAGAGAGACTTCGTCGAGAAGGACCTGGAATCACAGGGTCAACCCCGCCAGGAACTGGTGCTGGAGCAGCAGGAGGGCTGGTTGTACGGACGCAATCCGTTCTGTTCAGAGATTCTTGAACTACTCTTCTGACCAAAGCTTCCACCTGTTGGTCTCCAGCTCCTCTTTCCTTTACAGCTCGAGAATAGCATAACTTACAGAGAGATTTACCCTCTGGGTATGGTTGCCACCTCATCCCTTTAAACCCGAACACATATGAATTACATAGGTTCTGTGGCTGATTAAGGTGGTAATTAAACCCACTTGGTGCCTTATCTGCATTTAATTAGCCTCAGAACCCGTGTAATTCAAAGGTATTCGGGTTTAAAGGGATGAGGTGGCAACTCTACCTCTGGGACCTGAGCTTTGCATCCCCAGCATGCTCTCTTTTCAGAGCGGCTGGAATGGCGGTGAGAATGATGACTAGACGTGGACCGTCTGGAAGATGATCTAGGACGTCTAGAACTTGATGTTGAATGACGACTTTGTGATCTAGAATTGTCATTAACTTCACGTGCCGAAGGCCGGTGTTAAGACCTAAAAGGGCTGAGGGAAAGAAAGAGTTAACATGCACCTGACTAGTAAACCCAAAACAAACAGGAAGAGGAAAATTAATTCCATCCTACCTGCAGTGTAAGGGTTGGCCACTGGGGGGGCGGTGACACATCCATGGCAAAAGGCTCAGAAAGACACTGAAAGTGATCAACAAGGCATATAAGAAAAACAAAAGTATTGGCAGTGATTTAAAATCATGGATAAGCAGTGCAGCATAACCCCTTACCTTAATCAGCAAAGCAATGTGCTCGGGGAAGCAGCTACTAAAGCCTGCTAGGCATCCCAAAGAATAGCTGAATCTGACAGCTATTTAAATCTGCCGCCTTCGGATGATGTCATCGCGCACCCAGCGCACCTGCGCTGTGCCCGACGCCACCCCATGGACCTTGTGCGCATGCGCGTCTGCCCGCCATCTTTCCTGGACCGCGTGCCTCGATCACGGCTCGCGCAGATGGACCGAAAGGCGGCGAGGCTGGAACGCAGATGTGTCCCAGCCGTCATGGCCAGAAAAGAAAAAAAAACAGCGCTAGGGGACAACAAACAACATAACAAACACAGCTGCCATGCAAGCCAAATTAACTTCAATACATTACCACCACGGCACCGTTTGATCCGGCCTGGGACTGGGAGCCAAGTTTGCTCATACTGCACGACCAGGGCATCTCACGAAAAGAGCCTCCCACTAATAGCTGGGATGATTGGCCATGTTGCCGCTTGCCTGCCAATGGCTGGTAAGTAAGATCTTCAAGGCATCACATTAACTGCCCATGTCCACCTCGCTAATAGCCAAGGTAAATGGACTCCAAGAAGGACACCACCTGAACCGCCATCTTCACGTGCAAACCACCAGGACTGGACTGAAAACTTGTAAGGTAAGACCTAGGAGGAGGACAAAAAAGGAACACGGTCTCTGTCTAGATGCAAAGATTTATGGGGGTGGGGTCCTATGAGGTATGAGAGGCGGTATTAACCCATACGTAGGCTGCCATGGAGTCTGTCAGGAAATGGTGTTTAGAACAGTGTAGAAAACATATTTATAGCTTTTTGTTTTACCTGCCAAAGTATTTATAATGTTGGCAGCCAGTTTTGTGATCTATGCACCTTGACAGGCAGAACGTTGTAGATCCTCCACCTCCACTACAGCAGCAACGCAGGTTGGTCAAAGATGAAAAAATTGTGGGATTTTGGCATACGAAAAATGCAAAACTACATTGTGCCAAGCTGGACCCATGTATGCAATTAGGATAATATCTGAAATTCTAATTTATAACACCTTTTCAGGTTTACAGACGTTCCTTTCAACTATCCTGGATTTGCTCTTGTGCAAAAAATGTCCCCTTATTAGTGTAGCCCTACTCCCATAGCAGCTGCAGGAATTACTTGTCCACGTCTTCCCAACTTCCGCCCCGCAGCCAGGCTCATTCACTATCTCCAAAAAACAGTCTAGGGGATGTTGTTTTTTATTTTTGGAGAATTTGGATAGAGATGAGGGATGTGGTGGATACTCCAAGATAAGAACTATGAGGACTTATTCTTCCTTTTTGCTTAAGTAGTAGTAGTAGAGCCAGTAGCAAAGTCCTTCTTTTTTAGTAGACACAGCTCTTCAGGACATCTGCCGGAGTCCCCTTTAACAGACCAACAGCTGACTATACTAGGCACCAGAGGGGTAGCTAAAGCACAAGGTCCCCAAGATCCTTCCAGTGTCTGTACTCATACTCAAAAGACCCAAGGACAGATGGATGCCCCATCCAATCTTCCAAGCAATGCCCTCTAATGATACCAGACAGAACTGTGGCAGACAGCTCCCCTCAGTCAGCTTCTTCTAATAACCCAGGTCTTTGTATTCCTCCCTTAGGTTGCACACCTGAGCCCCTCCCCCCCTCAGGCTGGACTCCTCCACTCTGGGACAAGACCTAGAGCTCAGCGTGCTCACTAAATAAATACAGTCTTCCAGCATGCCATCAGAGCCTGCCTCTCTAGGATTGACTGGGGCTGTATCAAAATTCATGCAGCCCCAGACGCTAGTTGTCTACTAGACCTCATTTGAGTCAATGGTTGGTCTCGCTAGTGCTCTAGGGTGGTCAACTCTTTACTTCACCTATAGTCAGACTGCAGCCCTGGGGAGGTAAGGGCAATTTTCTGCCTTGTGTGACTTCTGCCCCTAGAGTGGCTGGATCCGACTTTGGACCACCTGGCCAGCGGGTGAGGCCTCTCCGTGCTTACACATGGAGGTAATATGTTCTGTTGGTAAAATCTGAAATTGTGTAAAGGCCATTGCTAGCACTAAACTTGTTTTCCTCTCCCCCCCCCCCGTTTCTTTATGGATTAATGAAGGAGGTGTGGCTTGCCTCTGTCCCTATTTGCTCCTGAGATTGTCAGGCTGACAGCACATCCACACCGGCTGGAGGTTTTTCCCTGGGCATCCACCCCTACTCTGGACACATTATAACGGCGGTCCCTGGTCTCTCCGGCATCGGCTCTCTCCAGAAGGATTCCTCGCACTGCAGGCTCTCCCAGGTTTGCAGAACAATACATCTCCCCTGGATTTTTGACAGCAGCTCTCTGTGATTGTCCCGGAACATCTACTACTGGCTTCAGTTGGTCATCTCTTCCACTATGCGAGTGCTATTGTTGTTCATATATTTATATTTTAATAAACTGTGCTACGCCATGCCTGCTTGGTGCCTCTCTGTCCTTCCCTTCTTCTCTTTTTTTTTTTACATACTGTCACCAGTCAGTATCCCTGATCACCGCCACACCAGTTATATGATGACGCTATACTGCACTGGGGACAGTATATAAAAAAGGAAAAATTGTGAAATATACTCATTTTATTTAATTTCTTCATTATTCAAAAAAAATTACAACTTCAAAAAACTTGCCATGCCTCTTATTAAATACCTTGGACTGTCCATTTTCCAAAAAGGGATCATTTGGGGGTCCTGGCATTTTAAAGCATAGCATAGAGATATGCCGTCAGTACATGAGGATTGATCAATTTTCAAATATTATCATTATTATAATACAGGATTTAACCACTTCAGCCCTGGAAGATTTTACCCCCTTAATGACCAGAGCATTTCTGCGATTCCGCACTCCGTCGATTTAACTGACAATTGCGCGGTTGTGCGACATTGTACCCAAACAAAATTGACGTCCTTTTTTTCCCACAGTTTTGAAAAAAAAGCAATATTTCTTCCTCAGTTTAGGCCGATATGTATTCTTCTACATATTTTTGGTAAAAAAAAAAAAAAAAAAAATCGCAATAAGTGTATATTGATTGTTTTGCACAAAAGTTATAGCGTCTACAAAATAGGGGATAGATTTATGGCATTTTTATTATTAATTTCTTTATTAGTAATGGCGACGATCTGCGATTTTTATCGGGACTGCGACATTACGGCGGACAGATTGGACACTTTTGACACTATTTTGGGACCATTGACATTTATACAGTGATCAGAGCTAAAAATACTGATTACTGTGTAAATGTCACTGGCAGGCAAGGGGTTAAACACTAGGGGGCGATCAAGGGGTAAAATGTGTTCCCTCAGCGTGTTCTAACTGTAGGGTATGGGCTACCTAGGACATGATGACAGGGAGCAGTAGATCCCTGTCATGTCACTAGGCAGAACAGGGAAATGCCTTGTTTACATAGGCACTTCCCCGTTCTGCCACTCCTCGTCGCGGGCCACCAGCGGACATCGATTCTGCGTTACCCGCGGGCATGCTCCCACGGCGCACGCTCCTGCTAGCCCGGGTTTACAAAGGGACGTACGGGTATGCCCTTTTGTGCACCCGTGCCATTCTGCTGATGTACATTGGTGTGCGGCGGTCGAGAAGCGGTTAAATAGCACCAATAGGGGGACAGTACAATCACAATACAGTTCAATACAGAAGGAATAGGAGGGCCCTGCCCTGCTTATAGAGCCTCAAATCTAAAGAATTGTACAAATGGAAAGGAAAATATATATATACCATAGTTTGTAGACACTATAACCTTCATACAAACCATTTGTATACGCTTATTGGGATTTTTTTTTTTTTACCACAGACATATAGCAGAATATACGTTGGCCTTAATTTTTTTAAGAAATTTGATTTTATTGGATATGTTTTATAACAGAAAGTAGAAAATATAGTTTTTTCAAAATTTTTGGTATTTTTTTGTTACTATTTTTTGGTGTTAAAATACCACCAAATGAAAGCTCTATTTGTGTGAAAAAAAATGATATAAATTTAATTTAAGTACGGTGTTGCATGATCATGCAATTGCCAGTTAAAGCAGTAGTGCTGAATAGCAAAAAAAGCTCTGGTCATGAAAGGGCAAAAACTTCTAGGAGGTCAAGTGGTTAAAGCAAAAGGCGGCAGCACCCGAAAGCCGATTGAAAAATCGCCCGGGGTGCCAACAACTGCACCCGCCCTTTTTTTTTGTACTTCCCTGCATGGGACCAGATAAAAGAACCAGACGTTCATGTGTATTACACTGATGTCTGACATGATCCAATGATGAGATCATGAATAACTAAATTTCAGAAATACAGAGTTGTGAGATAGTATCGATTGCATTCACATTTCCTATGCAGGGCTATTTTTGTTCCCTGTAATCAGTTATTTTAGGATAAGAACAGACTGAATGTGCTTACTAACAGTCAACTGTAATTAAAGTGGAACTTAATGGTATCTGAGCACCACAAACTGAAAACGATATTTATACAAATTTTAACCACTTCAGCTTCAAAAGATTTTACCCCCTTCATAACCATTTTTTGCTATTTGGCACTGCGCTATTTTAACTGGTAATTGTGCGGTCATGCAATGCTGTACTCAAATGAAATTTATATCATTTTTTTCACACACAAATAGAGCTTTCTTTTGGTGGTATTTGATCACCATTGTTGTTGTATTGTTTTTTTTTTCCTTGCAATGTAAACAAAAAAAAAAAAAGATACAGACAATGTTTTACTTTCTGCTATAAAACATATCCAATAAAATATTTAAAAAAATAAAATTTCTTGATAAATCTTGGCCAAAATGTATTCTGCTACATGTTTTTGATAAAAAAAATCCCAATAAAGTGTTAATTGATTGGTTTGTGTGAACGTATTAGCGCCTACAAACTATGGGATATATACTGGAATTTTTAATTTTTTTATATTACTAATCGGCGGCAGCGATCAGCGACTTGTAACATTGTAACAGGACTGCGATACTGCGCCAGTCAATCTGACACTAACTGAAACACGGGGGGGGGGGGGGAATTACTAACTGCCACTGACACATCACCAGTGACATTAAAGCTACTTTCACACTTGGGGGGGGGGGGCGTTAGCGGTAAAGTGCCGCTAATTTTAGCGGTGCTTTACCCTATAATAGCGGCGCTTTTCGGCCACTAGCGGGGTGCTTTTAACCCCTGCTAGCGGCCGAATAAAGGGTTAAAAGTGCCTGCAAATTGCCAGCGCTTCGGCAGCAGTGCCCATTGATTCCAATGGCAGGGGCGGTGAAGGAGTGGTGTATACTTCAATCCTGCACTGCCCCGAAAGATGCGGCTTGCAGGACTTTTTCTAATGTCCTGCAAGTGCACCGCCCCAGTGTGAAAGCACTCGGGCTTTCACACTGGGGCTGCAGGGGAGGCGTTTTTCAGGCTATTTTTAGCCCAAAAGCACCTGAAAAATGCCCCAGTGTGAAAGGGGAATAATACAATGATAATACTATGCACTGTCACTGTACTAATGACATTGGCTGGGAAGGGGTTAACACCTAGGGTGATCAAAGGGTTACATTTGCGTCTAACTATGTGTAATGTGTGAACAGTGTGTTGCTTTTACTATGTGAGCTCTCAGTTTCTCATCCCTGCTTTGCAGGGATGAGAAACTGACAAATCGTTCCCTTCTTACAGAGCTCTGTGTGGTAGAGAGCGCGAATCCTAAACCCGGAAGTAGGCAGCGTTGTACGGGTATGACGCTTTGCCCACAGCGGCTGCTTGCCCACAGCACATTGCGGGCTGGTGGACAGGGGGCAAGTAGTTTATCTTCAACATAAACTTACCCATCCATCCATGTCCCCATGCTTTATTTTTTTGAGAAATCACAGTGAAAAGCACCACCTAGCATTTGTAGCTGCAGCCATTTGAATTAGGGTAGTATTTACTTCCTGGAATCCCTCTGCACTTAACTCAGACATGCAGGAAAGGAGGATGTGCTTAGCTGAGGAAGCCCCTTCTCCAAATGAAACAAACAAAAAAAAAAATACACATGAAGACTCCTGCAATGTAGGACATCATTTTGGCCTGGGCCAAAAACCAGGAAGTAACAGAAGAAATGTAAAAAAAAAAAGTTTAAAACAAGTAAATATAATATACTGTTACTAATGTTATCAGTATAAGGATTAAAAACAGTCAATGTTGACTAATAGAGTGAAGTTCCGCTTTAGCAAACATTTTACTGGAGACTGGTGGGCTGCATCTCCCCCCGCTTTCATTACCTTTGAGCAGTAAGATCTCTATACTGAACGTCCCTGTGATGTATCCCCGGCCCTTCATGCTGCATGTTAACCAAGCCCTCAGCAGCATAGAGATTCAGGGCCCAGATCTCACTGTCATTTCTGACAGAGAAAGGAAGTGCCAAGTCAACCACAAGCACCCACCCAAGGAAGAAAACAGCTTTGGGTGAAATGACACTTGTATGTATTTATCGTCACAATAAATATATTGTATTCTGGTAACTATGTGGTTAATACCTGTGATGATAGAATTCTGTATCTTTCTGCTTCATTTCACATGCCTGTATTTAGAATTTTTTACACATCGATGTGCAAGCCAAGCTGTCCTGCAAAAGTGACAATTACAGCGGTTAGGGTATAATACTGCCGGGGGTGCTTACATCAGTCAGCTTTAATTCATACTTATTCTACGGCTACCACTGTCACTGCAGTTGCCTAAAAAGTAATAGCTGGAGCTAAGCTTTCATTTATTGCTTACTTAAAGGGTTAGTTGACCTGTCCATAGAAAGGGCCATTTACATATCTCAAGAAGCCTGGCCAAAAAACTCCCACAGATGGTTGAACAAAAAAAAAAAAAAATAAATAAATGATGTATTACCTGCCTCAGGATACCCTGTCCACGGGGTGACAACAATGCAGAACAAACAGCATTGTCACCCTATTACAAAAAGTGGGAAAATAATGGATCTATTGGCAGGATCAAGAGGTAATAAAACAACACTATATTGTCAAAAGTATTGGGATGCCTGCCTTTACACACACATGAATTTTAATCACGTCTTAGTCTGTAGGGTTCAATATTGAGTTGGCTCACCCTTTGCAGCTATAACAGCTTCAACTCTTCTGGGAAGGCTGTCCACAAGTGTCTATGGGAATGTTTGACCATTCTTCCAGAAGTGCATTTCTGAGGTCAGGCACTGATGTGGACGAGAAGGCCTGGCTCGCAGTCTCCGCTCTAATTCATCCCAAAGGTGTTCTATCGGGTTGAGGTCAGGACTCTGTGCAGGCCAGTCAAGTTCCTCCACCCCAAATCCAAATCATTTTGTGGAGGGGAGATTATGGTGTGGGGTTGTTTTTCAGGGTTTGACCCCTTCGTTCCAGTGAGGACAATTTCATGATCCCAACTTTGTGGGAACAGTTTGGGGATGGCCCCTTCCTGTTTCAATATGACTGCACACCAGTGCACAAAGCAAGGTCCAAAAAGACATGGATGAGCGAGTTTGAGGTGGAGGAACTTGACTGGCCTGCACAGAGTACTGACCTGAACCTGACTGAAAACCTGTGGGATGAATTAGAGCAGACTTGGAGCCAGTCCTTCTCGTCCAACATCAGTGCCCTACCTCACAAATGCATTTCTGGAAGAATGCTCAATACTTTTGACAATATAGTGTATGTTAAAGGGGGGGGGGGGGGTAAAAAAAAACTGCTACTGACAGATTGCCTGATATATATCACTTTTACTTCTCCCATAGTTCCACCTATGAGTATCTAATTTTAATAGCAAAAATCTACTGCAGCCTACCAGTCCTTGGATGTAGTGGCTGCATTAGTTTTACATTTTTAAACTTTTTTCACTAGTAATCCTAACAGCAACACAGCTTCTGTCCTAAGGTGACAACTTTGCCAATGGAGAGACAGAGTTGTCACTCTTGGACAGGACTGGAGAAGATTTCCTGTCTGATTAGAAGCAAGAGCGCTTAAAAGGCAAAAAAAAAAAAACACCAAACGTGTCTAAACATGCCTAAGCTCTCGGCCTGTTTAACACATGAGCATTTATTCATTTCAGTGGCCAGAATAAATTAATATTCTAGCCAAAGAAATAAATGAACACCCAAGAGCTTGACCTAAACGTGTCTGCAAAAGCACAGTTTAAGCACATTTTTTAAGCTGCTTTCAGGACAAAAGAATATAGAAGAGCTGTGCAAATACCCAGTATGCATGGGGCCTTATGCTTTACACACTTTTTTCTGCTTAAAAATCGCATGGCAGAATGTGCCTTTGGTGCAATTTTTTTCCTGCCTGTAAACGCCTACGTGTGCATGGCCACATAGTAGAGCTGCACCATTCTGGCCAAAATTAGAATCACAATTTTTTTGCTTAAAATAAAGATCATGATTCTCTCACGATTCTCCCGGCATAACATCTTTCACATTATACAAAAAAAAATTGGGCTAACTTTTCATGAGAGAACACTGAAGAAATGACACTTTGCTACAATGTAAAGTAGTGAGTGTACAGCTTGTATAACAGTGTAAATTTGCTGTTCCCTCAAAATAACTCAACACACAACCATTAATGTCTAAACCGCTGGCAACAAAAGTAAGTACACCCCTAAGGCTCGGTTCACACTGGGGCGACTTGTCAGGCGACCTAGTCGCCTGACAAGTCGCCTCCCGTTCTGTGCTATGGAACCGTTCTAATCGGAGCGACGCAAGTCGCTCCGACTTAGAAAAAGGTTCCTGTATTACTTTGGGGGCGACTTGGGGCGACTTGCATAGACTTCTATGCAGAAGTCGTCTCGCAAGTCGCCCCGGCAGTCGTTTGCAGGTCGCCTCGCTGAGGCGACCTGCAAGTCGTGCCGCCCATGTGTGAACCGAGCCTAAGTGAAAATGTCCAAATTGGGCCCAATTAGCCATTTCCCTCATGTCATGTGACTCATTAATGTTACAAGGTCTCAGGTGTGAATGGGGAGCAGGTGTGTTAAATTTGGTGTTATCGCTCTCACTCTCTCATACTGGTCACTGGAAGTTTAACATGGCACCTCATGACAAAGAACACTCTGAGGATCTGCCCTGTACCCGCCTCCACCCCGCCTCTGCTCTCTTGCCTCCCCAGTCCCCCCAGCGACGCCGGCTTTTTGCATAGTGGCATTTTTCGTGCATACTGGTATTCTTTGCATAGTGACATTTTTCATGCATAGTGACATTTTTCTTGCATAGTGACATTTTTTGCATAGTGGCAGAGATTGCTGACAGCTCTGTTTTTTTTCCCCATCCAGCGGGCTGCGTCCTGAGGGCTTTTTAAGCACTTGTGTTGATGAAGTGTGTGCTGCTTATTTTGAAGTGATGGTGAAAAAAAAACATTGCAAAACTGAGTACTGATACTAAACACAGAGATCCGCCCACAGAGGGAGGTATATATAGCCCAATAAACAGGAAACTACTAACTATAGCCCAATACAAAGGAAGGGAGCCACCTATACAGGGAGGTACCAGAGCTGGGCCAGGTAGGAAGGTAGGAGAGAGAACAGATGTGAGGAAACTTAGGGTGCATTCCTGACCCCTGCACTGTGTACATAGCGCACTCCTAACCCCTGCACTGTGTACATAGCGCACTCCTGACCCCTGCACTCTGTACATAGCGCACTCCTGACCCCTGCACTCTGTACATAGCGCACTCCTGACCCCTGCACTCTGTACATAGCGCACTCCTGACCCCTGCACTCTGTACATAGCGCACTCCTGACCCCTGCACTCTGTACATAGCGCACTCCTGACCCCTGCACTCTGTACATAGCGCACTCCTGACCCCTGCACTCTGTACATAGCGCACTCCTGAACCCTGCACTCTGTACATAGCGCACTCCTGAACCCTGCACTCTGTACATAGCGCACTCCTGAACCCTGCACTCTGTACATAGAGCATTCCTGAACCCTGCACTCTGTACATAGCGCATTCCTGAACCCTGCAGTCTGAGTATATACATAGTCCTACAGATACAACCAGCCCTTCGAGGGCAACCATACTGCTGATGCGGCCCCCGATGAATTCGAGTTTGACACCCCTGGCCTAGGCTATAAGAAGATTGCCAAGACCCTGAAACTGAGCTGCAGCATGGTGGCCAAGACCATACAGCGGTTTAACAGGACAGGTTCCGCTCAAAACAGGCCTCGCCATGATCGACCAAAGTAGCTGAGTGCACGTGCTCAGTGTCATATCCAGAGGTTGTCTTTGAGAAATAGACGTATGAGTGCTGCCAGCATTGCTGCAGAGGTTGAAGGGGTGGGGGGGTCAGCCTGTCATTGCTTAGACCATACGCCGCACACTGCATCAAATTGGTCTGCATGTCTGTCGTCCCAGAAGGAAGCCTCTTCTAAAGATGATGCACAAGAAAGCCCGCAGTTTGCTGAAAACAAGCAGACTAAGGACATGGATTAGTGGAACCATGTCCTGTGGTCTGATGAGACCAAGATAAACTTATTTGGTTCAGATGATGTCAAGCGTGTTTGGCGGCAACCAGGTTAGGCGTACAAAGACAAGTGTGTCTTGCCTACAGTCAAGTATGGTGGTGGGAGTGTCATGGTCTGGGGCTGCATGAGTGCTGCTTGCACTGGGGAGCTACAGTTCATTGAGGGAACCATGAATGCCAACATGTACTGTGACATACTGAAGCAGAGCATGATCCCCTCCCTTCAGAGACTGGGCTGCAGGGCAGTATTCTAACATAACGACCCCAAACACACCTCCAAGATGACCACTGCCTTGCTGAGGGTAAAGGTGATGGACTGGCCAAACATGTCTCCAGACCTAAACCCTATTGAGCATCTGTGGGGCATCCTCAAACGGAAGGTGGAGGAGTGCAAGGTCGCTAACATCCACAAGCACAAGGAGTGGAAGAGGACCCCAGTGGCAACCTGTGAAGCTCTGGTGAACTCCATGCCCAAGAGGGTTAAGGCAGTGCTGGAAAATAATGGTGGCCACACAAAATATTGACACTTTGGGCCCAATTTGGACATTTTCACTTAGGGGTGTACTCACTTTTGTTGCTAGCGGTTTAGACATTAATGGCTATGTGTTGAGTTATTTTGAGGGGACAGCAAATTTACACTGTTATACAAGCTGTACACTCACTACTTTACATTGTAGCAAAGTGTCATTTCTTCAGTGTTGTCACATGAAAAGATATTATAAAATATTTACAAAAATGTGAGGGATGTACTCAATTTTCTGAGATACTGTATATAATGTTTGAGGGTTCTAAGTAATTTTCTAGCAAAAATTACTGATTTTAATTTGTAAGGAACAAATGTCAGAAAAAGGTTTAGTCTTTAAAGTGGAGTTCCGACTAAAAAAAAAAAAAAAAAAAAAAAGTAAATAAAAAAAGTCAACAGCTACAAATAATCGGACACTCACCTGTCCCAGGGTCCAGAGATGCGGGGGAATGAAGCCCTGCTCGTCTCCCCCTCCTCTCTGTGGCGCCCGGCTGTGGCTTCACATGCACGAGCCGCGCTGAACGCTGTGACTGGCCGGGCAATCATCTGGGACCTGTGACGTGTCCCAGATGATCGGCGAGAGGGAGGGGGGGGAGAGGTGAACTTACTTCCGGTGCCCCTGGAGGAAGTGGGAGTTGGGACCATCTTAAAAGAGGGTTTCCGCTCCCCCCGCCACCCCCCCCCAAAAAAAATGACATGCCAGATGTGGCATGTCAGGGGGTCACCTTCCCTTAAAGCAGAAGTTCAATTTTTGGGTGGAACTCCACTTTAAGTAGGTAAACTGACTTCATTTACAGACCAAAGTTCCTTCCTTTGATCTAAAGAACTAAATTGTTACAATGTTTCTCTTTATCTCCAACTAAACTAAACTTGGCAGGCTGCCTGTTTTTTTTTTTTTTTAACAGCTGTCAGCAGAGAACTTTCTGCACTGAATAGGAAAAATGCTGTGTTAAGATCGCAAGGGGGTAGAATATTGATTCTTTAACAATTAATTGTGCAGATCTACCACAAAGGCTAATATACAGGCATTAAAAAAAAAACAACAAAAAAAAAAAAAAAACACTAAATGCTGGAGGTGCAGATCGCACCCAGGTGACAGCCGCCAGAGGGGTGACACCAGGACCGGGACACCTGCCCTGGGTGCTATGCCATCCTGTGAGAGGGGTGCTGGGAGCTTGTCAGTGTGTGATAGGAGGAACGCTGTCACAGTCACCCTCATAATTCAGTTATAGAATAGCATAGCAGTGCTCAGAACATCTGCTGGAGGAGCGGATTCTGCTCTCTCCTCCCTCCCGCAGCCGTCTGATGTGGGCAGAAGAGATTGGACAGGGCGACACCAAACCCCACCTTTCTGGAGACGGGGGAAGGATGATGTGAAGGTGGCCAGGAACCCAATGGTGGAGGTGGTTGGGACACCCTGTTGGAGGTCAACAGGACTCACTGGATGTGGGCGGGACCCATTGGTGGGGGTGGGTGGGGCACACTGTTGGAAGTCCTGGGGACCCGCTAGTGAAGGTGGGCGGGACCTACTGGTACACATGGCCCGTGATGTTGGCATTGGGGAGGCCTGGGTTTTAAACAGGGAGCTGCTGCACTTCTAGGAGGACAGAGGAAACTGAGGGCTCTCTCAACAGATGGGGACACACATTCAGGAAGCAGTAATTTGGTAAGCAATGCACTTGGGATTTTTTTCCTTTTAGTGCTCCTCCAGAACTGCAGTAGTACTACTAATGCTTAGCCCCTCTGAAAAGTGATTCTTTGTGGAACACTTCTGAGGGTGGTGTAGCAATGGCTGACAGATGTTTTTCTTTTTTTTAAATCTTTTTTTACAATTGTACATTGTGGAACTGTGCAGTAACTGAAATGGTTGTGGTGCGGCCCCAGTAAGCTCAATGGGTGAGTTTGACAGGTGGTACCACCTGTCAAACGCGGCACCTTGAGTTAAAAATGCCATAGCTGCAAAGTGAAGTGTCCCAGCCTCAGCATGTATACAGCTCTGTCCAACCATTCTGTTACAGTTCAGGTAGGCAGCAATAGAGGGTGGCAAAACCATAGCTCAGCTGCCTGTTTTTACCATCCCCCAGCTGCCTGCTCAAAACAGTCCTTACTTTAAGTGGCGATAAAAGGTGAATGCTCTTCTTCTGAGTGCCAGTCTTTGGGCCTCTTCATTGGCATGAGCTAGCCATCCCGACGCTCAGAGACTGGTCCGCAGCTCAGTTTACAGAGCTGGAGAAGACATTGAGCAGGCAGGTAGGGAGATTTTTTTGCATGTCTCTTCTTCAATAAAAGCCTGCCTGCCTGCTCAATGTTTCTTACAGTAGAACTTCAGTTCTGCTTTAATGTTTAGTATCTCAACAAAGTAATGTGCACTGGAGACGTCCAGACAGCAACTGAAAAAAAGCAACACTCTTTATTATATCCAATAAAGTGCAGCACACCATTCAAATCCCCCATATAAGAAACTGTGACATTTCCAGACTGGAATACAAAAGTATTCCAAGTCTGAGAAAGAAATGTTTGTTGAATACCAAAAATAACTAAGCCCCCAGTTCACATCCGAATTGCACAGGTATGCAGTCTGCATTCCCCTGCAGTGCAATTTGGCAGTCCATTCATACTATTGCCATAATATGAAGTGTTTACCAAGTTTAACCGCACCAGGTGACACCAACAATAGTGACGCCACTGGCCTAACATGGTTAAATATTTGTTGTGTGCCAGTATTTGCACCCATTGTCATTGGCATATTATAACACTGACCTAATAGAATAGTGCTATACCTTTACATAGCATTAAAGAAACATTTGTGCCGGACAATTTGGTAAAATCCCAGGAACCTGCCAGAAGTAACTGCCCAGAGATAACAGGAAGGAAAACACAACTCTAAACAACACAAACAGTAATTACACGTGTAGCCCATGGTAAAGCCGTCTTTCTGGCTTAACACAGATCTGCAGAAGATGAATTTTGATTGTCTTTAGTTTGTTAAACAAGCCTGTGTATGTAATGTTACACCATGGACTTGTTCTGTCTAATTATTTTTGTGTAAGTAAAGTCCCCAGAACTGGATACAGTATTCTAAAGGAGGTCTCATTAAAGATGTATATAGGAGAATAGGAGGAAGGAGGACCTGATTCCCCTAAGGCCGGGTTCACACTTGTGCGACATACGCTCTGACTTGGGAGCACATGTCGCATGTATAAATCAATGGTTCCCTATGAGAGCCATCTTAACTGGCCTGACATAAGATGGTCCGACTTTGAAAAAGGTTCTTCCTCTTATTTGGTCCGAATTTGGTCCTACTTCAACCCACTGAATATCACTGAATTTGGATCAAAGTCAGAAAATCATCTTAACTGATCCGACTTTGGCATGCGACTTGTGCTGTGAAGATCTTTGAGGGGAACTCCACAGCTAATTTAAAAAAAAAAAATTGTGTAGGGTCGCCCCCCCCCCAGACCATACCAGACCCTTATGGATTTTAAGGGGAACCCCCACGCCAAATTAAAAAAAAAAACACGGCGTGGGGTCCCCCCCAAAAAAATCCATATCCTTATCTGAGCATGCAGCCCGGCAGGAGAGAAGGGGGGGGGGCGAGCGAGCCTCCCCCTCCTCCTGGACCATACTAGGCCACATGCTGATGGGAACAAGGGCCTCTTCCCCACAACCCTGGAAGGTGGTTGTGGGGGTCTGCGGACAGGGGGCTTATCGAAATCTGGAAGCCCCCTTTAACAAGGGGGCCCCCAGATCCCGACCCCCACCCTATGTGAATGAGCATGGGGTACATTTTACCCCTACCCATTCGCCCAAAAAAAGTGTTAAAAAGAAATAAAGCCAGCACACAGGTTTTTGACAAAGTCCTTTATTAAACCAGCTCCAGCATCTCCTCTCTCTCCGATTTCTTCTCCCTCTGGTGATGTCTTTGTATTCCAGTTCTTCTAGCTGCGCTGAGGTCTTCTTCCTCTGGTTCTTCTCGCTGCGTTGATGTCCTCTTCCGCTGCTGGTTCTGCCTCCGGTTCTTCTCTCACCGATGTCTTGTTCCTTCGGTTATTCTCCCGGCCATAGGGCGTGGCCATCCGGTGATGTCATCCGGAGACTCCACTCCCTTGCGACGTCACCACACAGGGCATAATGGGGCGGTGACGTCACAAGGGGCAGGGGCTCCGGATGATGTCACTGGGTGGCCACGCCCTATTGCTATATAAATAATGGCAAACGCCAGAGCTAACATTTACAGTGAGAGCTAGTGACGGGAGAAGAACAAACCAGGGGAAGAACGGGCAGCAGAAGAAGACATCTGCGCAGCAAGAAGAACCGGAGGAAGAAGACATCAGCGCAGCAAGAAGAACCAGAAGAAGAACCAGAGGAAGAAGACATCAGCGCAGCGAGAAGGACTGGAGGAGGATGAAGACATCACTGGAGGGAGAAGAAATCGGAGGGAGAAGAGACGCTGGATGGGGGGGCCACTCGCTCCCCCCCCCTTTCCTGACCTGCCAGCCTGCATGCTCAGATAAGGGCCTGGTATAGATTTTGGGGGGGACCCCACGCCTTTTCTCTATGGGGGGGGGGGGCACACCATTTTTTTTTTCATTTTGGCAAGTGGTTCTTCCTCAAGATTGATACCAGACTCAAAGTGCCTGGTATTGTCGGGTTCAAAGTAGGATCCAGTTCATTAAAGTCGGACAGAAGTCGGACATGAAGTCGCAGGGAAAAGCCAGATCCACAGTTTTTTCGACTGTCGTGTTGTACCAGTGTGATCCTGGTCTAAGAAAAGGAATCCAAAGATGAACAACACAAATGGAGGAAGGTCTGAGGGATAAAGATCTGAGGAATAACGGTCTAGGGCAGGCTATAAAAAGATCTGAGGAATAAGGGTCTAGGGCAGGCTATAGATGGTGTGAATTTCTTTCCTGTTTGAAATTTTCACATGTCCACCATCAACACAGACAGAACCCCTACTGCCAAGGCATTGTGATCTCCCAGTGAGGGGATAGCTGCAGGGAGAAGACAGTGATTATTGCTAGTGGCTATAGCAGCCGCTAGCGATAATCACAAGTAGATTCGATAGGCTAGTTGTACCCAAGTTGATCTAACGATGGCCATTTGCTTGCCTTTATTCGGCCCTTGAGGGACTATTCTTCACACTGATATATGAGGAACTATTCCTTCCACTGACACCAACAATGAGGCACCATTCTTTCCACTGACACCAACAGTTGGGCATAATTCCTCCCACTGACATCAACAATTGGGCACTATTCCTCACACTGACACGGATGATGAGGGACCATTCCATTCAATCTACCACTGACACCAATAATCGGGTACTATTCCCCTCACTGACACCAATGATAGGGGACACTTCCATTTAATCTTCTACTGACATCAATGATGGGGCACTATTCCTCCCATTAATACCAATAATTAGGTACTATTCCTTCTACTGACCACAAACACTATGGGGTAGATTTACTAGAGGCAAATAGACTGCAGTTGCTCCAGAGCTTAATAAATGACCAGAAGTTCTGCTGACTTCAATCATCTAATCATGTGCAAGCAAAAATGCTGTTGTTTAAATTTTTCTTGCACGTGATTGGGTATTCTTTGTAGAGTGAAGGTTTACCTCATTTACTAAGCTTTGGAGCAACTGCACTTGCAAAAGTGCACAGTCTATTTTCCTTTAGTAAACCCACTTACCACCAAGCTTGAGGCAATTTTTACCTCCACTGATGTTGGTTTTTTTTCTTACTCCCACTGGCCACAGTCTGGCCTCCCAAAATCTAAAGCAAAGTAAACTGGCACTTTGAAAAGTTTGGAGACCCCTGATATAAGACAATATAAGGACTGAGGGATAAAGGACTGAGGAATAAAGGTCTAAGGGAACAAGGTCTGGAGGATAAAGATCTGAGGGATGAAGAGATAAAACCTCAGTGGAGACCGCAGGAACTCAAGGGCACCTTCAACCATTACAAGAATCTTTTCTCTTCTATTTCATTCTCCCCCTTCTTACAGAATTGAAAAATGTTTCACTGTTGTTGGAAAAATAGGCTAACTTTTTTGTTCTGCAGTGCAGCACACTTCTACATTCCTTGTCTGGACGAGAATTCGGTAGTTACAACCTGTTGCCTTCTACAATTGCCAAGTCACATCCCAGGAGGGAGTGTTTTACCTAGGGGCACATTGAGCACCACAAGATTCCATGTGCACTTACATGACACGGATCTCTTCAAGATATTGGGAACCTGGCAGAAATCTGTTACATTTGCACGGGTGTGGAATGTCAAGCTGCGCATGGACCCTTGGGTAAAACACTGCCCCCCGCCACCCCAGTCCCAGGGGGTTCATGCTCATGTGCACAGATACAGCGGGTCTCTGCAAAGTCCCAGATACCAGAAAGCAGCAGCAACTGTGTGCATGCATGGGGAACACTCCTATGCATTTGCAGACATGCTGCAGATCTCGAATACCTGGCAGAGACTTGCAGCACCTCTGCGGACGATATTTAAACTTACATAGTTAGATATTTAAACTTACAATTAGTCTGGTTGAAAAATAGACACAAGTCCATCTAGGTCAACCAATAAGTGGATCTAAAGCCAGGACATTTTTTTACCTCAATGCAGTCCTTGCATTGAAGTGGATGTAAACCTTAGATATTAAATATGAACAAGACATATACCTCCATAGTGCATGCTTGTCCTAATCAAGAGCACTACTTTTATTAACTTTTGTCTGCTGATTTTTTCTTTTGCTTTTAGCACTTCTGACAAGTTTTCCTGACACCAAGAGAAAAATAGTGACGGGAAAGGACCTCCAGCTGATTGACAGACTCTGGACCTGTGTGCTGTGTGGAGGGGGGGGAGGTGTCCCTTCCCTCCAATCAGCTCTCAGAGCATTCCTCACTGAGCTCTGCAGTGTAAATTTAGCTCTCCGCCCCCTTTTTTTGAGCTCTCAAACAAGCTTTAAAATTCAGCACTTTAAACAAATGTAGAGCAGGGCTGCAGAAATACAGGTACAACTTATGTAGGAGGATGTGTTTCACCTCTGCATATCACCCGAGGCCAGACACTTCACTAGATATATGTAAGGGTTTACAACTACTGTGAAGTAAAAAAATATCCCCTAATACTTACAGAAGTCCTCACTCAATCCAGTGCTGTGCCTGTCTAATGTGGCTCTCTCCTCTTTTCCTGCATTCACAGAACAGAGAAACAACAAAGTGAGACACAAGCTCCAGCTGCTGTCAAAGAAATCCTCTAAGGAGAGAGCAGGGGTGGGGCTGAGCCATGCTGTGTGAGTCTAGGGACACACACAGCCCAGCTTGGAAGCGAGTCCGCACATCTAAAATAAATAAATACTAAACTGGGCTTAGTGCTCCAATAACTTATACTCACAGCTGCACTCAAAGAACACCAAATACAAAAGTGTAAAAAACACTCAAAATATTGTTGCGCTGCGTCTAAATTGAATTTTAAACAAATATATGCAATAGGTACACCATATAAGCCCCTGTTCACACCAGCGCAACTTGTCATGCAATTTGACAGTTCCAAATGGCATGACAAGTGGCACCCAATTGCCCGCAATGGAAGTGCTCATATTACCGCAACTCATACCGCAGCGATTTTGAAAAAGAATCCTGCACTACTTTTTGCCAATATCATTGCGACTTGCACAGATTTCTGTTACGTAACAGTGTGAACAGGAACTTAATGTGCAGTGCCTTGAAACTTTAAATACAGTCATACATGATAAGTGTACCATACAAATGTGCAATCATTTATGATATCAAACCAAGTACTAACAATAACTTAGTGTTAACAAAATATGCACCTAATAAATGTGCTATGACTTTAAATGTTAAAGGGTGATTAACCTAATGTTGGCCAAACTCTTGAGACTGTCCTAATGAAGAAAATGCGTTGGGCGGAGCCTGTGCTGACGTCATCACACTCACCGAGTCAGTGGCAGTGCTTAAAAGTTTTTTAATGCCTTATATTCAGCGATGCTTGTGAGTAAATGAACACTTGATTTACATCATTAAAAGTATACAGTTTCACACTATGGACTGCTGTTAGGTTTCTCTTGCCAGATTGATATGATGGGAGGGAGAGAAGTATCCTGTAGCTTCTCCTGTGGTTTCCGGATCCTAAATCAAGGTACCCTACCTACATAGCCCCTGTTGATATCCTGGGAGGTCTCTATGTGCCTGAAGACAACTGCATTTTGAAAGCCCACCAAGACCACACATAATTTGGGCCTTAATGGATTTTTGTCATTCACTCAAAGTAGTTGTAAAGACTTCATGCATTCTAAACCTTCTGTGTCCTGCTTCCATACAATGCCCCCCCAATACTCAGTTCCCTCTCAGTCCAGCGAACGGGAGCCTCGGATGTCCCTGGTCTCTCTCTCCTCATTGGAAACAAAGCAGCAGGAGTCATTAGCACCTACTGTTGTCAATCACGGCCAGTGAGCTAATAAGGAGATAGCGGGTGGTGGAGCCGAGCGGTTTGTCTGTGTCTTATGAATGCATAGAGTGGGGCTCGGGAGCAAGCATGCACCAGTAGTCCTATAGCAAGCGGCCTGCTTTTGGGGGCACTGTTCGAAGGGGTGGAGCCAGGAGCACCGATGGGGGACTCAGGAAGGAGAGGATCTGGGCTGATCTGTGCAGGTAAGCATGACAAATTTGTTTAAAAAAAAAAAAAAACCCTTTAGAATCAAACCTTTAGGGTTTGCTGTGTTCTGCGCATGCGTGGGCACTTTTTGACGGTGGGAACAAATTGACAGGACAACAACAATTGGAGCAGTAAAAAAAAAAAAAAAGCAGCCAGGCAATGTTTACCCAACAACATTACTCAGCCACTGAAACAGAAAAGGTAAAAAGACCCATTGTTTCTTTTGTATCTCTCTGTTTATTTATCTACACATGAAATGGATGAACTTATCTGCAGGTGAAGTCAGGCCTCATGCACACTGGACGTTATAAAAATGGCAGTAGCTTCAGCTGTAGAAAGCTGAGTTTTGCAGCATTTAGTGTTTGCGGTTTTTAGCTTTTTTTAGTAAAACTATACTTCCACAAAAGCTTATTTTATTTATTTATTTATTTCAGGTACTTATATAGCGCCGTCAATTTACGCAGCGCTTTACATATACATTGTACATTCACATCAGTCCCTACTCTCAAGGAGCATACAATCTAAGGTCCCTAACTCACATTCATACATACTAGGGACAATTTAGACAGGATCCAATTACCCTACCAGCATGTCTTTGGAGTGTGGGAGGAAACCGGAGTACCCGGAGGAAACCCACGCAGACACAGGGAGAACATGCAAACTCCAGGCAGGTAGTGTCGTGGTTGGGATTCAAACCAGCGACCCTTCTTACTGCTAGGCGAAAGTGCTATCCACTACACCACTGTGCCGCCCAGCTTATGCCTAAAAACATGCTGATAAACACTAAATAGCTGCGTTTTTCAGCGTTTTTAAGCTTTTATCAGAGTTATAGCGTATTTAAAGCTGAAAAAACTCCTGACAAAATCCACTACTTCTGGGGGCTTTTTCCAGCCAGAAAACGCCTCTGCCAAAAACTGCTGATAACAGCCTATGTGTGCATGGACACATAGGATAACATGCTAAGGAGTTTACTGGCTGCAGAAAAAACATCTGAAGCCAAAAACAGCAGCTGTAAAACCATCCAGTGTGCATGTTTCTCTGTTTAATCCCTTATTAACCCTTAATTTACTCTAATCAGCCTTAATTAGCCTATTCTCCTTCTCCATTTCATTATTATTTTCCTGCTGATTTTTTTTTGTACACTTCTATTTTATAAACTATTAATAATTAAAAGGTTTATTTTGTTTGCTTTGTTTGTTAATATTTTTATACCTTTAACATAGATTTACAAATTTTACATTGAAAAAAGCGCAAAAAAATAAATAAAATGTATTTCATTAGTAAATAACTTTTCATTGCTATGTACCATTGCTGACAGCTGAAGTGTAAACAAAACAGCAGTAAGTAATTGGTATCGACGAGTATAACAAAAAAAAAAATGTATCGGTATTTGTTATAAAAAAAAAAAAAAAAAAAAAGATATTAGTGCATTCCTACTTATGTATGAGTTTTTGAAGCTTAAAGGCATTGCACATGTATTTGGTGCACCTATTGCATGTATTTGTTTCTTTAGGATTTGATTTAAAGGCACAGCGCAACAACATTTAGCGATTTGAGCCTGCACGTCTGCTTCCATAGCAAGCAGTTTGTTATGGTGGCAGACACATAAGAGAAAGAGCCGTGAGCGTCAGAGGGAGACTCCAGAAGAGGAGGGGGGCCACTATGTGCAGGTAAGTATAGGATGCTTATTATTTTAGGGAAGAAAGACGTAGCCTTTACAACCACTTTAAAGATGGCGGTGTGGAAAAGGGATGTTGGGATGCGAATATTAAAGGTAGAAAAAAATGGAAAGGGGGGGATTATTTTATCAAAAACTTAGTTGATTCTCAGAACAAAATTCCAGCAGAGGTAGTGAGCCGTTCACCAGTATGTGACTTTAAAGTGGTATTAAACCCAGAAACAAATTGTAATATACTACAGCTTACCAATTCTTAGTTGCGGCGGTTGCATCCGTTCTCTTTTTTCCTTTATTGTCAGGTTTATGGCCAGTAAATGTGTTGTTTCTTTAACTTCATTAATGTCACTGCACAGCAGCGTGGTGTGTTCCACTGCTGTGTGATGACATGTAGCGCCCTCTAGTGTGCTTTGGAAAAATACAGGCATGATGCCTTTTACTGTACACCAGGGATGTAATGTGACTGGGGTACATAGAAGACAATCATTTCCTGTGTAAGCTAATGTTGAGACGCAGGTCAGCGCTCATAGTGTTAATGAGCCCTAGCACAGGAAATGTGTTACTGATCAGTACAATTAAAGGAAAAACAAAACGAAAATGAAAGATAATGCAGCCATCACATCTAAGGGCTACAATATATTAAGTATGTGTTATGGGGGGGGGGGGGGGGGGGGTTAACAGACTAGATAATCCTTGGCTTCTTTCTGCTGTCTCTCTTTCATGTTTTTATACACCTTGCTGCAGGAAGAGGAAGCATGTGAGATTGAGAAAGGACACCATCACCCTCCACTCACATGGTCTGAGGTGGCATCTGAAACAACAAGCTACTGTTCATGACCATAAATGAACACAGATCAGCCCGGTGCTCTGCTTCCCACTAAACTACCCCGGTGCTCTGCTCCCCACTAAACTACCCCGGTGTTCTGCTTCCCACTGAACTACCCCGGTGCTCTGCTTCCCACTGAACTACCCCGGTGCTCTGCTCCCCACTAAACTACCCCGGTGCTCTGCTTCCCACTAAACTACCCCGGTGCTCTGCTCCCCACTAAACTACCCCGGTGCTCTGCTTCCTAATAAACTACCCCGGTGCTCTGCTTCCTAATAAACTACCCCGGTGCTCTGCTTCCTAATAAACTACCCCGGTGCTCTGCTTCCTAATAAACTACCCCAGTGCTCTGCTTCCCAATAAACTACCCCGGTGCTCTGCTTCCCACTAAACTACCCCGGTGCTCTGCTTCCCACTAAACTACCCCGGTGCTCTGCTTCCCACTAAACTACCCCGGTGCTCTGCTTCCCACTAAACTACCCCGGTGCTCTGCTTCCCACTAAACTACCCCGGTGCTCTGCTTCCCACTAAACTACCCCGGTGCTCTGCTTCCCACTAAACTACCCCGGTGCTCTGCTTCCCACTAAACTACCCCGGTGCTCTGCTTCCCACTGAACTACCCCGGTGCTCTGCTTCCTAATAAACTACCCCGGTGCTCTGCTTCCCACTAAACTACCCCGGTGCTCTGCTTCCCACTAAACTACCCCGGTGCTCTGCTTCCCACTGAACTACCCCGGTGCTCTGCTTCCTAATAAACTACCCCGGTGCTCTGCTTCCCACTAAACTACCCCGGTGCTCTGCTTCCCACTAAACTACCCCGGTGCTCTGCTCCCCACTAAACTACCCCGGTGCTCTGCTTCCCACTAAACTACCCCGGTGCTCTGCTTCCCACTAAACTACCCCGGTGCTCTGCTTCCCACTGAACTACCCCGGTGCTCTGCTTCCTAATAAACTACCCCGGTGCTCTGCTTCCTAATAAACTACCCCGGTGCTCTGCTTCCCACTAAACTACCCCGGTGCTCTGCTTCCCACTAAACTACCCCGGTGCTCTGCTTCCCACTGAACTACCCCGGTGCTCTGCTTCCCACTGAACTACCCCGGTGCTCTGCTTCCCACTAAACTACCCCGGTGCTCTGCTTCCCACTAAACTACCCCGGTGCTCTGCTCCCCACTAAACTACCCCAGTGCTCTGCTTCCCACTAAACTACCCCGGTGCTCTGCTTCCCACTAAACTACCCCGGTGCTCTGCTTCCCACTAAACTTCCCCGGTGCTCTGCTTCCCACTAAACTACCCCGGTGCTCTGCTTCCCACTAAACTACCCCGGTGCTCTGCTTCCCACTAAACTACCCCGGTGCTCTGCTTCCCACTAAACTACCCCGGTGCTCTGCTTCCCACTAAACTACCCCGGTGCTCTGCTTCCCACTAAACTACCCCGGTGCTCTGCTTCCCACTAAACTACCCCGGTGCTCTGCTTCCCACTAAACTACCCCGGTGCTCTGCTTCCCACTGAACTACCCCAGTGCTCTGCTTCCTAATAAACTACCCCGGTGCTCTGCTTCCCACTAAACTACCCCGGTGCTCTGCTTCCCACTAAACTACCCCGGTGCTCTGCTCCCCACTGAACTACCCCGGTGCTCTGTTTCCCACTGAACTACCCCGGTGCTCTGCTTCCCACTGAACTTCATCGGTGCTCTGCTTTCCGCTGACTTACCCCGGTGCTCTGCTTCCTAATAAACTACCCTGGTGCTCTGCTTCCTAATAAACTACCCTCGGTGCTCTGCTTCCCACTGAACTTCATCGGTGCTCTGCTTTCCGTTGACTTACCCCGGTGCTCTGCTTCCTAATAAACTACCCTCAGTGCTCTGCTTCCCACTGAACTACCCTCGGTGCTCTGCTTCCCACTGAACTACCCTCGGTGCTCTGCTTCCCACTGAACTACCCTCGGTGCTCTGCTTCCCACTGAACTACCCTCGGTGCTCTGCTTCCCACTGAACTACCCTCGGTGCTCTGCTTCCCACTGAACTACCCTCGGTGCTCTGCTTCCCACTGAACTACCCCGGTGCTCTGCTCCCCACTGAACTACCCCAGTGCTCTGCTTCCTAATAAACTACCCCAGTGCTCTGCTTCCTAATAAACTACCCCACTGCTCTGCTTTCTAATAAACTACCCCACTGCTCTGCTTTCTAATAAACTACCCCACTGCTCTGCTTCCCAATAAACTACCCCAGTGCTCTGCTTCCTAATAAACTACCCGGTGCTCTGCTTCCCATTGAACTACCCTGGTGCTCTGCTTCCCACTGAACTACCCCACTGCTTTGCTTTCTAATAAACGACCCCGGTGCTCTGCTTCCTAATAAAAGACCCGGTGCTCTGCTTCCTAATAAAAGACCCGGTGCTCTGCTTCCTAATAAAAGACCCGGTGCTCTGCTTCCTAATAAAAGACCCGGTGCTCTGCTTCCTAATAAAAGACCCGGTGCTCTGCTTCCTAATAAAAGACCCGGTGCTCTGCTTCCTAATAAAAGACCCGGTGCTCTGCTTCCTAATAAAAGACCCGGTGCTCTGCTTCCTAATAAAAGACCCAGTGCTCTGCTTCCTAATAAAAGACCCAGTGCTCTGCTTCCTAATAAAAGACCCGGTGCTCTGCTTCCTAATAAAAGACCCGGTGCTCTGCTTCCTAATAAAAGACCCGGTGCTCTGCTTCCTAATAAAAGACCCGGTGCTCTGCTTCCCACTGAACTACACCGGTGCTCTGCTCCCCACTGAACTACCCCGGTGCTCTGCTCCCCACTGAACTACCCCGGTGCTCTGCTTCCTAATAAACTACCTGGTGCTCTGCTTCCCACTGACCTACCCCGGTGCTCTGCTCACCACTAAACTTCATCGGTGCTCTGCTTCCTAATGAACTACCTGGTGCTCTGCTTCCCACTGAACTACCCCACTGCTTTGCTTTCTAATAAACGACCCCGGTGCTCTGCTTCCTAATAAAAGACCCGGTGCTCTGCTTCCCACTGACCTACCCCGGTGCTCTGCTCACCACTAAACTTCATCGGTGCTCTGCTTCCTAATGAACTACCCCGGTGCTCTGCTCCCCACTGAACTACCCCGGTGCTCTGCTCCCCACTGAACTACCCCGGTGCTCTGCTCCCCACTGAACTACCCCGGTGCTCTGCTCCCCACTGAACTACCCCGGTGCTCTGCTCCCCACTGAACTACCCCGGTGCTCTGCTCCCCACTGAACTACCCCGGTGCTCTGCTCCCCACTGAACTACCCCGGTGCTCTGCTCCCCACTGAACTACCCCGGTGCTCTGCTCCCCACTGAACTACCCCGGTGCTCTGCTCCCCACTGAACTACCCCGGTGCTCTGCTCCCCACTAAACTACCCCAGTGCTCTGCTTCCTAATAAACTACCCGGTGCTCTGCTTCCCATTGAACTACCCTGGTGCTCTGCTTCCCACTGAACTACCCCACTGCTTTGCTTTCTAATAAACGACCCCGGTGCTCTGCTTCCTAATAAAAGACCCGGTGCTCTGCTTCCCACTGACCTACCCCGGTGCTCTGCTCCCCACTGAACTACCCCGGCGCTCTGCTTCCCACTGAACTACCCCGGTGCTCTGCTCCCCACTGAACTACCCCGGCGCTCTGCTCCCCACTGAACTACCCCGGCGCTCTGCTCCCCACTGAACTACACCGGCGCTCTGCTTCCCACTGAACTACCCCGGCGCTCTGCTTCCCACTGAACTACACCGGCGCTCTGCTTCTCACTGAACTACCCCGGTGCTCTGCTCCCCACTAAACTACCCCAGTGCTCTGCTTCCTAATAAACTACCCCACTGCTCTGCTTTCTAATAAACTACCCCACTGCTCTGCTTCCTAATAAACTACCCCGGTGCTCTGCTTCCCACTAAAGTACCCCAGTGCTCTGCTTCCTAATAAACTACCCCACTGCTCTGCTTTCTAATAAACTACCCCGGTGCTCTGCTTCCCACTGAACTACCCCAGTGCTCTGCTTCCTAATAAACTACCCCGGTGCTCTGCTTCCCACTAAACTACCCCAGTGCTCTGCTTTCTAATAAACTACCCCACTGCTCTGCTTCCTAATAAACTACCCCACTGCTCTGCTTCCCACTGAACTACCCCACTGCTTTGCTTCCTAATAAAAGACCCGGTGCTCTGCTCACCACTAAACTACCCCAGTGCTCTGCTTTCTAATAAACTACCCCACTGCTCTGCTTCCTAATAAACTACCCCGATGCTCTGCTTCCCACTGAACTACCCCACTGCTTTGCTTCCTAATAAAAGACCCGGTGCTCTGCTTCCCACTGACCTACCCCGGTGCTCTGCTCACCACTAAACTTCATCGGTGCTCTGCTTCCTAATGAACTACCCTGGTGCTCTGCTCCCCACTGAACTACCCCGGTGCTCTGCTCCCCACTGAACTACCCCGGTGCTCTGCTCCCCACTGAACTACCCCGGTGCTCTGCTTCCTAATAAACTACCCGGTGCTCTGCTTCCCACTGAACTACCCCGGTGCTCTGCTCCCCACTGAACTACCCCGGTGCTCTGCTTCCTAATAAACTACCTGGTGCTCTGCTTCCCACTGAACTACCCCACTGCTTTGCTTTCTAATAAACGACCCCGGTGCTCTGCTTCCTAATAAAAGACCCGGTGCTCTGCTTCCCACTGACCTACCCCGGTGCTCTGCTCACCACTAAACTTCATCGGTGCTCTGCTTCCTAATGAACTACCCCGGTGCTCTGCTCCCCACTGAACTACCCCGGTGCTCTGCTCCCCACTGAACTACCCCGGTGCTCTGCTCCCCACTGAACTACCCCGGTGCTCTGCTCCCCACTGAACTACCCCGGTGCTCTGCTCCCCACTGAACTACCCCGGTGCTCTGCTCCCCACTGAACTACCCCGGTGCTCTGCTCCCCACTGAACTACCCCAGTGCTCTGCTTCCTAATAAACTACCCCACTGCTCTGCTTTCTAATAAACTACCCCACTGCTCTGCTTTCTAATAAACTACCCCACTGCTCTGCTTTCTAATAAACTACCCCACTGCTCTGCTTCCCAATAAACTACCCCGGTGCTCTGCTTCCCACTGAACTACCCCAGTGCTCTGCTTCCTAATAAACTACCCGGTGCTCTGCTTCCCATTGAACTACCCTGGTGCTCTGCTTCCCACTGAACTACCCCACTGCTTTGCTTTCTAATAAACGACCCCGGTGCTCTGCTTCCTAATAAAAGACCCGGTGCTCTGCTTCCTAATAAAAGACCCGGTGCTCTGCTTCCCACTGACCTACCCCGGTGTCCTGCTCACCACTAAACTTCATCGGTGCTCTGCTTCCTAATGAACTACCCTGGTGCTCTGCTCCCCACTGAACTACCCCGGTGCTCTGCTCCCCACTGAACTACCCCGGTGCTCTGCTCCCCACTGAACTACCCCGGTGCTCTGCTCCCCACTGAACTACCCCGGTGCTCTGCTTCCTAATAAACTACCCGGTGCTCTGCTTCCCACTGAACTACCCCGGTGCTCTGCTCCCCACTGAACTACCCCGGTGCTCTGCTTCCTAATAAACTACCTGGTGCTCTGCTTCCCACTGAACTACCCCACTGCTTTGCTTTCTAATAAACGACCCCGGTGCTCTGCTTCCTAATAGAAGACCCGGTGCTCTGCTTCCCACTGACCTACCCCGGTGCTCTGCTCACCACTAAACTTCATCGGTGCTCTGCTTCCTAATGAACTACCTGGTGCTCTGCTTCCCACTGAACTACCCCACTGCTTTGCTTTCTAATAAACGACCCCGGTGCTCTGCTTCCTAATAAAAGACCCGGTGCTCTGCTTCCCACTGACCTACCCCGGTGCTCTGCTCACCACTAAACTTCATCGGTGCTCTGCTTCCTAATGAACTACCCTGGTGCTCTGCTCCCCACTGAACTACCCCGGTGCTCTGCTCCCCACTGAACTACCCCGGTGCTCTGCTCCCCACTGAACTACCCCGGTGCTCTGCTTCCTAATAAACTACCCGGTGCTCTGCTTCCCACTGAACTACCCCGGTGCTCTGCTCCCCACTGAACTACCCCGGTGCTCTGCTTCCTAATAAACTACCTGGAGCTCTGCTTCCCACTGAACTACCCCACTGCTTTGCTTTCTAATAAACGACCCCGGTGCTCTGCTTCCTAATAAAAGACCCGGTGCTCTGCTTCCCACTGACCTACCCCGGTGCTCTGCTTCCTAATGAACTACCCCGGTGCTCTGCTCCCCACTGAACTACCCCGGTGCTCTGCTCCCCACTGAACTACCCCGGTGCTCTGCTCCCCACTGAACTACCCCGGTGCTCTGCTCCCCACTGAACTACCCCGGTGCTCTGCTCCCCACTGAACTACCCCGGTGCTCTGCTCCCCACTGAACTACCCCGGTGCTCTGCTCCCCACTGAACTACCCCAGTGCTCTGCTTCCTAATAAACTACCCCACTGCTCTGCTTTCTAATAAACTACCCCACTGCTCTGCTTCCCAATAAACTACCCCGGTGCTCTGCTTCCCACTGAACTACCCCAGTGCTCTGCTTCCTAATAAACTACCCGGTGCTCTGCTTCCCATTGAACTACCCTGGTGCTCTGCTTCCCACTGAACTACCCCACTGCTTTGCTTTCTAATAAACGACCCCGGTGCTCTGCTTCCTAATAAAAGACCCGGTGCTCTGCTTCCTAATAAAAGACCCGGTGCTCTGCTTCCTAATAAAAGACCCGGTGCTCTGCTTCCCACTGACCTACCCCGGTGTCCTGCTCACCACTAAACTTCATCGGTGCTCTGCTTCCTAATGAACTACCCTGGTGCTCTGCTCCCCACTGAACTACCCCGGTGCTCTGCTCCCCACTGAACTACCCCGGTGCTCTGCTCCCCACTGAACTACCCCGGTGCTCTGCTCCCCACTGAACTACCCCGGTGCTCTGCTTCCTAATAAACTACCCGGTGCTCTGCTTCCCACTGAACTACCCCGGTGCTCTGCTCCCCACTGAACTACCCCGGTGCTCTGCTTCCTAATAAACTACCTGGTGCTCTGCTTCCCACTGAACTACCCCACTGCTTTGCTTTCTAATAAACGACCCCGGTGCTCTGCTTCCTAATAGAAGACCCGGTGCTCTGCTTCCCACTGACCTACCCCGGTGCTCTGCTCACCACTAAACTTCATCGGTGCTCTGCTTCCTAATGAACTACCTGGTGCTCTGCTTCCCACTGAACTACCCCACTGCTTTGCTTTCTAATAAACGACCCCGGTGCTCTGCTTCCTAATAAAAGACCCGGTGCTCTGCTTCCCACTGACCTACCCCGGTGCTCTGCTCACCACTAAACTTCATCGGTGCTCTGCTTCCTAATGAACTACCCCGGTGCTCTGCTCCCCACTGAACTACCCCGGTGCTCTGCTCCCCACTGAACTACCCCGGTGCTCTGCTCCCCACTGAACTACCCCGGTGCTCTGCTCCCCACTGAACTACCCCGGTGCTCTGCTCCCCACTGAACTACCCCGGTGCTCTGCTCCCCACTGAACTACCCCGGTGCTCTGCTCCCCACTGAACTACCCCGGTGCTCTGCTCCCCACTGAACTACCCCGGTGCTCTGCTCCCCACTGAACTACCCCGGCGCTCTGCTCCCCACTGAACTACCCCGGCGCTCTGCTCCCCACTGAACTACACCGGCGCTCTGCTTCCCACTGAACTACCCCGGTGCTCTGCTTCCCACTGAACTACCCCGGCGCTCTGCTTCCCACTGAACTACACCGGCGCTCTGCTTCTCACTGAACTACCCCGGTGCTCTGCTCCCCACTAAAACTACCCCAGTGCTCTGCTTCCTAATAAACTACCCCACTGCTCTGCTTTCTAATAAACTACCCCACTGCTCTGCTTCCTAATAAACTACCCCGGTGCTCTGCTTCCCACTAAAGTACCCCAGTGCTCTGCTTCCTAATAAACTACCCCACTGCTCTGCTTCCTAATAAACTACCCCGGTGCTCTGCTTCCCACTGAACTACCCCAGTGCTCTGCTTCCTAATAAACTACCCCGGTGCTCTGCTTCCCACTAAACTACCCCAGTGCTCTGCTTTCTAATAAACTACCCCACTGCTCTGCTTCCTAATAAACTACCCCACTGCTCTGCTTCCCACTGAACTACCCCACTGCTTTGCTTCCTAATAAAAGACCCGGTGCTCTGCTCACCACTAAACTACCCCAGTGCTCTGCTTTCTAATAAACTACCCCACTGCTCTGCTTCCTAATAAACTACCCCGATGCTCTGCTTCCCACTGAACTACCCCACTGCTTTGCTTCCTAATAAAAGACCCGGTGCTCTGCTCACCACTAAACTTCATCGGTGCTCTGCTTCCCACTGAACTACCCCGGTGCTCTGCTTCCCACTGAACTACACCGGTGCTCTGCTTCCTAATAAACTACCCCGGTGCTCTGCTCCCCACTGAACTACCCCGGTGCTCTGCTTCCTAATAAACGACCCCGACTATAGATCCCCCTGTAGTAAATCCAGCGATATGTCCGGAGCTGTCATACAAGTGGTGCATTATGAATAGGAGGCCCGCAGTGTGCGGATCGCTCATCATCTCCTCCCTCTCCATACATGGCCGGTAGCGGTGCGGCTCCGCTGGCCATCTACATGTAAAGTACTCACCGGGCTGAGCGGTGCGGGGCTCCGTGCTGGGATCGCTGTGCCCGGGGCAGAGTCCTCCCTCCCAGCCGGCTGTGCGGTGTGACAGCTCAGGAGGAGTGTGAGCTATGCGATGGAGACAAGGGGCAGGATGACTGGGGAGAGGGGGAGGAACTAGTATGAGCGGATCTCCCATCACATACACAACGGATCTCCTCCCCCGATCACATCGTACACGAATCATACACCAACTTTATGTCATTACCAGCCAACCTCTGACATGTGTAGTGCCCCCCCCCCCCTTGCAGGAGCCACTCGGTAATTGGGGTTCTCTGTTCTGTGCCCACACTCCAAGGACACCCTCAGCCCCTCTGACACATCTATAGGGTGGTTTACATCTCAGGAGCCTATAGGCAGAGAATTATGAACCCCCCAACCAAAAAGACAAGACCAACTTTTTTTGCTGTTGTTGATAAATTACCGCATCGGTCTAGTTAATGCAAATTTCAGTAAAAAACACACTAAAGTGAGTTTTAGGGCAAACAAATGCAATAAATAGATACCCAACATGTCAAACCTTAAATCTGTGTGCGTCCGTGAAATGGTGACATACAGTACCCTATATTTTCTATAAAGAAAACAAAAATAGTCGTAATTGAAAAATCTAAATGGTCATCAGACAACCAACTTATGCCCTGTACACACAATCGTAATTTTCGTTGGAAAAACCTTGGATGGTTTTTCCGACGAATTCCGCTCAAGCTTGGCTTGCATACACACAGTCACACAAAAGTTCTCTGAACTCTCAACCGTCAAGAACGCGGTGACTAGGGATGAGCCGAACACCCCCGGTTCGGTTTGCACCAGAACCTGCGAACGGACCGAAAATTCGCATGAACGTTAGAACCCCATTGAAGTCTATGGGACTGGAACGTTCGAAATCAAAAGTGCTCATTTTAAAGGCTAATTTGCATGGTATTGTCCTAAAAAGGGTTTGGGGACCCGGGTCCTACCCCAGGGGACATGTATCAATGCAAAAAAAAGTTTAAAAAACGGACGTTTTTTCGGGAGCAGTGATTTTAATGATGCTTAAAGTGAAAAAAAAAAAGTAAAATATTCCTTTAAATATGGTACCTGGGGGGTGTCTATAGTATGCCTGTAAAGTGGCGCGTGTTTCCCGTGCTTAGAACAGTCCCTGCACAAAATGACATTTGTAAAGTAATAAAAGTAATTTAAAACTGCTTGCGGCTTTAATGTAATGTCGGGTCCCGGTTATATGGATGAAAATCAGTGAGACAAACGGCATGGGTACCCCCCCCCCCCCCCAGTCCATTACCAGGTCCTTTGGGTATTGTATGGATATTAAGGGGAACCCCGCACCCAAATTAAAAAAAGGAAAGGCGTGGGGCCCCCAGGCCCTATATACTCTGAACAGCAGTATACAGGCAGTGCAAACAAGACAGGGACTGTAGGTTTGTTGTTAAGCAGAATCTGTTTGTAATTTTGAACTGGTACATTTTTAAAGTGTAGCTCCAGCCAAAAAATCTATTTTTAAGCTTTTTGGAAAACATAGGGAAGGGTTATCACCAATGTGACATTTGTTTTGCTGTCTGTGCACCTCTTCAGAAGATTTCACCTCACTTTTTGTCCCAATGCCAAATGTTTTTTGACAATTTGGGGTTTTTAGTGAAACAAGGATTGGTGATAAAGCATCAGTGAAGAGGGGAGACACTTTTTTCCCATATTAACTCTTACAGGAGAGAATTTCCCTTCCTAGGGGTAGATTTCATCTCACTTCCTGTCTCCTTCCGTTTGCAAGTAGGAGTCGTTTGTAAGTTGGATGTTTGAAAGTAGGGGCCTGCCCTATATACTTAGCAGAAATTGGGGCCTTAGGTGTTGTTGTGGCCACAACACTGTAAGCCCTCACAGGGCCCTGCTGTGAAATATTAGATCAAGAATTGTAATTACATGCCCCTGTTGAACAGGGTCAGAAAAATTGGGCCTTTGGTGGTGGTGGTGGTGCTGGTGCCACGACACTGTAAGTCCTCACAGTTACTCTTGTTGGGCGCAGAAATGGGCCCTGCTGTGAAATATTAGATCAAGAATTGTAATTACATGTCCCTGTTGAACAGGGGCAGAAAAATTGGACCTTAGGCACTGGTGCCACAACACTGCAACCCCTCACAGATACTCTAGGAATGAGCCCTCCTGTAAAATATTGCATCAAAAATTGTAATTAAACAAACAAGATATTTGGGGGGCACACCCTAAAAGATGCATTAAAGCTGGTGCAGCCATAAGACCATACAACAGAGCAAAATATTACAGCGCACACATGCAAAAAAGATATTTACCTCCAGCAGGGCTATTTTAAAACACCTAGACAATTAAAAAAAAAAATATTATCAAAAAATATGGGGATTTGGTCACACCATATTGCTATATGGTGCTAAGCCCACTTACTGCATCAAAGGACCCCATGATTAGTGGGTCCTACACTATCCATGGATTGGGAGATCCTGCTTCTCTGAACCATGAGAGCAATAAACTCTTCTATATGGGAGAACTATGAGGTCTCCACCCATGACACAAGTGGACACTAATGAGAGGTACTTAATGAAAGAGTGGGGTGCTCCTCTTTGTAATTACACACCCCTGTTAAACAGGGGCTGAAAAATTGGGCCTTAGCCACTGGTGGCAGCGCCCAGAACCAAAAATATTCTTACAAGCTCTCAGCATGATCATTGAGGAGGAAGAGGCACTGGTGCTGGTGCCACAACACTGCAACCCTTCACAGATACTCTAGTTGGAGCGCAGGAACGAGCCCTGCTGCAAAGTATTGCATCAAAAATTGCAATTACACGCCTCTGTTAAACAGGGACTGAAAAATTGGGCCTTAGGCACTGGTGCTGGTGCCACAACACTGCAACCCCTCACAGATACTCTAGTCGGAGCAGAGCAACAAGCCCTGCTGCAATGTATTGCATCAAAAATGTTAATTACACGCCCCTGTTAAACAGGGGCTGAAAAATTGGGCCTTAGGCACTGGTGCTGGTGCCACAATATTGCAACCCCTCACAAATACTCTAGTTGAGTGCAGCAACGAACCCTCCTTGCAAAATATTGCATCAAAAATTGTAATTACATGCCACTGTTAAACAGGGGCTGAAAAATTGGGCCTTAGCCACTGGTGGTGGCGCCCAGAACCAAAAATATTCTTACAAGCTATCAGCATGATCATTGAGGGGGAAGAGGATAGTCACTCAGCATAACAGGATAGTTACTCAGCATCAGCATGGGCAGTCTTGAAGGTATCTGACTTTTCAAAAAAAATTATTCGGTTACGTCAGCATAAGGTGCTTGGTAGCTGGTGGTGATCCAAGACTGATTCATTTTTATGAAGATCAGTCGATCGACCGAGTCGGTGGACAGGCGCACAATGAGATCGGTTACAAAACCTCCAGCAGCACTGAATGTGCATTCCGAAAGAACGCTGGATGCAGGACAGGCCAGTAGCTCAATTGCATACTGTGCAAGCTCTGGCCAGTGATCCATCCTCAAGACCCAGTAACCAAGAGGATTTTCGGTGGGAAAGGTGTCCAAGTCAGATCTTGCCCCTAGGTATTCCTGTACCATGTAAAACAGACGCTGGCGAAGGTTGCTGGAACCGATCATACCTTGGGGCTGCGGACTAAAAAATTGTCTGAACGCATCAGTCAGAAGGCCACCTTCTCCACCGCTCCTTCTTTGACTGACCGAAGTTTCAGCAACACATTGTCCAGGAACAAGAGTTTGTAACCTCCCAGTCTCTGGGAAAGCATTGCACAGACCTTTCTGCAAGGCCTCCCAAAGATGTTTCATCCTCTGCTCCCTCTGCGACGGCAAGATAAGGTCCGCAACCTTACCCTTGTAACGTGGATCAAGGAGGGTTGCCAGCCAGTATTGATCCCTCTCCTTGATACCACGAATACGAGGATCCTTTCGCAGGCTTTGCAGGATCAGGGAGGCCATGCAGTGTAGGTTTGCTGAGGCATTCGGTCCGGAGTCCTCTGGGTCACTAAGGACAACATGATCCGCAGCCACCTCCTCCCAGCCACGTACAAGTCCATGGGTTTCTTGAGACTGTAAATGATCCCTTAAAGACTGCTGCTGATGCTGAGTGCCAGGTTCCACCTCCATGCTGACACAATCCTCCTCTTCCTCCTCCTCCTCCTCCTCCTCCTCTTCCTGTGTGATCGGTGTGCATGCAGGAACACTGTCTGTATAAAGGGGGCCTTGAGAGCTAAGGAAGTCCTCCTCTTCCTGCCTCTGTTCTGCCTCAAGTGCCCTGTCCATTATTCCACGCAGCGTGTGCTCCAACAGGTGGACAAGGGGGACAGTGTCACTGATGCATGCACTGTCACTGCTCACCATCCTTGTGGCCTCCTCAAATGGTGACAGGACAGTGCATGCATCCCTGATCATGGCCCACTGGTGTGGGGAAAAAAAAAACAAGCTCCCCTGACCCTGTCCTGGTGCCATAATCGCACAGGTACTCATTGATGGCCCTCTGCTGCATGTGCAGCCGCTGCAGCATGGCCAACGTTGATTTCCACCTGGTGGGCATGTCACAGATTAGGCGGTTCTTGGGCAGGTTATATTCCTTTTGGAGGTCAGCCAGCTGAGCACTGGCATTATATGACCTGCGGAAATGCACCCAGACTTTCCTGGCCTGTCTCAGGACATCCTGTAAGCCTGGGTACCTGCCCAAGAACCGCTGCACCACCAAGTTAAGGACGTGAGCCAAACAGGGCACATGCGTCAGTTGTCCCCATCGGAGGGCGGAGAGGACGTTGGTGCCATTGTCGCAAACCACCATACCTGCCTTAAGCTGGCGTGGCGTCAACCACCTCTGAACCTGCCCCTGAAGAGCTGACAGAATCTCTGCCCCAGTGTGGCTCCTGTCCCCCAAGCACACCAGCTCAAGCACCGCATGGCATCTTTTGGCCTGCGTGCTTGCATAGCCCCTTGAACGCCTACGGAGCACCACTGGTTCCGAAGTCAAATCACAGGAAGAGGCCATGGAGGAAGAAGAAGAGGAGCGGGTGGAGGAGAGAGGTGTGGCAGAATCACCACTAGTAGTATTTTGGAGGCGTGGTGACAGAACAACCTCCAACACTACTGCACCTGGTCCTGCATCCTTCCCAGCTGCCAGAAGAGTCACCCAGTGAAAAGAGTGAAAGATAGGTAACGTCCCTGTCCATGCCTGCTGGACTATGAGTCAGCGGTAATATGCACCTTACCGCTGACCGCCCTGTCCAGCGAGGCCAAGACATTGCCTTCTACATGCCGGTAGAGAGCCGGAATTGCCTTCCATGAGAAAAAGTGGCATTGGGAACCTGCTACTGAGGAACCGCACATTCCACAAACTCACGGATGGGGGCAGAGTCTACCTACTGAAAAGGCAGCAGTTGAAGTGCCAGCAATTTAGCCAAGCTAGCATTCAATCGCTGGGCATGTGGATGGCTGGGAGCGAACTTCTTTTGGCGGTGCAGCAGCTGGGGCAAGGAAACTTGCCTGGTACAATCTGATGTCGGTGTACCGATAGCAGATTGCCACCAAGTACTTGGCTGTGACACACCTAATTCTACACCTTCATTCTTCTCAGTGCAGGTCTCAGAGAGGACTGAAGGTATAGTGGGGTTGGAGATTCCAGCTGATGAGGAGCAAGGTGAGGTCCTCTTTGTTCTTTGGTGTGGGTCTTTTAGGTATGCTTGGCAACAAACTGCATGGCAGGTCAACATATGTCTGGTCAAGCATGTGGTGCCCAAGCGGGAGATGTTTTGGCCACGATAGATACGCTTGAGACATATGTTGCAAATAGCAGCGGTAGGATCTGATGCATTCGTCTCAAAAAAGGCCCACACCAAAGAACTTTTGGAATAACGCACAGAGACAGCAGCGCCCTGCACATGCGGAGCTCTGCGGTGTGATGCAGTCGGTGTGCTGCACTTAAGCTGGCCCCTGGAGGGCATCCTGCCTCCTTGGTGATGTGCCTCCTCCTCCTCTCTCCTATCAGGCACCCACGTGGTGTCAGTGACCTCATCATCCCCTCCCTCCTCATCACTGGAGCAAAGCTGGCAGTATGCTGCAGCTGGGGGAACATAACTGGCAGATTGCTGTCCTTCTTGGGCACCCCCTCTCTCTGGGCTCATGTTACTGCCTTCCTCTAGCTGGGTACCATCATCGGAGCCTTAAAAATGCTGGGCATCCTCCTGGCGCATGTACCCAACACTGTGGTCAAACAGTTCGGGGGACTGCTCAGGAGGACAAGGTGGGGCTAGGGAAGGATTGACTGATGCCATTGAGCCAAGGGAAGAGGCCGTGTTGGCAGCTGCTTTGCCAGACAAAGTACCCTAAGCCTGGGTGAGAGAGGATGAGGAGGATGAGGACGGCTTGGTCATCCACTCTACCAAGTCTTCCGCATGTTACGGCTCAACAGCTGCCGCAAAAAAGGACAATCGTGTCCCACGGCCACGTGCTGATGAGGATGCACCGTCTCCACAACCAGCACTGTTGCCTCTAGACAGAGCCTGCTTGCCCTCTTTTATTTGCTTGTGACTGTCTGCCTCTCCTTTTTGGCCTTCCAGACATACTAATGGCCTGCAGTGAGATGTAGCTGCACCAAGCTGGGATGTATATATATACTGATACTGCAGCTAGCAGAATCAACTGCCTGCCTGTAGTATTATTAGTATGAGAACACCAGCAATTGTCTTCAGGTAGCTTTAGGTGCACTCTGTGCAGAGGACGCTGTACACTAACTGTAAATACTGTAACTGCCTGCCTGTGGTATTAATAGGAGCAGAACAACAGCAATTGTCTTCAGGTAGCTTTAGGTGCACACTGTGCAGAGGACACAGTGCACTAACTGTAAATACTGTAGCTGCCTGCCTGTGGTATTAATAGCAGCAGAACAACAGCAATTGTCTCCAGGTAGCTTTAGGTGCACACTGTGCAGAGGACGCACTACACTAACTGTAAATGCTGTAGCTGCCTGCCTGTGGTATTAATAGGAGCAGAACAACAGCAATTGTCTCCAGGTAGCTTTAGGTGCACACTGTGCAGAGGACACAGTGCACTAACTGTAAATACTGTAGCTGCCTGCTTGTGGTATTAATAGGATCAGAAGAACACCACTAATTTTCTTCAGGTAGCTTTAGGTGCACATTGTGCAGAGGACACAGTGCACTAACTGTAAATACTGTTGCTGCCTGCCTGTGGTATTAATAGGAGCAGAACAACAGCAATTGTCTCCAAGTAGCATTAGGTGCACACTGTGCAGAGGACGCACTACACTAACTGTAAATGCTGTAGCTGCCTGCCTGTGGTATTAATAGGATCAGAAGAACACCACTAGTTTTCTTCAGGTAGCTTTAGGTGCACACTGTGCAGAGGACACAGTGCACTAACTGTAAATACTGTAACTGCCTGCCTGTGGTATTAATAGGAGCAGAACAACAGCAATTGTCTCCAGGTAGCTTTAGGTGCACATTGTGAAGAGGACGCACTACACTAACTGTAAATACTGTAGCTGCCTGCCTGTGGTATTAATAGGATCAGAAGAACACCACTAGTTTTCTTCAGGTAGCTTTAGGTGCACACTGTGCAGAGGACGCACTATACTAACTTGTAAATACTGCAGCTGCATGCGGTACTGTACTAATAGGATCAGAAGAACACCACTAATTTTCTTCAGGTAGCTGTAGGTGCACACTGTGCAGAGGACGCACTACATTAACTTGTAAATACTATAGCTGCCTGTGGTACTGTACTAATAGGATCAGAAGAACACCACTAATTTTCTTCAGGTAGCTTTAGGTGCACACTGTGCAGAGGACGCACTACACTAACTTGTAAATACTACAGCTGCCTGTGGTACTGTACTAATAGGATCAGAAGAACACCACTAATTTTCTTCAGGTAGCTTTAGGTGCACACTGTGCAGAGGACGCACTAAACTAATTTGTAAATACTGCAGCTGCCTGCGGTACTGTACTAATAGGATCAGAAGAACACTACTAATTTTCTTCAGGTAGCTTTAGGTGCACACTGTGCAGAGGATGCACTACACTAACTTGTAAATACTGCAGCTGCCTGCGGTACTGTACTAATAGGATCAGAAGAACACCACTAATTTTCTACAGGTAGCTTTAGGTGCACACCGTGCAGAGGACGCACTACACTAACTTGTAAATACTGCAGCTGCCTGCGGTACTGTACTAATAGGATCAGAAGAAGACTAATTTTCTTCAGGTAGCTTTAAGTGCACACTGTGCAGAGGACGCACTACACTAACTGTAAATACTGTAGCTAATAGGACTAATAGGATCAGAAGAACACCAGCAATTTTCTTCAGGTAGCTGTAAATACTGTAAAAACACCTGCCTGCCAGTAGTAGGAAGAGAATAACACACAACACCTAGGATGTATATATATACACACACAATACACTGTAAGTGCAGTTAACTGACTCGCCTGCCTACTCTGTCTAACTTAAATCAAATGACACTGTCTCTCTATCTATCTCTCTCTCAACGCCAGAACACACTACACAGGGCTGCCATGCAGGCGGGCTTATATAGTGTGGGGCGTGTACTAAACCCCCTGAGCCATAATTGGCCAAAGCCACCCTGGCTTTGGCCAATTACGGCTCTCTGTACAGACGGTGCTGTGATTGGCCAAACATGCGGGTCATAGTGCATGCTTGGCCAATAATCAGCCAGCAATGCACTGCGATGCCGCAGTGAATTATGGGCCGTGACGCGCCACTCGAATTTGGCGCGAACAGCCCATATCGTTCGGAATTCGGCGAATTATGTGTTCGATTCGAATACGAAGCTCATCCCTAGCGGTGACGTACAAAACATACAATGGCACTAGAAAAGGGAAGTTCCATATGAAGCGTGCCACCCTTTGGGCTCCTTCTTCTAATCCAGGCCGAGCACTTCCGTCTTGTACTTGATTTTGAGCATGAGTGTTTTTTTGCGCGTCGGAAATGCATACAGATGAACGGAATTTCCGATAGGAACTTTTTCCGATGGAAAAATAGAGAACCTGCGCTCAATATTTTGCTGGCGGAAATTCCACCAGCAAAAGTCCCATGGAGCATACACACGGTTGGAATTTCCAACCAAAAGCTCACATCGGACTTTTGCTGGCGCAATTTCCAATCATGTGTATGCGGCATTAGATACAAAATAGTCCTAAATGAACAATCAAATATTCATAAAAACCCACAAAATGTAAAAATAGTCCACCAATAATAGTCCATAAGATTATGCAATGATCCTTCAGTGTGTGTATATGAGGAAGAAGTGGCAACTCACCAGAGATGAATGCTGCATCAACCAAGAAAATAGCCCAATTGCTTTGTGCACTACCTACTACAATATTTTCTATAGACGATGCTTTAAAAGCCCCCATATAGGTCATCATTTTAGCGTTATGGAGGAGCTCTGGTGCTAGAATTATTTCTCTCACTCAGGCATGCGCGTTGATATGTACACTGCCTGCAGAGAGAGAGAGAGAGAGACCGCTTCACGCTGCCTGCACAGAGGGAGAGAGAAAATTCACACTGCCTGCACAGAGAGAGAAAGAGGGCGCTTCACACTTCCTGCACAGAGAGAGAGACCGCTTCACACTGCCTGCACAGAGAGAGAGAGAGAGACCGCTTCACACGGCTTGCACAGAAAGAGAGTGACCGCTTCACGGGGCTTGCAGAGAGAGACCGCTTCAAACGGCTTGCACTGAGAGAGAGAGATCGCTTCACACGGCTTGCACAGAGAGACAGAGAGAGAGACCGCTTCACACTACCTGCACAGAGAGAGAGAACTCTTCACACTGCCTGCACAGAGAGAGAGAGACCGCTTCACACTGCCTGCATAGAGAGAGATACCGCTTCACGCTGCCTTCACAGAGAGAGCGACCTCCTCACACTGCCTGCACAGAGAGAGAAAGAGAGCACTTCAAACTGCCTGCACAGAGAGAAAGACCGCTTCACACTGCCTGCAGTGAGAGAGACTGCTTCACACTGCATGCACAGAGAGAGAGAGAGACCACTTCACACTGCCTGCAGAGAGAGAAAGAGAGAAAACGATTCACACTGCCTGCACAGAGAGAGAGAGAGACCGCTTCACACTGCCTGCACAGAGAGAGAGAGAGACCGCATCACACTGAGTGCACAGAGAGAGGGACTGCTTCACACTGCCTGCACAGAGAGAGAGACCTCTTTACACTGCATGCACAGAGAAAGCGAGACCGCTTCACACTTCCTGCACAGAGAGAGACCGATTCAAGCTGCCTGCACAGAGAGAGAGACCACTTCACTCTACCAGCACAGAGAGAGAAAGAGGCCGCTTCACACTGCCTGCACAGAGAGAGAGAGAGAGAGAGAGAGAGAGGGAGAGACCACTTCACACTGCTTACACAGAGAGAGAGAGACCGCTTCACACTGCTTACACAGAGAGAGAGAGACCGCTTCACACTGCCTGTACAGAGAGAGAGACCGCTTCAAAATGCCTGCACAGAGAGACCACTTCACACTGCCTGCACAGAGAGAGAGAGACCTCTTTACGCTGCCTGCACAGAGAGAGAGAGACCTCTTCACACTGCCTGCATAGAAAGAGACCGCGTCACACTGCCTGCACAGAGAGAGAGTAACCGCGTCAAAATGCCTGCACAGAGAGACCACTTCACACTGCCTGCACAGAGAGAGAGAGACCTCTTCACACTGCCTGCATAGAAAGAGACCGCTTCACACTGTCTGCACAGAGAGAGAGAGACCGCTTCACACTGCCTGCTCAGAGAGACAGACCGCTTCACACTGCCTGCACAGAGAAAGAGAGAGAGACCGCTTCACACTGCCTGCACAGAGAGAGAGACCGCTTCACACTGCCTGCACAGAGAGAGAGGTCGCTTCACATTGACTGCACAGAGAGAGAGAGACCGCTTCACACTGCCTGCACAGAGAGAGAGAGACCGCTTCAAACTGCCTGCACAGAGAGAGAGACCGCATCACACAGCCTGCACAGAGAGAGAAAGACAGCTTCACACTGCCTGCACAGAGAGACTGCTTTACACTGCCTGCACAGAGAGAGAGACCGCTTCACACTGCCTGCACAGAGACAGAGAGACCGCTTCACACTGCCTGTACAGAGAGAGAGAGAGACACCTTCACGCTGCCTGCACAGAGAGGGAGACCGCTTCACGTTGCCTGCTCAGAGAGAGAGAGAGACCGCTTCACACTGTCTGCACAGAGAGAGAGACCGCTTCACACTGCCTGCACAGAGAGAGAGAGACCGCCTCACACTGCCTGCACAGAGAGAGAGAGAGCGCTTCACGCTGCTTACAAAAAAAGAGAGAGACCACTGCACGCTACCTGCACAGAGAGAGAGAAACCGCTTCCCCCTGCCTGCACAGAGAGAGAGAGACCGCTTCACACTGCCTGCACAGAGAGAGAGACCGCTTCACACTGCCTGCACAGAGAGAGAGACCGCTTTACACTGCCTGAACAGAGAGAGAGAGAGCTTCACACTGCCTGCACAGAGAGAGAGAGACCGCTTCACACTGCCTGCACAGAGAGAGATACCGCTTCACACTGCCTGCACAGAGAGAGAAAGAGAACACTTCACACTGCCTGCATAGAGAGAGAGACTGCTTCACACTGCCTGCACAGAGAGAGAGACTGCTTCATCCTGCTTGCAGAGAGAGAGACTGCTTCACATTGCCTGTTCAGAAAGAGAGACCGCTTTACACTGCATACACAGAGAGAGAGAGACCGCTTCACACTTCCTGCACAGAGAGAGAGACCGCTTTACACTGCCTGCACAGAGAGAAAGACCACTTCACATTGCCCTTACAGAGAGATAGACCGCATCACACTGCCTGCACAGAGAGAGTGAGACCTCTTCACACTGCCTGCAAAGAGAGAGAGACCGCTTCACACTGTCTGCACAGAGAGAGAGACAGCTTCACACTGCCTGCACAGAGAGAAAGAGACCGCATCACACTGCCTGCACAGAAAGATAAAGACCGTTTCACACTGCTTGCACAAAGAGAGAGACCGCTTCACAAAGCCTGCAGAGAGAGAGAGACCGCTTCACTCTGCCTGCACAGAGAGAGAGACTGCTTAACACTGCATGCACAGAGAGAGAGAGAGACCGCATCACACTGCCTGCACAGAGAGAGAGAGACCGCTTCACACTGCCTGCACAGAGAGAGAGACTGCTTCACACTGCCTGCAGAGAGAGAGACGGCTTCACACTGCCTGCTCTGAGAGAGATAGACTGCTTTACACTGCCTGCACAGAGAGAGAGAGAGAGACCGCTTCACACTGCCTGCACAGAGAGAGAGAGACCGCTTTACACTGCCTGCACACAGAGAGAGACTGCTTCACACTGCCTGTACAGAGAGATAGACCGCTTCACACTGCATGCACAGAGTGAGACCACTTCACACTGCCTGCAAAGAGAGAGAGACCGCTTCACACTGCCTGCACAAAGAGAGAGACAGCTTCACACTGCCTGCATAGAGAGAAAGAGACCGCTTCACACTGCCTGCACAGAAAGCTAAAGACCACTTCACACTGCTTGCACAGAGAGAGAGGGACCGCTTCACACTGCCTGCACAGAGAGAGAGACTGCTTCACACTGCCTGCACAGAGAGAGAGACCGCTTCACACTGCCTGCATAGAGAGAGAGGGAACGTTTCACACTGCCTGCACAGAGAGAGACCGCTTAACACTGCCTGCACAGAGAGAGATACCTCTTCACGCTGCCTGCACAGAGAGAGAGACCACCTCACACTGCCTGCACAGAGAGAGAAAGAGACCACTTCACACTGCCTGCACAGAGAGAAAGACCGCTTCACACTGCCTGCAGTGAGAGAGACCGCTTCACACTGCATGCACAGAGAGAGAGAGAGAGACCGCTTCACACTGCCTGCACAGAGAGAGAGAGAGAGACCGCTTCACACTGCCTGCACAGAGAGAGAGAGAGAGACAGCATCACACTGCGTACACAGAGAGAGGGACTGCTTCACACTGCCTGCACAGAGAGAGAGACCTCTTTACACTGCATGCACAGAGAAAGCGAGACCGCTTCACACTGCCTGCATAGAGAGAGAGACCACTTCACTCTACCAGCACAGAGAGAGAAAGAGGCCACTTTACACTGCCTGCAGAGAGAGAGAGAGAGAGAGAGAGAGAGAGAGACCACTTCACACTGCTTACACAGAGAGAGAGAGAGACCGCTTCACACTGCCTACACAGAGAGAGACCGCTTCAAAATGCCTGCACAGAGAGACCACTTCACACTGCCTGCACAGAGAGAGAGACCGCTTTACGCTGCCTGCACAGAGAGAGAGAGACCTCTTCACACTGCCTGCATAGAAAGAGACCGCTTCACACTGCCTGCTCAGAGAGACAGACCGCTTCACACTGCCTGCACAGAGAAAGAGAGAGAGACGGCTTCACACTGCCTGCACAGAGAGAGAGAGGGACCGCTTCACACTGCCTGCACAGAGAGAGAGGTCGCTTCACATTGCCTGCACAGAGAGAGAGAGACCGCTTCACACTGCCTGCACAGAGAGAGAGAGACCGCTTCAAACTGCCTGCACAGAGAGAGAGACCGCATCACACTGCCTGCACAAAGAGACCACTTTACACTGCCTGCACAGAGAGAGAGACCGCTTCACACTGCCTGCACAGAGACAGAGAGACCGCTTCACACTGCCTGTACAGAGAGAGAGAGAGAGAGAGACACCTTCACGCTGCCTGCACAGACAGGGAGACCTCTTCACGTTGCCTGCTCAGAGAGAGAGAGAGAGAGACTGCTTCACACTGCCTGCACAGAAAGAGAGAGACCGCTTCACACTGCTTGCACAGAGAGAGAGAGACCGCTTCACACTGCCTGCACAGAGAGAGAGAGAGAGCGCTTCATACTGCCTACAAAGAAAGAGAGACCGCTTCACGCTGTCTGCACAGAGAGAGAGAGACCGCTTCACCGTGCCTGCACACAGAGAGAGGGACCGCTTCACATTGCTTGCACAGAGAGAGAGAGACCGTTTCGCACTGCCTGCACAGAGAGAGGGACCGCTTTACACTGCCTGCACAGAGAGAGAGAGAAAGCTTCACACTGCCTGCAGAGAGAGAGAGAGAGAGAGACCGCTTCACAGGGCCTGCACAGAGAGAGATACCGCTTCATACTGCCTGCACAGAGAGAGAAAGAGAATGCTTCACACTGCCGGCATAGAGAGAGAGACTGCTTCACACTGCCTGCACAGAGAGAGAGACGGCTTCACACTGCCTGCTCTGAGAGAGATAGACTGCTTTACACTGCCTGCACAGAGAGAGAGAGAGAGACCGCTTCACACTGCCTGCACAGAGAGAGAGAGACCGCTTTACACTGCCTGCACACAGAGAGAGACTGCTTCACACTGACTGTACAGAGAGATAAACAGCTTCACACTGCATGCACAGAGAGAGTGAGACCACTTCACACTGCCTGCAAAGAGAGAGAGACCGCTTCACACTGCCTGCACAAAGAGAGAGACAGCTTCACACTGCCTGCATAGAGAGAAAGAGACCGCTTCGCACTGCCTGCACAGAAAGCTAAAGACCACTTCACACTGCTTGCACAGAGAGAGAGGGACCGCTTCACACTGCCTGCACAGAGAGAGAGACTGCTTCACACTGCCTGCACAGAGAGAGAGACCGCTTCACACTGCCTGCATAGAGAGAGAGGGAACGTTTCACACTGCCTGCACAGAGAGAGACCGCTTAACACTGCCTGCACAGAGAGAGATACCTCTTCACGCTGCCTGCACAGAGAGAGAGACCACCTCACACTGCCTGCACAGAGAGAGAAAGAGACCACTTCACACTGCCTGCACAGAGAGAAAGACCGCTTCACACTGCCTGCAGTGAGAGAGACCGCTTCACACTGCATGCACAGAGAGAGAGAGAGACCGCTTCACACTGCCTGCACAGAGAGAGAGAGAGAGACCGCTTCACACTGCCTGCACAGAGAGAGAGAGAGACAGCATCACACTGCGTACACAGAGAGAGGGACTGCTTCACACTGCCTGCACAGAGAGAGAGACCTCTTTACACTGCATGCACAGAGAAAGCGAGACCGCTTCACACTGCCTGCATAGAGAGAGAGACCACTTCACTCTACCAGCACAGAGAGAGAAAGAGGCTGCTTTACACTGCCTGCAGAGAGAGAGAGAGAGAGAGAGAGACCACTTCACACTGCTTACACAGAGAGAGAGAGAGACCGCTTCACACTGCCTACACAGAGAGAGACCGCTTCAAAATGCCTGCACAGAGAGACCACTTCACACTGCCTGCACAGAGAGAGAGACCGCTTTACGCTGCCTGCACAGAGAGAGAGAGACCTCTTCACACTGCCTGCATAGAAAGAGACCGCTTCACACTGCCTGCTCAGAGAGACAGACCGCTTCACACTGCCTGCACAGAGAAAGAGAGAGAGACGGCTTCACACTGCCTGCACAGAGAGAGAGAGGGACCGCTTCACACTGCCTGCACAGAGAGAGAGGTCGCTTCACATTGCCTGCACAGAGAGAGAGAGACCGCTTCACACTGCCTGCACAGAGAGAGAGAGACCGCTTCAAACTGCCTGCACAGAGAGAGAGACCGCATCACACTGCCTGCACAAAGAGACCACTTTACACTGCCTGCACAGAGAGAGAGACCGCTTCACACTGCCTGCACAGAGACAGAGAGACCGCTTCACACTGCCTGTACAGAGAGAGAGAGAGAGAGAGAGACACCTTCACGCTGCCTGCACAGACAGGGAGACCGCTTCACGTTGCCTGCTCAGAGAGAGAGAGAGAGACTGCTTCACACTGCCTGCACAGAAAGAGAGAGACCGCTTCACACTGCTTGCACAGAGAGAGAGAGACCGCTTCACACTGCCTGCACAGAGAGAGAGAGAGAGCGCTTCATACTGCCTACAAAGAAAGAGAGACCGCTTCACGCTGTCTGCACAGAGAGAGAGAGACCGCTTCACCGTGCCTGCACACAGAGAGAGGGACCGCTTCACATTGCTTGCACAGAGAGAGAGAGACCGTTTCACACTGCCTGCACAGAGAGAGGGACCGCTTTACACTGCCTGCACAGAGAGAGAGAGAAAGCTTCACACTGCCTGCAGAGAGAGAGAGAGAGACCGCTTCACATGGCCTGCACAGAGAGAGATACCGCTTCATACTGCCTGCACAGAGAGAGAAAGAGAATGCTTCACACTGCCGGCATAGAGAGAGAGACTGCTTCACACTGCCTGCACAGAGAGAGAGACGGCTTCACACTGCCTGCTCTGAGAGAGATAGACTGCTTTACACTGCCTGCACAGAGAGAGAGAGAGACCGCTTCACACTGCCTGCACAGAGAGAGAGAGACCGCTTTACACTGCCTGCACACAGAGAGAGACTGCTTCACACTGCCTGTACAGAGAGATAGACCGCTTCACACTGCATGCACAGAGAGAGTGAGACCACTTCACACTGCCTGCAAAGAGAGAGAGACCGCTTCACACTGCCTGCACAAAGAGAGAGACAGCTTCACACTGCCTGCATAGAAAGAAAGAGACCGCTTCACACTGCCTGCACAGAAAGCTAAAGACCACTTCACACTGCTTGCACAGAGAGAGAGGGACCGCTTCACACTGCCTGCACAGAGAGAGAGACTGCTTCACACTGCCTGCACAGAGAGAGAGACCGCTTCACACTGCCTGCATAGAGAGAGAGGGAACGTTTCACACTGCCTGCACAGAGAGAGACCGCTTAACACTGCCTGCACAGAGAGAGATACCTCTTCACGCTGCCTGCACAGAGAGAGAGACCACCTCACACTGCCTGCACAGAGAGAGAAAGAGACCACTTCACACTGCCTGCACAGAGAGAAAGACCGCTTCACACTGCCTGCAGTGAGAGAGACCGCTTCACACTGCATGCACAGAGAGAGAGAGAGACCGCTTCACACTGCCTGCACAGAGAGAGAGAGAGAGACCGCTTCACACTGCCTGCACAGAGAGAGAGAGAGACAGCATCACACTGCGTACACAGAGAGAGGGACTGCTTCACACTGCCTGCACAGAGAGAGAGACCTCTTTACACTGCATGCACAGAGAAAGCGAGACCGCTTCACACTGCCTGCATAGAGAGAGAGACCACTTCACTCTACCAGCACAGAGAGAGAAAGAGGCCGCTTTACACTGCCTGCAGAGAGAGAGAGAGAGAGAGAGAGAGACCACTTCACACTGCTTACACAGAGAGAGAGAGAGACCGCTTCACACTGCCTGCACAGAGAGAGAGACCGCTTCAAAATGCCTGCACAGAGAGACCACTTCACACTGCCTGCACAGAGAGAGAGACCCCTTTACGCTGCCTGCACAGAAAGAGAGAGACCTCTTCACACTGCCTGCATAGAAAGAGACCGCTTCACATTGCCTGCTCAGAGAGACAGACCGCTTCACACTGCCTGCACAGAGAAAGAGAGAGAGACGGCTTCACACTGCCTGCACAGAGAGAGAGGGACCGCTTCACACTGCCTGCACAGAGAGAGAGGTCGCTTCACATTGCCTGCACAGAGAGAGAGAGACCGCTTCACACTGCCTGCACAGAGAGAGAGAGACCGCTTCAAACTGCCTGCACAGAGAGAAAGACCGCATCACACTGCCTGCACAGAGAGACCACTTTACACTGCCTGCACAGAGAGAGAGACCGCTTCACACTGCCTGCACAGAGACAGAGAGACCGCTTCACACTGCCTGTACAGAGAGAGAGACACCTTCACGCTGCCTGCACAGACAGGGAGACCGCTTCACGTTGCCTGCTCAGAGAGAGAGAGACTGCTTCACACTGCCTGCACAGAAAGAGAGAGACCGCTTCACACTGCTTGCACAGAGAGAGAGAGACCGCTTCACACTGCCTGCACAGAGAGAGAGAGAGCGCTTCATACTGCCTACAAAGAAAGAGAGACCGCTTCACGCTGTCTGCACAGAGAGAGAGAGACCGCTTTACCGTGCCTGCACACAGAGAGAGGGACCGCTTCACATTGCTTGCACAGAGAGAGAAAGACCGTTTCACACTGCCTGCACAGAGAGAGGGACCGCTTTACACTGCCTGCACAGAGAGAGAGAGAAAGCTTCACACTGCCTGCAGAGAGAGAGAGAGACCGCTTCACAGGGCCTGCACAGAGAGAGATACCGCTTCATACTGCCTGCACAGAGAGAGAAAGAGAATGCTTCACACTGCCGGCATAGAGAGAGAGACTGCTTCACACTGCCTGCACAGAGAGAGAGAGACTGCTTCATCCTGCTTGCAGAGAGAGAGACTTCTTCACATTGCCTGCTCAGAGAGAGAGACCGCTTTACACTGCATACACAGAGAGAGAGAGAGAGACCGCTTCACACTGCCTGCACAGAGAGAGACCGCTTTACACTGCCTGCACAGAGAGAGAGACCACTTCACACTGCCTGTATAGAGAGATAGACCGCATCACACTGCCTGCACAGAGAGAGTGAGACCTCTTCACACTGCCTGCAAAGAGAGAGAGACCACTTCACACTGCCTGCACAGAGAGAGATAACTCTTCACGCTGCCTGCACAAAGGGAGAGACCAACTCACACTGCCTGCGCAGAGAGAGAAAGAGACCACTTCACACTGCCTGCACAGAGAGAAAGACCGCTTCACACTGCCCGCAGTGAGAGAGACCGCTTCACACTGCATGCACAGAGAGAGAGAGAGACCACTTCACACTGCCTGCAGAGAGAGAGAGAGAGAGAGAAAACCCTTCACATTGCCTGCACAGAGAGAGATAGACCGCTTCTCACTGCCTGCACAGCGAGAGAGACAGACCGCTTCACACTGCCTGCACAGAAAGAGGGACCACTTCACATTGCCTGCACAGAGAGAGAGAGCGCTTCACACTGCCTGCACAGAGAGAGACCGATTCAAGCTGCCTGCATAGAGAGGGAGACCACTTCACTCTACCAGCACAGAGAGAGAAAGAGGCCGCTTCACACTGCCTGCACAAAGAGAGAGAGACAGCTTCACGCTGCCTGCATAGAGGGAAAGAGACCGCTTCACACTGCCTGCACAGAAAGCTAAAGACCGCTTCACACTGCCTGTACAGAGAGAGAGAGAGACACCTTCACTCTGCCTGCGCAGAGAGGGAGACCGCTTCACGCTGCCTGCTCAGAGAGAGAGAGAGACTGCTTCACATTGCCTGCACAGAGAGGGAGACCGCTTCACGCTGCCTGCTCAGAGAGAGAGAGAGACTGCTTCACATTGCCTGCAAAGAAAGAGAGAGACCACTTCAGGCTGCCTGCACAGACAGAGAGAGACCGCTTCACCCTGAATGCACAGAGAGAGACCGCTTCACACTGCCTGCAGAGAGAGAGAGACCGCTTCACACTGCCTGCACAGAGAGAGAGACCGCTTTACACTGCCTGCACAGAGAGACAGAGAGAGAGAGCTTCACACTGCCTGCACAGAGAGAGAGACTGCTTCACACTGCCTGCACAGAGAGAGAGACCGCTTTACACTGCATACACAGAGAGAGAGAGAGAGACCGCTTCACACTGCCTGCAAAGAGAGAGAGACCACTTCACACTGCCTGTACAGAGAGATAGACTGCATGACACTGCCTGCACAGAGAGATAGACCTCTTCACACTGCCTGCAAAGAGAGAGAGACCGCTTCACACTGCCTGCAAAGAGAGAGAGACCACTTCACACTGCCTGAACAGAGAGAGAGACAGCTTCACACTGCCTGCACAGAAAGAAAGAGACTGCTTCACACTGCCTGCACAGAAAGATAAAGACCATTTCACACTGCTTCCACAGTGAGAGAGACCGCTTCACAAAGCTTGCACAGAGAGAGAGACCGCTTCACTCTGCCTGCACAAAGAGAGAGACTGCTTCACATTGCATGCACAGAGAGAGAGAGAGACCGCACCACACTGCCTGCACAGAAAGAGAGACTGCTTCACACTGCCTGAACAGAAAGAGATACTGCTTCACACTGCCTGCAGAGAGAGAGAGAGAGAGAGAGAGAGAGAGAGAGAGACGGCTTCACACTGCCTGCTCTGAGAGAGATAGACTGCTTTACACTGCCTGCACAGAGAGAGAGAGACCACTTCACACTGCCTGCACAGAGGGAGAGAGACCGCTTTACACTGCCTGCACACAGAGAGAGACTGCTTCACACTGCCTGTACAGAGAGATAGACTGCTTCACACTGCATGCACAGAGAGAGTGAGACCACTTCACACTGCCTGCAAAGAGAGAGAGACCGCTTCACACTGCCTGCACAAAGAGAGAGACAGCTTCACACTGCCTGCATAGAGAGAAAGAGACCGCTTCACACTGCCTGCACAAAAAGCTAAAGACCGCTTCACACTGCTTGCACAGAGAGAGAGAGAGACCACTTCACTCTGCCTGCACAGAGAGAGAGACCGCTTCACACTGCCTGCATAGAGAGATAGAGAACGTTTCACACTGCCTGCACAGAGAGAGAGACCGCTTCACACTGCCTGCACAGAGAGAAATACCTCTTCACGCTGCCTGCACAGAGAGAGAGACCACCTCACACTGCCTGCACAGAGAGAGAAAGAGACCACTTCACACTGCCTGCACAGAGAGAAAGACTGCTTCACACTGCCTGCACAAAGAGAGAGACAGCTTCACACTGCCTGCATAGAGAGAAAGAGACCGCTTCACACTGCCTGCACAGAAAGCTAAAGACCGCTTCACACTGCTTGCACAGAGAGAGAGAGACGACTTCACTCTGCCTGCACAGAGAGAGAGACTGCTTCACACTGCCTGCACAGAGAGAGAGACCGCTTCGCACTGCCTGCATAGAGAGAGAGAACGTTTCACACTGCCTGCACAGAGAGAGAGACCGCTTCACACTGCCTGCAGAGAGAGAGATACCTCTTCACGCTGCCTGCACAGAGAGAGAGACCACCTCACACTGCCTGCACAGAGAGAGAAAGAGACACTTCACACTGCCTGCACAGAGAGAAAGACCGCTTCACACTGCCTGCAGTGAGAGAGACCGCTTCACACTGCATGCACAGAGAGAGAGAGAGACCACTTCACACTGCCTGCAGAGAGAGAGAGAGAGAAAACGTTTCACACTGCCTGCACAGAGAGAGAGAGAGACTGCTTTACACTGCCTGCACAGAGAGAGAGACCGCTTCACACTGCCTGCACAGAGAGAGACCGATTCAAGCTGCCTGCATAGAGAGAGAGACCACTTCACTCTACCAGCACAGAGAGAGAAAGAGGCCGCTTCAGACTGCCTGCACAGAGAGAGAGAGAGCTTCACACTGCCTGCACAGAGAGAGAGACCGCTTCACATTGCCTGCTCAGAGAGAGAGAGAGACTGCTTCATACCGCCTGCACAGAAAGAGAGAGACAGCTTCACGCTGCCTGCACAGAGAGAGAGAGACTGCTTCACACTGCCTGCACAGAGAGAGAGAGCGCTTCACGCTGCCTACAAAGAAAGGGAGAGACCGCTTCATGCTGCCTGCACAGAAAGAGAGAGAGACCGCTTCACCCTGCCTGCACAGAGAAAGAGAGACCGCTTCACACTGCCTGCACAGAGAGAGACTGCTTCACACTGCCTGCACAGAGAGAGGGACCGCTTTACACTGCCTGCACAGAGAGAGAGAGAGAGAGAGAGAGAGAGCTTCACACTGCCTGCACAGAGAGAGAGAGAACGCTTCACACTGCCTGCACATAGAGAGATACCGCTTCACACTGCCTGCACAGAGAGAGAGAGAGAGATCGCTTCACACTGCCTGCAGAGAGAGAGAGAGAGAGACCGCTTCAAACTGCCTGCACAGAGAGAGAGACCGCATCACAATGCCTGCACAGAGAGAGAAAGACCGCTTCACACTGCCTGCACAGAGAGACCGCTTCACATTGCCTGCTCAGAGAGAGAGAGAGAGACTGCTTCACACTGCCTGCACAGAAAGAGAGACAGCTTCACACTGCCTGCACAGAGAGAGAGATACCACTTCACACTGCCTGCACAGAGAGAGAGAGACTGCTTCATCCTGCTTGCAGAGAGAGAGAGACTGCTTCACATTGCCTGCTCTGAGAGAGAGACCGCTTTACACTGCATACAGAGAGAGAGAGAGACTGCTTTACACTGCCTGCACAGAGAGAGAGAGAGAGACCGCTTTACACTGCCTGCACAGAGAGAGAGAGAGACCGCTTTACACTGCCTGCACAGAGAGAGAGAGACCGCTTCACACTGCCTGCACAGAGAGAGAGAGAGACCGCTTTACACTGCCTGCACAGAGAGAGAGAGAGACCGCTTTACACTGCCTGCACAGAGAGAGAGACCACTTCACAATGCCTGTACCGAGAGATAGACCGCATCACACTGCCTGCACAGAGAGAGTGAGACCTCTTCACACTGCCTGCAAAGAGAGAGAGACCACTTCACACTGCCTGCACAGAGAGAGAGACAGCTTCACACTGCCTGCACAGAGAGAAAGAGACCGCTTCACACTGCCTGCACAGAAAGATAAAGACCGTTTCACACTGCTTGCACAGAGAGAGAAACCGCTTCACAAAGCCTGCACTGAGAGAGAGACCGCTTCACTCTGCTTGCACAGAGAGAGAGACCGCTTTACACTGCCTGCACAGAGAGAGAGAGAGACTGCTTTACACTGCCTGCACAGAGAGAGAGAGAGAGACCGCTTTACACTGCCTGCACAGAGAGAGAGAGAGACCGCTTTACACTGCCTGCACAGAGAGAGAGAGACCGCTTCACACTGCCTGCACAGAGAGAGAGAGAGACCGCTTTACACTGCCTGCACAGAGAGAGAGAGAGACCGCTTTACACTGCCTGCACAGAGAGAGAGACCACTTCACAATGCCTGTACCGAGAGATAGACCGCATCACACTGCCTGCACAGAGAGAGTGAGACCTCTTCACACTGCCTGCAAAGAGAGAGAGACCACTTCACACTGCCTGCACAGAGAGAGAGACAGCTTCACACTGCCTGCACAGAGAGAAAGAGACCGCTTCACACTGCCTGCACAGAAAGATAAAGACCGTTTCACACTGCTTGCACAGAGAGAAAGACCGCTTCACAAAGCCTGCACTGAGAGAGAGACCGCTTCACTCTGCTTGCACAGAGAGAGAGACTGCTTCACACTGCATGCACAGAGAGAGAGAGAGACCACATCACACTGCCTGCAGAGAGAGAGAGAGAGACCGCTTCAAACTGCCTGCACAGAAAGAGAGACTGCTTCACACTGCCTGCAGAGAGAGAGAGAGACGGCTTCACACTGCCTGCTCTCAGAGAGATAGACTGCTTTACACTGCCTGCACAGAGAGAGAGAGACTGCTTCACACTGCCTGCACAGAGAGAGAGAGACCGCTTTACACTGCCTGCACAGAGAGAGAGACTGCTTCACACTGCCTGTACAGAGAGATAGACCGCTTCACACTGCATGCACAGAGAGAGTGAGACCACTTCACACTGCCTGCAAATAGAGAGAGACCGCTTCACACTGACTGCACAAAGAGAGAGACAGCTTCACACTGCCTGCACAGAGAGAGAAAGAGGCCGCTTCAGACTGCCTGCACACAGAGAGAGAGAGAGAGCTTCACACTGCCTGCACAGAGAGAGAGTCCGCTTCACATTGCCTGCTCAGAGAGAGAGAGAGACTGCTTCATACCGCCTGCTCAGAAAGAGAGAGACAGCTTCACACTGCCTGCACAGAGAGAGAGAGAGAGAGCGCTTCACACTGCCTGCACAGAGAGAGAGAGCGCTTCACGCTGACTACAAAGAAAGGGAGAGACCGCTTCATGCTGCCTGCACAGAAAGAGAGAGAGACCGCTTCACCCTGCCTGCACAGAGAGAGAGAGACCGCTTCACACTGCCTGCACAGAGAGAGACTGCTTCACACTGCCTGCACAGAGAGAGGGACCGCTTTACACTTCCTGCACAGAGAGAGAGAGAGAGAGCTTCACACTGCCTGCACAGAGAGAGAGAGAACGCTTCACACTGCCTGCACACAGAGAGAAACCGCTTCAAACTGCCTGCACAGAGAGAGAGACCGCATCACAATGCCTGCACAGAGAGAGAAAGACCGCTTCACACTCCCTGCACAGAGAGACCGCTTCACATTGCCTGCTCAGAGAGAGAGAGAGAGAGACTGCTTCACACTGCCTGCACAGAAAGAGAGACAGCTTCACACTGCCTGCACAGAGAGAGAGATACCACTTCACACTGCCTGCACAGAGAGAGAGAGACTGCTTCATCCTGCTTGCAGAGAGAGAGAGATTGCTTCACATTGCCTGCTCTGAGAGAGAGACCGCTTTACACTGCATACACAGAGAGAGAGAGAGAGAGAGAGAGAGACCGCTTCACACTGCCTGCACAGAGAGAGAGAGAGAGAGACCGCTTTACACTGCCTGCACAGAGAGAGAGAGAGACCGCTTTACACTGCCTGCACAGAGAGAGAGACCACTTCACACTGCCTGTACCGAGAGATAGACCGCATCACACTGCCTGCACAGAGAGAGACCTCTTCACACTGCCTGCAAAGAGAGAGAGACCACTTCACACTGCCTGCACAGAGAGAGAGACAGCTTCACACTGCCTGCACAGAGAGAAAGAGACCGCTTCACACTGCCTGCACAGAAAGATAAAGACCGTTTCACACTGCTTGCACAGAGAGAGAGACCGCTTCACAAAGCCTGCACAGAGAGAGAGACCGCTTCACTCTGCCTGCACAGAGAGAGAGACTGCTTCACAATGCATGCACAGAGAGAGAGAGAGACCACAACACACTGCCTGCAGAGAGAGAGAGAGAGACCGCTTCACACTGCCTGCACAGAAAGAGAGACTGCTTCACACTGCCTGCAGAGAGAGAGAGAGACGGCTTCACACTGCCTGCTCTCAGAGAGATAGACTGCTTTACACTGCCTGCACAGAGAGAGAGAGACTGCTTCACACTGCCTGCACAGAGAGAGAGAGACCGCTTTACACTGCCTGCACAGAGATAGAGACTGCTTCACACTGCCTGTACAGAGAGATAGACCGCTTCACACTGCATGCACAGAGAGAGTGAGACCACTTCACACTTCCTGCAAATAGAGAGAGACCGCTTCACACTGCCTGCACAAAGAGAGACAGCTTCACACTGCCTGCACAAAGAGAAAGAGACCGCTTCACACTGCCTGCACAGAAAGCTAAAGACGGCTTCACACTGCTTGCACAGAGAGAGTGAGACCACTTCACTCTGCCTGCACAGAGAGAGAGAGACTGCTTCAAACTGCCTGCTCAGAGAGAGAGAACGCTTCACACTGCCTGCACAGAGAGAGATACCGCTTCACACTGCCTGCACAGAGAGAGAGAGAGACCGCTTCACACTGCCTGCACAGAGAGAGACCACTTCAAACTGCCTGCACAGAGTGAGAGACCGCTTCACACTGCCTGCACAGAGAGACCACTTTACACTGCCTGCACAGAGAGAGAGACCGCTTCACACTGCCTGCACAGAGAGAGAGAGACCGCTTCACACTGCCTGTATATAGAGAGAGAGAGACACCTTCACGCTGCCTGCACAGAGAGGGAAACCGCTTCACATTGCCTGCTCAGAGAGAGAGAGAGAGAGAGAGAGAGAGAGAGACTGCTTCACACTGCCTGCACAGAAAAAGAGAGACAGCTTCACACTGCCTGCGCAGAGAGAGAGAGACCGCTTCACACTGCCTGCACAGAGAGAGAGAGACCGCTTCACACTGCCTGCACAGAGAGAGAGACCGCTTCACACTGCCTGCACAGAGAGAGGGACCGCTTTACACTGCCTGCACAGAGAGAGAGAGAGAGAGAGAGCTTCACACTGCCTGCACAGAGAGAGAGAGAGAGAGAGATTTACACTGCCTGCACAGAGAGAGAGTGACCGCTTCACACTGCCTGCACAGAGAGAGATACCGCTTCACACTGCCTGCACAGAGAGAGAAAGAGAACGCTTCACACTTACTGCATAGAGAGAGAGACTGCTTCACACTGCCTGCACAGAGAGAGAGACTGCTTCATCCTGCTTGCAGAGAGAGAGACTGCTTCACATTGCCTGCTCAGAGAGAGAGACCGCTTTACACTGCATACACAGAGAGAGAGAGAAACCGCTTCACGCTGCCTGCACAGAGAGAGAGAGACCACCTTACACTGCCTGCACAGAGAGAGAGAGACCGCTTTACACTGCCTGCACAGAGAGATAGACCACATCACACTGCCTGCACAGAGAGAGTGAGACCTCTTCACACTGCCTGCAAAGAGAGAGAGACTGCTTCACACTGCCTGCAAAGAGAGAGAGACAGCTTCACACTGCCTGCACAGAGAGAAAGAGACCGCTTCACACTGCCTGCACAGAAAGATAAAGACCATTTCACACTGCTTGCACAGAGAGAGAGACCGCTTCACAAAGCCTGCACAGAGAGAGAGACAGCTTCACTCTGCCTGCACAGATAGAGAGACTGCTTCACACTGCATGCAGAGAGAGAGAGAGAGACCACATCACACTGCCTGCACATAGAGACAGAGAGACCGCTTCACACTGCCTGCACAGAAAGAGAGACTGCTTCAAACTGCCTGCAGAGAGAGAGAGAGGCGGCTTCACACTGCCTGCTCTGAGAAAGATAGACTGCTTTACACTGCCTGCACAGAGAGAGAGACTGCTTTACACTGCCTGCACAGAGAGAGAGACGGCTTCACACTGCCTGCACAGAGAGAGAGAGAGAGACCGCTTTACACTGCCTGCACACAGAGAGAGACTGCTTCACACTGCCTTTACAGAGAGATAGACCGCTTCAAACTGCATGCACAGAGAGAGTGAGACCACTTCACACTGCCTGCAAAGAGAGAGAGACCGCTTCACACTGCCTGCACAAAGAGAGAGACAGCTGCACACTGCCTGCATAGAGATAAAGAGATCGCTTCACACTGCCTGCACAGAAAGCTAAAGACCGCTTCACACTGCTTGCACTTAGAAAGAGAGACCACTTCACTCTGCCTGCACAGAGAGAGAGACTGCTTCACACTGCCTGCTCAGAGAGAGAGACCGCTTCACACCGCCTGCATAGAGAGAGAGAGAACGTTTCACACTGCCTGCACAGAGAGAGAGACCGCTTCACACTGCCTGCACAGAGAGAGATACCTCTTCACGCTGCCTGCACAGAGAGAGAGACCACCTCACACTGCCTGCACAGAGAGAGAGACCACCTCACACTGCCTGCACAGAGAGAAAGACCGCTTCACACTGTCTGCAGTGAGAGAGACCGATTCACACTGCATGCACAGAGAGAGAGAGAGAGAGAGAGACCACTTCACACTGCCTGCAGAGAGAGAAAGAGAGAGAGAGAGAAAATGCTTCACACTGCCTGCACAGAGAGAGAGAGACCGCTTCACACTGCCTGCACAGAGATAGAGAGAGAGAACACATCACACTGCCTGCACAGAGAGAGGTACCGCTTCACACTGCCTGCACAGAGAGAGAGAGACCTCTTTACACTGCATGCACAGAGAAAGTGAGACCGCTTCACACTGCCTGCACAGAGAGAGAGACCGCTTCACACTGCCTGCACAGAGAGAGAGACCGATTCAAGCTGCCTGCATAGAGAGAGAGACCACTTCACTCTACCAGCACGGAGAGAGAAAGAGGCCGCTTCACACTACCTGCACAGAGAGAGAGAGAGAGAGAGAGAGACCACTTCACACTGCTTACACAGAGAGAGAGAGAGAGACCGCTTTACGCTGCCTGTACAGAGAGAGAGAGAACTCTTCACACTGCATGCATATAAAGAGACCACTTCAAACTGCCTGCACAGAGAGAGAGAGAGATTGCTTCACACTGCCTGCTCAGAGAGACAGACTGCTTCACACTGTCTACACAGAGAAAGAGAGAGAGACTGCTTCACACTGCCTGAACAGAGAGAGAGACCGCTTCACACTGCCTGCACAGAGAGAGAGACCACCTCACACTGCCTGCACAATGAGAGAGAGACCGCTTCAAACTGCCTGCAAAGAGAGAGAGACCGCATCACACTGCCTGCACAGAGAGAGAAAGACCGTTTCACACTGCCTGCACAGAGAGACCGTTTTACACTGCCTGCACAGAGAGAGAGATCGCTTCACACTGCCTGCACAGAGACAGAGAGACCGCTTCACACTGCCTGTACAAAGAGAGACACCTTCACGCTTCCTGCACAGAGAGGGAGACCGCTTCACGTTGCCTGCTCAGAGAGAGAGAGACTGCTTCACCCTGCCTGCACAGAAAGAGAGAGACCGCTTCACACTGCCTGCACAGAGAGAGAGTGGTTCACGCTGCCTACAAAGAAAGAGAGAGACCGCTTCACGCTGCCTGCACAGCGAGAGAGAGACCGCTTCACCCTGCCTGAACAGAGAGAGAGAGACCGCTTCACACTGCCTGCACAGAGAGAGAGACCACTTCACACTGTCTGCACAGAGAGAGGGACTGCTTTACACTGCCTGCACAGAGAGAGAGAGAGCTTCACACTGCCTGCGCAGAGAGAGAGAGACTGCTTCACACTGCCTGCACAGAGAGAGGGACCGCTTCACACTGCCTGCACAGAGAGAGATTCCGCTTCACACTGCCTACACAGAGAGAGAAAGAGAACGCTTCACACTGCCTGCATAGAGAGAGAGACTGCTTCCCACTGCCTGCACAGAGAGAGAGACCGCTTCATCCTGCTTGCAGAGAGAGAGACTGCTTCACACTGCCTGCATAGGGAGAAAGAGACTGCCTCACACTGCCTGCACAGAAAGCTAAAGACCGCATCACACTGCTTGCACAGAGAGAGAGAGACCACTTCACTCTGCCTGCACAGAAAGAGAGACTGCTTCACACTGCCTGCACAGAGAGAAAGACCGCTTCACACTGCCTGCATAGAGAGAGAGAGAGAGAACGTTTCACACTGCCTGCACAGAGAGAGAGACCACTTCACACTGCCTGCACAGAGAGAGATACCTCTTCACACTGCCTGCACAGAGAGAGAGACCACCTCACACTGCCTGCACAGAGAGAGAAAGAGACCACTTCACACTGCCTGCACAGAGAGAAAGACCGCTTCACACTGCCTGCACAAAGAGAGAGACAGCTTCACACTGCCTGCATAGAGAGAAAGAGACCGCTTCACACTGCCTGCACAGAAAGCTAAAGACCGCTTCACACTGCTTGCACAGAGAGAGAGAGACCACTTCACTCTGCCTGCACAGAGAGAGAGACTGCTTCACACTGCCTGCACAGAGAGAGAGAGACCGCTTCACACTGCCTGCATAGAGAGAGAGAGAACGTTTCACACTGCCTGCACAGAGAGAGAGACCACCTCACACTGCCTGCACAGAGAGAGAAAGAGACACTTCACACTGCCTGCACAGGGAGAAAGACCGCTTCACACTGCCTGCAGTGAGAGAGACCGCTTCACACTGCATGCACAGAGAGAGAGAGAGAGAGACCACTTCACACTGCCTGCAGAGAGAGAGAGAGAGAGAGAGAGAGAGAGAAAACATTTCACACTGCCTGCACAGAGAGAGAGAGACCGCTTCACACTGCCTGCACAGAGAGAAAGAGAGACCGCATCACACTGCATGCACAGAGAAAGCGAGACCGCTTCACAGTGCCTGCACAGAGAGAGAGACCGGTTTACAGTGCCTGGACAGAGAGATACCGATTCAAGCTGCCTGCATAGAGAGAGAGACCACTTCACTATACCAGCACAGAGAGAGAAAGAGGCCGCTTCAGACTGCCTGCACAGAGAGAGAGAGAGAGCTTCACACTGCCTGCACAGAGAGGGAGACCGCTTCACATTGCCTGCTCAGAGAGAGAGAGAGACTGCTTCACACTGCCTGCACAGAAAGAGAGAGACAGCTTCACACTGCCTGCACAGAGAGAGAGAGAGCACTTCACGCTGCCTACAAAGAAAGGGAGAGACCGCTTCACGCTGCCTGCACAGAGAGAGAGAGCCCGCTTCACCCTGCCTGCACAGAGAGAGAGAGACCGCTTCACACTGCCTGCACAGAGAGAGAGACCGCTTCACACTGCCTGCACAGAGAGAGGGACCGCTTTACACTGCCTGCACAGAGAGAGAGAGAGTTTCACACTGCCTGCACATAGAGAGAGAACACTTCACACTGCCTGCACACAGAGAGATACCGCTTCACACTGCCTGCACAGAGAGAGAGAGAGACCGCTTCAAACTGCCTGCACAGAGAGAGAGACCGCATCACACTGCCTGCACAGAGAGAGAAAGACCGCTTCACACTGCCTGCACAGAGAGACCGCTTTACATTGCCTGCTCAGAGAGAGAGACTGCTTCACACTGCCTGCACAGAAAGAGAGACAGCTTCACACTGCCTGCACAGAGAGAGGGACACCGCTTCACACTGCCTGCACAGAGAGAGAGAGACTGCTTCATCCTGCTTGCAGAGAGAGAGAGACTGCTTCACATTGCCTGCTCAGAGAGAGAGACCGCTTTACACTGCATACACAGAGAGAGAGAGACCGCTTCACACTGCCTGCACAGAGAGAGAGAGAGACCGCTTTACACTGCCTGCACAGAGAGAGAGAGAGACCGCTTTACACTGCTTGCACAGAGATAGAGACCACTTCACACTGCCTGTACCGAGAGATAGACCGCATCACACTGCCTGCACAGAGAGAGTGAGACCTCTTCACACTGCCTGCAAAGAGAGAGAGACCGCTTCACACTGCCTGCACAGAGAGAGAGACAGCTTCACACTGCCTGCACAGAGAGAAAGAGACCGCTTCACACTGCCTGCACAGAAAGATAAAGACCGTTTCACACTGCTTGCACAGAGAGAGAGACCGCTTCACAAAGCCTGCACAGAGAGAGAGACCGCTTCACTCTGCCTGCACAGAGAGAGAGACTGCTTCACACTGCATGCAGAGAGAGAGAGAGAGACCACATCACACTGCCTGCAGAGAGAGAGACCGCTTCACCCTGCCTGCACAGAGAGAGAGAGACCGCTTCACACTGCCTGCACAGAGAGAGAGACCGCTTCACACTGCCTGCACAGAGAGAGGGACCGCTTTACACTGCCTGCACAGAGAGAGAGAGAGAGAGAGCTTCACACTGCCTGCACAGAGAGAGAGAGAGCTTTACACTGCCTGCACAGAGAGAGAGTGACCGCTTCACACTGCCTGCACAGAGAGAGATACCGCTTCACACTGCCTGCACAGAGAGAGAAAGAGAACGCTTCACACTTACTGCATAGAGAGAGAGACTGCTTCACACTGCCTGCACAGAGAGAGAGACTGCTTCATCCTGCTTGCAGAGAGAGAGACTGCTTCACATTGCCTGCTCAGAGAGAGAGACCGCTTTACACTGCATACACAGAGAGAGAGAGAAACCGCTTCACGCTGCCTGCACAGGGAGAGAGAGACCACCTTACACTGCCTGCACAGAGAGAGAGAGACCGCTTTACACTGCCTGCACAGAGAGATAGACCGCATCACACTGCCTGCACAGAGAGAGTGAGACCTCTTCACACTGCCTGCAAAGAGAGAGAGACTGCTTCACACTGGCTGCACAGAAAGAGAGACTGCTTCACACTGCCTGCAGAGAGAGAGAGAGACGGCTTCACACTGCCTGCTCTCAGAGAGATAAACTGCTTTACACTGCCTGCACAGAGAGAGACTGCTTCACACTGCCTGCACAGAGAGAGAGAGACCGCTTTACGCTGCCTGCACAGAGAGAGAGACTGCTTCACACTGCCTGTACATAGAGATAGACCGCTTCACACTGCATGCACAGAGAGAGTGAGACCACTTCACACTGCCTGCAAATAGATAGAGACCGCTTCACACTGCCTGCACAAAGAGAGAGACAGCTTCACACTGCCTGCACAAAGAGAAAGAGACCGCTTCACACTGCCTGCACAGAAATCTAAAGACCACTTCACACTGCTTGCACAGAGAGAGAGAGACCACTTCACTCTGCCTGCACAGAGAGAGAGACTGCTTCACACTGTCTGCTCAGAGAGAGAGACCCCTTCACACTGCCTGCACAGAGAGAGATACCGCTTCACACTGCCTGCACAGAGAGAGAGAGACCGCTTCACACTGCCTGCACAGAGAGAGAGAGACCACTTCAAACTGCCTGCACAGAGTGAGAGACCGCTTCACACTGCCTGCACAGAGAGACCGCTTTACACTGCCTGCACAAAGAGAGAGACCGCTTCACACTGCCTGCACAGAGAGAGAGAGACCGCTTCACACTGCCTGTACAGAGAGAGAGAGAGACACCTTCACACTGCCTGCACAGAGAGGGAGACCTCTTTACATTGCCTGCTCAGAGAGAGAGAGGCTGCTTCACACTGCCTGCACAGAAAGAGAGAGACCGCTTCACACTGCCTGCACAGAGAGAGACCGCTTCACACTGCCTGCACAGAGAGAGAGAGCGCGGTTCACGCTGCCTACAAAGAAAGAGAGAGACCGCTTAACGCTGCCTGCACAGAGAGAGAGAGACCGCTTCACCCTGCCTGCACAGAGAGAGAGAGAGACCGCTTCACACTGCCTGCACAGAGAGAGAGTCCACTTCACACTGCCTGCACAGAGAGAGGGACCGCTTTACACTGCCTGCACAGAGAGAGAGAGAGAGCTTCACACTGCCTGCACAGAGAGAGAGACCGCTTCAAACTGCCTGCACAGAGAGAGAGACCGCATCACACTGCCTGCACAGAGAGATAAAGACCGCTTCACACTGCCTGCACAGAGAGACCGCTTTACACTGCCTGCACAAAGAGAGAGACCGCTTCACACTGCCTGCACAGAGAAAGAGACCGCTTCACACTGCCTGCACAGAAATCTAAAGACCACTTCACACTGCTTGCACAGAGAGAGAGAGACCACTTAACTCTGCCTGCACAGAGAGAGAGACTGCTTCACACTGCCTGCTCAGAGAGAGAGACCGCTTCACACTGCCTGCACAGAGAGAGATACCGCTTCACACTGCCTGCACAGAGAGAGAGAGACCGCTTCACACTGCCTGCACAGAGAGAGAGAGACCACTTCAAACTGCCTGCACAGAGTGAGAGACCGCTTCACACTGCCTGCACAGAGAGACCGCTTTACACTGCCTGCACAAAGAGAGAGACCGCTTCACACTGCCTGCACAGAGAGAGAGAGACCGCTTCACACTGCCTGTACAGAGAGAGAGAGAGAGACACCTTCACGCTGCCTGCACAGAGAGGGAGACCACTTCACATTGCCTGCTCAGAGAGAGAGAAAGAGACTGCTTCACACTGCCTGCACAGAAAGAGAGAGACAGCTTCACACTGCCTGCACAGAGAGAGAGAGACCGCTTCACACTGCATGCACAGAGAGAGAGAGAGCACTTCACGCTGCCTACAAAGAAAGAGAAAGACCGCTTCACGCTGCCTGCACAGAGAGAGAGAGACCGCTTCACAGTGCCTGCACACAGAGAGAGGGACCGCTTCACATTGCCTGCACAGAGAGAGAGACCGCTTCACACTGCCTGCACAGAGAGAGAGACCGCTTTACACTGCCTGCACAGAGAGAGAGAGAGAGAGCTTCACACTGCCTGCACAGAGAGAGAGAGACCGCTTCACACTGCCTGCACAGAGAGAGATACCGCTTCACACTGCCTGCACAGAGAGAGAAAGAGAACGCTTCACACGTACTGCATAGAGAGAGAGACTGCTTCACACTTCCTACACAGAGAGAGAGACTGCTTCATCCTGCTTGCAGAGAGAGAGACTGCTTCACATTGCCTGCACAGAGAGAGAGAGACCGCTTCACACTGCCTGCACAGAGAGAGAGACCTCTTTACACTGCCTGCACAGAGAGAGAAAGACCGCTTTACTCTACCTGCACAGAGAGAGAGACCACTTCACACTGCCTGCAGAGAGAGAGAGACCACTTCACACTGCCTGTACAGAGAGATAGACCGCATCACACTCCCTGCACAGAGAGAGTGAGACCTCTTCACACTGCCTGCAAAGAGAGAGAGACCGCTTCACACTGCCTGCACAGAGAGAGAGACAGCTTCACAATGCCTGCACAGAGAGAGAGACAGCTTCACACTGCCTGCACGGAGAGAAAGAGACCGCTTCACACTGCCTGCACAGAAAGATAAAGACCGTTTCACACTGCTTGCACAGAGAGAGAGAGACCACTTCACAAAGCCTGCACAGAGAGAGAGACAGCTTCACTCTGCCTGCACAGAGAGAGAGACTGCTTCACACTGCATGCACAGAGAGAGAGACCTTTTCACACTGCCTGCATAGAAAGAGACCACTTCACACTGCCTGAACAGAGAGAGAGACCGCTTCACACTGCCTGCACAGAGAGAGAGGTTGCTTCACATTGCCTGCAGAGAGAGAGGTCGCTTCACATTGCCTGCACAGAGAGACAGAGACCGCTTCACACTGCCTGCACAGAGAGAGAGACCGCTTCAAACTGCCTGCACAGAGAGAGAGAACGCATCACACTGCCTGCACAGAGAGACCGCTTTACACTGCCTGCACAGAGAGAGAGATCGCTTCACACTGCCTGCACAGAGACAGAGAAACCGCTTCACACTGCCTGTACAGAGAAAGACACCTTCACGCTGCCTGCACAGAGAGGCAGACCGCTTCACGTTGCCTGCTCAGAGAGAGAGAGGCTGCTTCACACTGCCTGCACAGAAAGAGAGAGACCGCTTCACACTGCCTGCACAGAGAGAGACCGCTTCACACTGCCTGCACAGAGAGAGAGAGCGCGGTTCACGCTGCCTACAAAGAAAGAGAGAGACCGCTTAAAGCTGCCTGCACAGAGAGAGAGAGACCGCTTCACCCTGCCTGCACAGAGAGAGAGAGACCGCTTCACACTGCCTGCACAGAGAGAGAGACCACTTCACACTGCCTGCACAGAGAGAGGGACCGCTTTACACTGCCTGCACAGAGAGAGAGAGAGAGAGAGCTTCACACTGCCTGCACAGAGAGAGAGACCGCTTCAAACTGCCTGCACAGAGAGAGAGACCGCATCACACTGCCTGCACAGAGAGAGAAAGACCGCTTCACACTGCCTGCACAGAGAGACCGCTTTACACTGCCTGCACAGAGAGAGAGACCGCTTCACACTGCCTGCACAGAGACAGAGAGACCACTTCAAACTGCCTGTACAGAGAGAGAGAGAGAGAGAGAGACTGCTTCACAATGCCTACACAGAGAGAGAGAGACAGCTTCAAACTGCCTGCACAGAGAAAGAGAGACCGCTTCACACTGCCTGCACAGAAAGAGAGACCGCTTCACACTGCATGCACAGAGAGAGAGAGAGCGCTTCACACTGCCTGCACAGAGAGAGAGACCGCTTCACACTGCCTGCACAGAGAGAGGGAACGCTTTACACTGCCTGCACAGAGAGAGAGAGAGCGCTTCACGCTGCCTACAAAGCAAGAGAGAGACCGCTTCATGCTGCCTGCACAGAGAGAGAGAGTCCGCTTCACCCTGCCTGCACAGAGAGAGAGAGACCGCTTCACCCTGCCTGCACAGAGAGAGAGAGACCGCTTCACACTGCCTTCACAGAGAGAGAGACCACTTCACACTGCCTGCACAGAGAGAGGGACCGCTTTACACTGCCTGCACACAGAGAGAGAGAGAGCTTCACACTGCCTGCACAGAGAGAGAGAGACCGCTTCACAATGCCTGCACAGAGAGAGATACCGCTTCACACTGCCTGCACAGAGAGAGAAAGAGAACGCTTCACACTGCCTGCATAGAGTGAGAGACTGCTTCACACTGCCTGCACAGAGAGAGAGACTGCTTTATCCTGCTTGCAGAGAGAGAGACTGCTTCACATTGCCTGCTCAGAGAGAGAGAGACCGCTTTACACTGCATACACAGAGAGAGAGAGAGACCGCTTCACAGTGCCTGCACAGAGAGAGAGACCACTTTACACTGCCTGCACAGAGAGAGAAAGACCGCTTTACACTGCCTGCACAGATAGAGAGAACACTTCACACTGCCTGCAAAGAGAGAGAGACCACTTCACACTGCCTGTACAGAGAGATAGACCGCATCACACTCCCTGCACAGAGAGAGTGAGACCTCTTCACACTGCCTGCAAAGAGAGAGAGACCGCTTCACACTGCCTGCACAGAGAGAGAGACAGCTTCACACTGCCTGCACAGAGAGAAAGAGACCGCTTCACACTGCCTGCACAGAAAGATAAAGACCGTTTCACACTACTTGCACAGAGAGAGAGAGACCACTTCACAAAGCCTGCACAGAGAGAGAGACAGCTTCACTCTGCCTGCACAGAGAGAGACTGCTTCACACTGAATGCACAGAGAGAGAGACTGCTTCACACTGCATGCAGAGAGAGAGAGAGAACACATCACACTGCCTGCACAGAGAGAGAGAGACCGCTTCACACTGCCTGCACAGAAAGAGAGACTGCTTCAAACTGCCTGCAGAGAGAGAGAGAGAGACGGCTTCACACTGCCTGCTCTGAGAGAGATAGACTGCTTTACACTGCCTGCACAGAGAAAGAGACTGCTTCACACTGCCTGCACAGAGAGAGAGAGACCGCTTTACACTGCCTGCACACAGAGAGAGACTGCTTCACACTGCCTTTACAGAGAGATAGACCGCTTTATACTGCATGCACAGAGAGAGTGAGACCACTTCACACTGCCTGCAAAGAGAGAGAGACCGCTTCACACTGCCTGCACAAAGAGAGAGACAGCTTCACACTGCCTGCATAGAGAGAAAGAGATCGCTTCACACTGCCTGCACAGAAAGCTAAAGAACGCTTCACACTGCTTGCACTTAGAGAGAGAGACCACTTCACTCTGCCTGCACAGAGAGAGAGACTGCTTCACACTGCCTGCTCAGAGAGAGAGACTGCTTCACACTGCCTGCTCAGAGAGAGAGACCGCTTCACACTGCCTGAACAGAGAGAGAGACCGCTTCACACTGCCTGCACAGAGAGAGATACCTGTTCACGCTGCCTGCACAGAGAGAGAGAGACCACCTCACACTGCCTGCACAGAGAGAGAGACCACCTCACACTGCCTGCACAAAGAGAGAAAGAGACCACTTCACACTGCCTGCACAGAGAGAAAGACCGCTTCACACTGCATGCACAGAGAGAGAGAGAGAGTGAGACCACTTCACACTGCCTGCAGAGAGAGAGAGAAAGAGAGAGAGAGAAAACGCTTCACACTGCCTGCACAGAGAGAGAGAGACTGCTTCACACTGCCTGCATAGAGAGAGAGAGAGACCACATCACACTGCCTGCACAGAGAGAGGTACCGCTTCATACTGCCTGCACAGAGAGAGAGAGACCTCTTTACACTGCATGCACAGAGAAAGTGAGACAGTTCATCACTGCCTGCACAGAGAGAGAGAGACCGCTTCACACTGCCTGCACAGAGAGAGACCGATTCAAGCTGCCTGCATAGAGAGAGAGACCACTTCACTCTACCAGCACAGAGAGAGAAAGAGGCCGCTTCAGACTGCCTGCACAGAGAGAGAGAGAGAGAGAGAGAGAGAGAGAGACCACTTCACACTCTTTACACAGAGAGAGAGAGGCCGCTTCACACTGCCTGCACAGAGAGAGAGACCACTTCAAAACGCCTGCACAGAGAGACCACTTCACACTGCCTGCACAGAGAGAGAGAGAGACCGCTTTACCCTGCCTGCACAGAGAGAGAGAGACCTCTTCACACTGCCTGCATAGAAAGAGACCACTTCACACTGCCTGCACAGAGAGAGAGACCGCTTCACACTGCCTACACAGAGAAAGAGAGAGAGACCGCTTCACACTGCCTGAACAGAGAGAGAGACTGCTTCACACTGCCTGCACAGAGAGAGAGGTCGCTTCACATTGCCTGCACAGAGAGAGAGAGACCGCTTCACATTGCCTGCACAGAGAGAAAGAGACCGCTTCACACTGCCTGCACAGAGAGAGACCGCTTCAAACTGCCTGCACAGAGAGAGAGACCGCATCACACTGCCTGCACAGAGAGAGACAGACCGCTTCACACTTCCTGCACAGAGAGACCGTTTTACACTGCCTGCACAGAGAGAGAGATCGCTTCACACTGCCTGCACAGAGACAGAGAGACCGCTTCACACTGCCTGTACAGAGAGAGATACCTCTTCACGCTGCCTGCACAGAGAGAGAGACCACCTCACACTGCCTGCACAGAGAGAGAGACCACCTCACACTGCCTGCACAAAGAGAGAAAGAGACCACTTCACACTGCCTGCACACAGAGAAAGACCGCTTCACACTGCCTGCAGTGAGAGAGACCGATTCACACTGCATGCACAGAGAGAGAGTGAGACCACTTCACACTGCCTGCAGAGAGAGAGAGAGAAAGAGAGATAGAGAAAACGCTTCACACTGCCTGCACAGAGAGAGAGAGACCGCTTCACACTGCCTGCACAGAGAGAGAGAGAGACCACATCACACTACCTGCACAGAGAGAGGTACCGCTTCAAACTGCCTGCACAGAGAGAGAGAGACCTCTTTACACTGTATGCACAGAGAAAGTGAGACAGTTCATCACTGCCTGCACAGAGAGAGAGACCGCTTCACACTGCCTGCACAGAGAGAGACCGATTCAAGCTGCCTGCATAGAGAGAGAGACCACTTCACTCTACCAGCACAGAGAGAGAAAGAGGCCGCTTTGCACTACCTGCACAGAGAGAGAGAGAGAGAGAGAGAGAGGGACCACTTCACACTGCTTACACAGAGAGAGAGACCGCTTCACACTGCCTGCACAGAGAGAGACAGCACTTCAAAATGCCTGCACAGAGAGACCACTTCACACTGCCTGCACAGAGAGAGAGACCGCTTTACGCTGCCTGCACAGAGAGAGAGAGACCTCTTCACACTGCCTGCATAGAAAGAGACCACTTCACACTTCCTGCACAGAGAGGGAGAGACCGCTTCACACTGCCTGCTCAGAGAGACAGACCGCTTCACACTGCCTGCACAGAGAAAGAGAGAGAGACGGCTTCACACTGCCTGCACAGAGAGAGAGGGACCGCTTCACACTGCCTGTACAGAGAGAGAGGTCGCTTCACATTGCCTGCACAGAGAGAGAGAGAGACCGCTTCACACTGCCTGCACAGAGAGAGAGAGACCGCTTCAAACTGCCTGCACAGAGAGAGAGACCGCATCACACTGCCTGCACAGAGAGACCACTTTACACTGCCTGCACAGAGAGAGAGACCGCTTCACACTGCCTGCACAGAGACAGAGAGACCGCTTCACACTGCCTGTACAGAGAGAGAGAGAGAGAGAGAGAGAGAGAGACACCTTCACGCTGCCTGCACAGAGAAGGAGACCGCTTCACGTTGCCTGCTCAGAGAGAGAGAGACTGCTTCACACTACCTGCACAGAAAGAGAGAGACTGCTTCACACTGCTTGCACAGAGAGAGAGAGACCGCTTCACACTGCCTGCACAGAGAGAGAGAGAGAGCGCTTCATACTGCCTACAAAGAAAGATAGACCGCTTCACGCTGTCTGCACAGAGAGAGAGAGAGAGATCGCTTCACCGTGCCTGCACACAGAGAGAGGGACCGCTTCACAATGCCTGCACAGAGAGAGAGAGAGACCGCTTCACACTGCCTGCACAGAGAGAGGGACCGCTTTACACTGCCTGCACAGAGAGAGAGATAGAGAGAGAGAGAGCTTCACACTGCCTGCACAGAGAGAGAGACCGCTTCACAGGGCCTACACAGAGAGAGATACCGCTTCATACTGCCTGCACAGAGAGAGAAAGAGAATACTTCACACTGCCGGCATAGAGAGAGAGACTGCTTCACACTGCCTGCACAGAGAGAGAGAGACTGCTTCATCCTGCTTGCAGAGAGAGAGACTGCTTTACATTGCCTGCTCAGAGAGAGAGACCGCTTTACACTGCATACACAGAGAGAGAGAGAGACCGCTTCACACTGCCTGCACAGAGAGAGAGAGACCGCTTTACACTGCCTGCACAGAGAGAGAGAGACCGCTTTACACTGCCTGCACAGAGAGAGAGACCACTTCACACTGCCTGTATAGAGAGATAGAACGCATCTCACTGCCTGCACAGAGAGAGAGACCACTTCACACTGCCTGCACAGAGAGAGAGAGACCGCTTCACACTGCCTGCACAAAGAGAGAGAGACAGCTTCACACTGCCTGCATAGAGGGAAAGAGACCGCTTCATACTGCCTGCACAGAAAGCTAAAGACCGCTTCACACTGCTTGCACAGAGAGAGAGAGACCACTTCACTCTGCCTGCACAGAGAGAGAGACCGCTTCACACTGCCTGCATAGAGAGAGAGAGAACGTTTCACACTGCCTGCACAGAGAGAGAGAGACCGCTTCACACTGCCTGCACAGAGAGAGATAACTCTTCACGCTGCCTGCACAAAGGGAGAGACCAACTTACACTGCCTGCACAGAGAAAGAAAGAGACCACTTCACACTGCCTGCACAGAGAGAAAGACCGCTTCACACTGCCTGCAGTGAGAGAAAACCCTTCACATTGCCTGCACAGAGAGAGAGAGAGAGACCACTTCACACTGCCTGCACAGCGAGAGAGACAGACCGCTTCACACTGCCTGCACAGAGAGAGGGACCACTTCACATTGCCTGCACAGAGAGAGAGACCTCTTTACACTGCATGCACATAGAAAGCGAGACCGCTTCACACTGCCTGCACAGAGAGAGACCGATTCAAGCTGCCTGCATAGAGAGGGAGACCACTTCACTCTACCAGCACAGAGAGAGAAAGAGGCCGCTTCACACTGCCTGCACAGAGAGAGAGAGAGAAAGAGACCACTTCACACTGCTTACACAGAGAGAGAGAGAGACTGCTTCACACTCTGCAAAGAGAGAGAGACCGCTTCAAACTGCCTGCACAGAGAGAGAGAGACCACTTCAAACTGCCTGCACAGAGTGAGAGACCGCTTCACACTGCCTGCACAGAGAGACCGCTTTACACTGCCTGCACAGAGAGAGAGACCACTTCACACTGCCTGCACAGAGAGAGAGACCGCTTCACAAAGCCTGCACAGAGAGAGAGACAGCTTCACTCTGCCTGCACAGATAGAGAGACCGCTTCACATTGCCTGCTCAGAGAGAGAGAGAGAGAGACTGCTTCACACTGCCTGCACAGAAAGAGAGAGACAACTTCACACTGCCTGCACAGAGAGAGAGACCGCTTCACGCTGCCTGCACAGAGAGAGAGAGACCGCTTCACCCTGCCTGCACAGAGAGAGAGAGACCGCTTCACCCTGCCTGCACAGAGAGAGAGAGACCGCTTCACACTGCCTGCACAGAGAGAGAGACCGCTTCACACTGCCTGCACAGAGAGAGGGACCGCTTTACACTGCCTGCACAGAGAGAGAGAGAGCTTCACACTGCCTGCACAGAGAGAGAGAGAGCTTCACACTGCCTGCACAGAGAGAGAGAGACCGCTTCACACTGCCTGCACAGAGAGAGAGTGACCGCTTCACACTACCTGCACAGTGAGAGAAAGAGAATGCTTCACACTGCCTGCATAGAGAGAGAGACTGCTTTACACTGCCTGCACAGAGAGAGAGACTGCTTCATCCTAATTGCAGAGAGAGAGACTGCTTCAGATTGCCTGCTCAGAGAGAGAGACCGCTTTACACTGCATACAGAGAGAGAGAGTCCGCTTCACACTGCCTGCACAGAGAGAGACCACTTTACACTGCCTGCACAGAGAGAGAGAGACCGCTTTACACTGCCTGCACAGAGAGAGAGACCACTTCACACTGCCTATACAGAGAGATAGACCGCATCACACTGCCTGCACAGAGAGAGTGAGACCTCTTCACACTGCCTGCAAAGAGAGAGAGACCGCTTCACACTGCCTGCACAGAGAGAGAGACAGCTTCACACTGCCTGCACAGAGAGAAAGAGACTGCTTCACACTGCCTGCACAGAAAGATAAAGACCGTTTCACACTGTTTGCACAGAGAGAGAGACCGCTTCACAAAGCCTGCACAGAGAGAGAGACAGCTTCACTCTGCCTGCACAGAGAGAGAGACTGCTTCACACTGCATGCAGAGAGAGAGAGACCACATCACACTGTCTGCACAGAGAGAGAGAGACCGCTTCACACTTCCTGCACAGAAAGAGAGACTGCTTCAAACTGCCTGCAGAGAGAGAGAGAGACAGCTTCACACTGCCTGCTCTGAGAGAGATAGACTGATTTACACTGCCTGCACAGAGAGAGAGACTGCTTCACACTGCCTGCACAGAGAGAGAGACTGCCTCACACTGTCTGCACAGAGAGAGAGACTGCTTCACACTGCCTGCACAGAGAGAGAGAGACCGCTTTACACTGCCTGCACACAGAGAGAGACTGCTTCACACTGCCTTTACAGAGAGATAGACCGCTTCACACTGCATGCACAGAGAGAGTGACACCACTTCACACTGCCTGCAAAGAGAGAGAGACTGCTTCATACTGCCTGCACAAAGAGAGAGACAGCTTCACACTGCCTGCATAGAGAGAAAGAGATCGCTTCACACTGCCTGCACAGAAAGCTAAAGACCGCTTCACACTGCTTGCACTTAGAGAGAGAGACCACTTCACTCTGCCTGCACAGAGAGAGAGACTGCTTCACACTGCCTGCTCAGAAAGAGAGACCGCTTCACACTGCCTGCATAGAGAGAGAGACCACCTCACACTGCCTGCACAGAGAGAGAGACCACCTCACACTGCCTGCACAGAGAGAGAAAGAGACCACTTCACACTGCCTGCACAGAGAGAGACCGCTTCACACTGCCTGCAGTGAGAGAGACCGATTCACACTGCGTGCACAGAGAGAGAGAGAGACCACTTCACACTGCCTGCAGAGAGAGAGAGAGAAAGAGAGAGAGAGAGAAAACGCTTCACACTGCCTGCACAGAGAGAGAGAGACCCCTTCACACTGCCTGCACAGAGAGAGAGACCACATCACACTGCCTGCACAGAGAGAGGTACCGCTTCACACTGCCTGCACAGAGAGAGAGAGACCTCTTTACACTGCATGCACAGGGAAAGCAAGACCGCTTCACACTGCCTGCACAGAGAGAGAGACCGCTTCACACTGCCTGCACAGAGAGAGACCGATTCAAGCTGCCTGCATAGAGAGAGAGACCACTTCACTCTACCAGCACAGAGAGAGAAAGAGACTGCTTTACGCTGCCTGCACAGAGAGAGAGAGACCTCTTCACACTGCCTGCATAGAAAGAGACCCCTTCACACTGCCTGCACAGAGAGAGAGACCACTCCAAAACGCCTGCACAGAGAGACCACTTCACACTGCCTGCACAGAGAGAGAGAGAGACCGCTTTATGCTGCCTGCACAGAGAGAGAGAGACCTCTTCACACTGCCTGCATAGAAAGAGACCACTTCACACTGCCTGCACAGAGAGAGAGAGAGACCGTTTCACACTGCCTGCTCAGAGAGACAGACCGCTTCACACTGCCTACACAGAGAAAGAGAGAGAGACCGCTTCACACTGCCTGAACGGAGAGAGAGACCGCGTCACACTGCCTGCACAGAGAGAGAGGTCGCTTCACATTGCCTGCACAGAGAGAGAGAGACCGCTTCACACTGCCTGCACAGAGAGAGAGAGACCGCTTCAAACTGCCTGCACAGAGAGAGAGACCGCATCACACTGCTTGCACAGAGAGAGAAAGACCGCTTCACACTGCCTGCACAGAGAGACCGCTTTACACTGCCTGCACAGAGAGAGAGATCGCTTCACACTGCCTGCACAGAGACAGAGAAACCGCTTCACACTGCCTGTACAGAGAGAGACACCTTCACGCTGCCTGCACAGAGAGGGAGACCGCTTCACATTGCCTGCTCAGAGAGAGAGAGACTGCTTCACACTGCCTGCACAGAAAGAGAGAGACCGCTTCACACTGCCTGCACAGAGAGAGACCGCTTCACACTGCCTGCACAGAGAGAGAGAGAGCGGTTCACGCTGCCTACAAAGAAAGAGAGAGACCGCTTCACGCTGCCTGCACAGAGAGAGAGAGACCGCTTCACCCTGCCTGCACAGAGAGAGAGAGACCGCTTCACACTGCCTGCACAGAGAGAGAGACCACTTCACACTGCCTGCACAGAGAGAGGGACCGCTTTACACTGCCTGCACAGAGAGAGAGAGAGCTTCACACTGCCTGCACAGAGAGAGAGACCGCTTCACACTGCCTGCACAGAGAGAGATTCCGCTTCACACTGCCTGCACAGAGAGAGAAAGAGAACGCTTCACACTGCCTGCATAGAGAGAGAGACTGCTTCACACTGCCTGCACAGAGAGAGAGACTGCTTCATCCTGCTTGCAGAGAGAGAGAGAGACTGCTTCACATTGCCTGCTCAAAGAGAGAGACCGCTTTACACTGCATACACAGAGAGTGAGAGAGACCGCTTCACACTGCCTGCACAGAGAGAGAGAGAGACCGCTTTACACTGCCTACACAGAGAGAGAGACCACTTCACACTGCCTGTACAGAGAGATAGACCGCATCACACTGCCTGCACAGAGAGAGACACCGCTTCACACTGCCTGCACAGAGAGAGAGAGAGAGACCTTCACGCTGCCTGCGCAGAGAGGGAGACCGCTTCACGCTGCCTGCTCAGAGAGAGGGAGACTACTTCACATTGCCTGCACAGAAAGAGAGAGACCGCTTCACATTGCCTGCACAGAGAGAGAGAGAGAGAGACCGCTTCTCACTGCCTGCACAGAGAGAGAAAGACACACTTCACACTGCCTGCAAAGAAATAGAAAGAGACGCTTCACACTGCCTGCAAAGAAAGAGAGAGACCACTTCACGCTGCCTGCACAGAGAGAGAGATCGCTTCACCCTGCCTGCACAGAGAGAGACCGCTTCACGCTGCCTGCAGAGAGAGAAAGAGAACGCTTCACACTGCCTGCACAGAGAGAGAGAGAGAGACCACATCACACTGCCTGCACAGAGAGGGGTACCGCTTCACAATGCCTGCACAGAGAGAGAGAAAGACCTCTTTACACTGCATGCACAGAGAAAGCGAGACCACTTCACACTGCCTGCACAGAGAGAGAGACCGCTTCACACTGCCTGCACAGAGACCGATTCAAGCTGCCTGCATAGAGAGAGAGACCACTTCACTCTACCAGCACAGAGAGAGAAAGAGAAAGAGACCACTTCACACTGCTTACACAGAGAGAGAGAGAGACCGCTTCACACTGCCTGCACAGAGAGAGAGACCGCTTCAAAACGCCTGCACAGAGAGACCACTTCACGCTGCCTGCACAGAGAGAGAGAGACCGCTTTACGCTGCCTGCACAGAGAGAGAGAGACCTCTTCACACTGCCTGCATAGAAAGAGACCACTTCACACTGCCTGCACAGAAAGAGAGACTGCTTCAAACTGCCTGCAGAGAGAGAGAGAGACGGCTTCACACTGCCTGCTCTGAGAGAGATAGACTGATTTACACTGCCTGCACAGAGAGAGAGACTGCTTCACACTGCCTGCACAGAGAGAGAGACTGCTTCACACTGCCTTCACAGAGAGAGAGAGACTGCTTCACACTGCCTTCACAGAGAGAGAGAGACCGCTTTACACTGCCTGCACACAGAGAGAGACTGCTTCACACTGCCTTTACAGAGAGATAGACCGCTTCACACTGCATGCACAGAGAGAGTGACACCACTTCACACTGCCTGCAAAGAGAGAGAGAGACTGCTTCATACTGCCTGCACAAAGAGAGAGGCAGCTTCACACTGCCTGCATAGAGAGAAAGAGATCGCTTCACACTGCCTGCACAGAAAGCTAAAGACCGCTTCACACTGCTTGCACTTAGAGAGAGAGAGCACTTCACTCTGCCTGCACAGAGAGAGAGACTGCTTCACACTGCCTGCTCAGAGAGAGAGACCGCTTCACACTGCCTGCATAGAGAGAGAGACCACCTCACACTGCCTGCACAGAGAGAGAGACCACCTCACACTGCCTGCACAGAGAGAGAAAGAGACCACTTCACACTGCCTGCACAGAGAGAGACCGCTTCACACTGCCTGCAGTGAGAGAGACCGATTCACACTGCGTGCACAGAGAGAGAGAGAGACCACTTCACACTGCCTGCAGAGAGAGAGAGAGAAAGAGAGAGAGAAAACACTTCACACTGCCTGCACAGAGAGAGAGAGACCGCTTCACACTGCCTGCACAGAGAGAGAGACCACATCACACTGCCTGCACAGAGAGAGGTACCGCTTCACACTGCCTGCACAGAGAGAGAGAGACCTCTTTACACTGCATGCACAGAGAAAGCAAGACCGCTTCACACTGCCTGCACAGAGAGAGAGACCGCTTCACACTGCCTGCACAGAGAGAGACCGATTCAAGCTGCCTGCATAGAGAGAGAGACCACTTCACTCTACCAGCACAGAGAGAGAAAGAGACCGCTTTACGCTGCCTGCACAGAGAGAGAGAGACCTCTTCACACTGCCTGCATAGAAAGAGACCACTTCACACTGCCTGCACAGAGAGAGAGACCACTTCAAAACGCCTGCACAGAGAGACCACTTCACACTGCCTGCACAGAGAGAGAGAGAGACCGCTTTATGCTGCCTGCACAGAGAGAGAGAGACCTCTTCACACTGCCTGCATAGAAAGAGACCACTTCACACTGCCTGCACAGAGAGAGAGAGAGACCGTTTCACACTGCCTGCTCAGAGAGACAGACCGCTTCACACTGCCTACACAGAGAAAGAGAGAGAGACCGCTTCACACTGCCTGAACGGAGAGAGAGACCGCGTCACACTGCCTGCACAGAGAGAGAGGTCGCTTCACATTGCCTGCACAGAGAGAGAGAGACCGCTTCACACTGCCTGCACAGAGAGAGAGAGACCGCTTCAAACTGCCTGCACAGAGAGAGAGACCGCATCACACTGCTTGCACAGAGAGAGAAAGACCGCTTCACACTGCCTGCACAGAGAGACCGCTTTACACTGCCTGCACAGAGAGAGAGATCGCTTCACACTGCCTGCACAGAGACAGAGAAACCGCTTCACACTGCCTGTACAGAGAGAGACACCTTCACGCTGCCTGCACAGAGAGGGAGACCGCTTCACGTTGCCTGCTCAGAGAGAGAGAGACTGCTTCACACTGCCTGCACAGAAAGAGAGAGACCGCTTCACACTGCCTGCACAGAGAGAGACCGCTTCACACTGCCTGCACAGAGAGAGAGAGAGCGGTTCACGCTGCCTACAAAGAAAGAGAGAGACCGCTTCACGCTGCCTGCACAGAGAGAGAGAGACCGCTTCACCCTGCCTGCACAGAGAGAGAGAGACCGCTTCACACTGCCTGCACAGAGAGAGAGACCACTTCACACTGCCTGCACAGAGAGAGGGACCGCTTTACACTGCCTGCACAGAGAGAGAGAGAGCTTCACACTGCCTGCACAGAGAGAGAGAGACCGCTTCACACTGCCTGCACAGAGAGAGATTCCGCTTCACACTGCCTGCACAGAGAGAGAAAGAGAACGCTTCACACTGCCTGCATAGAGAGAGAGACTGCTTCACACTGCCTGCACAGAGAGAGAGACTGCTTCATCCTGCTTGCAGAGAGAGAGAGAGACTGCTTCACATTGCCTGCTCAAAGAGAGAGACCGCTTTACACTGCATACACAGAGAGTGAGAGAGACCGCTTCACACTGCCTGCACAGAGAGAGAGAGAGACCGCTTTACACTGCCTACACAGAGAGAGAGACCACTTCACACTGCCTGTACAGAGAGATAGACCGCATCACACTGCCTGCACAGAGAGAGACACCGCTTCACACTGCCTGCACAGAGAGAGAGAGAGACCTTCACGCTGCCTGCGCAGAGAGGGAGACCGCTTCACGCTGCCTGCTCAGAGAGAGAGAGACTACTTCACATTGCCTGCACAGAAAGAGAGAGACCGCTTCACATTGCCTGCACAGAGAGAGAGAGAGAGAGACCGCTTCTCACTGCCTGCACAGAGAGAGAAAGACACACTTCACACTGCCTGCAAAGAAATAGAAAGAGACGCTTCACACTGCCTGCAAAGAAAGAGAGAGACCACTTCACGCTGCCTGCACAGAGAGAGAGATCGCTTCACCCTGCCTGCACAGAGAGAGACCGCTTCACACTGCCTGCAGAGAGAGAAAGAGAACGCTTCACACTGCCTGCACAGAGAGAGAGAGAGAGACCACATCACACTGCCTGCACAGAGAGGGGTACCGCTTCACAATGCCTGCACAGAGAGAGAGAAAGACCTCTTTACACTGCATGCACAGAGAAAGCGAGACCGCTTCACACTGCCTGCACAGAGAGAGAGACCGCTTCACACTGCCTGCACAGAGAGAGACCGATTCAAGCTGCCTGCATAGAGAGAGAGACCACTTCACTCTACCAGCACAGAGAGAGAAAGAGAAAGAGACCACTTCACACTGCTTACACAGAGAGAGAGAGAGAGACCGCTTCACACTGCCTGCACAGAGAGAGAGACCCCTTCAAAACGCCTGCACAGAGAGACCACTTCACGCTGCCTGCACAGAGAGAGAGAGACCGCTTTACGCTGCCTGCACAGAGAGAGAGAGACCTCTTCACACTGCCTGCATAGAAAGAGACCACTTCACACTGCCTGCACAGAGAGAGAGAGAGACGGCTTCACACTGCCTGCTCATAGAGACAGACCGCTTCACACTGCCTGCACAGAGAGAGAGAGAGCTTCACAATGCCTGCACAGAGAGAGAGACCGCTTCAAACTGCGTGCACAGAGAGAGAGACCGCATCACACTGCCTGCACAGAGACAGAGAAACCGCTTCACACTGCCTGTACAGAGAGAGACACCTTCACGCTGCCTGCACAGAGAGGCAGACCGCTTCACGTTGCCTGCTCAGAGAGAGAGAGGCTGCTTCACACTGCCTGCACAGAAAGAGAGAGACCGCTTCACACTGCCTGCACAGAGAGAGACCGCTTCACACTGCCTGCACAGAGAGAGAGAGCGCGGTTCACGCTGCCTACAAAGAAAGAGAGAGACCGCTTAACGCTGCCTGCACAGAGAGAGAGAGACCGCTTCACCCTGCCTGCACAGAGAGAGAGAGACCGCTTCACACTGCCTGCACAGAGAGAGAGAGACCGCTTCACACTGCCTGCACAGAGAGAGAGACCACTTCACACTGCCTGCACAGAGAGAGGGACCGCTTTACACTGCCTGCACAGAGAGAGAGAGAGAGCTTCACACTGCCTGCACAGAGAGAGAGACCGCATCACACTGCCTGCACAGAGAGAGACCGCTTCACACTGCCTGCATAGAGAGAGAGACTGCTTCATGTTGCCTGCACTGAGAGAGAGACCTTTTCACACTGCTAGCACAGAGAGAGAAAGAGACCACTTCACAATGCCTGCACAGAGAGAGAGAGAGAGAGAGAGAGCACTTCACACTGCCTGCACAGAGAGAGATACCGCTTCACACTGCCTGCACAGAGAGAGAGAGAGACCGCTTCACACTGCCTGCACAGAGAGAGACCGCTTTACACTTCCTGCACAGAGAGAGAGATGACTTCACACTGCCTGTACTGAGAGATAGACCGCTTCACACTACATGCACAGAGAGAGTGAGAATACTTCACACTGCCTGCACAGAGAGAGAGACTGCTTCACACTGCCTGCACAGAGAGAGACACAGCTTCACACTGCTTGCACAGAGAGAAAGACCGCTTCACTCTGTCTGCACAGAGAGAAAGACCGCTTCACTCTGTCTGCACAGAGAGAGAGACTGCTTCACACTGCCTGCACAGAGAGAGAGAGAGACCGCTTCACACTCCCTGCACAGAGAGAGAGACCACTTCACACTGCTTGCAGAGAGAGTGAGAGGCCGCTTCTCAAAGCCTGCACAGAGAGAGAGACTGCTTCACACTGCCTGCACAGAGAGATAGAGACCGCTTCACACTGCCTGCACAGAGAGAGAGAGACTGCTTCACACTGACTGCACAAAGAGAGAACCCGCATCACACTGCCTGCAGAGAGAGAGAGAGACTGCTTCACACTGCCTGCACAGAGAGAGAGACCGCTTCACAGTGCCTGCACAGAGAGAGATAGACCACTTTACACTGCCTGCACAGAGAGAGAGAGACCGCTTTACACTGCCTGCACAGAGAGAGAGACCCTTTCACACTGCCTGCACAGAGAGACTGCTTTACACTGCCTGCACAAGTAGAGAGAGAGACCGCCTCACATTGCCTGCACAGAGAGAGACTGCTTCACACTGCCTGCACAGAGAGAGACCGCTTCACACTGCCTGCACAGAGAGAGAGAAACCGTTTCACACTGCCTGCACAGAGAAAGAGAGAGAGACCGCTTTACACTGCCTGCACAGAGAGAGAGACCGCTTCACACTGCCTGCACAGAGAGAGAGATCGCTTCACACTGCTTGCACAGAGAGAGAGAGACTGCTTCACAGTGCCTGTACAGAGAGAGAGACACCTTCACGCTGCCTGCACAGAGATAGAGACCACTTCACAATGCCTGCTCAGAGAGAGTGAGACTGCTTCACACTGCCTGAACAGAGAGAGAGAGAGAGAAAGAGAGACACCGCTTCACACTCCATGCAGCGAGAGAGAGTACGCTTCACACTGCCTGCACAGAGAGAGAGAGACCGCTTCACACTGCCTGCACAGAGAGAGAGACCACTTCACACTGCCTGCACAGAGAGAGAGATCGCTTCACACTGCCTGCACAGAGAGAGATAGACCGCTTTACACTGCCTGCATAGAGAGAGAGACTGCTTCATGGTGCCTGCACAGAGAGAGAGACCTTTTCACACTGCTAGCACAAAGAGAGAAAGAGACCACTTCACAATGCCTGCACAGAGAGAGAGAGAGCACTTCACACTGCCTGCACAGAGAGAGATACCGCTTCACACTGCCTGCACAGAGAGAGACCACTTGAAACTTCCTGCACAGAAAGAGAGAGACCGCTTCACTCTGCCTGCACAGAGAGAAAGAGAGACTGCTTCACACTGCCTGTACAGAGAGAGAGACCACTTCACACTGCCTGTACAGAGAGAGAGACACCTTCATGCTGCCTGCACAGAGATAGAGACCGCTTCACACTGCCTGCTGAGAGAGAGAGACTGATTCACACTGCCTGCAAAGAGAGAAAGACTGCTTCACACTGCCTGCAGAGAGAAAGAGATTGCTTCACACTGCCTGCACAGAGAGAGAGAGACACACTTCACACTGCCTGCATAGAGAGAGACACCGCTTCACACTGTGTGCACAGAGAGAGAGAGAGACAGCTTCACACTGCCTGTACAGAGAGAAAGAGCCCGCTTAACACTGCCTGCACAGAGAGAGAGAGACCGCTTCACACTACCTGCACAGCGGGAGAGACCGCTTCAGACTGAGTGCACAGAGAGACAGAGAGAGACTGCTTCATGCTGCCTGCACAGAGAGAGAGACCGCTTCACGCTGCCTGCACAAAGAGAGACCAATTCACACTGCCTGCACAGAGAGAGAGAGAGACCGATTCACACTGCCTGCACATAGAGAGAGACCGCTTCACACTGCCTGCACAGAGAGAGAGACCATTTCACACTGCCTGCATAGAGAGAGATAGACCACTTCACACTGCCTGCACAGAGAGAGAGAATGCTTCACATTGCCTGCACAGAGATAGAAAAAGAGACCGCTTCACACTGTCTGCACAGAGATAGAGAGACTGCTTCACCATGCCTGCAGAGAGAGAGACTGCTTCACACTGCCTGCTCAGAGACAGAGACCACTTTACACTGCCTGCACAGAGTGAGAGAGAGACCGCTTTACACTGCCTGCACAGAGAGAGAGATTGCTTCACACTGCCTGTACAGAGAGATAGACCGCTTCACACTGCCTACACAGAGAGAGTGAAACTACTTCATACTGCCTGCACAGAGAGAGAGACTGCTTCACACTGCCTGCACAGAGAGAGAGACAGCTTCACACTGCCTGCACAGAGAGAAAGAGACCGCTTCACACTGCCTGCACAGAAAGATAAAGATCACTTCACACTGCTTGCACAGAGAGAGAGACCGCTTCATATTGCCTGCATAGAGAGAGAGACCGCTTTACACTGCCTACACAGAGAGAGAAAGACCACTTCACACTGCCTGCACAGAGAGAGAGACCTCTTTACACTGACTGCACAGAGAAAGAGACTGCTTTACACTGCCTGCAATGAAAAATAAAGACCGCTTCACACTGCCTGCACAGAGAGAGGCTGCTTCACTCTCTCTGCACAGAGAGAGACTGTTTCACACTGCCTGCACAGAGAGAGAGAGAGAGAGAGAGAGACTGCTTCACACTCCCTGCACAGAGAGAGAGACCACTTCACACTGCTTGTACAGAGAGAGAGAGACTGCTTCTCAACGCCTGCACAGAAAGAGAGACTGCTTCACTCTGCCTGCAGAGAAAGAGAGAGACTGCTTCACACTGCCTGTTCAGAGAGAGAGACCACTTTACACTGCCTGCACATAGAGAGAGAGAGAGACTGCTTCACATTGCCTGCACAGAGAGAGATAGAGACCGCTTCACACTGCCTGCACAGAGAGAGAGAGACAGCTTCACACTGCCTACACAGAGAGAAAGAGACCGCTTCACACTGCCTGCACAGCAAGATAAAGACCGCTTCACACTGCTCGAACAGAGAGAGAGAATTCTTCACACTGCCTGCACAGAGAGAGAGACCGCTTCACCCTCCCTGCACAGAGAGACCGCTTCACACTGCCTGCACAGAGAGAGATACCGCTTCACACTGCCTGCAGAGAGAGAAAAACCGCTTCACAGTGCCTGCACAAAGAGAGAGAGAGGACTTCACACTGCCTGCATAGAGAGAGACCGCTTCACACTGCCTTCACAGAGGGAGAGAGACCGCTTCACACTGCCTGCACAGAGAGAGACCGCTTTACACTAACTGCACAGAGGGAGAGACCGCTTCAGACTGAGAGAGACAGAGAGAGACTGCTTCACGCTGCCTGCACAGAAAGAGAGACAACTTGACACTGCCTGCACAGAAAGAGAGAGACTGCTTCACACTGTCTGCACAGAGAGAGAGAAAGAGACCGCTTTACACTAACTGCACAGAGGGAGAGATCGCTTCAGACTGAGAGAGACAGAGAGAGACTGCTTCACGCTGCCTGCACAGAGAGAGAGACAACTTGACACTGCCTGCACAGAAAGAGAGAGACCGCTTCACACTGCCTGCACAGAGAGAGAGAGAATGAGAGACCGCTTTACACTGCCTGCACAGAGAGAGAGAGAGAGACTGCTTCACTAAGCCTTTACAGAGAGAGGGAGACACCTTCACGCTGCCTGCACAGAGATAGAGACCGCTTCACACTGCCTGTTCAGAGAGAGAGAGACTGCTTCACACTGCCTGCACATAGAGAGAGAGACCGCTTCATACTGCCTGCATAGAGAGAGACCGCTTTACACTGCCTGCACAGAGAGAGAAAGACCACTTCACTCTGCCTGCACAGATAGAGATACCGCTTTACACTGACTGCACAGAGAAAGAGACGGCTTCACACTGCCTGCAATGAAAAATAAAGACCACTTCACACTGCTTGCTCAGAGAGAGAGACCGCTTCACACTGCCTGCACAGAGAGAGAGAGACCACTTCACACTGCCTGTACAGAAATAGAGAGACACCTTCATGCTGCTTGCACAGAGATAGAGACCGCTTCACACTGCCTGCTCAGACAGAGAGAGACTGCTTCACACTGCCTGCACAGAGAGAGAGACGGGTTCACACTGCCTGCAGAGAGACAGAGAGAACGCTTCACACTGCCTGCACAGAGAGAGAGACTGCTTCACACTGCCTGCACAGAGAGAGAGAAAGACCAGTTCACACTGCCTGCAAAGAGAGACAGAGAGGGCTTCACCCTGCCTGCACATAGAGAGAGAGAGACCACTTCACACTGCCTGCACAGAGAGAGAGACCGCTTCATACTGCATGCACAGAGAGAGAGACCGCTTTACACTGCATGCACAGAGAGAGAAAGACCACTTCACACTGCCTGCATAGAGAGAGAGACCGCTTCACACTGCCTGCACAGAGAGAGAGAGACCGCTTCACACTGTCTGCACAGAGAGAGAGAGACCGCTTTACACTGACTGCACAGAGAGAGAGACTGTCTCACACTACCTGCACAGAGAGAGAGACTGCCTCACACTACCTGCACAGAGAGAGAGACTCATACATACTTCCTGCACAGAGAGAGAGAGACCGTTTCACACTGCCTGTACAGAGAGAGAGAGACCACATGACGCTGCCTGCACAGAGAGAGTGGGCGCTTCACAATGCCTGCACAGAGAGAGAGAGTCCGCTTCACACTACCTGCAGAGAGAGAGAGAGACCACTTCACACTGCGTGCACAGAGAGTCCGCTTTATGCTAGCTGCACAGAGAAAGAAAGACCGCTTCACACTGCCTGCACAGAGAGAGAGACCGCTTTACACTGACTGCATAGAGAAAGAGACCGCTTCACACTGCCTGTAATGAAAAATAAAGACCGCTTCACACTGCTTGCTCAGAGAGAGAGACTGCTTCACACTGCCTGCACAGAGAGAGAGCGAGACCAGTCCACACTGCCTGCACGGAGAGAGAGAGAGAGAGTGCTTCACACTGCCTGCACATAGAGAGACTGCTTCACACTTCCTGCACAGAGAGAGAGACCGCTTCACTCTGCCTGCATAGACAGAGAGACTGCTTCACACTGCCTGCACAGAGAGAGAAAGACCACTTCACACTGCCTGCATAGAGAGAGAAAGAGACCGCTTCACACTGCTTGCACAGAGAGAGAGAGACCGCTTCACACTGCTTGCACAGAGAGAGAGAGACCGCTTCACACTGCCAGCACAGAGAGAGAGACCGTTTCACACTGCCAGCACAGAGAGAGAGAGAACACTTCACTCTGCCTGCACAGAGAGTTAGAGAGCAAGACCGCTTCACACTTCCTGCACAGAGAGAGAGAAAGAGACCGCTTCACACTGCCTGCACAGAGAGAAAGAGACCGCTTCACACTGCCTGCACAGAAAAGGAGAGAGAAAGAGACCGCTGCACACTGCCTGTACAGAGATAGAGACCGCTTCACACTGCCTGCACAGAGAGAGAGAGACAGCTTCACACTGCCTGCACAGAGAGAGAGAGGGGGACTGCTTCACACTGCCAGCAGAGAGAAACCGATTCACACTGCCTTCACAGAGAGAGAGAGAGAGAGCGCTTCACACGGCCTGCACAGAGAGACCGATTCACACTGCCTGCACAGAGAGAGAGACCGCGTCACACTGCGTGCACAGAGAGAGACCGCATCACACTGCCTGCACAGAGAGAGAGACCACTTTGCACTGCCTGCACAGAGAGAGAGAGACCGCATCACACTGCCTGCACAGAGAGAGAGAGAGAGAGAGACTGCATTACACTGCCTGCACAGAGAGAGAGACTGCATCACACTGCCTGCACAGAGAGAGAGAGAGACACCGCTTCACACTGCCTGCACAGAGAGAGAGAGAGACCGCTTCACACTGCCTGCACAGAGAGAGTGAGAGACCGCATCACACTGCCTGTACAGAGAGATAGAGAGAGCTTGACACTGCCTGCACAGAGAGAGAGACTGCTTCACACTGCCTGCACACAGTGAGAGTGACTGCTTTACACTGCCTGCACAGAGAGAGAGACCACTTCACACTGCCTGCACAGAGAGAGAGAGACCGCTTTACACTGCCTGCACAGAGAGAGAGAGACCGCCTCACACTACGTGCACAGAGAGACTGCTTCACACTTCCTTCACAGAGCGAGAGACCGCTTAACACTGCCTGCACAAAGAGAGAGAGCGCTTCACACTGCCTGCACACAGAGAGAGAGAGAGACCACTTCACACTGCCTGCACAGAGAGAGAGAGAGACCGCTTCACACTGCCCGCACAGAGGTAGAGACCGCTTCACACTGCCTGCACAGAGAGAGAGACCGCTTCACACTGCCTGCACAGAGAGAGAGAGACAGCTTCACACTGCCTGCATAGAGAGAGAGACCACTTTACACTGCCAGCACAGAGAGAGAGAGACTGCTTCACACTGCCTGCGCAGAGGGAGAGACCGCTTCATGCTGCCTGCACAAAGAGAGAGAGACCGCTTCACGCTGTCTGCACAGAGAGAGAGAGAACACTTCACTCTGCCTGCACAGAGAGTGAGAGAGCGAGACCGCTTCACACTGTCTGCACAGAGAGAGAGAAAGAGACCGCTTCACATTGCCTGCACAGAGAGGGAATGAGAAAGGGACCGCTTCACACTGCCTGTACAGAGAGAGAGACCGCTTCACACTGCCTGTACAGAGAGAGAGACCGCTTCACACTGCCTGCACAGAGAGAGAGAGACTGCTTCACGCTGCCTGCACAGATAGAGGGAGATCGCTTCACACTGCCTGCACAGAGAAACCGATTCACACTGCCTGCACAGAGAGTGAGACCGCATCACACTGCCTGCACAGAGAGAGAGAGACCGCATCACACTGCCTGCACAGAGAGAGAGAGACCGCATCCCACTGCCTGCACAGAGAGAGAGAGAGAGAGAGAGAGAGAGAGATACCGCATCACACTGCCTGCACAGAGAGAGAGAGAGAGAGGACTGCATAACACTGTCTGCACAGGGAGAAAGGGAAAGAGAGAGACCGCTTCACACTGCCTGCACAGACAGATAGAGAGAGACCGCTTTACACTGCCTGCACAGAGAAAGAGAGACCACATCACACTGCCTGAACAGAGAGAGGGACCGCTTCACACTACCTGCACAGAAAGAGAGACCACTTCACACTGCCTGCACAGAGAGAGAGAAAGAGAGAGACCACTTCACACTGCCTGCATAAAGAGCGAGAGACCGCTTCACACTGCCTGCACAGAGAAAGAGATAGAAAAAGAGAGACCGCTTTACAATGCCTGCAGAGAGAGAGAGAGAGTGACTGCTTCACACTGCCTGTATAGAGAGAGAGAGACCACTTCACACTGCCTGCACAGAGGGAGAGACCGCTTCACACTGCCTGCACAGAGAGAAAGATCGCTTCACACTGCCAGAGCCAGATTAAGAGCATCATGGGCCTGGTCCATAGGATTTCAGTGAGACTTTATGGAAATACCCAGACCAATCTTCAGTGCTGTCACACCTTGAATGACAATTGCGCGGTCATTTAACACCGTACCCATATGACATTTTTATAATTTTTTTTCACACAAATAGAGCTTTCTTTTGGTGGTATAATCACCACTGAGTTTTTAATTTTTTTGCTAAACATCAAAAAAAGACTGACATTTTTGAAAACAAAAAGGTTTTTCTTAGTTTGTTATAACATTTTGCACATAAGTAATTTATCTTCTTCACTGATGATACGGCACTGATAGGCAGCACTGATAGGCAGCACTGATGGGGCAGCACTAATATGCGGCACTGATATGCACCACCAGGGCCAGATTAAGGGCATTGTGAGCCTGGTGCTGCAGTGGAGCAGGTTTAGGAGTGGCAGGAATATGGCGTAAGTAATATCATATCCCAGCTCCCCTCCTAATGACCACCGTCCTGTGTTTCCAGGAGCCTGTGCTGGCTTGTATCCAGATTTGATTGCAGCCACACAGGTGTAATGCTAGAGAAGCCATTTGATTTAACAAGCTTCCGTAAGAGCCGTGTGTTGGTGTGTGCTCTGAGGTGAAAGTTTCCCAGCCGTCAGACTACAGTGATCACTGCTGGCAGCTATAGCAGATAGCAGTGATTGACAAAATAAAAAAAGACATGCTGGTTGTACTGAAGTCAGGTGATAGATCAAATTCTGTACAACCAGTCTACACACAGATAGATTGAAATTCTGCTGGTTCAGCAGAAATTTCAGCCTGTCTATGGTGGCTTATGTCCACCAGTCTCTGGGTTTAATAATATTCTGAAATCTTCTGAAAGGGGTGCTGCACTTAGGTGTAGAATTTCACTTTGAATTCCACCTTATATACATAACTCTCTTTAGGTATAAGATGTGTAAACAATAAGGTGAGAGCACATCTAATAAATGCAGAGAGTAATGAAAATAAGGTGTGTTCAAAGTGAACCGTGCCATTAGCTGGAGGGATTGGCATATAGAAGGTTAAAACAGGAAGGCAGGAAATGTGATGATACCTCCTCACTGCCTGTCAAATGCCTCAGAAAAGTGACCCAAGCATGGATCACTTTTCAGTGGAGTGTCAGTGCTTGCAACAAGTGAATAGCCTTTGGGCTCACACTGATGTGCTGTGTTTGGCTGCAGTGCTGGTGTACTGGCGGTTTTCTTTAGCCGCAGTCCCCCAGACATCTTTTAAATTGCAGATTTTTGTGGCATTTTCTGAAAGTGCACCAAAGATACAGCATGCAGGACTTTTTCTGCGCACTTTCAGAACATGCAGTAAAAATGTGCAACCCAATAGAGGTCTATAGGACTAGGGGCACCATGCAGGAAGACTACCAGCTCTGCAGCATACCAGTGTCAGTGTGAACTTCTTCATACCACCTAGGGTAAGGCATTGTCACAAGCTGCTAGAAAGAAAACTCTTTAGGTGCAGAGAGGGGGGAGGGAGAGGGAGGGAGAGGGAGGGAGGAGAAGCTCACTTATATGGACGCTCACTGGATTTGAGCCGAATGCTCAGTTTAAACTTCCCCGCCCACACATCCTCTTCACAGACAGCACATGGAGTGTGGGCGGGGAAAGAAAGAGCAGATCTACCGGCCATTCATGTCGCAGAGGGAGGGACTGGATTGCGCTCTGTAACACAGACTTTCAGCCCAGTGACAGAACACATTGCTTGCTCACAGTATTGGATGGAGCTGCCACACTTGGGCAGCTCAGAAACTGCACATGCCCAGTTGTGAGCTGGCAAAACAGCAGCCAAATTGTTTAGCACATCAGAGCGGCCCGGGGGGCAATTGCATCCCTGCCCCCCGGCCCAGCCCGCCCCTGCATGAACAGACGTTCCGTCAGCTTTGACATTGCCAAATTTCTACCATGAGCTGCACATGCATGGCTCACAGGCAGGTAGGTCATTTTAATGAAAAAGCCTGTCTCTTCTGCATTAAAAATCCTGCCTGTTCGCCCATTTTTTTTACTACCTAAAGTTCCACTGCAATGTAAATAATAATACTATAACTATTCTAGAGTGTACTCTACTCTAGGAGAATGGATAGGATATGGTGCAGTGTCCCCTGAGAGGTACCTCTTAGCATAAGCAGTAGGTGAAGGTCTCTGTATAGCAGCTGTAAAAGGACAGTCATTAGTCCTAACTCTTCAGCCAACTATCGTTGGGGCCCAGTTGTACCCCTGGTGCCCTTGAGAATAGTCCCAGTCAAGCCCTGCAGGCAGCGATATTGATACTAGGCATCTGTATGGTCAGTTTCTAAATGGCACAGTCCCTCTAGCAGCAGATAGTAAATCCCTACAGAAGCAGCTCACTATCCAGTTACACACAGCGATTAGTCCACTGTTGGCTTTACATCCAGGTGACTCACTCAGAAGTGGTGGTGCACATTGGACAGCAAAGTGCACTCTCTGGGCTCCCTGCTGGGTCTGGTGGGGGCTGTAGTTCAGGCTCAATAGGCAGCAACCCCAAGGGAGCTACATTTCCCATGATCCTCCTCCTGCTGTTTCTGATTGATCCCTCAGCTGCTTGCCAGGAGGTAGGGGGGCGAGCAGGGGATAACACACAGAACTGATCTGAAGCTGCACAGCAGGGAAGCTCAGGGTGAAACCCTGCACACACAGACACAGCCAGCTGTTTACACAGATTCCAGAAGCGGGGAAGCGGGGGGGGGGGAGGGATCGACACTGCTGGTATGGGATGTAGAGGGCAAAGGAGCAGGGAGCAGAGCCGGGAAGCCGGCCGCGGCATCCTTAACAACCGATGAGTCATCAGCTGTCAATGGGTTTCCCCGCTGACAGCTGAATAAAAAAAAAGTTCCAGTAAAAAAATAAAGAAAAAAACGGTGTGGGGTCCCCCACTAGTCCATACCGGACCCTTACCTGGGCATTCTGCCTGTCAGGGGACGAGTGAGCGCCCCCCCCCCTTCCTAAACCACACCAGGTCACCTGCCCTCAGCATGGGGGGTGGGTGCTTAAGGGCAGGGGGGCTCTGCCCTTCCCATCCCAAAGCACCTTGTCCCCATGTTGATGGGGACAAGGGCCTCTTCTGGACAACCCTGGGCTGTGGTTGTCAGGGTCTGCGGGCGGGAGGCTTATCGGAATCAGGAAGCCCCCTTTAACAAGTCACGTGACATCAGAAGGGGGCGGTGTCCCTGGTTGACGTAGCCAGGTGGCCTCGCCTCTTGCCTATATAAGAAATGTCAATGCGTGGAACGGAGAGTTTATCATTTTTTTGGGTCAGTGGACGACGTGATTGACCATGGCTTTACATCGAGGGACACAAATTTTTTAATAAAGGATTTGTCTCGAGTGGTTATTACTTTTGTATGCTTTTTTGGTGAATGGGAAGGTTTACTGATACCCATTCACATGGAGGGGGGGCGGGATCTGGGGGCCTCCTTGTTAAAGGGGGCTTCTAGATTCTGATAAGTTCTCCGCCCGCAGACCCCGACAACCACAGCCCAGGGTGGTCAGGGAGAGGCCCTTGTCCCCATCAACATGGGGACAAGGTGCTTTGGGGTGGGCAGGCTTGCCAGTTTCCTACTGTGTATGTGCGAATTGTGCTGCGCCTTCTCAATGGGTTGGCTGCAGCGAGGGCCAGGTACCTGTTCCCTAACCACAAGGTGCCAAATGTGGCAGTGGAGGGGGGGAGGCAGACAAGCGGAGCTTGCCCTTTTGGGTGGAGCTCCATTTTAATTCTGCTCAATATAAATTTTGGACCTGGGAAGGTTCGTAAGTACGTAAACATATAGAAAACCAGCACCTGGTGCTAGGAATAATAAATACAACTACTCATGAAATAGGTCTCTTTCAGGCAAGCAGACAGGGGGTGGAAAAAATGGGATGCTGAGCCACAGTTTTGCTGCATCCCTGGCCGCCCACCCGAACTGAGAATAACAGCCGGACAGGGATGTTCACATACTGCAGCTCCAGCATTTTTAACTAGGGGTGCAGAGTATGACAAGCGGCGCTGCTTGTCAAACTCACCTGTCGAGTTCTGTGAGAAAGATGACTCAGTGAGTGATGCTGACAGTGATGTGGCCCTGGGGCTGCAATTCGCCTAGATATGCTCTTACAGGAATTCTGATCAACAGCAGAAAAAAAGGAATTTGAAGATTTGGAGGCAGCTGAAAGCAATAGAAGGGACTTTTTGAGTTAGCAATACACACATGAAGAGATTTTTTTTGAAAATTATTTTTATTTCGTTTTATACAATACATATTATAACAAGCCACACATTGTGGACAACAACCAGCCATAAAATTGCCGGTACACATTACAAAAACAATACAACAAAAAAGTTATCACATAAACTTGTGATACATCCCCCCATAACTTTGCCCAGTCAGGTACACAAACGATGCAACCTCCGGTCGGAGGCGGTCTACCATAATGCAGGTATACAATCCCGTGACTCCCCATGTGCTCTATCGGATACCTTCAGTGACATGGTTACACTCTCCGCCCCCAGAAAGACATGGTCTACTTTAAAGGAGAGTTGTCCATCCCCCAGATGTGCACTATACAAACTCTTCAACTACTCACTAATCCTCTAGCCCCTCAAAACATTCACCACTCTGTGTTACAATATCTACAAGGATCCCTGTACTATACCTCATTGTGGTTAATCAGATACCGTATCCATGGAAGCTATCCACCCCCCCACCCCCCAAACGTTCTCAAACTTGTTTAGAGCCCCTCTGATCAAGTATGTAGCTTTGTAAAAGGGTACTGCCTTGTTGACCAACGTTTTCCAAGACTCTAAGATCGGTGACACAGAGCTCTTCCATGATAGGATAATGCGCTTTTTAGCATAGAATAGTAGCTGGGTAAGGAGGGTCCGTATAGCCCTGGTAGTGGCCAGGGGCTCCACTAAATGTAGAAGACATACTTCGATGGACATGGAGACAGATATGGAAGTGACCGACCTGATACAGGAGGCAATGGCTTGCCAGTAGGGTTTAATTAGTGGGCATTCCCAAAAGATATGCATAAAGTTAGCTAAGGGTGCAGCGCATCTCCAACACAGGGAGTGTTGATTCCCAAACATCCTTGCCAATCCAGCCGGGGTGAGATAGACTCTATGCAGGAATTTGTAATGAATCAATCTATCTCAGCTAGATACTATATACTGAAACACAGTCCCCCACATATCGTCCCAATTGTCTCTGTCCAGCCCCAGAGCTATAGCCTCCCAAGCTCTCCTGCAAGGCCCCAACAGGAGGGTCATTTCATGGAATAGGTCTTTATATAGGCAGAAGACAGTGATTCACTGCTTGTCAGCAGCTATAGGTCACTGGGCTCAAGGTCAAGGGTCTCCCCACCAAATTGCGAGCAGAAAGCATGCCGCAATTGAATGTACCTGAAGAAATGTGTGTTGGGCAGAGTATATTTTAGTTTTAATTCATCAAATGACAATAAAGCACCGTTCGATACAATGTGGATCAAGATTTTGATACCATATTTGGTCCATACTACTGGATCCGAGTAACTGAAGAAGTGGGTTAAATTGGGATTACTCCACAGTGGGGTATTGGGGGAAAGTCTGGTTGAGCTAGGCGATCACATTCCCTGGGCCACAACCCATGCCCTCATCACTGAGCACATGGAGGATGTCAGTGTGTATGGAGCTTTTAGACCCCTGTATACTAGATGAGACAGCACCTCGTAGGAGCCCACACAGGCATCTTCCAGGGATACAGAGGCATCATCCGGAGGAACAGTCAGCCAGCGGTGGGCCACTGTCAACTGTCCAGCCAGGAAGTATTTGTGAAAATTAGGAACCGCGAAACCCCCCTCTCCCCATGGCTGTTGTAGTATTGCTAGTTTGAGGCGGGGAATTCCTCCCTGCCACAAAAAGGAAGAAATCGTGGCATCTATTGATTTAAAAATGGACTTGGTAATCCAAACCGGAGAATTCCTAAGGTTGTACAATAAAAGGGCAGAATTTTCATTTTTATCAAGTTTATCTTCTCAATGAGAGACAGAGGGAGGTTTTTCCAGGCCTGGAACTTCTTAGCTGCTATAACAAGCAGTGGGGAAATTTTAAGATTCATGAAATCAGACACCGAGTTAGTAATCTGAAGCCCTAAGTACTTGACCCATCGTAGGGAAATGTTGGGGTCAGCTTGTTCAGGGATTGGATGGTAGCGCAAGGGGAGTATTTTGGATTTAGACCAGTTAAGCTTAAGCCCAGAGACCCAGTGTGAATCTAGGAGTGCCAACGCAGCCCATCAAGAGGTTTCGGTGTCACCGACAAATAGAACCAACTTTAATGCCCTGAATCTGGGGCAGTGCAATTGCCAAGGGCTCCATTACTAACGCAAAAAGGCCAGGAGAAAGGGGGCATCCCTGTCTGGTGCCCCTGGACACAGAAAAAGTCTCTGAGACCCCCCCATTAAAACGGAGGGCCGCTACCGGGTGCTCATACAACAGCTATATCCATTTGAGGAATGTAGGGCCAAACCCCATGTGTTGCAGTACTGTATATGAGTCATATAGCCCCAGTCAATAGAATCGAAGGCCTTTTCCAGGTCAAAAAACACCAGTGCCCCCCAGAGGACATCTCCTCCCCCAACTGTGTATGGGTATATACTCTCCGTATGTTGATATCTGCGGCTTTTTTGGGCATAAATCCGGTCTGATCAGGTGATACTAAGTGGTGTATAATTTTCATCAGTCTGTTGGCAAGCATCTTGGTGAGTATTTTTAGATCCATATTCAGCAAGGCTATGGATCTGTATGAAGAACAGCAGAGGGGGTCCTTGTCAGGTTTGGGTAATAACACTACATGTGCCTCATAGAAGGAAGTTGGTAAACCCCCTTGTTCAAAACAGTCAGTGTAGAGTCATAAAAGTCTGGGTGACAAGATATCTAGGTATTGCTTGTACCACCCCGCTGGGAGTCCATCAGGTCCATGCAATTTACCATTAGGAAAGGATGCAATAGCAGTCGCCAATTCTTTGTATATGAAGGGAGCCTCGAGACTGGCCGCTACCTCATCGGACAACACTGGAATCTAAAGGGGGCCCAGCAGGTCAGTCAGTACGTGGTGGTCATACAGTGGGATAGCAGAGTATAGGCTCGAGTAATATGCCACAAAAGCCTGCATAATACCCTCTCTATACCTTACCATGTTACCCTCTGAGGAATAAACACAAGGTGCGCCCGTGCATCTGCAGTCAGGTATGCCAACAGCTTACCATTTTTATCACCCTTCAGAAACAGTTCCTCAGCCCTGTTTCTACTATTACATTGGGTAAGGTTTTGGAAATGTACCAATAGGGCCCTTCTAGCCATCTGCAATTCAGTTAGGGAGGATGGGGAGGGTACCTCAGCATGAGCCTTAGCACAGTGTGTTTCATGAGCCTGGAGCTCATCAGACTTGGAATTTTTCTCAGCCCGTGCAGTTTTGATGGCCAACACATATGCCCCTCTAGTGGACGCTTTGAATGCGTCCCATACTACAGGCCCTCCTGTCGAGCCCTCACTCACTTACCCATCCAGGGTGCAGCCTCCAGGACCTATTTCGGCCACTCGGAGCAAGGGTCGAATAGGTTTTTTTTTAACCTGAAATTATTCTAGTACTGGACATTTTCTAAATACTGAAACAATAGTCCTTTATTGAGTTCTAAAAGTTTGAGAATACCAGCCTTTGAAAAATTGACAATTTTGTCATCACTGCCAATTGCAGAAGCCATCAACATAGCATAGCCATGTACAGCCATTCACATGTATAGGCAGCTGTACACAGCGTGTGTGGCTCAGCAGGTGCCTGAAAAAGCACCAGGGATTATATGCAGGTAAAGAGTATCTGTCACTTGCAGTTTACTAAATAGGTGCAAAGTTAGAAGCAATGTAATACAGGTTCACACACTGTACACACATATGAAAGCTGCACAAACATAGATTCTTCACAGCGATGTCTCTGTGGCTCAATCAGAGTAATATGTGGCTGCATATTATAGTCTCCACAAGACAACAGTGAGTCTAACCGAGTAGCACTACTTCAGCAAAACAGTTTAGAACACAAAGAGCTACTATCCTCATAGGCAGCATCCCTCACAAGTGAAGTTCAGGGTAGCTCTGGTAACACAGGGGAACAGCTGAAGGGATCCAAGGCCTGAAGACACATGAGTCCATCAGACTGGAACTATAGTAATATGGTAGCAATTAGAGACGTGCTCTCCACAGTACCTGGGTCTTCTGGAGAAGCTGCGTGCTATTAGGCTCTTGCCTGACTGCCTGCACACTGGTTCTGATAGTGGAGGGCCACTCACCGGACTGCAGACCTGTGCAGTCATGCAGAGGCATTACAACATTTTAAAGCATAACAATGACAGTTGCAGCCATAGCAACACATTCTTAAAGTATGAACTACTTGAATCTGTTGCACGTGTTGGAACTCATAAAGCAGCACTAGTCTTATTTTTAAGGACTATGAGCAAGGCAGACTCTTTATTGCAATAAAATCAACCTACCTGCCTGTTCGCAGTCTTCCATGGAACATACACTGAGCTGTGCAAGCATTGCATAGTATACATTCCGGCACAGATGTGCTGGGATGACTGAATGGCTGTGCATGCGCAGGAGTGACATCATACAATGCTGGCCAATGAAAACAGCTGCAGACGGGCTCCTGGAGAAGGCCAGGTAGAAAATGCCAGCAGTGGCAAGCAACCATTGAAGGAAAAGTAAGTATCACAGATTTTTGTACTGCTTTAACCACTTAAAAACTGGGCCAATTCTGACATTTCTCACATCCACGTTAAGGACTCTTTCAGTTTTCTTCTCTAAATTGTATTTATTTTTTTTTTTACATGGTCTCTTTACATATTGTGGGCAGCACAGTGGTGTAGTGGTTAGCACATTTGCCTAGTAACAAAAGGGTCGCTGGTTAGAAGCCCAACCACGACACTACCTGCCTGGAGTTTGCATGTTCTCCGGGTATTCCTACACGCCAAAGACATGCTGGTAAGTTAATTGGCACCTGTGTAAATTGGCCCTAGTATACGTATGTATGATTTTGAGTTAGGGACCCTAGATTGTAAGCTCCTTGAGGGCAGGGCCGCTCTGATGTGTTTCCACTGCAGAACCCATCCCTACCCCCCAGCCCACTCTCTGCTCTGATTCGGAGTGGAGATCGTTCTGACAGTGAGTGACATGTGACAGTGTCCAGGTCCAGCCCACCCCCCAGGGCGCTCTCCACTCTGATATGATGTGTGTGTACAGTGCCATCAGCACACCCCCCCAGGACGCTCTCTGTCGCTCTGACGTGTGTGTCCAGCACGCACCCCCCCAAACCCCCCCAATCCCCCCCCGAGGACGCTCTCCTGGCTGTGTCACACACACTCACACTGCTGGAGCGGAGTAAATCATGATGGGACAACAAAACGTGGCACCTGGCGGCGGCTCTCTGGCCATGAGGACAGGTGGAGTTGGAGACTGGAAGAGGCACCCGACACAGAGGCAGGTACAACATAAAGCAGAACGGTGCGACCGTGCGAGCGAGGAACCGGCAGCAAGCAACACAGGGTCACGTCGATACAAGTTTGCTGAGCCCAAGACCATCACCTCATATGGTGTGTTGAGTAAAACCTGCTGCTGTCTGTCTTAGATTGTATATTATATAATGACAATGACATGCAATTTGCAAATGTTTGTGTATATGTATATTCACTAATCTGCCAATACCCAACAAATCCCAAATGCCAAGTATGTACCGAGGCCCCCCCCCCCCGTGAGACTGCGTTGATTTGCAGTGACGCACCATACTCTTCCCTTAGTAGCTTAGTTTCTGAACAGATCAATATCTGATGTGATCAGAACTATATTAGTGTCCCCAGCAGTTTAGGGTTCCCAAAAACGCAGTGTTAGCGGGATCAACCCAGATACCTGCTAGCACCTGGATTTAGCCCCTCCGTCCAGCCCAGCCCACCCAAGTGCAGTATCAATCGATCACTGTCACTTACAAAAACACAAAACACATAACTGCAGCGTTTGCAGAGTTAGGCCTGATCTCTGCGAACCCTAACATTTTTTTTGGTAGCGTTTGAATCAGTAGCTGACAGTCAGGTGCTTTTTTTCTTGTGAGTCTCACTACTGTACCAGTAAATTTAGAGACCAAAATGTCAAATCGAAGGTACAGTAGTGAAGAGGCCTACACGTTTCTGAGCATGACAGATAGTGAAGAGGAAGTCACTCATCTGTCAGATTCAGGCTCAGAATACGATTCTGTAGATGACAGTGGCACCCTGACAGATAGCTCTGACGACGGAGTTATGGTCCCTGCCAAGGTCAGGCGTACCAGACCCCATTCTTCTGCTGTCGTTGAGGTGCAACAACCGCAGGGCTCTTGTATGGAGCAGAGAGCCAGTACTAGCGCCGCTCATCCTTCTGGTGAACTGGCAAGCACCAGCGGCCTAGTACATCCTGGTCGTACATCCAGCACTGCAGTAACACTTGGTGACATGGCGAGTCACATAAGTGCAGTTCAAGCTGGTGAGGTGGCAAGCATGAGTAGTGTCCCGCTGCCACCAAGAAGAAGACAAAGACAGGTCCGTCGAGCCCATAGTGCCCTTCCTGCTGCATTCGCCAATCCTAATTGGGAGCCCACCACTTCTGCAGCACCCTACTTCCCCCATTCACTGGCCAACCCAGAATTCAGGTGGAAACAGTTGATTTTACGTCACTTGATTTTTATTCGCTGTTTTTCACCGAAGATCTCTATAGATCTATTGTGTACCAAAGCAATTTATATGCTGGTCAATTCATCGCCGCTAATCCCCAGCTGACCCTTGTCAGAGATTGTAAACCAATTACGGTTTCCGAATTTAAGACCTTCCTGGGGCTATCCCTCCTTATGGACATAACTAAAAAGAGTGAGTTGCGGTCATATTGGTCCACTGACCCAATTCACCATATGCCTGTGTTCTCTGCCTCCAAGACCAGGACACGATATGAGCAGATCTTGCAATTCATGCATTTCAACGATAATGAACTCTGTCGTCCTTGGGTGACCCTGAATTTGGTTGGCTCTACAAAATTCGGCCCCTCGTAAACCACTTCAACCAACATTTTGCAGCCTTATTTACTCCCCATCAAGTTGTCTGCGTTGATGAGTAGGGATGGGTCGAACACCCCCCAGTTCGGTTCGCACCAGAACATACTGAACAGGCAAAAAATTTGGCAGAACACACGAACACCGTTAAAGTCTATGGGACACGAACATGAATAATCAAAAGTGCTCATTTTAAAGGCTTACATGAAAGTTATTGTCATAAAAAGTGTCATTTGTGCATGGACTGTTCTAAACACGGGAAAAATGTGCCAATTTACAGGCATACTATAGACACCCCCCCAGGTACAAAATTTAAAGGAATATTTCACTTTTATTGTTTCACTTTAACCATTATTAAAATCACTGCTCCAGAAAAAACGGCCGTTTTTAATACTTTTTTTGCATTGATACATGTCTCCTGGAGCAGGACCCGGGTCCCCAAACACTTTTTATGACAATAACTTGCATATAAGCCTTTAAAATAAACACTTTTGATTTTTCATGTTAATTTTCCATAGACTTTAACGGTGTTTCGGCAGATTTCAAATTTGCCCCAAACACCGCATATTGTTCAGTGTTCTGCAGAACATCCGAACAACCAAAGTTATGCTCGGGCCGAACCGTTCGCCCATCCCTATTGATGAGTACCTGATTACATTTTGTGGCCGCTTGTCATTCAAACAGTATCTTCCCAGCAAGCGTGCCAGATACGGGGTCAAGATGTATAAGTACTGTGACAGGGCCACAGGCTATACATATAGTTTTATGGTTTACGGGGGAAGAGTTATGTAGAGCCGGAGAACTGCCCAGACTACATAGAATGCGCTGGTAAGATTGTGCGGGACTTGGTGTCACCCTTATTCGGAAAGGGGTACCACTTGTAAGTGGACAATTATTACACAAGCGTGCCAATTTTTAGTCACTTGTTTGATCACCAAATTGGCGCATGTCGCACTGTGCGATCTAATCGCTGGGGCTTACCCCAGCGGCTTATAGATTCTCGTCTTAGGCTGGGGGAGAGAGCCTGCTTGAGATGTATTAATTTGCTCGCTGTGAAGTGGAGGGATAATAAGAATGTTTTCGTTCTGTCCTCCCTTTGCGCAGATATGGCGGTCCAAATTCCTATGGCGACTGGTGTTGTGGAGAAACCCCTCTGTGTCTATGAATATAACCTTAACATGGGAGGGGTGGATCTCAACGACCAGTCGTTGGCGCTGTACCTAATTGCCCGTAAGGCCAGATGCTGGTACAAAAAAAGTGTCTGTATATTTATTCCAATTGGTTCTACTGAATGCTTATGTGTTATACAAAGCTTCAGGACGGACTGGATCCTTTCTTAAATTCCAGGAAAAGATCATCACAGCCCTTCTGTTTCCAGACGGTGCTGTGGCCCAACTTCCCAATCCAAATGCAGTAAGTCAGCTGCATGGGAGTCATTTTCCGCATGTCCTCCCTAATACCCCTACCCAACGATCACCCCAAAGAAGATGTCGTGTCTGTAGAAAGCGCGGATATAGGCATGACACGCGCTTTTATTGTCCCTCTTGTCCTGACCAACCTGGTCTTTGCATTGGTGACTGTTTCGAACGCTACCACACACTAGTTGTGTATTAGCGTAGGGTACAGTCCTGGGCACACTTACACAGGGTCTCGAAAGATGTGATGGCCATCACATTTTGAGAGACACTAATCTGCAACGTTCAGCTTACAGTCTTTTTACAGTTTTTCTAAAAGTGAAAAAAGTGAAAAAAAAAAAAACACAAAAACACAACAAATGTATAAAATAAAAAATCCAAAAATAGTTGTGGTTGTATTTTCTTCTCTCTCTCTTATGTTCACTCTCTACTGTCTGCTCTACTGTTCGCTTACTATTGTTCTATATCTATTGTTCTCTCTCTGTTTTATTTTTACTATGTTTTATTTGCTTTGCAGGCATGGTATGTTATACTGTAATGTTTGTTTTATTGTTAACCATCATTTGCTTAACAGGTACGACATTCAGCTGCAGCACGGGTTTATTTATCTTGACAGCAACAGCGTTTGCTCCCACGATACATAAAGCCGTGACTCCAGCACTGTCGGAGGTGATTTCACCACCACAGTTAAAAAAAAAGAGCATATATGCCAAAGCATGGGGACAGGGGTCGAGGAGCTATTTGCTCCTAACAGTTAAAAAAATGGTGCATGTATGCCCATCATTAGAAGTGGGTGGATGAAGGGTGGTATTCTAATGGTGGGCATACCCACCCATCATTCTCTTTTTTTCGTTCAGCCCACAGGCTGCATGAAAAAAGGAACATTACAATGTATGCCCAACAAGAACCAGCCCGTACTGGTATGTTGCTGGACTTGTGGTTATACCAGAATGAAGCCTGCAGGTTTAGGTATCATCTTGGTATCATTCTTTTCAGCCAGTGATCAGCTTTCATGTAAAAGCAGTCCTAGCGGCTAATTATCCTCTAGACTGCTTTTATAAGCAGTGGGAGGAAACGTCCCCCTCTCCCACCGTCTTCCATGGATTTCTAGGGCTCTCCTGTCCCAACAGGGAACCCGAGAATGCTGCCGGTGGTTCCGCCAGCTGACCATAGAGCTGATCAGAGACCAGAGTGGCTCCAATCATCTCTATGGCCTAAGAAATCGGAAGCTATGAGCATTTCATGACTTAGGTTTCGCCGGATATAAACACCGCCATTGAGAAATAGGCAAAGCATTTTATCACACCGATCTTGGTGTGGTCAGATGCTTTGAGGGCAAAGGAGAGAGCTGGGGTCTAATAGACCCCAATTTTTTCAAAAAGAGTACCTGTCACTACCTAGTGCTATCATAGGGGATATTTACATTCCCTGAGATAACAATAAAAATGATAAAAATAAAAAAAAATAAAAGGAACAGTTTAAAAATATAATAAAAAAACAAAATAAATAATAATAATACAAAAAAGCACCCCTGTCCCCCCGTGCTCACGCGCAAAGGCAAACACAAGCGTCGGTCTGGTGTCATATGTAAACAGCAATTGCACCATATATGTGAGGTATCACCACGAAGGTCAGATCGAGGGCAGTAATTTTAGCAGTAGACCTCCTCTGTAAATCTAAAATGGTAACCTGTAAAGGCTTTTAAAAATGTATGTAGTTTGTCGCCGCTGCACGTTTGTGCGCAATTTTAAAGCATGTCGTGTTTGGTATCCATGTACTCAGCATAAGATCATCTTTTTTATATCATCAAACATTTGGGCAATATAGTGTGTTTTAGTGCATTAAAATTTAAAAAAGGGTGTTTTTTTACAAAAAAATTGCGTTTGAAAAATCGCTGCGCAAATACTGTGTGAAAAAAAAATTGCAACACCCACCATTTTAATCTGAAGGGCCTTTGCCTTAAAAAAAAAATTATAATGTTTGGGGGTTCAAAGTAATTTTTTCATGTAAACAAAAAGTGTCAGAAAGGGCTTTGTCTTCAAGTGGTTAGAAGAGTGGGTGATGTGTGACATAAGCTTCAAAATGTTGTGCATAAAAGGCCAGGACAGTACAAATCCCCCCCCCCCAAATGACCCCTTTTTTGGAAAGTAGAAACCCCAAGCTATTTGCTGATAGGCATGTTGAGTCCATGTCAACCTTCCAATGCCGCTTACTGCGATAGCCAGCTATAGATGGGGGCGGTGGCAAGTTTTGTTTTTCATATCACATTGGTGTTTGTATTGGTCCAGCAACGCACCAACACCTTTGCAGCCATTGTGCTACATGCTGGGTGTTTCAAGGAGTGCTCCTGTACCTTTAAGAAGGGATAGGCTCCCTTTCAGTCCACCTGCCCTCATCTATCCATCAGAATGCATGTGCCTCCACTGTGGGGACACTTATAGTTTAGTGTTAGAACCACAGATAACAGGGTGCCGTGACAAGGCTCTGTGGCTTAAGCATGCGTTTGCGAATGCGTGCGACTAAACCCCTGTTTTTAACGCATACTGTTATACCCTGTACACACGATAGGATTTTCCGATGGAAAATGTGTGATAGGACCTTGTTGTCGGAAATTCCGACCGTGTGTAGGCTCCATCACACATTTTCCATAGGAATTTCCGACACACAAAGTTTGAGAGCTTGCTATAAAATTTTCCGACAACAAAATCCGTTGTCAGAAATTCCGACCAGCTTGCAGACAACCAAATGCCCCAAAATACATTCTGATGCTTCTTCTGAGTATGGGGATACCACATGTGTGGGACTTTTTGTGAGCCTAGCCACGTATAGGACACCAGAAACCAAGCACCTCCTTCAGGCTTTCTAAAGGCGTAAAATTGTGATTTTACTCCTCACTACCTATCATAGTTACGGAGGCCCTGAAATGTCCAGATAGCACAAACCCCACCCCAAAATGACCCCATTTTGGAAAGTAGATGCCTCAAGGTATTTGCCAAGAGGCATGGTGAGTATTTTGCAGATCTTATTTATTTTTGAAAATAATGAAAAAAAAGAAAAAACATTTTTTTTTTCTTTTTTGAAACTTTGTGACAAAAAGTGAGATCTGCAAAATACTCAAAATGCCTCTCAGAAGATAGCTTGGGGTGTCTACTTTCCAAAATGAGGTCATTTGGGGGGGGGGGGGTGTTGCTATCTGGGCATTTCATGGCCTCCGAAACTGTGATAGGCATCGAGGAGTGAAATAAAAAATGTACGCCCTTAGAAAATTGGTGATTGGTGATTGGTTTTCGGAGTCCTGTACGTGGTTAGACTGCCAAAAAGTTCCACACATGTGGTATCCCCGTACTCAAGAGAAGAAGCAGAATGTATTTTGGATTGTAATTCCACATATAACAATGCCATGTTTGAACAATATATCATTTAGTGACAATGTTGTGTGAAAAAAAAATTTTAATTTTCCCGCAACTTGTGGCAAAATATAAAATATGCCATGGACTCAACGTGCCTCTCAGCAAATAGCTTGGGGTGTCTACTTTCCAAAATGGGGTCATTTGGGGGGGCGGGGGTGTTTGTGCTATCTTGGCATTTCATGGCCTCCTAAACTGTGATAGGTAGTGAGGAAGTGAAATCACCATTTTACGCCCTTAGAAAGCATGAAGGCGGTGATTGGTTTTCGGGGTCCTGTACACGGCTAGGCTCCCAAAACGTCTCACACATGTGGTATCCCCATCCTCGGGAGAAGCAGTAGTGTATTTTGGGGTGTCATTCCACAAATGCCCATGGCATGTTTGAGCAATATATCATTTAGTGACAACTTTGTGCAAAAAAAAATTTTCATTTTCCCGCAATTTGTGCAAAATATCAAATATTCTATGAACTCAACATGCCTATCAGCAAATAGCTTGGGGTGTCTACTTTCCAAAATGGGGTCATTTGGGGAGGGGGGGGGGTGCTAACTTGCCATTTTATGGCCTTCAAAACTGTAATAAGAAGTCAGGAGTGAAATAAAAATTTTACACCCTTATGCTGCGTACTCACGTTCGGAATTTCTGACAACAAATGTTTGATGTTAGCCTGTTGTCGGAAATTCCGACCGTGTGTAGGCTCCATTGGACATTTGTTGTCAGAATTTCAACAACAAAAATTTGAGAGCTGGATCTCAAATTTTCCGACAACAAAATCCGTTGTCGTGAATTCCAAACATGTGTAGACAATTCCGATGCACAAAATTCCACCCATGCTCTGAATCAAGTACGAGACAGAAGCCCTCTATCTGGTAAAACTAGCGTTCATAATGGAGATAGCACATTCGTCACGCTGCAAATTTTTAAATCTTTTAATGCGGCACATTTTCTTCTTCTTTATAATGCTAGAATAATGAAGTTGTTTTGTTGCTGATATTCACACAGAGTTCTGACAAACTGATTTCTTTATTATTTCTCGTGATCTCATGAATAATCTTTATATTTTTTTTTGCTAGATCTCCAGAATAATGTTTATATATATTTTTTTATAGTGATCTACTTTTTACATTGTTTTTTATCAAGATCTCCTGATTTTTTTTTGTTTTGTTTTTTCTAGTGATCGCCATAATAATTTTTTTTCGTTTTGTGTGTCAAGTTACCACAACACCATTATTAACTTGTATTTTTTAACCTCCAAGAAATTGTTTGGTGTTGGTGTCCCTTGTTAATCTGACACTGTATTTTTGAAATGTACCTGCCTACTCACAAACTGTCCTTTTTTAACTAAAACACATAGCCAAGTATTTGTGATAAAAAAATAGACATTTATTAGGGGTCATAACAAAATAAAGAGGAAGGCAACGCTGGATAAACTGGTGAAATTGGCGAAGCCTTTGTACCCCAGGGCACACATCAATTATTTGACAGGCAAAATCGTTATCTGAAGAGTCCATTTAATAGGGAGCACAATTTGGTCCAGGACTCCGAGAGATCGGGAGCAGCAGCAGATGACATATATGTTCCAGGCTTTGGTCATACAACAGCCTGCATCTTTTGTCAGACCAGACTGAACCCAGGCCATCGCACTCTTGTCTTCCTTCCACGCTTGCTTCTGGGCTGTGGCTGTGGTGTTGGATTTGTGGCAGGAGGTGGAGGAGATGGAGGATGGTCCAACTCACACAGGTGGGTTTTGCTTGTGATTTTACCCCTCAACCCCTTATTAGGGCCAGATAGATCACTTCCTCACAAATGAGGTGTTGGCCCACCTCCATTTCCTGCATTTTGGTGGCTACCATGCAGGCATAGGCCTCTTGAATATTGGGGGTGGTTCTGAGGGCCGCAGTAGCCTCCCGAATCAAAGAAAGTGCTGACTCCTGCACGTTCCACCCCTCCCTGGTCCTTTTTGTTGGAAGGCGGAGGGGAGGAACCTGGGATTCAGTCAGGCTACTGGGCATGACCACCTCCTGGCTGCCACTTACCCCCGCCACCTCCTGGCTGCCACTTACCCCCGCCACCTCCTGGCTGCCACTTTCCCTCGCCACCTCCTGGCTGCCACTTTCCACAGCCTCCTCCTGGCTGAGGCTTTCCTGTGTATGAAAATGGGACATAGTTTTAGTATATTGTTCATCAATCAAACACAATTTTGAGAAATATGTTAAACAATGCTATACCTGACTCAAGCTGGGCTCCTCCACAACTTCTTCCTGGGTGGAAGGCCCAGGTTGGACGTCGGAAGCCTCATCTGATGTGGAAGGAAGAGTGGAAGGAAGAGTGGAAGGAAGGGTTGAGAGTGATGGCCTGATTTCAGTCTGGTCTGACATAAATCGCAGTCTGTCGTAGTACCAGTGCCTGGGTACATATACCATCTGCTGTTGCTCCCGATCTCATGGAATCCTGGACCTTCTTGCGCTCCCTATTATATGTGCTCCTCAGGCCACCAATTTTGGCCTTCAAATAGTTGATGTTTGCCGTGGGAATCTGCGGCTTCACCAATTCCAGCAATTGATCCAGCGCTGCCTGCCTCTTTATTTTATTAGTATAAAAGGGGTGTTTTGTCTGCCACAGACAGGGCAGCTCTCTGTACATATCAATGAATTGGGGGAGGAAGCTGTGATCATTGAATCGATCCATTTTATCTGCAAGACACAACACAAGACAAACCCTGGCGTACAGACTCTTAATGCACAAACATAAAAATAAGTGAACTCAAAACCAATAAAGGTATATAGACTCAAAGAATGCATATATAACCCCCTGAGCAATAGCATACTACACGTTCTCTGGTAATTTCCTATTCCTTTTGTGACCTTATTGAGAGGAGAGAACCTCATGAAATTGAGCTGCATTCATAGAGGTATCACCTTATATATCCAAATATCAATAGAAATTACAAAACCTAAGTATTGCGGACACACTATAATACTGTGGATAGATTGGTATATGGAAGTACGGAATCATCTAAGTTGTTTAGCCATACACTTATGTATACATTTATACAGGCAATGTTTATAGTAGCAAGAGTCTACCATGATGTCCATTTCAAGATATCACAGTTTAACTTATTTCATTTTATTTATATGTGGTTTTACCGGTACCTCTCAGAATAAGTAAGCATTACAGGCACCGCACTGAGAGTTGTATACCGGATGCTCCGCCTTAACTTTCAGTTGTGATTGGCTACCCCGCGATTGGGGGACGGGACAGGCATGGAGACTCTTCCATTTAATGACGTGGTGCGTGGCGTACTGGCACCATCGCTGAGGACGTCTATGACAAAACGCGTACGACGGCGCCACGCACGCTACGTCATTTCCTGTTTTTACTAGCAAGTGGAACGCAGAAGGAACACAGTGCGCAGCTGCTGTCTCCACTGTGTGTCTTAGCGTTCACCCTGCTAGTTTAAGGCTTGACCTCCATCAGTAGACATCCACACTATGTATGTAGTATAGTGGACAACCTCTTGGTTACTTTTACAAGCCGTGTCCAGGACTTTATTCATTATTCATATATATTTTTAATCAGTGCTTTTTACTCATACTTTTTCTTTTATACGTTGATGTTTTTTAATAAATTTATAATGATTTACTACACCATGGGAGTCCACATTTCTTTCCTTCTATGAGGAACCAACCACAGAACATACCACAATCTATCTGAAGGTGGAAATCTACCCTGGATATTGTAACAACTATGGGGGAGTAATCACAGTGTTTGCATCTACATGCGTATTGTCCCTGTAGGGGCGAGTGGATCTGGTGAGTGGGGACCCTGGAGGGGAGACCAGAAGATATGGAGAGCACCTAAGTCACCATTTATGTTTTATGTCACATCATCTGAAGAAGATTATATGTTTAATATATGGACTATTTTTTACGTTTATATATGGACTTTATTTGCACATGTCACATAAGCAGAGTCACAGTATTATAGTGTGTCCGCAATACTGTGGTCTTATATTTTTCACTGTATTTTTTAGGTTTTGTAATTTCTATTGATATTTGGATATATAAGGTGATACCTCTATAAATGCAGCTCAATTTCATGAGGTTCTCTCCTCTCAATAAGGTCACATAAGGAATAGGAAATTACCAGAGAATGTGTAGTATGCTATTGCTCAGGGGGTTATATATGCATTCTTTGAGTCTATATACCTTTATTGGTTTTGAGTTCACTTATTTTTACGTTTGTGCATTAAGAGTCTGTACGCCACTGTAAGGCCACACATATATACCCTCATATATGTCTTAATCGTATTATCTCTAGGTAGCGCCAATTACCCCTTTTATTACTTCTGTCTCCACTCACTGTCTCCGCCGCCATCTTGCGGCCTACGAAGCCCTCCACGCCCGGGTGCCGTGATCTGCGGGACAGGCGGCCTCCCCGCGCTCACCCACTTGCAGCAGCATCTCCGGAGGGGGACAATGGAGTGCCCCACGCAGGGGATCCCCGGGAGGCCCCAAGCGGCCGGCACCTCTCATCCACGGCCCACTGCCATCTTGAGGCCTGTTGCATCCTCCTCAGCTGGGTGCCGCGATTCACGGGAGAGCGGCTATCCCACACTCCTACCTCAGCAACAGCATCTCTGAAGGGGACAGTTGGTGGGTGTAGTGCCTGGAGGCTGTCGACCAGCTCTGATTAGGCCCCAGTGTGGGATTACAGGACTACATCAGCTAAAGATATCTGCTGTTCCTGCATGAAAGCCTTCCTCTCTGCAAACCATCTAATCTTAAAGGGGACGCAACCGTCCTTTTCAAGACAGGCAAACGCAGATTCTCCAAGAAAGCAGCTGTCCAGATATCCCGGCGCTCACCGCCGAACACACAGGTGGCGCCCATCTTGCCCACTATCTCCGTGCCTCCAGCAGCTGTTGCAGTACAGATGGACCTGGCGATGGCGGCTCTCAGCTCACCGACTTGGGAAGGAGCCTCTACAACACCACAGGTGGACTCGGAGCCACTTGGGGGGCAGTCCACTACGATGATCCTGGTGGTCATAGCAGAAGGTAAGTCCTCTGTGGAGGGAAAAATTGACACTCTGACTATTGAATGCGGGCTTATAAGACAAGACATGGACAAATTTAGAGGCCGCCTCACTGAAGCGGTGCACCGCATATCAGAGGCAGAGGATACAGCTGCCTTTACTGTGCAATCCGTGACTGAATTGCAGGTTAAAATTCTTATGGCCCATTCAGAGGACGCCGAGAACCGCCTCAGGCGCAACAATGTGCAGGTGGTTGGGCTCCCTGAGGGTGCGGAGGTAGAGAACCCTGTTGTGTTTGCTGAAACCTTTTTCAAATAACTCCTGGGCCTGCAGCAATTGTCACCTGTATATGTTGTGGAGCATGCACACAGGGTGCCCACTGGTTGGAGGCCTGCTGGCGCGTGGCCACGTGCCTTTCTGGTTCGCCTGCTCAATTTCAGGGATAGGGATCTCATCCTGGCAGAGACTCGTAAACACCCTGAACTGAAACATGATAATGCTGTCATACATTTATATTCTGACTTCTCCCTGGAGCTGCAAAAGAAGAGGTGCTCTTTTACGGATGTCCGCAGGCGTCTGAAGGAGAAAAATTTGGTATACAGTATGCTATATCCCAGTCGCCTGAAAGTTATTCATCGAGAGGCCAGCATATTCTTTGACTCCGCTGTGGAAGGGGCAGACTGGCTCAACACCATTGCATAGAAAGGTGAGAGTGTTGGATATGTGATGTGACTAATGCCTGAGACATAGTATCACTCGACTGTTTACATAACTGCTGGATGCTTGACTGGAAGTAATATTGTAGAAAATAAGTAATATTGCCTGATGTCAAGGCCATCCGTCATTACCTTGCTCTTCTGCAATGACTGTCTTATCGGATGTGGGGAATGTGCCATGTTACTCGAGTACACCTATCCGTTAGATCTGGTTCTGTTTCATATGCACTGAACTGTACGTCTATCTTTAAGACCCCCCACTGAGTGGAAGAACTCTTGGACTATCCACTAATGTTTTTTTGTTTCTGGGATCAAAGTTTCTACAGCAGTTTTTTGGTTCAGTTGGCCTGGAGCAAACTGGGCGTTGGGTTCTTGAACTGTTACTTTTTTTTAACTGTTTTGTTTTTTCCTCTTTTTTCTCTTTTTTTTCCTTTTTTATTTTCAATTTTTGTCTTGTCTTTTTTAAGCTCCATCTGTGCCCTGCTGAGAAAGCCAGTATGGTACATGGAATTTAACTATTGTTACTTGATGACCGTGGCTCTCTGTGTTCAGGTTCCTCTCCCCCAGGTCTTCCCCCTTCTGAGTCCCTTACCTGTCCTCATGTTATACACAACCTTACCAAATGAGTAATCTCAAACTTCTTTCATGGAACATCCGTGGATTAAACTCCAAATTTAAAAGGTCATTGGACCTGCAATACCTTAAATCTTTGAACCCCCACATTATTTTTATACAGGAGACACACCTAATGGGTAACAGGATATTGTCCCTCAACCAAAAGTGGATACAGAGAGCAATACACTCAACCCATTCCTCCTATGCCAGAGGGGTGGTTATTTTGATTCACAAAAAGCTGACGTGCTGTTGATCATGTGGTAACTGATCCTTTGGGACGCTATGCTATTGTAGTTATGACTGTTGAATCTCAACTAATAGCTATTGCTAATGTATATGTCCCTCCTCCTTTCAAAAATGAGGTGCTATACCAATTGTTGGAGAAAGTTGCCACTTTCGGCCCTTTGAAGCAGCTCGTGGCGGGTGATTTTAACAAAATCCTGGATTACTTCTTGGACACCTCGAACCCGACCAGGGGGCAAAATCTGGAACTCGGGCATTGGGCGGAGTCTGTGGCTCTGGAGAAGGTCTGGCAATGGAAACATCCTGGTGAGAGAGGTTACTCCTATCTTTCCCATATCAGTACCTCCTCCTCCCACATAGATTTGGCATTTGCGAACTCAATGTTGTTGCCCCATATCTTAGAGGTCGGTTACCTGGCTGGGGGTCTGTCTGGTGACATTGACTCTTGCCATGGGTGGCCACAATGGGTCCTGGAGACTGAGTGAGTGAGTCCTCGTCGAGGCCCTGGTCTGGCCCCATATACAGGAATACTGGGAACACAATGAGGGCTCGACAGGGGGGCCTGTAGTATGGGACACGTTCAAAGCATCCACTAGAGGGGCATATGTATCAGCCATTAAAGCTGCACGGGTCGAGGAAAACTCCAAGTCTGATGAACTCCAGGCTCGTGAAACACAGTGTGCTAAGGCACATGCTGAGGTACCCTCCACATCCTCCCTAACAGAATTGCAGATGGCTAGAAGGGCCCTATTGGTACATTTCCAAAATCTTACTCAATGTAATTGCAGAAACAGGGCTGAGGAACTATTTGAGAAATGGGACAAAAATGAGAAGCTGTTGGCATACCCAACTGCAGAAACACAGACACATGCGGCTATAGCCTGTGTTTATTCCTCGGAGGATAGCATGGTGAGAGATAGAGAGGGCATCATGCAGGCTTTTGTAGCATACTACAGGGACTTTTATTCTGCTATCCCACCGTATGATCACCAGGTACTGACTGACCTGCTGAGCCCCCTCCAGATCCCGGTGTTGCCCGATGAGGTGGTGGCCAGTCTCGAGGCCCCCTTCACGGACAAAGAATTTGTGATAGCTATTGCATCCTTTCCTAACGGGAAATCGCCGGGACCGGACGGGCTCCCAGTAGAGTGGTACAAGCAATATTTGGATGTCTTGTCTCCCAGACTTCTACGACTCTACATGGACTTGTTCATGGGTTTTGAACAAGGGGGTTTACCAACTTCCTTCTATGAGGCACATGTAGTGTTATTACCCAAACCTGACAAAGACCTGCTCTGCTGTTCTTCATACAGACCCATAGCCCTGCTGAATATGGACTTAAAAATACTCACCAAAATGCTTGCCAACAGACTGATGTAGATTATACACCACTTAGTATCACCTGATCAGACAGGATTTATGCCCAAAAAAGCCACAGATATCAACATACGGAGAGTATATACCCATACACAGTTGGGGGCGGAGTCGTCCTCTGGGGGGGCACTGATGTTTTTTGACCTGGAAAAGGCCTTTTATTCTATTGACTGGGGCTATATGACTCATATACTGCAACGCATGGGGTTTGGCCCTACATTCCTCAAATGGATCGCGCTTCTGTATGAGCGGCCCTCCGTTTTAATGGGGGGGGGGTGTCTGAGACTTTTCCAGTGTCCAGGGGCACCAGGCAGGGGTGCCCCCTTTCCCCTGGTCTTTTTGCATTGGTAATGGAGCCCTTGGCGATTGCACTGTGCTCCTCCCCCCAAATTCAGGGCATTAAGGTAGGCACCGTAACTTAAACCACAGCACTTTATGCGGATGACTTGGTTCTGTTTGTCTGTGACACCAGACCTTCTTTACAGGCTGCGTTGGCACTCTTAGACAGATTTACACTGGTCTCTGGGCTCAAGGTTAACTGGTCTAAATCCAAATACTCCCCTTGCGCTCCCATCCTATCCCCGAACAAGCTGACCCCAACATCTTTCTACAATGGGTATCCCGAATCAAATACTTTTTTTTTTTTAAACTATGTTTATTCAGCATTTGAGTAAGACATATAGTACAACACATACAAAACATACAAACCTCGTATCCCTGGAGGAGGCCTGTGTGGGCTCCTACGAGGCTCTGTCTCATTTGGTATACAGGGGTCTAAAAGCTCCATACCCACTGACATCCTCCATGCGCTCAGTAATGAAGGCATGGGTCATGGCCCAGGGAGTGCAAATGCCTAGCTCAGCCAGACTTTCCCCTAATATCCCGCTGTGGAGGAACCCCAATTTAACTCACTTCTTCAGTTACCCGGATCCAGTGGTATGGACCAAATATGGTATTAAAATCTTGCTACACATTGTATCAAACCGTACTTTATTATCATTCGATGAATTAAAACTAAAATATGATTTGCCAAACTCACATTTCTTTAGGTACATTCAATTGCGGCATGCTTTTTGCTCGCAATTTGGTGGGGAGCCCCTTGACCTTGACCCCAGCGACCTAGAGCTATTGACCCACAGTGAATCACTGCAAAAACCAGTTTCCTGCTTATATAAAGACTTATTCCATGAAACAACCCTCCTGTTGGGGCCTTGCAGGAGAGCTTGGGAGGCCATAGCTCCGAGACTGGACAGAGACGATTGGGACGATATGTGGGGAACTGCATTCCAACATCTAGTATCTAGCAGAGATAGATTGATCCACTACAAATTCCTGCACGGAATCTACCTCACCCCGGCTAGACTGGCAAGGATGTTTGGGAACCAGCACTCCCTGCATATGCATATTTTCTGGGAATGCCCACTAATTAAAGCTTATTGGCAAGCCATTGCCTCCTGTATAAGGTCAATCACTTCAATCTCTATCCCTGTGTACACTTAGTGGAGCCTCTGGCCACTACCAGGGCCATACGGACCCTTCTTACCCTGTTACTGTTCTATGCTAAAAAGCGCATTATCCTTTCATGGAAGAGCTCTGTGTCACCGACCTTGGAGTCTTGGAAAACATTGGTCAACAGGGCAATACCCTTTTACAAGGCTACATACTTGAGCAGAGGGGCTCTAAACAAATTTGAGAAGGTTTGGGGAGGGGGGGGTGGATGGCTTCCATGGACACGGTATCAGATTAATCACATTAGAACATAGCCCAGGATCCTTTGTAGACATAGTAACACGGAAAGGCGATTGTCTTGAAGGGCTAGAAAATTAGTGAGTGGTTGAAGAACTTGCACACTGCATATTTGGGGATGGGCAACTCTCCTTAATTGAACTATGCCACTATGGGGCGGGGGGTCAGCGGGGGGGAGGAGAGCATAACCATTCCACGGAGGATATCTGATAGAACATATGGGGAGTCGCGGAACTGTATCCTGTATACTGTATGGTAGACTGCCTCCTGCTGGAGGTAGGAATGTTTGTGTACCTCTCTGGGCAAAGTTAGGGGGGGATGTATCACAAGTTTATGTGATAACTTTTATGTTGTATTGTTTTTTTGTAATGTACCGGTAAGTTTGTGGCCGGTTGTTGCCCACAATGTGTGGCTTGTTATAACATGTATTAATAATTAATAATAATTATAATAATATTAATTAATTATAAATAATTAATTAATAATTTTCCAAAAAAAAATATGAACACAAAAGAGGTAGGTATAGTGTGTATGGGTTTGGCAAAGTCAGCAGATAGAGTATTGGTATCGGTTGACTTAGCGGTTGGGGGGAGATAGGGTTCCAACTGAGTTTGGGACCCCAAAAAAAAAGCCTCTTGCACTCTGCCTGAATTTAAGGACAAAAATAACATTTGTACATATTTTAGGTGGGTGTTTAGGGTAAAGCACTACCATGGAGCTGACAAAATACATTGTTAAGTGACTAGGCTAGGTGTGTATGGGCCCAGGATAGCATGCTGGGGAGGTTAGCGAAGGCAAATATGCATGAAGGACAAAAAAGGAGCATTAAAAGCTTCCAGCATGCATGAGGACAAAGAGGACATTCACAGCATATTACAATCATGGTAATTAGGGAATGATGAAATAAATCCAATACATTAGCAAACATTAAATACATAGAATGTGATGTTAAAGGAGAAAACTTACCCTAATATAGTCCTTCTGCAGGACCTGAATGATGGCAGAACAGGTCTCTGGGATAATGATTCCCAGAGCCTGGGGGGAGATGCCTGTTGAGAAGTTGATGTCCTGCAGACTTCTCCCTGTCGCCAAGTACCGCAACGTGGCGACTAGCCTCTGTTCAGGAGTGATGGCTTGCCGCATGCAGGTGTCCTGCTTCATAATATAAGGGGACAGCAAAGCCAACAGACGGTGAAAAATGGGGTACGTCATCCGGAGATAATTCCTGAAATCATCAGGTTTGTTCTCCTGGATCTCCTGCAACAAAGGCATGTGCGAGAATTGGTCACGCTAGAGCAACCAATTCTTCGTCCATGAACTCCTCCCCGCCCTGTTCATGGACTGGGCTTGGGTCAAAGTAAGAACCCCAACACCAAGTCCCCACACAGCATGAACTCTACGATGAGTAGATACCCCCATCATGGCTTCAAAATGGTTGACTGGTCAGAACACACTAACAGAACGCACTGAAAATCAGAAAGGCCTGAGAAAAGCGAGCTGAAACGAAACGAACGGACAAGAACATACTGGATATCAAATACGTACTATAAATAGCACGCACTGAAAACCAGACGCGAACTGACTACATGCACTGAAAACCAGATACAAACCCACAAGCACAAACTGAGGAGCAGTAACGATCTGAAAAGCACGAGGCTGAAAAGCGCAAATCGTCTCTCACCAAACTTTTACTAACACGAGATTAGCAGAAGGAGCCCAAAGGGTGGCGCACTTGGTATTGAACTTCCCTTTTCTAGTGCTGTCGTACGTGTTGTACGTCAGCGTGTTCTTGGTGATCGGAATTTCCATCAACATTTGTGTGACCATGTGTATGCAAGACAAGTTTGAGACAACATCTGTCGGAAATAAATCCAGGATTTTGTTGTTGGAATGTCCGATCGTGTGTATGCGGCATTAGAAATCCTGAAGGTGGTGATTGGTTTTCGGGTCTGTACGCAGCTAGGCTCCCAAAAAGTCTCACACATGAGGTACCCCCATAGGAGAAGCAGCAGAATGTATTTTGGGGTGTAATTCCACATATAACCATGGCATGTGTGAGCAATATATCATTTAGTGACAACTTTGTGTCATTTTTTTTTGTCATTTTTCAATCACTTGTGACAAAAAAATAATAGTCAATGGGCTCAACATGCCTCTCAGCAATTTCCTTGGGGTGTCTACTTTCCAAAATGGGGTCATTTGGGGGGGTTTGTACTGCCCTGCCATTTTAGCACCTCAAGAAATGAGATAGGTAGTCATAAACCAAAAGCTGCGTAAATTCCAGAAAATGTACCCTAGTTTGTAGACGCTATAACTTTTGCGCAAACCTATAAATATACGCTTATTGGCATTTTTTTTTTACCAAAGACATGTGGCTGAATACGTTTTGACCTAAATGTATGACTAAAATTGAGTTTATTACATTTTTTTATAACAAAAAGTAGAAAATATCATTTTTTTTCAAAATTTTCGGTTATTTTCCATTTATATCGCAAAAAATAAAAGTTGCAGAGGCAATCAAATACCATCAAAAGAAAGCTCTATTTGTGGGAAAAAAAGGATGCAAATTTCGTTTGGGTACAGCATTGCATGACTGCGCAATCACCAGTCAAAGCAGCGCAGTGCCAAATTGTAAAAAGTGCTCTGGTTGTTAAGTAGCCAAATCCTCCATGGCTGAAGTGGTTAAGATGCAGAATACAACAGCTGGGAAATGTAAAAGAATATTCCCATGAAGGAGTCAGTGACAATATTGTAAACTTTTACATTCTTTTACTGTTTGCATTTTTGGAACTCAATAAATTAATATTTATCAGCTTTGGTATCTGGAAAAATCATTGAGTGGTCTATTTTTTTTTTTTGAATGTCTGAGTCATTTCTATCTTGCTGTTTCATTTACTGGAAATGATTTTTTATGAGTTTATAAAACTAGTAATTTTAATAAGATGCTCCTCTATTATATATTATTTATTTAAGTTACCCATATAGCACCATCACAGAGCTCCACACATACATCGCACACTCACATCGGTCCCTACCCTCAAGGAGCCCACAATCCAAGGTCCCCATTCATATACTAGGGCAAATTTTGGACAGAAGCTAATTAACCTACCAGCATATCTTTGGAGTGTGGGAGGAAACCAGAGTACCCGGAGGAAACCCACGTAGGCATAAGGGAGAACATGCAAACTCCAGGCAGGTAGTGTCGTGGTTGGGATTCAAACCAGCGACCCTTTTTACTGCTAGGTGAGAGTGCTACCCACTACACCACTGTGCTGCCCACAATCCAAGGTCCCCATTCATATACTAGGGCAAATTTTGGACAGAAACTAATTAACCTACCAGCAGGTAGTGTCGTGGTTGGGATTCGAACCAGCGACCCTTTTTACTGCTAGGTGAGAGTGCTACCCACTACACCACTGTGCTGCCCAGTGGTGTAGTGGTTAGCACTCTCACCTCACAGCAATAGGGTCACTGGTTCAATTCCCAACCACGACACTACCTGCCTGGAGTTTGCATGTTCTCCCTGTGCCTGCGTGGGTTTCCTCCGGGTACTCCGGTTTCCTCCCACACTCCAAAGACATGCTGTTAGGTTTATTGGCTTCTGTCCAAAACTGGTATATGGGTGTGAGTTGGGGACCTTGGATTGCAGACCCCTTGGGGGTGAGGACCAGTGTGGGTGTGTGTGGAGCCCTGCGTAGATTGATGGCGCTATATGGGTACCTTAAATATACATAAAAAAAATAATAATAATATAGTGGATGGGCATCTTGATGGGACGCAATGTGCGGGGATGGGGACAATTGTATGGATGCTCACTCAGGTTGAACTGGATGGACTTGTGTCTTTATTCAACCTTACTAACTATGTAATACATTTTCTGTACTCAAACTCTAAATACCACTCAAATTAATAATATGGTAATTTACAAATCCCCAGCTGCCACATTTAATAGTGTCAAACCTCCCTGGTACACAAGTGAAAACTGAAAATGTTAAATGCAGCACTTCCATTTAATAAACAAATACATTTCCCAATCCCAAATAATGACTTCCAGTGTATATACTAAACCAGGAATAAGCAACCATTTAAGTGTAATGTGCCAAAGAATGTTTGTAAGAAATTGAGAGTGCCAGATACTGTATATAAAATATTTTCAATCAAGAAATTTTGTATTTAGTAATTAAATTGTGGTGCTATAAACTAGATTCTGCAATAACAATCCCCAGTATTAGCATCAGTGGGTGCAATAAAAACCCCAAGCATTGGTGTCAGTGACTATGACAGCACTCCCCAGCATTGGTGTCAGTGTGTACAATAATAACCCCCAACATTGTCAGTAGGTGCAATAAAAAATTCTGTTCCCCAAGAGGGGGAAGCCGTCCCTGCCAGATGAGCATTGATGTTTTATGGACTACAATATTAAATCTCCCAGCTGAAGCATGCTCAATGCACTGCAGTGAAAAGTGCATGTGGCTACATAGGGCTGAATATTGAGTATTGTTTAAAGCAGTACAGTTAATTCGATTCTTAGGCCAGCCATACATGGTTTGAATCTCAGCCCGTTCAGCAGGGGAATCAAGCATGGGTTGCAGGGAAGAAACTCGCTTCGTCTATGACCTGGCATTACTCTACGCACACTATACACTGCATAGATTTGCTACAGTCCTTGTACTACTACTGGCAACAAGCACTTTGGTCAGGAGCATGCAACATACAGCACAGCATAAAAATATGTCATTCTGCCCCTTACATTGCTGGCATAGGTGTGCGCAGCCTCTTGCATTAGGGTGTGCACCCCAAAGCTCAAATACATATGCATGTGTATATGTACTGATGGTGTCAGTAGGGCAGTGGACAGTGTAATTTTGTTAATTTTCTTTTCCCCAAATTTTTGGGCTTGTGTAACATTTTTTGGGGGGGGAATGAAATATCAGTGGTCTAAACAGGGGGGAATATGCAGCACACAAGGCAATTAGGGTGTGCCCAGGCACACCTGGCACACCCTGTGCGCACGCCTATGATTGCTGGTCAATGGAAGGGAGAAAAATTCCCTGGTGTGGGTGGTCAGTGGGAGAAAGAAAAAAAATGTCCTGCTGTTGCTGGTCAGTGAAAAGAAAATGCCTGGCATTGTAGGTCAGTGGGGAAAATGCCCTGTGTAATTGATCAGTGGGAGAAAACAGCCCAGCATTATTGGTCAGTTAGAGAAAACTGTCATGCATCATTTGTCAGCAAGAGTAAACTGGCCAGACTTATAGGTTGTTGGGAGAAAAACATTGGTGAGTGTGTGAGAAGAAGCGCCTCATTGTTAAGAGAAGGACAATTTACACTGGGAGTAAAACGCAGAATGCATGTAATGTCCTTTGCTAATATTTTCCTTGCTTTACGCAGTAAAGATATACATGATTAATAAAAAAATGCAGGGCCAAGAATAAATAATGCAGAGTGCAGAGGTCAGAACTAAGTACCGCAGAGTGCAGGAGTCAGTAGTATGAAAAATAGAGTGCAGGGATCAGTTGTATGTGTAGCACCCTCTACCATAGGTAGGTGCTAGAGTGAGGATTTTGTAAGGGAAACTGTCAATGCAGGTAAATTTGGGCAGGCCTATGCTGCAGGCTACGCCTGCTTGTTTTGATCTGGGGGGCAGGAAGTGGTTAGTGCAGCAGTGGGTGTGACCACCTGTGCTTTAATTCCGAGGTGCCTCCCCTGCTTCCAGGAAAAATGATCTGGAAAAGGGGTAGGGCCTAGGACTGGAGTGGCAGGCAGCTCATGTGAGGAGCTTTGACCAATCCCCAACTGGAATTGGTAGGGGGCAGGCCTACTATATAAGCTGGGGTGACAGTCCACTGGGGATGGAGTTGTCGGCCAGGAGACGTGAAGAATTGAGTACTAGGCAGCAGCAGGGGTCCCATCCCCATCTGGGGGGGGGGATGCGAGGCCTAGCGGAGGAGCCCGGGAGAGCTGGGAGGGAGCTTCATCTTTACATGGTCATGGATGAAGTGTTCTGGAACAGAGGAACAGAGGGGCTGGAGAAGCTGCAGGAACGTTAAAGTTCTCCATCATGGACCCAGGGCAGAAGAAAGTCGGTGAGTGGACCACAGTAGAGTTCTGGATGAGACATGCCAGGGGAGCTGGGTGCAAGGCCAGAGTAGAGACTGTGGGGAGAGTGTCAAATCGCTGCGGCCTGAGGGCGTAAGATTTGCAGGCCGGACTAGCTGAGAGCAGTAGTCCACCAATCAGCACATGCTACTAAATTACTAGGCCGCCGGAGAGAGGTACTGCAGACCTCTGGCCTAGTAACAGTGCAACCAATTCTAGCCAGCAACTGAGACTGTTCAGAGTGGTCTCTTTTGTCAAAAGAGGATGATGTGACAGGAAAAGTAATGATCTACAGTGGAAGTTTGTGCAGGAGGGTGGAAGTCCTGGGAGCAGCAGATCCGCAGAGGAGGAGAAATAGTCTGCATGGTGTTATGCAGGGGAAGCGCCTGTAGATTTTATGTGTACATCAGTACTTCACGGCTCAACCTTTCCTTCTAATTCTTAAATATGATGGCAAAGCAATTGTGCATCCCATATTTTCTTTCCCCCAACCAAGTTATATTCCCCAATAAACAAAACAAAACAATACAAATGACTGTTCATTGTCTCAGAAGTGATATATGGAGGTCTGGCAGCAGGGTGACATGGTGGATGTTAGTTACTAGTAGCAACCAAACGCTACATATGTAAAGCAGACTACACGAGTCATGTAGGGCAGTGCACGGGGATCAGTAGTATTAAGAGCAGAAGGCGGGTCAGCAGTTTGTAGGGCAAAATAAACGGGTCAGTAGTATGTAGGGTAGAGTACAGGGATCAGTAGTATGTAAGGCGGAGTACAGGGGTCAGTAGTATGTAGGGCAGAGTACAGGAATCAGTAGTATGTAAGGCAGATTCTCCCTCTCTTCTTCTCCATATGCAAAACAGAGTAGAGAAGCGGCAGCAAAACATTGATACCTTTTCTGGGATACTCATCCCCACAGGTCTGCTTCTCGCATCCTTCCCAGGTGTTTGTATGTGGTATCATATACAAGAGTTTGGAATGGACATGGGCCGGCGCTACCGCTAGGCGAACTAGGAAGCCGCCTAGGGTGCACTGCCACCTAGGGCGCAGCCGCGGCCTCTGGCATCCCCACTCTCCGCCAGCTCAAGATGACATCCATCTTCCCCTCCAGGCTGCTCAGTGTTATTTCACTCCTCCTTATAGGTTACCCCAGCGCCTTTGCCCCTTCCTCCCCGTCTCTGAGTATGAAGCTCACCTGCAGGTATTCCTGGCTCCTCCCCGGCTCACCCCAGCTCCGTCCCTCCCTCCCCAGCACGGCTCCTGAGTATGGAGCTCACCCCCAGGTTAAGGTTGTCACCTTTTCTTCAAGCCAAACCTGAACACTTTAGCGGGACACAGCATTTTTTTTCTTTAATTACGGGGGAATACTGTGGACTGTGGTATAATATGGAAATCTGATGTAAGGGGGTTTCTGCTTACCGAAGCCCTCACTAACATCAGAATTCCCAGCATTCCCCATTAAATCAGGGTTCCCAAAGATCCCCCTTACATCAGAGTCCACAGAGAACCCTTACACCTGATTCCCCCTTACCTTAGTGTACTCACTTGCTCAGGGGCAGGACAGAGAAGGGAGGGAGGGGGCCTATGCACTGGGTGGATGTGGTACTTGGTTAATGGGGAGCATAGGTGTGTGCAACCCGGGCAAAAGGGCGAACCGCACTGGGTGAATAGGGTGTGCCCTGGCACGCCTAAGTTGGGGGGTTTGCAGTCCCATCTGAATAATGTGCCGGGTTTTAAACAGTCTGAAACCTGGACATATGATTCAAAACCTGGACTGTCCGGGTGAATCTCGGACAGGTGGCAACCCTACCCTAGGTATTCCTGGCTCCTCCCCCGATACATTGGCTCCGCCCTCCCCAGCACGTCATCCGAGTATGGAGCTCGCCCCCAGGTATCCCTGGCTCTTCATCTAGCACATCATGGCACCTCGGCTCCGCCCCTCCCGCCTGGCCTGGCTCCCGAGTATGGAGCTTGCCCCCAGGTATTCCTGGCTCCTCCTCTGGGCTCGCCCTGGCCCCTCCTGGCTCCCGAGTATGGTGATCACCCTCCAGGTGTTCTCGAGTATGCTCTCCTGACTCAGCAGCACATTTGACCCGGTGTCCCCATCCATCCCCTAGTCCCCCTTCTCTCCAGGGAAGGATGCTGGGGATGTGACATGTGAGGACCAAACAAGCTCTGCCAGGATCTGCCCTTCCTTTCCAGTACCCAGGATCGTACTCCCCTGGGGTGCAGCACTGAGGATGAAGAAGAGGAGCTGCTGCAGGCTGTCAAGGCTGAGGACCTGGGCATCATGGTGCAGTAGCTGCTGCAGTGACCCAAGGCAGCCGGTAAAGCCAGTGAGTACACCCACCTACCCACCAATCTACCCACTGGCCGATCTACCTACCTGCCTACTCTAGTGATGATGGGTTTAATGAGATCAGTCATTAGATAAGATTATACTGGCAGGGAGGGGAGGGATCAGGACAGGCTTGGGGCAGGGGTGGACTAACCATTTGGACCCTTGGGCTGCCCGGGGTCTCCATTCCCGCTGGAGTCCCAGAGCCCAGAGCCAGAACAAGTTCTGGGCACTTGACTCCACTAATTCACCTCCCACTGCAGGGGAGAATACACTGCAAGGGATTACATTGGGGGGATTTATATGGGGGGATTACAATGGGGGAATACACTGCGGGGAGTACACCAGGGGGATTTACATGGGGGGGTGGATTTACACTGGGGGGGATTTACACTTAGGGAAGTACACAGGAGAGAAGACACTTTGAGGATTACACTGGGGAGGAGTACACTCTGGGGTGAAGAAATACACTGGGGGGGTCACAGTGGCCTTGGGGTAGGGGGGACAAATATTTGAGCTGGGAGGAGCACACCCTTGTCCAGAAGTCTTTGGCTCAGCGCTAGTGATTGACATTGGTGCTGGGGCACTGACTTGTGTTGTGATTGGTCACCTGCTGCTGCTCTGCTTTCCTTGTAGCTGTATGTTTGTATCTGCTGCTACTGCAACTGGACTGACCGTGTCACAAGAACAGCGGGTACAGCTTCTGGTGCCAGCTGACAACAGGGTGAGCGTGCTGATGGGATGAAGGTGGGCAGAGGAAATTGAAGCAAACAAGGCAGCTACTGGTGTCATTGTGTACGTTTAGTGACAAGTCAGAGCCAGATGGGCACTCTGAAGTTCTGTGACTATTGGTTTTGCTGCTTCTGTGATGGTGGGCATGTATGTACGACGCCACATGTGTGTGAGCCAGCCAGCCTACACAAACAATTTGCTGTTTTGACAGAACAGCGGCAAAGAAGGAAAAAGTTGTCGCCGCCTTGGAGGCAGCCATGTTGCTGGTTAGTATTTGAGCGGACTAACAATGTCCACTCATAATATTGTGTACCGGAGTGTACAAGCTAGCCGGTGTTGTGCAAAAAGAGCAACTCATCTAAATCTCCAAATACTGATGCTTTATCTCCAATTACTGATGGTTTACAGTAACCAGAAGTGATGTAATTGGAGATCTTGATGAATTGGCTATTTTGACAGAACACCGGCCTTGTGGGAGGTGGATCCATGGGGACAATCTCACTGAAAGTTATGTCTTGCTACCACTTCCTGGTACCACTCTGAATATGAGGGGAAATACTGACATCATGTGTCAGCAAAAAAGATGTCACATGCTACCTGTTGCACACTTGTTAGGGATTGTCGACTTCTGCACCAAACTCTCATATGCCAAAAAACAAATTTAACAAAATTGCCAGGCGCTACATAAATAAAAGCAAAATCCTTAAAGAGGAACTGCCATCTGCTTACATAATTTGTAATAAAAACATCTTTGCCATTCTGAAGCTTTTCCTCCAACCACTTTGCATATTATTTTATATATACTGTGATTATGTACTTGCCAAATATGCTGCAGAAATCTCTCTCCACTGAGTCTAGCTGCAACCATTTTAACTGTGGGTGGCTGAAGCTGCTGCCTGTTCACTTCCTGGATTTACAAAGACACACAGAGGCACACCTCCAGCTCTGCAGCTCTCATTGGCCCTCTCATGAGTTACCCCCCCTTCCTTCCTGCATACTTCCCAACTTTCTGAGGTGAGAATGAGGGACAGTATTTAGTAAAAATATGTAGACATAGAACAAATACCTTGTAACGCCTCCCTTAAAGGAGAATTGTATAAAAAAAAATGATTGGTTAAACCCACAAGTGCTTTTTTACCACTATTATTCCTTTATATTGGATTTTGAAAATCTCAAATGCAACAATTTAGAAATTGGATAAAAGGTTTTTCACTGTAAAACACTTTTTAGATAGATAGATAGGTAGTGCATTTTATATACAACTATATAGATCAGAACAAACTGAGGGACAAATGAGGAGGAAAGAGGGACAGAGGGACTTTGTTTCGAATGAGGTACAGTCCCTCGAAATCAGGGACAGTTGGGAGCTATACTTCCTGGCAAACTCTCAAGAGAGTGAGAGAGAGCTGTGTATGATGTCATAAGCCTAGGCTTTTTACCAGACAAAAAACAGGAAGTGGGCTGTATAAGGTATTTACTGGCAGAAAAAAAAAAGTTTTACTATCCAAAGTTAAAACAACAAGGGCAGAAGATTTAATAGATGGGAAGATGGAAAAATTACTAAAGTTCCGCTTTAAGTCATAAAACACAATCTCAACTGTATCCAGTGTATGTTTAGTTACAAATGTTACAAAATAAAGGAATAAGTCATAAAACGCAATCTCAACTTTATCCAGTGTATGTTTAGTTACAAATGTTACAAAATAAAGGAATCACTCACTCTGTAACACAATTCAAATAAATCTTTTTATATAAACAGTGAATCTTTGTGTTCACATATGCAGCATTTACCACCCCTCTAAATAGCAATTCATTGCATATGACAGGCGGCTCAGAGGTGATATGTCATCTCCTGAACACGTGTTTTAACCATGGAAAACCTGTTGCGTTGTGATGGAACCACACAATGCAACTGCAGCCCAATCCCATTCACTTGAAGGGGTCGTATTTGTTGGCAGTACAAAACTTGCCAAACATGACAAGTTCTATAAATATCATTGCGCCACAATCATGAAAATGAGTGCTAACATGTCTGCTGGCCATGTCAACTTGTGGCTCAAAGGTCGGGCTGGTAAAACTGTGACTCAATCACCTGTTTTTACTGCCTCTGGCACACACATGTAAACTTAATCTTAGTGCCTCTTCTAATTACTCCATTCAAATAAGTGCCAACCCTCCACCTAAAATAGTTACCCCACCCTCCTCACCCCTACTTGTTGACCTTTCTGTTTAAGGAAAGGCCTTAAAACACTCTATAAATCCTCCATAGCCGTATTCCTCCAGAAGCCTCTTACTCTACCTAACCTAACCAAAAACCTAATTGGATTTCCAAACAGTTTTCTGTATATATCACAAAGAAATCATAGATTGCCAGTAGTGTAAAACCATTTATTACCACAATAAAAACAAGATAAATTACTCCCATAAACCATGTGCAACATGGCACCATGAATCATGCAATTTGGAAAGGGCGGTCAGAACTCTCCATACAGCATTAGCTTAGCTATTTCCTCTTTCTGAATCACCCCAAGTGTAGCACGCTGCGGCGTCATACTACAGCTCTGCACCTCAGAGTTCAGCATGCTGCAGCTCTGTGTTACAACTCTGGCCAATTATCTTCACATTTGTTCTAAATGTTGCTCAAAGCTAAAGTAAATGTATCAAAAGCAAAAAAGTTTCTTTTAGCTTTGGATATAGTAGGGAATTTCGAAAACTGTACCATTGGGGAGATTTCCCTTCACTTCCTGTCCTGAAGTCACATCAGATAGTGAGAGGAAATCCTTTCAAGGTGCGCACACAGTCGAGATATGCATTTCAGCGCAACACATCGGTACATGCATGTAGGCAGGTGCAGTCTATATTCTCCACTGCAGGTGGCGCTTGTCTGCAGAGGCAATGCATGGATGGGGGAGGCAGTCAAAAGGAACTTAATTCCTTTATGGTCATGATTAGATGCTGGTGCCCCATGTGACTTTGGCTGTTATCTTTCGTCAGACAGAGTCTATTTAAGGCTTCATGTACACTAGCAGCTGCTAAACTTGAGTTTTATTTGGCTTTTTTTTGCAAATTCACTGTGTACTACAAGAGCACTTGGAAGTGCAGTCGCTGTAGATCTGAAGGGAAGATCTGAAATGAGGGGAAGCTCTGCTGATTTCTATCATCCAATCATGTGCAAGCAAAAATGCTGTTTTTTTATTTTCCTTGCATGTCCCCCTCAGATCTACAGCGACTGCACTTCCAAGTGCACTTGTAGTGCGCTCGTAGTGCACAGTAAATTTGCCTTTAGTAAATAAACCCCCCCTGGCTTTTACCAGAGTTTAGGAACTGCTGCAATTAGGGGAGCTTCAACCTCCCTTAACCCTCCTCTCCTGAATGTGGAAGAATCACGTTCAGGATAGGAAGGTTTTGACCACCAGCCAGTGGAAAACGCAAACCCACACTTTGCATTTTCCCGAGGCCGGCGTTTAAAGTAGGCTGTGTGTACATGAAGCATAAGAACCTGGCTCCTGGGTCTGGCATGCATTTTTGCGAGTGGCAGTGTAGGGACAGGACATCTGAGTGTCACGGACAGTGCTTAGTGTCAGTGAAAGGTTCCAGAGGACTGGAGAAAGTGCAGGGACATCCATCCTGGAAGCTTTCCCGTTTAGGTATAGACCGACCGGCCGCATTCTGTTCCTCGAGACAGACGCTATCTGCACCTCTGGGTCTTCAATCTACTGTTACATCGCTGTATCCTGGCAGGGTAGCCTTCCCGATGGGCCTGCTGTGTATTGCTAGACTTCTGTTACAATATATTCCCATACCTCCCAACTTTTTGAGATGGGAACGAGGGACACCTATTGGCGACAGTATGTAGGCATAGGACACGCCCCCTTAAAGGAGAATTATGGAAAAAAAAAAGATTAGTTAAACCCACAAGTATTTTTTTTACCATTACTATTCCTTTATATTGGCTTTTTAAATGTACAAATGCAACAATTTAGAAATTGGATGAAAGGTTTAGCACTGGGGAAACACTTTTTGAAAGATAAAAAGTGCACTTTATATACGTATATAAGTATATACTGTAGATCAGACCAAAATGAGGGGCAAATGAGGAGGAAAGAGGAACAGAGGGGCATTGCTCCAAATCAGGGACAGTCCCTTGAAATCAGGGACAGTTGGGAGCTATGTATTCCTGTTACTGCATTTGGACCCCGTGTGTTTTCTACCCGTTGCATCATGCTACACCTACCCACATGCACCTTTTTTGGTGCATTCTATGCATTAGGCAGTCCATTCAACGCACTTACATATTAAGGCACTGCAATGGTGCAATTTGGTGCTTAGAAGGTTGTCGCCAGCACAGGTGTCCCCCTTGTGAGGTTACCCTTCATCAGAATAAACAGAGAGGATGATTCTCCAGAGAGGGAAACTGATACCGCTCCCATACACTATTGATAATTTAAAAAGGGATACGTTTTGTCTTTATATACACCTAAAGTCATCTATTTTGTAGATGATGCCAACAATATAAAGCCCCATATTCTGGAGCAACAGAAGGGGAGAATGTATATCTCCATATACTGGGACTTTAAATGAAGCACACAGGGGAGGGGGGGGGTAGTGCGCCTCCATCCCTAATCTAAATCCAAAAAATAATAAAAGAGTGTGGGACTTTAAATGAGGAAGGCTAAAATACAATGTGAAAGTAAGAATTTATTATACATAGGTGTCGAATTACGTAACGTTGTGTATGACAGATAAATGCTCAATTCATATGTAGACATCTTGGGGAATACATATCATACATATAAACAAGATGTGAAACATGATTACCGTAACAGGGGAACAAATGTACATATTTCATAAGTATGATGGAATACAACTAATGATATACAGTTAACTTCATAAAAGTATTGATGAAAGTGGGAGGGGTTGCATCCTCAAAATCTCAACGCATTTAGGCGATAAATCGACTCATCAGGAGTGGATGCTCAATGTCTGTAAGTAATAAAAGGTGGTCTAAATCAGAAGGCCCATGATATGGAAAATTTAACATGTAAAAAAGCTTATATAGAGAGAGAGATGGTCAAATCCACAAACTTAAATCTCGGAACATTGAACTCGAATGATCCCGGTATGCAGGAGTCACCATATCAGCCTCCCCGGGAGCTGAGGTGCAAAGTTTCGCCGGAACAAACGGCCCACACTAGAACGCCCCCAACCAGTGAACATGTATAGTATAATGAGTATTATGCCAGTAATGGCAAGTAAAATCTTTTATTACTTACAGACATTCAGCATCCGCTCCTGATGAGTCGGTTTATCGCCTAAACGCGTTGATCTTTTGAGGATGCAACCCCTCCCACTTTCATCAATACTTTTATGAAGTTAACTGTATATCATTAGTTGTATTCCATTATACTTATGAAATATGTATATTTGTTCCCCTGTTATGGTAATCATGTTTCACAGCTTGTTTATATGTATGCTATGTATTCCCCAAGATGTCTACATATGTATTGAGCATTTATCTGTCATACACAACGTTACGCAATTCAACACCTATGTATAATAAATTATTAGCTTTCACATTGTATTTTAGCCTGCCTCATTTAAAATCCCAGACTCTTGTATTATTTTTTGCATACTCTGGAGCAATGTGTTTACAGTTTTTTATGCTTTGACATTTATTTTTACCTGTATCATTTCTTCAATTTGGGCTTTTGTTACTTGGACTAGAAATTAGGCAGCAGAACAAAAAGCAGTTAATTTAAATAGCTCCCAACTATCTCTTTAATGTTTTACAGTACACCCACACTTTCTTTTTTCACGTGATGCTTCCCAGCATAGCTGGCATTTATGTCTACACCTGCTGGGGCCTCTTGGGTTAAGAATTGTCATCCAGTGCACTCACTTCCATCTGGAGCTGAAGAATCTGCCTGACCAAATATTAAAAGTTAACTGCAGGCAAACACCTAAATACACAGATGAAATACATATAAAGGTCTACCACTGCATATCACCATTGAAGAAGCACTGTAAGCTACAGTTATATTGTACTATCACGCTATGATTGTATAGCTTCTTAAAAACTCAATAAAAAAACACAAACATGTACATAAAAAGGGAACTGTTTTACCTGCCAAAGAATTTGCATTTCTATCCATCCATTTGTGAGATTACACAGCTATATCAAACCACATAGTCCTGTCTGGAAGGGTGAATGGCCTGATTTTTTCTGCTGCAGTTCATAACACCTACAGGTCTCCTCCTCACCCCCACCTAGTGAAATGAGAAGCAGCAGGTTCCTTGCATTCCAGCAAAATTGACTGGCTCATTGTGCTGCTTCTTTTTTCCCCAGTCTCAGCTCTGCCTTACAGTGAACTGCAAGAGACTGAAACCATGTCAATTCAGGTACTCACACTGCTTGCACTTGGATAAACACATTTGAGCATGTGTTTAAGGGCTCATTTACACTTGCTGCGGCTTCAACACACATTAAGGCCTTGTTTACACTTGCTTCAAAACATAGCTTCAGACACGCTTTGTTAAAACTTTCTGAATGCCAGTCAAAGCCCCTGTCACTAAATAAAATTGTTAGCTTACAGTCCTGTTTACACCTTGCTTTTGCTTGGTGCTTCGATGAGGCTTTGATGAGGCTTTGTGGGGCTTCGGTGAGGCTTTGTTGGAGCTTCAATGAGGCTTCGGTGGTAAACAGGACTGTAAGCTAACCATTTTATTTAGTGACAAGGGCTTTGACTGGCGTTCAGAGAGCTTTAACAAAGCCTGTCCAAAGCCTTGTTTTGAAGCAAGTGTAAACTAGCTAGTAAATGTGTGCTGAAGCCGAAGCAAGTGTAAATGAGCCCTAAGGGCTCATTTACACTTGCTTCAAAACATTGGTTTGTTAAAGCTCTCTGAATGCCAGTCAAAGCCTCTGTCACTAAATAAAATAGTTAGCTTACAGTCCTGTTTACACCTTGCTTTTGCTTTGACGTTGCTTCAAAAATTATACCCCATGTCGCTTTAGTTGTGCTTCAAAGCGCCTTCAAAGCCTCCATAGAAGTCTATGACAAAGCTCGCTTGAAGCACCATCGAAGCCCCACCAAAGCCCCACCAAAGGCTCATCGAAGCCCCATCGCAGCTCCACCAAAGCCCCACTGAAGCCTCACTGAAGCCTCATTGAAGCACCAAGCAAAAGCAAGGTGTAAACAGGACTGTAAGCTAAGCATTTTATTTAGTGACAGGGGCTTTGACCGGCGTTCGGAGAGCTTTAACAAAGCGTGTCCGAAGCCATGTTTTGAAGCAAGTGTAAACTAGCCCAAAGTGTTACTAAACCCAGGATCCGGCATTCACAATATCTGGTCTCCCACAGTACAAAGAACATGGAAATGAAATTATTTTATTTTAGTAAATATAAACTGCTAAATACCTTTTTTCATCAGCAGTGTATAGCAGTCTCAAGGATTCTATCATTGTCCAGCCCAGCACTGGTTAAAGCTTGTTGGTAGAGTTTTCATTCTCCTCTGACTGTCCTGTGAGGCTGCATTACCCCTGCTTTTTTGTCTGGACATTGCTGATTGGCCCTTTGCTGATCACATGCACCCTCCCAAAAAAAAAACAAAACTCTAGCAATACACACTAATTTGAGCATGTGCAGAGTGCCTCCAAGGCTCTGTTCTATCAGCAAATGGATTGGAGACAGTAAAAGGAGGGGAGGATCAGAGAAGACAGGATCAAACAGCCTTTTTTCACAATACAGAGGATTAACCCTTTAGGTTCCACAGTGAGTATAACAAGCATGCTTTATTGCATAGACAGACTGATTTTACTGTTGTGGGTTTAGTAACACTTTAATGAACACAGATATGCATTAAATTGTCTCTTTAAACCAAGAGTTAATCTTCAAATTAGGGTTTGTTAATGTGAGTGTAAATATTCACCAATCATTACATTATTTGCTGATGGTTTTTTATTTAAAAGAGGAAATCTCTAAAAAAAAAGCCCATAGAGTGTGTATCTACAGTGAAAAAATAAGATTGTTTTAATATAAGGTGGCCCAGACATTACAGACACATTGTAGTTGATTTACTAAAGGCATATAGGCTGTGCACTCTGCAAGTGCAGTTACTCCAGAGCTTAGTAAACGAGGTAAAACTTCACGTGCAAGGAAAATTTAAAAAACAGCATTTTTTGCTTGCACATGATTGGATGATGGGAGTCAGCAGTGCTTCTGCTCATTTACTAAGCACTGGAGCAACTGCTCTTGCAGAGTGCAACTGCACAGGTTATTTGCCTTTAGTAAATAACCCCCCCATCATCTATTCTGCAGCTCCCCAACTTTGGGAGCACCTCCTCAATTGCTATTTGAGTATTGCAGGTCTAGTGGGGTGACCCTTTTGTCCTTCTGTCCTTCCAGCTGTTTTGCCTATGTTACCAAATCTACACTTGAATTCATTGTGTGGGATGCTATTTTTGAGGATGATCACAAATAGCTGTTTGTGTTCTGAACGGTTTGACTGAAGTTGTGACCTCTAGCTAGACTCTGTTGTTATAGAGTCTTATAGAGACTATGCTATCCAGCCATATACCCTACCCTGATGTAGCCATTTTGAATAGAAAACTGCTTTAAGGAGTCCATGTTTGTGCAGCATTCATATTCTGGCTTGTATTATACTGCAGGGTATTCATGCTTTTCACCATCTGTTTTTGCATTGTTGCTTCTAACTTTGCACCTATTTAGTAAACTGCTCGAGATTCTGGCTGCCCCAGTTTTGATTAATTCCCCCAAATATCTGTGTCATCCTTTATACACAAGTAGGTTACATGTCAAAATAGGTACAATACACCAAGGCATGCATTGTAGTGTACAGTGAGTCCTGGAGCAAGGGAGTGAAGGGATCAGCGGAGGGACAGCATGACATGTGCGGACTGCACAGTCACACTGTCAGATAGTGTGACTTTAAGAAAGGGGGAGTGGTTCTAGGAGGGGAGGCGTCAGGAGGAAAGTATTGGGAGTCTAGGTGGAAGTGACGTCAGGGCGGACTGTACAGTCACGCTGTCAGATAGTGTGACTTTAAGATAGGGGGAGTGGTTCTAGGAGGGGAGGCGTCAGGAGGAAAGTATTGGGAGTGTAGGTGAAAGTGACGTCAGTTCTGAGCGGCGGGGAGAGAAGATTCACACATGCTCCCACCGCTCGGTTTCTTCACGGTATAATGGCAAACTCGGCGGAGAAGGAAGAGTTGATGAGGCGGCTGAGAGCGGCGGCTGCAGAGCAAGGGGGTGACTAGCTGCAGGTTCGGGTGGCGGCGGTGATTCAGGAGAGCGGAGCGGCGGTGAACGGGGGGGGCCTGTGACTCCACGTGGGTGCCGTTCCCGGCAGCCGGAGTGCTTCAGCCCTGACACCGCACCTGGGAGTCAGAGGCCATTGCTGGAGAGGAGAGGAGCCATCCATCCACCCCCCAGTGAGCATCAGCTACAAGGCAGCAGGGACGGAGACAGGAGAAGGCAGCGCAGATGCAGGAGCGGAGGAATGGGGGAGCTCAGCGCAGCACATGGCTCTGCCCCCCCAGCTCATCGCAGATGCCAGGAACAGGCGGCCAGGGATGCGGGGGAAGGTACGAGCATCCAACAGGCCTGGCGTGGGATGATCAAGCCCCTTGGGGCTGGCCAAGTGACCGCAGCGACCGGCAGCCCTGCCACTTCCAGAGGGGGGATGGTAAGAAGCACGGTGACGCGGGTGAGCGGAGGCGGAGAGAGATCGACAGCGGCCAAGGTCAGCGTGAGATGCAGAAGTCCATCACGGCAGGCAGCGCACGGGTTTGGCGGGACACCGCAGAGAGCTGGACGGGAGAGACAACGCAGACCCTCGGCAGCCAGAGCAGATCCCTCTGGGGTGCAGCCAGCGGTCGTTTGGTGAGAAGAGGCCAGCGACAGATTGGAGGGAGAGCTGTCCGGGTCGGAGAGGGATGATAACCAGGGGCCTACTGCGGCGGTGGATTCGGGAGTGGCGGCTGATGAGCCCGGTCCTGGGCAGCCCGGTGAGTGCATTTCCACTTTCTCTGTTTCTGCTTTATTAGGAAAGTTGTTAGAACAGGGCAGAAACAAGGGGTCCCCCGGGGGGAGTAGTGCAGCGGGGGCAAGTGGGGTTAGGCCTCCTACAGCACAGCCTAGGGACATGGGGGACAGGGCTGGTGATGTTGGTTTGCAGGTTTACTGTCAGGTTTGCGGGAGTTGGCACAGCGATTCGACCCACCCGCGGGGGACGGATCGTCCCCGGTGCAGGCATGGGCTACTCCACAGGGGTCCGGGGAGCTGCAGCGGTTACTCCGCCGGCAATCGGTATTGTCGGGGATGCTCTGGCTGCTCCGGTGATGGGTACGGAGTCTGCGGTGGTCGATCCGCCGACAACTCCAGCCAGCACTTCGGCCCCAGAAAATCAAGAAAAATCGGCAGAGAAAAAGGCGGAGTCAGTTAGGTTGGCGGATTCCGCGAAAAGCGAGGTTTATGTCTGTTTTGAGGGCCCACTTGGAGCTCATCTCAAGACAGAGGTAAAGGAAAAAATTTGGCGGGGTGAATATGTAGAGATATTCACATTGTTGCCGTTAGAAAAGTTCAATCTCGACAGGTTGAAGCCAGAAGCGAACAAGAAGGAAGATGAGGAGAAATGCAGATATAGATTGATTCCGCGTACCTTTTCTAACTGGTTACAGGCGTTCGCCATCTTGGCAAGTGTAATTGGGGAAAAGGCACCAGAGCACTGCTCGGCCTTGTTCGTGTACTTAGAAGCCATTAGTGAGGCGCATCGGACGTATGGAGGGATAGTGTGGCTCCGATATGACGAGCAGTTTCGCCAACGGATGGCTGTCTGACCGTCGCTACGCTGGGACCACAAGGATATCAGCCTGTGGATGAAGCTTATGACAGCGGCGAGGGCTCCTACACAGTTTTTTCAGGCAGGGGTCGGAGGTAACACAGCTCCAGGACAACCGACCGACAAGAAATGGGGCTTCTGTTGGCAGTTCAATGACGGCACATGTAAGTATGGTGTAAACTGCCGATTTAAGCACACATGCTCCGGCTGCGGGGGTTCTCACGCGCTGTCCAAGTGCTTTAGAAGAGGGAAGGGGCGTGGCGGAGAGTCTGCGACTAAGAGGGATGACGCCGGTGCGGGTGGAAAGGATGCGTCCTTTCCTCAGTAGGTACCCCGACCGAAAAGCGGCCCAGTTGTTGGACGCGGGTTTCGCATTTGGTTTTAAAATTCCGTGCTCTTTGACGGGGGCCCCTCCCATGGCGATGAATTTACGTTCGGCCCTGCTTCATCCGACGGTGGTTTCGGAAAAATTAGAGAAAGAAGTAAGTTTAGGCCGCATGGCCGGCCCTTTTACTTCTGTTCCTCTTCAGGACTTGGTGGTATCCCCATTGGGGGTAGATCCCAAGAAAGAGCTGAACAAATTCAGATTGATTCACCACCTTTCCTTCCTGAAGGGTGGGTCGGTCAATGATTCGATTGTGCCAGAGGAGTGTGCGGTGACGTATACTTATTTTGACGCTGCGATATCTTGGGTGCGTCGCAAGGACAGGGGTCATTGATGGCGAAAGCAGGTATTGAATCTGCTTTTCGGCTTTTGCCGGTTCACCCGGACAGCTTTCGGCTCTTGGGCTGCGTATGGGACGGGGCATACTATGTGGATCGTTGCCTCCCGATGGGCTGCTCTATTTCTTGCGCTTTCTTTGAAACGTTCAGCTCATTCTTGGAATCATTCATTATCTTGATGATTTCCTATGCGTCGGCCCACCGGGTTCCAGGATCTGTGCTGTCCTCTTAGGGACGTTACAGCATATAGCTGAGCGTTTTGGAGTACCGTTAGCTCCAGGAAAAACGGAAGGCCCCAAGTCTAACATCGTCTTTCTGGGAATTGAAGTATGGGTATGGAGTGCCGACTTCCGGCGGACAAATTGGACAGTCTCAAGGCTGAGGTTCGAGGGATCGCCGGCAGGCGCAAAGTGCAGTTGCGGCAGCTGCAATCGTTATTAGGGAAGCTGAACTTTGCTTGCCGAATAATTCCCATGGGTAGGGTGTTTTGCCGGCGGTTGTCGGCCGCTACTGCCGGGGTTCGGGCTCCCACTCACTTCGTGAGTCTTAACAAGGAGCATAGGGAGGACTTACTAGTATGGCAGGAATTCCTGGAATCATTTAATGGGCGTTCTATTTGGATGTCGGGTCCCATTAGTAATTGGGATCTTGAATTATTCACGGACGCGGCAGGCTCGACGGGCTACGGGGCTGTCTTTCAGAGACAGTGGAGTGCCGCTCGATGGCCCCAGGCTTGGGAGGAAGCTGGGTTCTTAAAAAACCTTGTCCTTCTGGAGCTGTTTCCAATTGTGGTAGCGATGGAAATATGGGGGGAAGCATTCCGTAACATGAAGGTGAGGCTCAACTGTGACAACCTGGGGGTTGTCCAGGTGATTAACCGATTGTCGGCCAAGTCTGTGCCGGTGATTAGGTTATTGAGATATTTAGTGTTGCACTGTTTGAAATTGAATGTTTTCATCTACGCTGTACACTTACCAGGGGTTGAGAACACCAAAGCTGATGCTCTGTCTCGTTTCCAGTGGGACAGGTTTCGGGAATTGGCACCAGACGCGGAGCAGCAGGGGGATACCTGCCCCGACTGGATGTGGAACGTTGCCTTGGAAACGTGGCAGCGTGGATTCAGCGCTCCGTGAGTAAGGCCACTTGGGACGCCTACTCCAAGGTATGGCAGGAGTGGTTGGCATGCTTGGACAAGCTGGGCATCGCCCCGGAGGGCACGGAGATCACACATGCGATTCTTTATTTTATTACTATGGGCTTTGAAAGGGAGATTTCGGCAGCTGCCATCGATAAAAAATTGGCAGGTTTGGCTTTTCTTTTTAAATTGCAAGGGCAACGGGACTATACGAAAGAATTTTGGGTGAAGCAAGCTGTAAAAGCATACAGGAAATCGCATAAGAAGATGGATGGGCGGCGCCCAGTGTCTTTTCATATGTTACAGGGTCTATTCTTTGATATTTCGTCCATTTGTGTTTCGGAATACGAAAGTGCCTTATTCCAGGCAGCGTTCGCACTAGCGTTCTTTGGAGCGTTACGGGTGAGCAAGCTCGTAAGCCCTTCAAAGCGGGCTCAATGGGGGCTGCTTTGGGAGGATTTGGATTGTTCGAAGGATTCAGTTAGAATCTGGATAAAAAGGTCCAAAACTGATCAGTTTGGAAAAGGTACTCAGTTGGAAGTTTTTCGGATTTCGGAGTCCCCCATTTGTCCTGTAAGAGCGGTGCAATCGTTCAGGGTCATGCGGCCCAGGTTATGGGGCTCCTTTTTGATGCACGCTGATGGGTTGTCCTTGTCTAAATTTCAATTTATAGCAGTGTTCAAGAAATGTTTATTGGCGGCCGGGTACGATCCCAACAGTTTTTCCTCCCATTCTTTCTGCATAGGCGCTGCTACAGAGGCAGCCAGGGCTGGGCTTAATTCGGAGGCGGTAAAGTGGATAGGTAGGTGGGATTTGGACAGATTTAAGCTATACATTCGGCCACATTTGTTACAGTCCTAAAAAAAAAAAGGGGGGAGTTTTAGGGGTTTATTTGGGGTTTAGTGTTGGTTGTAAGGTACTTACTGTTTTTGTTTGTCATCTTCTGATTCACAGGTGAAAAGGTGGGCTTGGTTTGGATCCTGGGCCACTCCTTCGTTTTTTGGGGGGCCAGACGAGCGGATGTTCGACCTAATGGTAGGCAATTGGGCATCCCCAGGCATGAGGCTCAGATCAGATGGATCAGGGTACCGGGCATGCTATGGAGTAGGGTAGGTCAGAAGTTCACAGGTTCGCTCGCTGGGACAGGGCACCAGATGTTTTGGTGCTACATGTGGGAGGAAATGATATGGGAGCCAGATCCATGAGGGACCTAATACGGGACATTAAATGCGATGTTTTACGGCTACGGGTGGCCTTCCCAGGTATGGTCATAGTGTGGTAGGATATGGTAGGCAGGACATCTTGGCGGTGGGCTTGGTCAGCTAAAAAGGTTGATAGGGCCGGTGAAAGGTGAATAAGGAAGTTAGCAGGTTCATTATGCGGAACGAGGGGATAACAATCAGGCATAGGGAGTTAGAGGTACCTTAGGAGTGATGGGGTGCACCTCAACGAAGTTGGAACAGACCTTTGGGCATTGGGCCTGCAGGAAGGTATAGAACGTGCTTTGAGGGTGTGGAGGTGCTCGCAAGGGTAAGGTTTTACCCCTTGCGGGCGGTGGCAGTGGTTTGGGTCTGTGAGGAGGAGGAGATGTGTGTTATATGGAGATATAACTTGGTTGGTACCCATATATAATATGGGGAGTTTTCTGGTACCTTCCGGTTACGAGAGGCTAACCAGGAAAGGGTAAAGTTGGTCATTTGCGAAGGTTGGGTACTGTCTCGCTGTCCGGGCGTTGCGACTTGAGGCCTAAAGTTTTATGGTAGTTTATCGCAGTGACCATTGGTGTGTGTTCCCCTCCAAGACCCCAAGAGAATATTTGGACGGTTATTTAATAGTTATTTAAAATGTTATTTATTTGGTTTTATGTTAATTTTAATAAAAGGCCGTTAAGGCCATTTACTCCAATACCTTGTCAAGTCTTTTGTGGGAAGGTTTGGAGGGTGGAGAGTATGTGTAAGGGGTAATTTGGGACTGGGGAGTAAGTCCTTCACATGTCATGCATTACATAGTTACATACTTACATAGTAGGTGAGGTTGAAAAAAGACACAAGTCCATCAAGTCCAACCTATGTGTGTGATTATGTGTCAGTATTACATTACATATCCCTGTATGTTGCGGTCATTCAGGTGATTATCTAATAGTTTCTTGAAGCTATCAATGCTCCCCGCTGAGACCACCGCCTGTGGAAGGGAATTCCACATCCTTGCCGCTCTTACAGTAAAGAACCCTCTACGTAGTTTAAGGTTAAACCTCTTTTCTTCTAATTGTAATGAGTGGCCACGAGTCTTATTAAACTCTCTTCTGCTAAAAAGTTTTATCCCTATTGTGGGGTCACCAGTACAGTATTTGTAAACTGAAATCATATCCCCTCTCAAGCGTCTCTTCTCCAGAGAGAATAAGTTCAGTGCTCGCAACCTTTCCTCATAACTAAGATCCTCCAGACCCTTTATTAGCTTTGTTGCCCTTCTTTGTACTCGCTCCATTTCCAGTACATCACTCCTGAGGACTGGTGCCCAGAACTGGACAGCATACTCCAGGTGCGGCCGGACCAGAGTCTTGTAGAGCGGGAGAATTATTGTTTTATCTCTGGAGTTGATCCCCCTTTTAATGCATGCCAATATTCAGTTTGCTTTATTAGCAGCAGCTTGGCATTGCATGCCATTGCTGAGCCTATCATCTACTAGGACCCCCAGGTCCTTTTCCATCCTAGATTCCCCCAGAGGTTCTCCCCCCAGTGTATAGATTGCATTCATATTTTTGCCACCCAAATGCATTATTTTACATTTTTCTACATTGAACCTCATTTGCCATGTAGTCGCCCACCCCATTAATTTGTTCAGGTCTTTTTGCAAGGTTTCCACATCCTGCAGAGAAGTTATTGCCCTGCTTAGCTTAGTATCGTCTGCAAATACAGAGATTGAACTTTTTATCCCATCCTCCAGGTCGTTTATAAACAAATTAAATAGGATTGGTCCCAGCACAGAACCCTGGGGAACCCCACTACCCACCCCTGACCATTCTGAGTACTCCCCATTTATCACCACCCTCTGAACTCGCCCTTGTAGCCAGTTTTCAATCCATGTACTCACCCTATGGTCCATGCCAACGGACCTTATTTTGTACAGTAAACGTTTATGGGGAACTGTGTCAAAAGCTTTTGCAAAATCCAGATACACCACGTCTACGGGCCTTCCTTTATCTAGATGGCAACTCACCTCCTCATAGAAGGTTAATAGATTGGTTTGGCAAGAACGATTCTTCATGAATCCATGCTGATTACTGCTAATGATATCGTTCTTATTACTAAAATCTTGTATATAGTCCCTTATCATCCCCTCCAAGAGTTTACATACTATTGATGTTAGGCTAACTGGTCTGTAATTCCCAGGGATGTTTTTTGGGCCCTTTTTAAATATTGGTGCTACATTGGTTTTTCTCCAATCAGCTGGTACCATTCCAGTCAATAGACTGTCTGTAAAAATTAGGAACAACGGTCTGGCAATCACCTGACTGAGTTCCCTAAGTACCCTCGGATGCAAGCCATCTGGTCCCGGTGATTTATTAATGTTAAGTTTCTCAACTCTAATTTTAATTCCGTCCTCTGTTAACCATGGAGGTGCTTCCTGTGTTGTGTCATGAGGATAAACACTGTAGTTTTGGTTACTGAAGCCCCGCGATTCACTCGTGAAGACTGAGGAGAAGAATAAATTCAATACATTTGCCATCTCCCCATCCTTTGTAACCTTCCTCATTCTTTATGGGGCCAATATGGTCTGTCCTCCCTTTTTTACTGTTTACATACTTAAAGAATTTCTTGGGATTTTTTTTGCTCTCCTCCGCTATGTGTCTTTCATGTTCTATCTTAGCCGTCCTAATTGCACCCTTATGCCCCATACACACGGTCAGATTTTCCGATGGATAATGTCCGATCGGAGCGTGTTGTCGGAAATTCCGACCGTGTGTGGGCTCCATCGGACATTTTCCATCGGATTTTCCAACACACAAAGTTGGAGAGCAGGAGATAAAATTTTCCGACAACAAAATCCGTTGTCGGAAATTCCGATCGTGTGTGCACAAATCCGACGGACAAAGTGCCACGCATGCTCAGAATAAATAAAGAGATGAAAGCTATTGGCCACTGCCCCGTTTATAGTCCCGACGTACGTGTTTTACGTCACCGCGTTTAGAACGATCGGATTTTCCGACAACTTTGTGTGACCGTGTGTATGCAAGACAAGTTTGAGCCAACATCCGTCGGAAAAAATCCTAGGATTTTGTTGTCGGAATGTCCGAACAAAGTCCGACCGTGTGTACGGGGCATAACATTTCTTATTGCATTCTTTATAAAGTCTGAATGCTGAGGATGATCCCTCAACCCTGTATTTTTTGAAGGCCTTCTCCTTTGCTTTTATGTGCATTTTTACATTGGAGTTAAGCCATCCAGGATTTTTGTTCGCTCTTTTAAATTTATTACCCAATGGGATACATTGGCTATTGCCCTTATTTAATATGCTCTTAAAGCAAACCCATCTCTCCTCCGTATTCTTTGTTCCTAATATTTTATCCCAATTTATGCCTTTTAGCAAGGTTTGTAGTTTAGGGAAGTTGGCTCTTTTGAAATTCAGTGTCTTTGTGTTCCCTTCATGTTTCCTATTTGTGTGATTTATACTGAAACTAATTAACCTGTGATCGCTGTTACCTAAATTGCCCCGTATTTCCACATCTGTGATCAGGTCTGTATTGTTGGTAATCAGTAGATCCAGTAATGTTTTATTTCTAGTTGGTGCGTCTACCATCTGACCCATAAAATTGTCCTGCAAGACATTAAGGAACTGGCGAGCCTTAAATGAATGCGCGGTTCCCTCCGCCCAGTCTATGTCTGGACTGCATTAACCTCTTGGCACCGGCCACATGCAAATATGCGGCTTCATTGAGGGTGGGCTTTAGCGCTGAGCGGACACATATTTGTGTGCATTAGTGCTAATGGAAAACTCCCGTTTGCAGCTTTCCGATCATGTGAAAGATCATGATCATCATCATCATAAACCCCGCCCTTCGGCATCCTAAACTCCTTAAAGGGCAGGGAGGTGATGTCTCCAAGCGGTTAAAAATGGTGCATGTCTGATTTTTGGGATGTTAAGGTGTGTTGTCAGCTTCAAAATGCACCGTAACACACAGTAATGTGTTGCATTACCGCAGATACGTTAACACAATGCATAGTTTGGATGGGTCCTAATAATTCCAAAACAGACTAAAGGGTTTATTTTTCACGCAGAGCATTGTGCAGACTGCTCCTTAGTCAGCAAGGAACAGAGGGCGCACCAGCCTAGCGCATTACCTTTGCGAGTTTATTAATGTAAAAGTACAGATATATACTCACAAACGATAACATGAATTAGGTACATCAAAGTCCAAAACGTACTCCAAACAGCCTAGTCCACTAGACAAGTCCCAAATGCGAGACGACTTTCCAAAAGGCTGTCATGTTTCAAGGGGAGATCCCCTCTTCCTCAGAGCCAATTTTGGAACATGCATACCTGATCTTTATATAGTGGTGGGAAGAATCTCATGAAGCCCCAAAATCAGGGCTCCTCCCATCCAAGGGCAGGTATAGCAAAACATGAAGTATAGACACAAATCCTGAATCCTATAGCCCACATTATTTGCACAAATACAAATATTTCTTAAGTCACATCAAGCCTCATCTGACTAGAGAAACATTTGTATTTGTGCAAACAGCTTTTAAAAATGTATGCTTCATTACCCCTCCAAAGACTGACTACCACTACCCTCTTAAATATATTTAAAAAGAAATTTAGTTCCCAACTCTACTTGGAACAATAGCTACAGATATGGGATGTAATGGCCCATAACTTGATCAACTCGCCTTTGTAGAAGCCAATTATAAATGATTATTTAGGATGGTATAGGATATATGGCTCCACAGCGTCTATTGAAGTTCCAACTTGGAACATTGGGGTGGATTTACTAAAAGCAAAGCCCAGAGCCTAGTAAATACATGACCAGTGTAGATCAGATGTTACCAACCTTCTATGTCTGCCCGACCATCGTACTCAGCCTACCCCTTAATATTACTTCCAATAATAAGACCACACCTGAAACCTACCCCTTAATATTACTTCCAATAATGAGACCACACCTGAAATGGAGTACAAATGGCCATAGCAGCTTTCTTTATTAACAAAACACTTATTAAAATTAACATTATTTTCCCATAAACATCTGAAACAACATAACAATTTTCAGCCTGATTGGTCTTTTGAGGGCACCCAGAAATCCAATACTATTCCACTTCTGCACTGCGGGCCCTTTTACCATGTTGCCAACCGCCCGTAGATTTACGGGCAGCCCGTAAATTTAACCCCTTTTTCGGGGCGCCCGTGAAAGTCCGTTACGGGCACTGGTGCCTGTAAAAATGATGGCCGCGAGCCGACCACGCAACTGCGCATGCGCCGTTCTGAAGCCGGCCGGGCTCGGGAAAGCTTGTACGTGCTCGGCCGGGCGGCGCATGCGCAGTAACGTAATAGGGCCACCCGTCGCCATTTTCGAATAGATCGAGAGAGAGCATGGCGGCCAGCTGAGCCAGGCGACTCTGTCCTGTCATGCAGTGCATGACTGCACACACAGGCCGCGGAGGTATGGAGAGTGAAGCTGTGGGGGGATAATATTCTTAGTAAAAGGAGGACATTACTGGGACTGGAGCCAGGAGAAGTAATATGATGGTGAATAGAGCACATCAGTCTCTGTCCCTGGGCCCTGGCTGCATGACATATGCAGGGGACAGAGACTGATGTGCTCTATTCACCATCATATTACTTTTCCAGTCCACATCATCAGTGCGCTGTGTGTCCTCCCCCTGTGCCCCCTTTCGCTTTCATCTCTCCACAGGACAGGTCAGGGCAGCACTGTGCTGCCCTGACCTGTGGGGAGGTGAAAGGGGTACAGGAGGACACAGCACACTAATAATGTGGAGAAGTAATATGATGGTGGGCACTGGGCAGAGGAGGAGGCTACTGTGAGGATGTATCATGTCCTGTAGTATGTCCGCAGCCTCTATCCACCTCCTGTAGTATGTCCGCAGCCTCTATCCACCTCCTGTAGTATGTCCGCAGGCTCTGTCCACCTCCAGTATCATGCCGCAGTCAGGATACAGGAATTTTGTAAATTTTTGCGTTCTGCCAGTAAATTTCACTTTGGGGGGTTGGCAACACTGCCCTTTTACCATAATAGGCCTCCAGCCGTGAACACCAGCTCGGAGACAACCGCCACTACCCGCAATGCAACCATTACCATATTCCAGTTAACCTATTTAAAGCGGTGTTCCGCCCAAAAAAAAAATTAAAAGCCAGCAGCTACACGTACTGCAGCTTCTGGCTTTTAACAATAGGACACTAACCTGTCCTGGAGTCCAGCGATGTCGGCACCGCAGCTGATGTTTCCATCAGCTGTCGGGGGCTGCCACCGCCATTGCGGGTAAGGGTACCTGGCAGTGTAGCCTTACGGCTTCACGCCGGGAAACCTACTGCGCATGCGTGAGGCCTTGCACCTCCTACTCTCCCGGCGACGGAGAGGAGGAGGGAGGAGGAGAGAGCCCCGCGGTGATGTCAAGGGCCGCGGCCCGGACTCCCAGAAGTGGAAACAGGATACCTGTCAAACACAGGTATCCTGTCCCCCCTCCCCCCCCGAAAGGTGCCAATTGTGGAGAGGAGACAAATGAGTGCAAGTTCTACTTTTGGGTAGAACTCCGCTTTAAGTGGAATACTACAGAGGGGCACATACCACCGATGAGTCCCGCACACTTCAATCTCTATTATTTTCTTACACCGTCAAAAGACCAACCACCGCCACCGCCCAAAAGGGTGAGACCTTACCCTTGCAGACCCCTCCACACTCGCAATGCCCTTTGAATTCCATCCTGTAGCCCCAAGGACCATAAATCTATTCCCACTGCAGATAAATGGACTCCATCCCCTCTCAGGTACAGCCCAGTATCAGACTAATTCCAAATGGCGGATAACCATGCCACCATTCCGAATAAAAAAATGCCCCACCGGACAACCGACCTTGCCATGCACCAAGTCGTCCGAGCCACCATGTCAGACCACAGGACCATCAAATTGGCAAAGGCCGTACAGAGCTGAAGGAAATCAATTTTGTTGTCCAAAATGAGCTGCCTACTGGAACGAACCCCCAGATCGTTCCCACCGACATGAAGTACTAGTATGTTAAGTGGCCTGTCAAGGCGTGCAAAATGATGCACCTCAGGGAACCATCGAACACACGCCTCCCTAATGGAAATCCCCAGCTGCCTCCCATCAGGTCTAACGTCCGCTCGCCTGGCCCCCCAAAAAACATAGGAGTGGCTCAAGATCCAGACGAGGTGTGACTGCACTCCATCTGAAAGAAAAGAACAAACCACTAGATAAAATCTCCCCAGGAATACTCACCCAACATGACAAGGACCACACTATACACCAGCCGTCCGTAGGACATCCCCCCCCCGATTAAATGCTCAATCCACCAACAAATGTGGTGGGTGAATGTAGGAATGGAATCTCTTGGAGTCCCATCTGCCAATCCGCCTAATAGCCGCCTCGTCCAGCCTGCACTGAGCGGCCTCCGTGGCCGCCCCAATGCGGAAGGAGTGCGAAGCATACTGTTTTTCTTCCAAGCCCGCTGTCCTAAGCCCCTTCCTGAACATGGCTATCCCCATCCCCATGTATTAGAAATGGACCCTCAACGACCGGGCCCCTATCCATAAACTCCCGCACCTCCCTTACCGGACAGACCGGGGAACCTGGCAGTGTAAACAGTTGCACCCTCACACCCTTGCCTGCCTGGTATGTTTGACCTGCGCAGCAAAACTTGCAATTGGTCCCCACTACAGAGCACATCTTGTACCAATATTCCCCCTGGGACCTTACAAAATGGGCTGACCAGCTCGTTGATCTGGATTGCCCCAAAAAATACCAGGGAAAAAGCCGCCTTGAATAAGGCAACCTCGTATACGGAGGAACATAGTGAGCCCAATCCCTCAAAATGGCCTATAAATTACTAAAGGACACAGGCCGCCTAGCATCCTTGCACTTATGTGACTTCCGATATCCTTTTACTGCCTGCCGAACCCAAAAATCCTTCGTAAAATCCACCCCACCCTGTAACTTAAAGAAAAACGCCAAACCTGACAGTTTCCGCTCCAGAGCAGACACCGACACTCTTTGTTCCATGTTCCTAAAAACAAAATACAGAACCACCAACCGTACTTCTGAATCTCCCTGCTCTACCCCAGCTAAACGTAACACCTCCATCCATTCCCGCCATACCTTGGAGTAGGCCGTCCATGTAGCCTCACTCGCCGACCTTATGATCCATTACCCGACGACTCTAAGGCAATCCCCAACTGCCACCCGGGACAAGGGACCCCCGTTTTCGCTGTCCCACTGAAACTGAGGCATAAGCTACAGTATTGTCTACCCCCGGGAGGTGCTCAGCATACAAATATATGTTCAACTGAAGGCAGCTTAACACCATATGCCACAACAGCCTGATGACGGGTTGTAACGACGCTGAGATGCGGTTAATAACTTGAACCACTCCCATGTTGTCGCAATTCAAATGGATTTTAAAGTTGTGAAACAACTCGCCCCATATTTCAAAGGCCAGTACTACCAGAAAAAGCTCCAGAGGTACCATGTTACCAATCAAACCCGCATCTATACAGAAACACAGCCAAGATTCTGTCAGTAAACAGCTCCAGGTCAAAATTACTCACCAGCCCTGACATCCAGGGCTTTTTTTCTCAGAGAATAGGTGCAGGAACTCCCCCTTTCTGAGCCACCCCTTTTCTCCACCTCTACCCAACTTCGATCACCGTTCCTTGGTTCCATCCCCTACCCACCTCCCAGTACTGCCCTTTTAGACAATACAGAACTAAGTATCAATTTGTGGTGCTAAGTAATCCGTAAGGAATTTGGTAATTATAACAAGAAAAACAGTAAAATAGAACCCCTGCAGCCAGTAACAATAGAGCCCCCGCCAGCAACAATAGAGCCCCCACCAGCAACAATAGACCACCCCACTACAAAACCCCCCCCCCAGCAACAATAGACTCCCAGCAGCAACAGCAGATCTCCCCACAGCCAGCATCAATAGATTCTTCGGCAGCCAGCAACAATAGACCAATCCCTCAACAGTAGATCTCTCCCACCAACAACTGACCCCCCAGCAATATAAGACCCACCCCCAGCAACAGTAGGACTTCCACCAGCAACATTAGACTTCCTCAAAAACAGTAGACCGCCATGCAAAAATAGATACCCTCCAGCTAGAATAGATCCCCTAGCAGCGAGTATCAATAAACCCTGCAGCACACCCCAGCACCACTTGCTGTCAGTGGTGAAGGTGCCGGAACTGCGTTCCCCGCGTTCCCGCTGAAAAAAAGCCCTGCTGACATCCATACCGATCGTCTGTTATAGTGTTCCAGAAACGAGTGCCAAACCCTCAAATCCTCCTGATGCTCCCGCTTCAGCCGGATAAAATGGGTATGGGATGTAACCCCCGCTGTGGCAGCTGACAGCCATCAGCAAAAGACCCTGCCCATGGGAATAATGCGGCATGCAAAATTTAGCTTACCTAACAGGGATTGTAGCATCCGGAGCTGGATCTTATGCAGCCCCAAAATCCCACGTATCTCCGTCTTGAGGGCCACCAATTTATCCTCTGTCAGACGACACTCCATGGCGTCCGAGTCGAGGACTATTGTCAAGAAACTTAGAATGGTAGTCAGGCCCTCTGTCTTGTCCGCAGCAAATGGAATACCAAACCTGCCTGCAATGTGCTGCAACATGGACAAGAGCATTGCACACATCTTCAACGAGGGAGGCCCCACGCAAAGGAAATCATCCAAATAATGGATGATGGAATTCACCCCTGATACCTCACGGACCACCCATTCCACAAAAGAACTGAACTTCTCGAACAGAGCACAGGAAACCGAGTAGCCCATGGGAAAGCAGCGATCTACGTAGAAACTGTCTTACCAACAGCACCCCAGAAGTCGGAAACTGTCCGGGTGAACAGGGAGTAACCGAAAAGCAGATTCGATGTCCACTTTTGACATCAGAGCCCCCTTCCCGTACCTGCGAACCCAACCAACTGCCGCATCAAAAGAAGTGTACAAAACCGTACACGCCTCCGGATCTATGGCCCCCCCCCTCCGGAAAGATGGAGGGTGGTGTACAAGGCAAAATTTGTTCGGTTCCTTCTTAGGCACCACCCCCAACGGTTAAATCACTAAATCCGGCAGTGGCTTAACCTCAAACGGCGGTCCATTGCCACTTCTTTATCCAGTTTCTCTGTCACTACCCCCGGATGCTGTAACGCGGAACACAAATTCCGCGCCATAGGTGGCACCAAAATCAATGAGCATGGGATGCTAAAGCCCTTCAAAAACCCTACCTCAGAAACCGCGCAGCCTCTCTGTCTTGATATCTATTTAGGCAAGGTTGCAACCTTTCCCCCTTCACTGGCGTCCTCCCTCTTATTTGCAGACTCTCCCCTTACCTTTTTTAAAACAACGAAACGCTGGATGGGAACCTCTGAACCTGGAGCACTTGTTTTCCAGCATGTCCTGGAAAAAATGTTTTTTTTTTCCAGGACATGAGCCGCATCCAGAGGCTGATGTCCTTGTGGTCCCACCTCAGGGATGGACGGACTGCTTGGCGCTGCCGAAACTGTTCATCGTATCGCAGCCAAGCAGACCCCCCATAGACTCTATGAACCTCACCCACGGCATCCATGTAACAAAAGAGCGCAGAACAGTGCTCAGGGTTCTTCGCCCCTATGATGCTAGCCATAATGGCAAACGCCTGCAGCCAATTGGCGAAAGTCCGAGGGATCAACCTTTACTGCCGCCTTTCCTCATCTTCCTTCTTAGTGTCATCAGGCTTAACCCTATCCAAGTAAAATTTTTCAAGCAGCAGCAGGGAGAAGATCTCTACGTACTCACCTTTGCAGATCTTATCCCGGATGTCCTGTTTCAAATGGGCCCTTAACGGCCCTTCAAAACACACATAGACCTCACATTTTGCAGCATCAGTGAGCCGCACTGCATCTACCTTTCCCAGGATCTCCTGTGACGAGTCGGCCTTGGCCCCTGATTCCACAACTGCAGCCCCTTGCGCTGTCAGGGATACGACTGACCCCTTGGTAGAAGGGGAAACCGCCGTAACCAGTGAGAGGGGTGGGGGAGAGGGTACCCCACTGGGCCCTGTACCAGAAACGTCCGCCTCTATTCTGCTACCTGACTGGACCCATGATGACACTTGTGGGGTTGTCTCCACGTTCACCCCGGTGAAACTCTGCACTAGGTCCTGCAGCCCCCCCAAAAATCCCTCAGTTGCGCTTCCATACCGGACGTGGTGGGTGAAAATACCAACCACCTGCGGGCCGGACGTGGGACTCACTGCTACCCTCTGCGTGGCTACCCCCGCTACTGCCGCGTTCCCATCTGCCACCCCCAACAAGCTCCCCAAACATTTCCAGCACCCGGGGTGCTCCCGACAGCCGCAGCTCCAGAATCCCTTGGTGCAGGCTGACCCTGCGATTCCTCCTCCGAGTAAGACAGCACACCCTCCGACCGTACTTTTGGCAATGGCAGCTCATCCTCCTGAAGCAGCCCAGGTGATGTGGGCCTGGCCGCCGTGGATCCGCGCCATGCTTGGCTCCGCCTCCCAGCACCGGATCCGCCCACCGAACTCATGCTGTGACCGCCCCCACGTCTCGAACCCCGGGCCGCAGTCTCACTTCTCCTGCTGCACTTCCCCACTCTTTCCTTCCTGGCAGCTGTCTGCTCGTTTTCCTCGAAGCCACTGGCCATGTCAGGTGATGACCCGGCAGCCATGGTATTGCCTTTCCCTCGCCAAGACTCCCCCCGTCCCGATACCTCAGAGGGGGAGGAGTCCGCATGATGAGGATTCCGTCCAGGCCCGCCACCCGCAGAAGCCGGTGGGTGCTTCACAGGTGCGCTTGACAGGTCCCGTAAGGGGCTCCTAACGTGGCACAAAGCTCAGGGGGACGATCCAGGCAAAAAACGCTCTGGCGGCCTAGACCGCCGTGTGCGTGGGATGTCCCCCCCCCTGCGGCCAATCTGGATGCCTGGTCCTCCAACAGGGCTGCGTCCTTGCTTTGCAGCCACTCAGGCCCCTTAGATGCTGCCGCCGCCCGTAGCTGGGCCAAGATCCTGTCAACATCTGGCATGCTTTCTATGGATGTGACAAGCAGCAGCGTGGAAACTGCCTGCCTTGTCACCTGTACCTCCATTGATGCCTGGGAGACCCCACCTCCCCCTTTAATAAACTACCATGCCCCTCCCCATCCTGTTGCTCCCGGCCAATACCAACTCTTCCCCTATAGTTGCCAACCCTTATCACCCTGTCATGCCGGCCCTTCATTATCCTTTCTATTTAATTCCAATCGCTCCGGGCCTTACTGTAATACCTCGTACACACGATCGGATTGTTGGCCAACAAAACCGTGGAATTTTGTGCGAAGGGCGTTGGCCCAAACTTGTCTTACATACACACGGCCACACAATTGTTGGCCAACAATTACGAACGTAGTGACGTACCAGACGTACTTCGTGTTTTTTCATCTCTTTTAGCCACCCTATGGGCTCCTTCTGCTAATTTCGTGTTAGTAGAAGTTTGGTGAGTGTTGATTCGTGCTTTTCATTTCGCGCTTTTCATTTCGCGCTTTTCATTTCGTGCTTTTCAGTTCGTTTCTGAACGGCCGTTCATAAACCAGACATGTTGCGGACTTGGAGGAGATAATGTGTTATTTATTATTGGCCTTGGAGTTATTGCTTTGACATTATTTTTTTGGTTGAATAATGATTTGATTTGGTATATTTTCTATATTTTTGGATGCATAGAATGCACTTTTTGGTTAAGCTCTATTGGCAGATAGCATGTCTAATTTAATTTTTTTAATGCACAATAAATAAATTGTGTAGAATAATACTTGGCTATGTGTTTTACTTCAAATGACAGTAGGATGGGAGTAGGCAGTTACATTTAAAAAAATACAATGTAAAATTGACAAGGGACACCAACATAGTTGTATTCTTAAAAACTAAGGGATAATTGTGTTGTGGTAACTTGCCCAAATAAAAAAAAAAAAAATAATAATATTATTCTTAATATCACTAGAAAAAAAAAAAGCCTTTGAAAATTTGTTTGCAATAACTCCATCAGTATCACCAGCAAAACAGCTTCATTATTATTCCATTAAAGAAGAAGAGAATATGCGCTGCATTTGGAGATTTTATAATTTGCCACATCACGAATGTTAATTCTCCTTTACGAACGTTAGTTTACAAGACCGACCGCTTCTGGCTCGTCCTTGCTTCCGAACATGCATGTTTGTACTTTGGAATTTTGATCGACGGACTTGTGTACACACGCTCAGAAAATCCGACAACACACATTTGTCCACGGAAAATTTGAAAACCTGCTAGCCAACATTTGTTGTCGGAAAGTCCGACAACAATTGTCCGATGACGCATACACACGGTCGGATTTACAGACAACAGTCTGTCATCAAACATTTCCCGTCGGAAAGTCAGATCGTGTGTACGGGGCTTAAAGCTCTGCTGATTTCCATGACCCAGTCATGTGCAAGCAAAAATGCTTTTAAATTTTCCTTCCACCTGACTGGGTATTCTATACAAAGTGAAGTTTTACCATATTTACATTTACTAAGGAAAATTAGCGCAATTGCACTTACAGAGTGCACAGTCTGTTTATCTGTAGTAAATCCACCCCCATTAGAAATTTAAATGCGCCTCTCCTCACTCAAAAACCCTGTGATTATACAAAATGCTCAAGTAAACTACTTACCTTTATGTTTACTACCACCAAACCCACTTTGGCTGGAGCTTGGTGGTCTAATCTGCCAAAGATTGCTCAGGTAAAAAAATAAAATGACCTGGTTCTTAGTAAACAAGAAGAAGACCACCAGGTTTGGACACCATGGATAACATTATTATTTAACCACTTCAATACCAGGCACTTACACCCCCTTCCTGCCCAGGCCAATTTTCAGCTTTCAGCGCTGTCGCACATTGAATGACAATTGCGGGTCATGCTACACTGTACCCAAACAATTTTTTTATCCTTTTGTTTCTACAAATAGAGATTTCTTTTGGGGGTATTTGATCACTGCTGGGGTTTTTATTTTTTGCGCAAAAAAAAAAAAAAAGGTTCTTTGTTTCTGTTTAAAATTTTGTAGATAAGTAAGTTTACTTTTTCACTGATGGGCAATGATGAGGCTGCACTGACGGGCACTGATAAGGCGGCACTGATGGGCACTGATAAGGTGACACCAATGAGGTGGCACTAATGAGGTGGCACTGATGAGGTGGTACTGTTGGGCACTGATGATGAGCACTGATAGGCGGCACTGATGGGCACTGATAGGCAGCACTGATGGGCGCTGATAGGTGGCACTGATGGGCGCTGATGGGTAACACTGGTATGCAGCACTGATGGGCATTGATAGGCGGCACTGATGGGCACTGAAAGGCTGCACTGAAGGGCACTTATGGGTGGCACTAATAGGTGGCACAGATGGACACTGATGGCACTGATGGGCATCACTGGTAAGGAGACATCTGGCAGGCATTAGTAATGGGCACTGACTGGCACCATTTGCGGACACTGGCATATTTTGGGCACTATGTGGCATCCCTGGTGGCCATGGGTGGCATACCTGGTCATCCATCCTGGTAGTCCTGGTGACATCCCTGGTGGTCCAATGTGGGCATCCGCGGGGGGGGGCTGCGCTGATAATCAGCGCAGACCCCCCCCTGTCAGGAGAGCTGCCGATCGTCTCTCCTGTTTACACTGTGATCAGCCGTGATTGGACACGGCTGATCACGTGGTAAAGAGCCTCTGTCAGATTGACGGAAGACGTCATTTGACGTCCAGTCAGGATAACTGAACCACTGCCCGGCCGTCATTTTGCAATAGACCAAGCGGGAAGTGGTTAAAGCCTGAAATCAATCAAGCGCTGTGCCATAAAGCAGTGGTGCTGCTTTCTCTCTTCCTTCTCTCTTTTGCCATTGGCTCCTGCTACTGTCAATCAAAAAAGGGAGCAGGGCCGAGCTGCACTGTGGGATCAAGCCTGCAAACCATTGCACAGAGCAGGGAAGTATGACAGTGTGGGCATTTATGGATGTCCTCCCAGAACCCCACCTCCCACGTGCCCCTGGTGCGCTCATCCGGCGTGCTATATGACAGCTGTGTCCTTTGGACACAATTGATCACAGATCGTAGTAAAGGATCACAGTGGCCCTTTACCATGTGATCAGCTGTGTCCAATCACAGCTGATCACATGTAAGCAGTCCTTTCCTCCCCCACTGTGTCTATGTGAGGAAAGGAGAGCCGTTAACCGGCATGCCTGTCAGCACATTGTTTACACAGATAATCAGGACACTGATCATCAGTGCCCTGATTATTAGTCCAGTTCCATCAGTGCCTATCAGTGCCTATCAATCAGTGGCCATCACTGCCACCTATAAGTGCCTCCCCATCAGTGCCCATCAGTGCCACCTATTAGTGCCCATCAGTGCCACCTATCAGTGCAGCCTCATTAGTGCCTGCTCATCAGTGCCCATCATTGCAGCCTATCAGTGCTCATCAGTGCCCATCAGTCTCTCCTCATCAGTGCCACCTATCAGTGCCCATCAATGCCACCTATCAATGCAGCCTCATTAGTGCCTGCTCATCAGTGCCAATCAGTACCGCTTCATCAGTGCAGCCTATCAGTGCCCATCAGTGCAGCCTCATCAGAGTACATCAGTGAAGAAGAAAAATTACTTATTTGCAAAATTTTATAACAGAAACTAAGAAAAACTTTTTTTTTTTTTTCAAAATTTGGTCTTTTTTCATTTGTTTAGCAAAACATAAAAACCCCAATGGAGATTAAATACCACCGAAAAAACTCAAAAAAATTATAACAATGTCATTTGTGTTGTATGACCTGTCAATTCAAATTGCAACAGCGCTGAAAGCTGAAAATTTGCCTCAGCAGAAAGGGAGTGAATGTGCCCGGTATTTAAGTGGTTAAAAAAAGAACCACTTTAAATTATTTCAGTCACTCATTGCTTACTATATTACAACATTTCCACAATCTTCTGTGTGTTTTTTTCTACTGCTTGTGATTTGGGGACTATCTTACTCCAGGGTCCTCCCCTTCTATCTCTCTCTCCCCTTGGGCCCCTTTCACACGAGGCGGACTCCACTTCCACGGAGTCCGCCTCTGTCCGCCGGCTCAGCGGGAGATCAGTCCGTTGATCTCCGCTGAGCCGGCGGATGACAGGTCCCTCTCTGCTCACTGAGCGGGGAGGGGCTTGTCAGGCACCGCTGCCGCCTATGGAGGGATCGGATGAAAACGGACAGCATGTCCATTTTCATCAGATCTCACCCGATCCGATCCGCCAGCGACGGACCTGGACGTAGGGCCATCTGTCTGCTTTTAGCAGATCGGACCGGGTCGGATGTCAGCGGACATGTCTCCGCTGACATCCGTCGCTCCATAGGCTAACATGGAGCGCCCGTTCAGGTCCGCCGTCAAAATTGACAGGCAGACCTGAACGGTCCAATCATGTGAAAGGGGCCTTACCTTTCATTTTCCCCAATTAGCCCTTTCCCTTCTCATTGTTACTGTTCTTTCCCTCCTTTTTTTTAGTTCTCTCAGTTCTGCTTATTGTTTACCCAGACACATTTACAGAGCTCTATTCTAGGCTCCTTACTTGAAATCTGTGTGTGAGGGGACGCATGCACGGAGTCTAACAGGGCGGACGTGCACTGTTAGAGCTCCACTCCATGAGGGACGAAAAGCCGCCTTATATAGCATACCCGCCGGCTACAGACTCACCCATCCTCTCCCGCTAGCTCCCGTGATCCCAGAGCTCTGATCGGGCCACACAACATGGTGCTAGGAGGCAGCTGCACCAAGCTGGAAAACTCCTCCATTAAGGAAACGCTGACACGAGCCCCAGCTAAGATGGAGTCAGCCCCTTCCTCCTCCAGTACCACAGCATGTTCTCACAAGCAGAAGATGTCCCAGCCAGACTCTCCAGGTGAATCAGACATGGAGCTATCCCTCTCTCAAGGCTCTTCACATGACTCCTCAGCAAATAGATCGAATACTACATAAAGCATTGAAATAGACTTCAGAGCATATAACCAACAGCCTTACAAAAGAAATAAGGGAGCTAGGCAACCGCACAGCATCACTGGAGCTCAGAGTAGATGAGATTGAAAATACAGCACAGAATTATATGGCTGAAATGGAAAACCTCAAAGAGGAAAATTTGACGTTACACTCCAGACTGGAGGACTATGAGAACCAGATGCTCCAACCTGCGCATCAGGGGCATTCCTGTAACAGTGATTGACTTGCAATCCACCATAACGGCGCTATTCCAAGAACTCCAACCAGCTATACCAATAGAGTGTCTGGAAATGGATAGAGTCCACCGGGCCCTTACACCAAAAAAAAACGGATGGCCCCCCACGTGACATAATCGCAAAATTCCACCATTATCACACAAAGGAACAACTCTTGGCTGCGGCCACAGAAAAGAACGTACTAACCTTTCAGAGCCACACTTATCAGCTTTTTTCTGACCTGTCCCAACTAACCATAACCAAGCGGCGAGCCATGAAACCTCAGCTCCTAGAGTTGTAACCTCATCACATCATTTATGTGTGGGGTTTTCCGTTCTCTATCCATTTTGCTTACCAGGGCTCCAAACACACCTGCAAATCTTCGGAAGACCTGCAGCAGACACTACAGGACCTGCATCTGATGGAAGCTCCACCCAATGCCAACTCTTCACGCAGAAGATTAGCCTCTGCTTCTCCACGCAACCCTTCCCAATCCTCAGGGAAACATGAAAACCAACGGAAATACAAAATACCTCATGAATTCGTTTTTAAGGGCAATTGTAATCAATAAAGATTGTATTTTCATAAAAAAGTTGAAAATGTATTGATACAATATTAGACAACATAAAAACATTTTTCCCAAAGGAATTAAAAAAAGGAAATAACACGTACATGTACATGTATCATATTACAGAATATAACACAAATGGCATCAACCCACTACACACAGAATACCATCCATAGGATAAATGAATGATGATGGGTAGTAGGGGTATCCAACGCGTTTCAGTATATGTATGAAGATATAGTCTTCTTCACTTCTGAAAATACAGAGTTAAATATGAATACAAAATTGAAAACCTCATATAAAAGTATGGGTCATAAGGAACACTTTATTATTTCAAAGTACAAAACTTACATATCAATATAATATTGGAAAGGGCATTCCTTCAACGGTCATAATCATCCTTTCAGTCTGCAGAAAATACATCTTTCACCACATATGGGGGTCACTGAACAATTCCCAAAAAGCCGCCCGAAAACCAGGGAACAGGGGGAAGACCCAAAAATTTCCAATTGGAAAAACTGGGAAAGAAAAAAGGGGGAGGATATGGTAATTTGTATATCAATTACATAATGTTTCATGCATATCACTGCGCATCCCGGAGGTTTTTCAGTCAGACGGACTCTGTCTATGGGGTTTTTTTGTCAACAACCCAGTTTGGATTGAAATTGTTGTGGCCACCACTTCTCTCTCATCTTGTTGGGCTAAATAAATATGAGACTTGGTCTAAGTAAGTATTTGCTTCACAATTTACATGCATGTTTTTATGCTTTTCACCTAGTATTGGGGGCACTCTCTCTTAGGGATTTAGTAATTCCCTTATTGTAGGGTCTCCCTCTTCCCTGGGATTGGTGGCCTCCTTTTACAGGGTTGGCTCCCCCTTTCTCTTTGTGGTTCGGGGGTGCTCCCAGGGGATGCACAGTGATATGCATGATACATTACGTAATGTATGTTATTTCCTTTTTTGAATTCCTTTGGGAAAAATGTTTTTATCTTGTCTAATATTGTATTATTGATTTTCAACTTTTTTATGAAAATACAGTCTTTATTGTTTACAATTGCCCTAAAATCCCATTCATGAGGTATTTCGTATTTCCATTATAACAGGGATGATGGCAATTCACATGTCAACCTGCATGAGTCCAATTTTTTCATAACATGAAAACCAACATTACCACAAGAGAGGCTGCTACACCTCCCCTCCTCTGGATCAGGAAAATTCCATGGACTGACAACACACTGTTCCCTTGAATACTCCACCACACTCTTATTCTGGGATCAGACTCTGAAAGGTCGTTATGTTGCCAAATACGGCCTATTCCCGGGAGACTTTGTACCGGAAAGTTCTGAGACTTACTCCTGAAGGTCTCCCCAGAGCACTTGCTCCGACCCTTACTGCCATTGAACGCTGTCTATGCCCTCCTGTTCCACTGCCTTGACACAATACTAGCTAGACCGTTGTCTAGTATCCAAACAATGGAACACAGTATGCTACATTTTGGAACTCATATACTACATGACACTGGAAATCCAACTCCTTATCCTTTCCAGATTGACTGATATATCTAGCCATAGTTAACTTTGCATGTTCATGGGCTAAATATGGCTCTCTGAAATTGTTATGCTATTATTCGTTCAAATGGTTGAATCTATGTTTTTACCTGCAACCGGTTAGCGCATGACACCTTATTGCACTCCCATTAATTTGCTGATATGATTGCACTTGCTAAGTTAACCTCAGCATACCCGGACCGTTATAGTTCTAAACTCTCACTCTCCCCAATTTCCACTCAACTTCCCATGCCCCTCCCTTCGCTCCCCCCTCTTCCTACCCCCCCATCTTAGACAAATCCGGTTCCGTTCAAGAGGATGTCATAAGCACCTCATATTCTCTCTTCAAGAGCATTCAGAGTTATACACCCAACATTTGCTCAGCGCCATGCGGACTAAACACTTATACATCTCAACAATGTTTTTTTTTTTCTTTTGGCTTTCTCCCTCACAAGGACGAACTGTGTGCCCCATCTTGCCTTCCTTGACCACCCATCCATAATATGTGGGCAATTGACTTCCACTCCTCCTCCCCTGATAGGGATTCGCATCTCTCATCACGGGCATCATTTGGATCTGTCTATAAGTTTATCCAAATAATATGTTGTTATCTTACCTCTCATGATTTCTATTTTTTCTGTACTCTAGATTCTCCTTGGTTCTCCTCCTCCTCCTTCTCCCTGTCCACACAGGTTGATCTACCCAGCCAACAAGTCGTGATAACTGGTAAGTTCTATCTTCCCAATCAGCTACCATGGCACCTTTAAACATTCTTTCCCTGAATGTTCAGGGCATCAATATACCACAGAAATGCACCAAAGCATTCCTCTCCTTTCACGCTCGCAAAGCACACATAGTATGTCTCCAAGAAACTCACTTCACAGTGCGCTCCACCCCTAAGAATCTGAGCTCCTTCTACCCGCAAACATTCATGGCCTCAGCTACCACCAAACAGCGCGGAACCCTTATAGCTTTCCACCGCTCCGTCTCATTCGCTCTTCAATCTGAAATTAAAGACCTGGAAGGACGATACTTAATCCTCACAGGTCACATAATGGACACATCGGTTACCATTGTTTCGTACTACGCTCCCAACAAACAGCCTACACACTTTCTCTCACACCTTATGCAAGTAGTATGCATGCATAAAATGGGAACAATTATCATGTGTGGCGACTCAAATCAGGTCCTCCTCCCATTCCTAGACAAATCACCCTACAACCCGGCCCAAAGCCCAACTAAGCTGTCCCTCTCACAGCTTCTGACTCAATTTAGTTGACTCTTGGCGGGAAAGCAACCCGACTAAAAGAAGATACAGCAAAGGGTGCTCCACCGCTCAGGCAGGTCAAAATGGACAAATTGAAATCCTTCAAGGGAAAAGAGCCCCAGGTGCTGGCTGATGCAAAGTTGAACGGAGATAGGCAAAGTGATCTGGATAGCCGCACAAGTGCCTTTATTGATAAAAAACTGGATCATAGAATGTACAAGACATTACAGCAGGGATGTACAGGGATCAGCTAATCCCTATACGTCCCTGCTGTAATGTCTTGTACATTCTATGATCCAGTTTTTTATCATTAAAGGCACTTGTTATCCAGCCCTGTGTGCGACTATCCAGATCACTTTGCCTATCTCCGCTAAAAGAAGATACATTTATTACTCACACCCACTTCAGACCTTCTCTCGCATTGACCACATATTCCTAAGTACAAATATGACACCTGAGATTCTCACCTCAAGCATTGTCCCTATCCCCTGGTCAGTCTGCACAACCATCGCTTCTACTACCCTAAAGCACACAATTCAACTTGGTATCTCCCAGACACCATGCTCAAGCACCCATCCCATCGTCTAATTATCGAGCAAGCCCTAAAAGACTATTTAACACACAACACCAGCCCTGACATTTCCCCAATAACACTCTGGGAAGCACACAAACCTGTGCTGCGTGGAGTATTTCAGCGACAATCCGTAATGTTTAAGCATGAATGCAGAAATCTTGCACGAAAAACGAGAGTCCGAGTTCAACACTTCCTTAGCAACCTTCCAAGATGACCCCAACTGCGAAAACCCAATTAGAGAGGGCCAGTTTGGAATACGATCTATTCCTCAGAGAATCTGCTGGCAAATCCCTGTGACAATCTAGATACGCTTTTATATGAAATCCAATAAGCCGGATAAATTTCTGGCACTCACACTCAAATCCTTAAACAAACCAACCAAGCCAATCCGACTCAAATTGTCAAAAGATATCTACACTAGCAACCCTGTTAAAATAGTTCACCAATTCCATTCCCACCTAGCCTCCTTATACTTGGCAGCGAACGAATTTAACTCTACTGAAGCCGACACCTTCTTCTCCTTTATAAACCTACCTGAGCTAACTCAAGCCCAAAGAAGCCAACTTGAAGACACTATCAAGTGGAGGATGTATTTAAAACGATCAAAGAACTAAAAATGAACAAAAGACCGGATCCCAATGGTTACTCTGCAAACATTCACAGAGACCCTCCCTCCTATCCTGGCCAATGCCTTCAACGTACTCCTAGATGGATACTCGATTATCTGTATGATCCCTAAGCCCCACTCCGATGACACCTCTTGCATGAATTACCGCCCCATTTCCCTCCTGAACCTTGATATTAAATCTTAGCCAAAATTTTAGCAACTCGCCTAAACAGAATCATCGGTAATCTTGTACATCGTGATCAGGTAGGTTTTATACCTACACGTTAGGCAAGTGACAACATGCGCTGGGCAGTCCTCTTAATTAAACCACTAGCTCAATGCTCAACTAATCAGATCAGACCCAACGATAACTGGAATAGAATTAGGAGGCCATCAGCTCAAACTCTGCCTATTTGCAGATGATATCTTGCTATTTCTTGCTATTTCTTACCACAACACCATTATTATCTTGTATTTTTAATCTCAAGGAGGTTGGTTTGTGTTGGTGTCCCTTGTTAATTTCACATTGTATTTAGGAAATGTACCTGCCTACTCACAAACTGTCCTTTTTGAAGTTAAACATGTGACATAGGCAAGCATTTGTGAAAAAAATTTATTCTGGGTCATAACAAAATAAAGAGGAAGGCAACGCTGGAGAAACTGGTGAAGTAAGCGAAGCCTTTGTACCCCAGGGCACACATCAATTATTTTACAGTCTAAATTGGTGGCCTGAGGAGTCCATATAATAGTGAGCACAATCCGGTCCAGGATTCCAAGAGATCAGGAACAGATGACATCTATGTCCCCAGGCTGCGTCTTTTGCCAGACCAGACTGAACCCAGGCTATCACTTTTTTGTCTTCCTTACATGCTTCCTTCCAGGCTGTGGCTCTGGTGTTGGAGGTGTGGCAGGAGGAGGAGGATGGTCCAACTCACACAGGTGGGTTTTGGGTGTGAGTTGGCCTCTCAACCCCTTATTTTGGGGGATGACCATAATTTCCTCACACAAGAGGCGTTGGCCCTCCTCCATTTGCTGCATTTTGTAAGCAGTCATGCACGCAAAGGACTCTTGGAGAGTGGGGTTGGTTCTGAGGGCCTCATTAGCAACCCTAATCAGCCTGAGCGCTGCCTTCTCCACGTTACTCCCCTTACTGGCCCTTTTGGCTTTAAGGTGGAGGGGAGGGACCTGAGATTGTGTGAGGCTCCTACTGGGCATGGCCACCTCCTGGCTGCCACTTCCCCCGCCACCTCCTGGCTGCCACTTCCCCCCGCCACCTCCTGGCTGCCACATTCCACAGCCACCTCCTGGCTGCCACATTCCAAGCCCTCCTCCTGGCTGAGGCTTTCCTGTGTATGAAAAAGGGACATAGTTTTAGTTTTTGGTTCATCACACACAATTTTCAGCTCATGAATGTTGCAAATTGAATGTTAATAAAAAGAAAAGACTATCATTCTGACCCCAGCATTTTTCATTCATTAAATCAGCAATTAGTGATCAATAATAACATCTAGTTACCATAATTTATTTTACGACAAGAAATATGTTGAACAATGCTATACCTGGCTCAAGCTGGGATCCTCCAAATCTTCCTGGCTGGAAGGCCCAGGGTGGGCGTCAGAAGCCTCAGCTGGGGTGGAAGGAAGCTTGGAAGGTAGGGTTGAGAGGGATTCCCTGACTTCAGTCTGGTCTCCCAGAAAGTGAAGTCTCTCATAGTACCACAACCTGGGGACATAAATGTCTCCTGCTGCTGCTCCTGATCTCATGGATTTCTGGACCTTAGTATGCTCACGATTATATGTGCTCCTCAGGCCACCAATTTTTTTTTTTTTAAATAGTTGATGTCTGCCGTGGGGATCTGCGGCTTCACCGACACCAGCAGTTTCTCCATCGCTGCCTGCCTCTTTATTTTGTTATTATAACGTGGATGTTTGACCTGCCACAGACAGGGCAGCTCCCTGTACTTGTCTACCAAGATTGGGAGAAAGCTGTGATCTTTGAACCCATCCATTTTCTCTGCAAGACACAACACAAGACAAACTGTAATACCAGGCTAAACTCTCCTAATTTTGTCCCAATATAGACCTCAATATAGAAGCAGTACCTTCGTTATAATGATCATTGCTTCCGATACTCTGTCCTCCGCTCACAGATCGTACGTACGACGCACGCATGTTACGCTTTATATACACTGTGCATTCGTGAAACTCCGCCCACCCCTTACGTTCTTTCTTGTATATTCCCTGCCCCTTCTCTTTCGGCACAGTGGGTAGAGAACATGGCGGAGACACAGCAGGTGCATGCAGAGGAGAGCAGCAACGACAAAAGCCTGGAGCCATGAACGTCCTGATCCTGGAGGAGATTTAAGGCCTCAAATATGTCCTTTGTAGAGATGGTGGAGATGGTGGACATCTTGAAGAGGGCCGACTATGATGGGAAGTATGGACCTTACCCCAACCCAAGGCCAAGATCATGGCTAAAGTTGTGAAGAGTCTGCGCTGGCATTTTGGGGTATGGCGATCCAAGGATCAACTGAGGAAACGATGGTCAGACCTCAAATTGAGGGAGCATGATCAGTACAGAAGAATCAAGAGAGTTCTTCAAAAAAGTAAGTAGTTGTCGCGTGTTCCTATTCTTCTTACGTTCGTGCTGCTCCATGCGCTTTTCTTTACTGTTGTACAGTTTAAAATGGCAACTTTCATGTTCATGGGCACAGTAATCATCGTAGGAAACATTGTTCGTTCGCTCACTTATAAGATGTTTTGGGTAGATGCAGGTTAACTACATTTGTTCAGGCCTAATTGTATCAAAAGAAGTTTGTTGTCTAGATGAGTTTGTACTAGAATGAAATGCAAACTTGATTCAGTGTAAGAAGAGGACACTCAGCAGCTGTTTACACATCTGGACGCAGGTGCACTAGTGTGGGACACCAGAACAAACTTTTTAGGGTGTCCCACACAGGTGCTCCAGTGCATACTAGGGGTGTCACCATGTGTGATACTTTAAGAAAAAAGGTAAGTATTCCAGCTTTAGAAAGGAAATACAAATTTCTTCAGCTTGGAACTCTGCCAAAACAGACAATTGTACAACACTTCCAAGCAATGTTTCATCTTCTTATTTCTGCCCTCAAATATCTGTGTGCCAAGTATACCTTTTTTTTTAAATTCACATAGGGGAGAAAAGACTCGGGACATCTGAGGGCACCACGAACCGCACACCTCCTAAAGAAGGGGAAATCCCAAAACCACAAGCAGAGGATGTGGAGGGAGAGGTTTATGAAGTAGGTGAAATTGTCACCACAACAGGTGAGTGTCTGAGACCACAGCTTGAGGTAATAGATGTATGCCTGCATATTTATAATACATGGTGTGTTTTCTTTTTTTAGGTGATGTAGATGTTGTGAAAGAAGAATCTCATTTCGCCAGTGAAAGTGACCAGATCCTCATCGGGGAGATAATGGAGTGTAATCGTGATTTAGAAAAGATAAAGGAAAACATCAATGATGTTCAACAAAAGATGAAGAACATCATTGATGTTTTAGGCAGAATATAAAACACACAAAAAATACACCGTTTTATTGTGTATTTTTGATTTTGAAAACAAGTTTTAAAGTATTTTAAAAGCCAAATTTTGAAGATGCACATGGTGTGTCAACATGTGCTATCTGCCATCACGGGATATCAAGGTACGTGTTTTGTGGGAGCAACCCCTTCCTCGCAATGAGCTAGCACATGTTGACATTAGGCATGGGATCAAGAGGGAGATCCCCATTTTGAATCCCAATTTGTGTGCATCTTCAAAATCTGGCTTTTACAGGGGTGACATTACCCCATCTGATGAAGGCAATATCAACACAGTTTGGACATACTAATGACTGATATTGCATTGAACTTTGTAAGTTCCTGAGTTGTGTATGTTATGTTTGGAAACATGCCTGTTGACCCTAAAAAGGATATTTCTAATGTGACCAAAACACATGTAATACACTGCAGATGTTGGTTTGTTCAAAAACACTTTTCTAATGCACATGTGAATGTGCTTTGAGTAAAATGTTTTCTACCCAACAATGTGTGGCTTCTTCTTTCAATGCACAAAAGCAGTTTTTGTAGTAAGTTGGTGTTTACAGTGACAATGGGGATTATTTACTAAAGGCAAATCCACTTTGCACTACAAGTGCACTTTCATTGCAGTTTCAAGTGCACTTTTGCAGTGCACTTGGTGTGCAAAGTGGATTTTCCTTTAGTAAATAACTCCCACAGTGCTTTTTAATTTGCCACAATCACGCCATTTTCGTGACTACCAAAAAATCACAAAAGAAAAGAAACACAAGCAGTAAATACAAGGAAATATTATTTCAGTTTATCAAAAAAATATATATTTTTTAAAATGTTCTTGATTGTGTGGCATATCAATGGCTCCCCTACCCACAAAGTACTCCAGATATTTTTGTCTCACTTGGCGGGCGCTTTGGGGGGGCAAGCCAGGACGGCCAGCTTCAAGTGCTGTCAGGGTTGAAGTATCAGGAATGCCAGCCTCAGTCCCAACTGAGGCCACATAATTTATTGCATTTTTTCGAAGATAATTGTGCAGAATGCAGCAGGCAAGCACAATATGGTTGAGTTTATATTCCGCCATGTGGATTGGTGTCAGAAATAGGCGGAACTGGCTGGCCATTATAACAAAAGCGTTCTCCACCACTCTTCTGGCTCTGGCCAGCCAGTAATTAAAAACCCTCTGGTCCGGGGTGAGGGTCCTCATAGGGAATGGCCGCATAAGATGTTCCCCCAGTGCAAATGCTTCATCGGCGATGAAGACGAACTGGAGTCCTTCCACATTGTCTTCTGGAGGTGGCAAGCCCAAGTTGCCATTCTGGACCCGTCGGTAAAGCTCCGTCTGGGCGATGACTCCACCATCCAACATCTGGCCATTTTTCCCCACATCCACATAGAGAAAATCATATGTCGCCGATACCACCGCCAACATCACTATACTATTAAACCCCTTGTAATTATAATAGTATGACCCCGAGTTGGGGGGTGGTACGATGTGGACTTGTTTCCCATCTATTGCCCCTCTGCAGTTGGGAAAGTCCCAACGCTGGGCAAATTGGGAAGCCACAGTCTGCCATTACTGTGGCGTTGAAGGAAACTGTGGAGTCAAACAAGAAAAAAATAATTAGTCATTTTGCACATAACATTGCAAGCAGATTAGACACATTTTTGGCCAACATCAGTATAACATTTATTTGAAGGAGTATTTAAAGACAAATATATAAAGTACATTATCATATTCCTCTCCCCCTCTGATGGGCCATTGTTAAAATTTTAGGGGGGGGGATGTTTTGGACAGGTAACCATCTCCACTTCATTGAGAGCTGAATGCATAAATAATGTGTTACTTTGGCCAGCCCCTCCTTACTTAACCACTTGACCACTGGGCACTTAAACCCCCTTAATAACCAGACCAATTTTCAGCTTTTGGTGCTCTCGCATTTTGAATGACAATTACTCAGTGATGCAACACTGTATCTATATGAAATTTTTGTCCTTTTTTTCACACAAATAGAGCTTTCTTTTGGTGGTATTTAATCATCGCTGGGTTCTTTATTTTTTGTGCTATAAAAGAAAAAAGACTGAAAAATCTGTAAAAAAATGCATTTTTCTTCATTTCTGTTATAAAATTTTGCAAATTAGTATTTTTTCTTCATATATTTTAGGCAAAATTTATACCGCTACATATCTTTGGTAAAAAATAACCCAAATTGGTGGATATTATTTGGTCTTTGTGAAAGTTATAGAGTCCAAAAGCTATGGTGCCAATATCTGAAAATTTATCACACCTGAAGTACTGACGGCCTATCTAATTTCTTGAGACCCTAACATGCCAGAAAAGTAGAAATACCCCCCAAATGACCCCTTTTTGGAAAGAAGACATTCCAAGGTATTTAGAAAGATGCATGGTGAGTTTTTTCAAGTTGTCATTTTTTCCCACAATTCTTTGCAAAATCAAGGTTTTTTTTTTACTTTTTTTTTTTTCACAAAATTGTCATATTAGCAGGTTATTTCTCACACACCGCATATGAATACCACAAATTACACCCCAAAACACATTCTGCTATTACTCCTGAGTATGGCGATACCACATGTGTGAGACTTTTACAAAGAGTGGCCACATACAGAGACCCAACATGCACGGAGCACCTTCAGGCGTTCTGGAGTGCCCAGGCTAATTCTGACACTTCTCTCCTACATGTAAAAATCATCATTTATGTGCTAGAAAATTACATAGAACCCCAAAACATTATATATATATATATATATATATATATATATATGTTTTTTTAGCAAAGACCCTAGAGAATACAATGGTGGTTCTTGCAACTTTTTATCTTGCACGGTATTTGCCCAGCAATTTTTTAATGCGTTTTTTTTCAAAAAAACAGTTTTGTGCTTAAAAAAAACAAAACAGTAAAGTTAGCCCAATGTTTTTGCATAATGTGAAAGATGAAGTTATGCCGAGTAAATAGATACCCAACATGTCACCTTTCAAAATTGCATGTGCTTGTGGAATGGCGCCAAACTTCGCTACTCAAAAATCCCCATAGGCGACATTTTAAAATTTTTTACTGGTTACATGTTTTGAGTTACAGAGGAGGTCTATGGCCAAAATTATTGCTCTCGCTCTACTGATCGCAGCGATACCTCACATGTGTGGTTTGAACACCATTTTCATATGTGGGCAGGACTTATGTGTTCGCTTCTGCGCGCGAGCACACAGGGACAGGGGCGCTTTAAATTTTTTTTTTTTTTTTTATTGTTCATTTTACTTTATTTATTTTAGTTTGATGCTTTTTTCAAAAAAAAAAAAAATTTTGACCACTTTTATTCCTATTACAAGGAATGTAAACATCCCTTGTAATAGGAATATGGCATGACAATTCCTCTTTACAGTGAGATATTGGGTCAATAAGACCCCACATCTCACCTCTAGGCTGGGAAGCCTGAAATTTAAAAAAAAAAAAAAAGATCCTGGCTTCGATCATAGCGGTGAGTCGGTAGAAGCACCGGAGGGCGGCGGGAGGGGGGGACATCCCCTCTCGCCTCCCGTACGAACGACCAAGCAGTGGAACAGCCCCTATGATCATTCCTATGGTGTAGGGAATCGCCGGCTAAAAAAGTTGATATCTGAATGATGCCTGTAGCTGCACTCATCATTCAGATATCCCCGCACAATGTCAAGGACGTCATATGACAGCCGGCGGGCGGGAAGTGGTTAAAACGCTTTTTTTTTTTAACACAAAGTTGTCCATTTATACAATATTTCTAACACATAGCATGTACATACCAAAAATGACCCCCCAAAATAGATTCTCCTACTCCTCCTGAGTACGGCGATACCACATGTGTGAGACTTCCACAGCCTGGCCACGTACAGAGGCTGAGTATGGCCGAGTATGGCTGAGCATGGCAGGGTATGGCAGGGTATGGCCGAGCATGGCTGGGTATGACAGAGTATGGCTGGGTATCACTGAGTATTGCAGAGTATTGCGCGGTATTGCAGAGTATTGCACGGTATTGCAGAGTTTGGTGGGGTATTGCAGAGTTTGGCGGGGTATTGCAAATTGGGGGGGTATTGCAGAGTTTGGCGGGGTATTGCAGAGTATGGCGGGGTATTGCAGAGTATGGCTGAGCATGGCTGGGTATGGCTGATTATGGCATGGTATTGCAGGGTATCACCGAGTATGACTGGGTATGGCTGGGTATCACTGAGTATTGCAGAGTATTATGGGTTATTGCAGGGTATTGCGGGTTATTGCAGGGTATTGCGGGGTATTGCAGAGTATTGTGGGGTATTGCAGAGTACTGCGGGGTATTGCAGAGTATTGCGGGGTATTGCAGAGTACTGCGGGGTATTGCAGGGTATTACGGGGTATTGCAGAGTATTGCGGGGTATTGCAGAGTACTGCGGGGTATTGCAGGGTACTGTGGGGTATTGCAGGGTATTGCGGGGTATTGCAGAGTATTGCGGAGTATTGCGGGGTATTGCAGGGTATTGCAGAGTATTGCACAGTATTGTGGGGTATTGCAGAGTATTGCGGGGTATTGCAGAGTATTGCACAGTATTGTGGGGTGTTGCACAGTATTGTGGGGTATTGCAAAGTATTGCAGAGTATTGCGGGGTATTGCAGAGTATTGTGGGGTATTTCAGAGTATTGTGGGGTATTACAGAGTATTGTGGGGCATTGCAGAGTATTGCACAGTATTGTGGGGGTATTGCAGAGTATTGCACAGTGTTGCGGGGTATTGCACAGTGTTGTGGGGTATTGCAGAGTATTGTGGGGCATTGCAGGGCATTGCAGAGTATTAGGGATGGCTGAGCATGGATGGATGGATGGCTGGATGTCACTGTGCAGCGCTGTGGGCACTACAGATCCAGCCCACAGCGCTACTGCCATCCATCCATCCCCCTCTCCGCTCACAGTGTACCAATCGGTACACAGAGGGGAGGAGAGGAACCAGAGTCATCTGATGATGACGGTTTGTTTACATGTGATCGCTCCATCATTTGACAGAGTGATCACATGGTAAACGGCCCCTATAAGCGGCCATTTACCGGGATCCGTGATGCGCCGGGTCCTTGGGACCCGGCGGTCACGGATGTGTTTGGGTGCGCGCCCCAGGGGGCGCGCGAGAGGGGAATTCTGGGAGGACGTCATAGTACGCCCTCTCAGAGTTATGCAACCGCCCTGCAGCCGTCATTCGGCTATGGGACGGTTTTTAAGTGGTTAAAACTATTGGCAGCCCACTGGACAGGTAAGAAGTGTCATAATACAAAAATATAAATACACAATAAATAAACACTTTTTTACATTCTGTAATTACCTATCAAAACAAAACTTTAAACAGTGCCATTTGAAGGTACTCAGGCAGGCCCTTTCACTACATGCTTTGGGGAATTTATACAGAAATCTGACCACAAAAGACGTAGGTATAGTGTGTATGGGTTTGGCAAAGTCAGCAGATAGAGGATTGGTATCAATTGACTTAGCGGTTGGGGGGGAGGGAGGGTTCCAAAAGATTTTGGGACCCCAAAAAAAAGCCTCTGGCACTCTGCCTGAATTTAAGCACACAAATAACATTTCATCACATTTTAGGGGGTGTTTAGGGTAAAGCAGTACTAATGGAGCTGACAAAATACATTGCTAAGTGACTAGGCTAGGTGGGTATGGGCCCAGGTTAGCATGCTGGGGAAGTTAGTGAAGGCAAATATGCATGAAGGACAAAAAAGGAAGTTTCAAAACTTCCAGCATGCATGAGGACAAAGGGGACATTCACAGCATATTACAATCATGGTAATTAGGGAATGATGAAAGAAATACAATACATTAGCAAACATTAAATACATAGAATGTGATGTTAAAGGATAAATTCTACCTTAATATAGTTCTTCTGCAGGACCTGTATAATGGCAGAACAGGTCTCTGGAATAATGATCCCCAGAGCCTGGGGGGAGATGCCTGTCGAGAACTTGATGTCCTGCAGACTTCTCCCCGTTGCCAAGTACCGCAAGGTGGCGACTAGCCTCTGTACAGGAGTGATGCCTTGCCACATGCAGGTGTCCTGCCTGCTAATATAAGGGGACAGCAAAGCCAACAGAGATAATTCCTGAAATCATCAGGATTATTTTCACGGATCTCCCTCAACAAAGGCATGTGCGAGAATTGGTCACGCTGGAGCAACCAATTCTTCGTCCATGAACTCATCCTCACCTTGTTCATGGACTGGGCTTGGGTCAAAGCAAGAACCCCAACACCAAGCTCCTGCATAACACAAACTCTACGACGAATATGTAACCGCAACATGGCTTCAAAATGGTCGGCTGGTCAGAACGAACTAACAGAATGCACTGAAAAAACAGAAAGGCCTGAGAAGAGTGAGCTGAAAATCAGAAACGAGCGGACAAGAACGCACTGCAAATTCAAATACATACTATAAATTACGCACTGAAAAACAAATGCAAACTGATTACACCCACTGAAAAGCAGTTACGAACCCACAAGCACAAACTTAAGAGCAGTAACGATCGGAAAAGCGCGAGTCTGAAAAGCGCAAATCTTCTTTCACCAAACTTTTACTAACACGAGATTAGCAGAAGGAGCCCAAAGGGTGGCGCACTTGATATTGAACTTCCTCTTTCTAATCCCGTCGTACGTGTTGTACGTCACTGCGTTCTTGACGTTCGCAAATTCCGATCAACTTTGTGTGACCGTGTGTATGCAAGACAAGTTTGAGCCAACATCCATCGGAAAAAAAACATGGATTATGTTGTCGGAATGTGCGATCGTGTGTACGTGGCATTACACTGGAAAGTGGGGTGAGAGTGATGAAGAGCTAATAAGCAATGTGCAGGAGGATGAAACACCTGCTAATACTACCGCTAGTGTGCACATTACGCTGTCAGCCAGTGAAGCTCCACTGATCACCATTGCCAGGTCCATTGAGGAAGACCATGGGGCTCAATGGGTCCCCAAAGTCTGCCCTAACATGTCAATGCCTAACATTAAACCAGACCATAAGCCTGATGTGCTGGGTGCTCAGTTCAGCGTGCTCCAGATGCCTGGGTTCTACCCGGATACGGAGATCCTAAGACCCTGCCTCGGCTGTCCAAGATACAGAGGATAATAAGAAAGTGGCAGAGCAGCAGAGCAGCCTTGTGTGTCAAGCCAGGGACCGAGCTGGTCAGCGGGGGTGAAGCTTGAGGAAGATACCACCGTGAAGATTGGAGGAGCTCAAGGGATTCAGTGGCAGTGAATCAGCCGGTCTAGTGTGAGACCGGGAGATCAGTGTGCCGAAGAACTAGGAGTGATTGTAGTGGAACAGAAAGGAACTGTTCAGCTTTTGTGTTCAAGAAGTGTTTGGCACCTAATAACTTTAACTACTCTGCACCCACCATGCCTTACTCATACAGAAGGATGTCAGCTATCCCTGGCCCTGGAGGTTCTCATTAGATCATTAGATCAAAAGGAGGCCTGGGAGCTTGCTACATATGGATGAATTTTCTTTTTTGCACTTATAGCACTTCATTCTCATCAATGTATGAGCACTATATGATTGTGAATATTTGAATACATGTTTGTTTGAGTATATTCACAACGCAACACAAATTTTTATTTGTTATGTTTTAGCTTTGGGATTTGCAATACAGTGAGTGCAGCTGTTTATTAATTATTAATCACTAATTTTAGATCACAACACTTAGCGAGGATTATTTTCTTTGTTTAGTTTCACACATAAAATCCACTAATGCCCCGTACACAGGATCGGACATTCCAACAACAAGATCCATGGATTTTTTCCGACGGATGTTGGCTCAAACTTGTCTTGCATACAACACGTACGACGAGCCGAGAAAAATGAAGTTCAATAGTCAGTGCGGCTCTTCTGCTTGATTCCGAGCTTTGTGCGTCGGAATTGTGCATACACGATAGGAATTTACAACGGATTTTGTTGTCAGAAAATTTGAGATCCAGATCTCAAATTTTGTGTGACAGAAATTCCGATGGAAAATGTCCGATGGAACCTACACACGGTCGGAATTTCCGACAACCAGCTTCCATCGAATATTTTCTGTCAGAAAATCCGACCGTGTGTATGGGGCATAACAATAAAAAAAGCCTATGAACAGAAAATGTCAGGCAGATTACAAGGTAGCAATCACTGATGTATGGACAGCCCCTGAAACAAGTCTGAGAAACATCAGGAAAGATGGTGTGTAATTTCATTGGTGTATAATACCATCTTGTGAATAGTTTTGTGGCTGTCTCTGTTACTGTATGGGATCTGGTACAATTTCTGAGATTATTAATGCAGTCACTCCATTCCATGGGAGAAACGCTGTTCATCCCTGGGCTCTTTCTTACACATTTTTTGGGACTGTGAACAAATTTTGTAAATATGGAAAACTTTAGAAAACTTCACCTCCAGAATCTCAGGCACTCAGTTATCCCTCAAATTATCCAACTGTCTTACTATTCGCACAAATTTTAGGTATCCCCGGCCGTGCATCATATGAGACTTATTCACACTATTTGTGTATCTGTATTGGTTGCAGGTGCCTGTAGGTGGTGCTGTTGCAGAGTTTTGGCATGGAAGTCAGTGCTGGGACAGCGTGGATTGAGAGGGTGTGTGTGAGTAGGGAGCAGAGGCCTGACACAAACTAAAAAACCTGCCAGTGTATGTGAGTACCTGAGTATTGTGTTTACCTGAGTATTCTGAGTACCTGAGTATTGTGTGTACCTGAGTATTCTGAGTACCTGACTATTGTGTGTACCTGAGTATTGTGAGTACCTGAGCATTGTGAGTACCTGAGTATTGTGAGTACCTGAGTATTGTGAGTACCTGAGCATTGTGAGTACCTGAGTATTGTGAGTACCTGAGCATTGTGATTACCTGAGCATTGTGTGTACCTGACTATTGGGAGTACCTGAGTATTGTGTGTACCTGAGTATTGGGAGTACCTGTGTGTTGTGTGTATCTGAATAATGTGTGTGGATCGTTAGTACCTGATTATTGTGTGTACCTGTGTATTGTGAGTGCACGTGGGCAGTGAGTACGTGAGTGCACGTGGACTGCGAGTGCACATGGGCTGTGAGTTCCCGTGTATTGTATTGTATTGTATTGTATTGCTAAAGCAACACTTGAGTGGTTTAAGGGGAAACATGTAAATGTGTTGGAATGGCCTAGTCAAAGACAAGACCTCAATCCAATAGAAAATCTGTGGTCAGACTTAAAGATTGCTGTTCACAAGCGCAAACCATCCAACTTGAAGGAGCTGGAGCACTTTTGCAAGGAGGAATGGGCAAAAATCCAGTGGTAAGATGTGGCAAGCTCATAGAGACTTATACAAAGCGACTTGGAGCTGTTATAGCCACAAAAGGTGGCTCTTCAAAGTATTGACTTTAGGGGGGTGAATAGTTATGCACACTGACTTTTTCTGTTATTTTGTCCTATTTGTTTGCTTCACAATAAAAAAAAAAAAAAAACATCTTCAAAGTTGTGGGCATGTTCTGTAAATTAAATCATGCAAATCCTCAAACAATTCATGTTAATTCCAGGTTGTGAGGCAACAAAACACGAAAAATGCCAAGGGGGTGAATACTTTTGCAAGGCACTGTATAATACCATGCACAGATACAATAAAAAAAATGGAACCCATGGTTTGAAAACTCTGATATATTGTTTAGCTCAATATCTTATTAAACTTTATTTTAATTTTATTATCACTTCTTTATAGACTTCTCTATTGGTGTTTTATACTTTTTTTGATGCCCAATTTAACAGCTGACATTCTTTTGTTCATTTTGTATCTTGATCATATAATGTAAAAATCCTTTTTTAGATGTATCTTTACAATATCTTGTTCCTCATTGTACCATTACCTATACCAAATTAAAAAAAGTTTGTAAGCAATCACTGGTGTACAGTATATAATGTACCTGAGTAATAAAACTTCATTTTTTGTAATATTTTTATTATAAAAGTAAAAGAGGGCAGCATTAAACTCATGCAAAATTTGACATTGTCTTTGATAAACTAACGCATCAATATCTAAGATGTCCTCTGAGATTTGTTGCAGTTATGTGTGGTGGTTTATCTCGATGATATCCTCATATTTTCCAAATCCCTGGAGAGCCACCACACAGATGTCTGTCGTGTGCTTCAGAAATTAAGAGAGAACAATCTCTATTGTAAACTGGAAAAGTGTAAGTTCCATCGGGAACAAGTTAAATTCCTGGGCTAAGTCATTTCTACTGCTGGTTTTTCGATGGACCCAGAGAAACTTTCGGCAGTCCTACAGTGGCCCCGACCCACGGGGTTACGTCCTCTGCAGCGTTTCCTGGGTTTTGCCAACTATTATCGGAAGTTTATTCGTAACTTCTTGTCTCTGGTCAAGCCCCTGACTGATATGACCAGAAAGAACGGTAACCCACAGAGTTGGTCTTCGGAGTCCATTAAGGCCTTTGAAAGTCTCAGGTCTGCCTTTGTTTCTGCTCCTGTGTTGGCACATCCTGATCCTACATTACCTTTTCTCCTTGAGGTTGATGCTTCTGAGACTGGTGTTGGCGCCCTACTGTCTCAACGTCCTACCTCTGAGAGTTCTATGCATCCTTGTGGTTACTTTTCCAAGAAATTGTCACCTGCGGAGTGCAATTACGAGATTGGTGACAGAGAGCTGTTGGCGATCATTTTAGCCCTGAAAGAATAGGGACGTCTCCTCGAAGGTACCACTGTGCCGGTTCTCATTCTTACTGACCATAAAGAATCTCACATTCTTGTCTGAGGCTAAACGCCTCTCTCCCAGAAGGGCGCGATGGGCTCTTTTCTTGTCAAGTTTCAATTACATTGTCTCATTCTTACCCAGTAGTAAGAATGTAAGGGCTGACGCCCTGTCACGACAATTTTCCTCCACTTCCAAGTTGGAGTCGGTTCCGGTTCCTAGGATTCCTCCTGATCGTATTCTGGCTACGGTTCGCACCAGTCTTACTTCTCCTTTGGGTGACAAAATTCTTGCTGCTCAGGTCCATGCTCCTCCTGAGAAACCTTGTGACCGCTGCTTTGTCCCAGAGTGTCTCCGTACTACCGTGCTCCAGACTTACCATTCTCCCAAGGCAGCTGGCCACCCTGGGAAGCATCAACTCGTTTGGGCCATTTCCCAACAATTCTGGTGGCCTAGTCTACATGCTGAGCTCAGAGTAAGACTCCACGACACCTTCCAGTGGGCCTCCTACAACCCATACCCAATGGAGAGAGACCCTGGACCCACCTGTCTATGGGTTTCTTTGTGGAGTTGCCCAACTCCCAAGGCAACACGATTATCCTTATGGTGGTTGACCGGTTCTCAAAGATACGTCATTGTATTCCACTTAAAAAGTTGCCCACTTCTAAGGAACTGGCTTTCCTTTTTGCTCGGGAGATCTTTCGCTTACATGGGCTACCCAAGGTGATTGTCTCGGACAGGGGTAGTCATTTTGTGTCCTGGTTCTGGCGAGCCTTTTTTGCACAGCTGGGAATTCAGCTTGCTTTCTCCTCTGCGTATCACCCGCAGTCTAATGGGGCCGCAGAATGAGCCAATCAGTCCTTGGAGCAATTCCTACGTTGTTATATTTCTGACCATCACAACAACTGGTCAGTACTATTACCATGGGCAGAGTTTGCTGACAACAGTACCTTCAATTCTGCTTCCCAATTGTCTCCGTTTATGGCGAATTATGGTTTCCAACCTTCCATGTTGCCAGACTCCTTTGTTCCGCAGAGTATTCCTGTGCTAGAGAAGCATCTCCGTGGTCTTCGTTCTACTTGGGCACAAGTCCAGGAGGCTTTGCGTCATGCCATTGATAGGTACAGACTCCATGCTGACCACAGACGCCTGCCTGCGCCTTCCTACCAGGTTGGGGACAGGGTCTGGCTGTCATCTCGCAACCTCCGACTTCGTGTTCCCTCACTGTAGTTCGCACCTTGGTTTATTGGGCCTTTCCGTATCCTCCGCAGGATTAACCCAGTGGGTTACGCGTTGGACCTTCCCCCTAGTATGTGCATCTCAAATGTGTTTCATGTCTCCTTATTGAAACCGTTGGTCTGCAACTGCTTTACCACCTCGGTGCCATGTCCTCACCCTATACAGGTTAAGAACCATGAGGAGTATGAGGTACAATCCATTGTTGACTCCCGTAGGTTCCGTGGGCGCATACAGTACCTGGTGCACTGAAAGGGGTACAGTCCGGAGGAACGCTCCTGGGTCTCATCCTCGGACGTACATGCCCCTGCCCTCCTCCGTGATTTCCATAGATGTTTTCCCCTCAAGCCCAGTGGTCCTCCGGGGGGGAGGGGTCGTTGAGGAGCTCAGCTGTTGGCTAATTGCCAGCTCTCTTCTCTCTCCACAGTTAACCAGCTGTTGTGGATCTGCTCGTCAGTCCCGCCTACTTAAAGACGTCCAGCTCACTTCATCTCTGCCTTCGCCTTGGTCACATCACAAGAAACCATCTCCTGTGTTCCTGTTTACAGACTGGCTTGCTGACATCCTTTCTGGCTCCTTATCCTGCTTGCTGTTCCTCTACTTGGACCCCTGACTTCTGGCTTGGCTGATTACCCGATCTGGTAACTGAACTTTGGCTTGGCTGACTACCCGATCCGGTTACTGGACTCTGGCTATGCTTTGACTACGCTTACTCTATTTACCTTTTTATTTTTATTAATAAACAAGTGTGATTTTACTGTACCTCTGTCTCGGTCTGGTTCATGGTTTCTGACAGGATTGTACTTCATACTCCTCACGGTTCTCAACCTGTATAGGGTGAGGACGTGGCACAGAGGTGGTAAAGTGGTTGCAGACCAAAGGTTTCAATAAGGAGACATGAAACACATTTGAGATGCTCATACTAGGAGGAAGGTCCAAGGCGTAAGCCACTGGGTTAATCCTGCGAAGGACATGGAAAGGCCCAATAAACTGAGGTGCGAACTTCAGAGAAGGAACACGAAGTTGGAGGTTGCGAGACGACAGCCAGACTCTGTCCCCAACCTGGTGGGAAGGCGCAGGCAGGCATCTGCGGTCAGCATGGAGTCTGTACCTATCGTTAGCATGTTGCAAAGCCTCCTGAACTTGTGCCCAAGTGGAACAAAGACCACAGAGATGCTCCTCCAACGCAGGAATACTCTGAGGAACAAACGAGTCAGGCAACATGGAAGGTTGGAAACCATAATTCGCCATAAACGGGGACAATCTGGAAGCAGAATTCAAGGCACCGTTGTGAGCAAACTCTGCCCACGGTAATAGATCTGACCAGTTGTTATGATGGTCAGTAATATAGCAACGTAGGAATTGCTCCAAGGACTGATTGGCTGTTCGCTGAGCCCTTCCTTCTCTGAGCTGCCGCTCAGCTGTTGGCTAATTGCCAGCTCTCTTCTCTCTCCACAGTTAACCAGCTGTTGTGGATCTGCTCTCCTTTAAAGTCTCTCTCATCCGCAGAGAGACACGTGAAGCCCGAGTGCATGGGTTCATCTTCATTGACCGACTCGGTACCAGGAGTCATGGGAGGTGAGGGAGGCATGGGTGGGACTGCAAAGCTCAGAGGCAAACGTACAGGGTGCTTCCGCAAGCGCTCCTTAAAAGAGAGTCTTTCTCTGAGTCTGGAGTCAATGAGGATGGCAAACATGATCAACCTCTCCAGCTCAGTGGGTATATCTCGGGCTGCTATCTCATCCTTGATGGAATCCCAGAGACCATGACAAAAAGCAGCCACGAGGGCCTCATTGTTCCAAGCAACCTCTGCTGTCAGAGTACGGAATTCAATGGCGTAGTCGGCAACAGTTCTTGTACTCTGTTTGATGGACATGAGGCACTTGGCAGCAGAAGCGGAGCGTGCAGGAACGTCAAATACCCTTTTAAAGGAGGCCACAAACTCAGGGTAACTCAAGACAACAGGTTTTTGCGTCTCCCATAGAGGGTTAGCCCAGGCCAAGGCTCTCTCAGAAAGAAAAGATATCACGAAACCTACTTTGCTTCTGTCCGTGGGAAACGCCTGGGGCAGCATCTCAATGTAAATCTCAACCTGGTTGAGAAACCCTCTGCATTGAACTGGATCGCCCCCAAATCACTGGGGGAGCAAAACCAGACATACCTCTTATAGAGGTAATACTCGAGGTGGGTGCCTGCACAGAGACTGGCGCAGCAATAGGGACAACCTGCAACTCAGGTTGTACCGGAGCAGCCACAGTGGGAGTTTTCAGGTGAGCCGTGTGACTCAGGAGCGTTTGTAACGCTATGGCAAACTGATCCATGCGGTGATCTTGCTCATCCAATCTGGAAAAAATATTACCAATAAGTGGATTGACTGTATCTTCTGAATTCATGGCCTTCGCCTACTATCAGGAACCATGAATCAGACGGAGACAGAAGTATAGTTAAATCACATTTGTTTAATAATAATAATAATAATAATAATAATAAGGTAAACAGAGTAAACGTAGTCAAAACAAGCCAGAGTTCAGTAACCAGATTGAGTAGTCAGCCAAGCAAATGTCAGAAAGCCAGAGATAAACGTAGTAGTACAGCAAGCAGGACCAGGAGCCAGAAGGAACATCAGTCGAGCAAGTCTTCAACAGGAAGGCAGGAGAAAGTCTCTGTGATGTTGACAAAGGCGAAAGCAGAGATCACGTGAGCTGGACGGCTTTAAGTAGGCAGGACTGATGAGCAGAATCAACAACAGCTGGGTAACTGTGGAGAGAGATGGGAACTGGCAATTAGCCGACAGCTAAGCGGCTAGCTCAGAGAAGGAAGGGCTGAGCCAGAAAGTCCACTTACTTCCTATAGCTTTGCGGTTAAGAGGAAGCTCTGTGAGTGTCCAGGTTTTTTTTCTTGAAGTGACTTTAATTCTTCTTCTGCCCTCTTTCTCCATTTATTGACTTCACCTTTTGGCAGTTTTTCTATGTCTTCCCAGGATGTTGGTTCAAGTATGCTGTGTGTTTTGACAGTGTATGACAGCAGTATAGGAAACGCCCGAAGCAAAGAAATAAAAAATAATAAGCAAAGGGCGGGCATGACAGGGTTAATAGGGGAACTTAGAATGAGGGATTTTATGAAAGAGTAGCTGTGATTGGTGGGCTTGGGCAATTGGGGTGGAGCAGAGTTAATTGAGCTCGGGGAGAGGTCCCTCCCCAGCTCAGTTGGTCAGGAGGAACGAGCTTCCCACCCTCCCTCCCTAATATGGGGGTAAGTATGGTGTCTGTTGGATTCATTTGGTTTACAGTTTACAGGGTGTGGATGTCGTGGCAGTGGCGTGTAGTTGGTCTTTGCGGGTGAAGGATTAAACCCCAGATATAGAAGAGATCGGGACCCATCGGTAGTATGAGGCCCGTTGGTGGTATTTCAGCTAACAGGGGTTTAGCTGGAATTGGTTATTGGGTGCACTGCGGTCAATTGGTTGGTTGTCTCTGAGCTAGCATGTCAGCTGGAGGCCTATTTTAGTTATAGTACCGCAGTGCCGGAGTGGATCGAGTATAAGATTGGTGGGTTTTTCCCTTCAAAGACCAACAGGTGTAGTTAACTGATATGTCAGGTGTTTTATACAGTTATGTTAAGTTGATGTTAAATTATTATATTGGTTATTATTAATAAAGATTATTGGCTGCTACGGCCAATATTTTACTCCAGATGGGTGTGGTCTCAATTACTGGGGTAAAAAGGAAGGGGTACGTAGCAGGGGGTGTGATGGTGTGAGTTTAAAGGAAAACAAGTGATATCTGTTATACAGTAGTCATGTCAGTTTATTAACAACTTTACAATACATGCTGTTGTTCTTTTCCAACACAACTAACTATTCTATTTACCCACTAAGCTAATTAACAGCTAGGCCCCTAGGCAAGCCTTGATTAGTCAAGGAGTGCCCACCCCAGACAGTCCGGCAACAGATCTATTTAACAAGCTTTCTTTTCACATCTATCTTCTCACTAAGTCTCAAGTTGTAAAAAATATGTCTACACACCCTAAGGAGATATAGGCATTAGCAGTGCTAAACTCTTGTATCAATCCCAGAAAGGTATTCATTTTAAACACATAATAATATATAAATCCAGCATAATGTCCTCATTATAAACAAAAAAAAAAAGTATAAAAAAAAGTCTCTGTAGAGTAATCAGCTGTAACAAAATAACCAACAGTGCGTGGGGGAGTGTTGAAAAATTTTTAATCATAATTAATTCCTCAGAATCGTCATCCCTTCACCACACCACGTGGGACACCGCTCCCTTAAGATTTTACACTCACTAGAAATCAGGTGAAATTCAGCCTTAAACTTCACAAATAAGCGGACTTCCTCCTCTGGTCATTGGATCATGGTACGGATTACCTCTTTAGCTTCTAACTTAATTTCATCAGTATTAGGTCTTTATGGGTTCACACTCCTCCATAAAATCTTTCAACGATTGCTCAGTACCTGCCCATTGAATATCAGATCGTCTATAAATCTTTTGTAAAAAATAATTTCCTTCTTCTCCTTACCAAAGATATGTTTATCCTCCCATTCGCTCATAAAGAGGTTGGCAAGGTTCGGCGCAAACTTTGCGCCCATTGCCACACCTCTCAACTGGGTATAGAATTTGCTGTCATACCAAAAGTAGTTTTGTTAGAGGCAGAAATCTAGAACCATTCCTAAAAACCTCTTCTGTACATAGGGCAAATCATCTCTCTTACTGAATGCCCAATTCAGGGCTAATATGGCATTGACGTGTTGGATCACGTATACAACGATGCCACGTCGGCAGTTACCAAAAATATATCAGCTTGTATGGGTATTATTAATTCTTTTAACAAAAATAATAAATAACTTGTGTCCTTAACCACTTCAGCCCTGGAAGGATTTACCCCCTTCCTGACCAGAGTACTTTTTACAATTTGGCACTGCGTCGCTTTAACTGCTAATTGCGCGGTTATGCAATGCTGTACCCAAACAAAATTTGTGTCCTTTTCTTCCCACAAATAGAGCTTTCTTTTGATGCTCTGCAGTTTTTATTTTTTGCGCTATAAACGGAAAAAGACCGAAAATTTTGAAAAAAATGATATTTTCTTCTTTTTGTTATAAAAAAAATCCTATAAACTCAATTTTAGTCATATATTTAGGCCAAAATGTATTCGGCCACATGTCTTTGGTAAAAAAAAATGTCAATAAGCGTATATTTAGTGGTTTGCGCTACAAATTAGGGTACATTTTCTGGAATTTACACAGCTTTTAGTTTATGACTGCCTATGTCATTTCTTGAGGTGCTAAAATGGCAGGGCAGTACAACCCCCCCCCCAAATGACCCCATTTTGGAAAGTAGACACCCCAAGGAAATTGCTGAGAGGCATGTTGAGCCCATTGAATATTAATTTTTTTTTGTCCCAAGTGATTGAATAATGACAAAAAAAAAAAAAAATTACAAAAAGTTGTCACTAAATGATATATTGCTCACACAGGCCATGGGCATATGTGGAATTGCACCCCAAAATACATTCAGCTGCTTCTCCTAAATACGGGGATACCACATGTGTGGGACTTTTTGGAAGCCTAGCCGTGTACGGGGCCCCGAAAACCAATCACCACCTTCAGGATTTCTAAGGGCGTAAATTTTTGATTTCACTCCTCACTACCTATCACAGTTTTGAAGGCCATAAAATGCCAAGATGGCACAAACCCCCCCCCCAAATGACCCCATTTTGGAAAGTAGACACCCCAAGCTATTTGTTGAGAGGCATGTTGAGTCCATGGAATATTTTATATTTTGACACAAGTTGCAGGAAAGTGACAATTTTTTTTTTTTGCACAAAGTTGTCACTAAATGATATATTGCTCACACAGGCCATGGGCATATGTGGAATTGCACCCCAAAATACATTTAGCTACTTCTCCTGAGTATGGAGATAACACATGTGTGGGACTTTTTGGGAGCCTAGCCGCGTACGGGGCCCCGAAAACCAATCACCGCCTTCAGGATTTCTAAGGGCGTAAATTTTTGATTTCACTCCTCACTGCCTATCACAGTTCCGGAGGACATGGAATGTCCAGATGGCACAAACCCCCCCCCCCAAATGACCCCATTTTGGAAAGCAGACACCCCAAGCTATTTGCTGAGAGGCATGGTGAGTATTTTGCAGCTCTCATTTGTTTTTGAAAATGAAGAAAGACAAGAAAAAAAAATTTTTTTTCTTTTTTCAATTTTCAAAACTTTGTGACAAAAAGTGCGGTCTGCAAAATACTCACTATACCTCTCAGCAAATAGCTTGGAGTGTCTACTTTCCAAAATGGGGTAATTTGGGGGGGGGGGGGGGGTTGAACTGTCCTGGCATTTTAAGCACAACGTTTAGAAGCTTATGTCACACATAACCCACTCTTCTAACCACTTGAAGACAAAGCCCTTTCTGACACTATTTGTTTACATGAAAAAATATTTTTTTTTTTGCAAGAAAATTACTTTGAACCCCCAAACATTATATATTTTTTTTAAAGCAAAGGCCCTACAGATTAAAATGGTGGGTGTTTCATTTTTTTTTCACACAGTATTTGCGCATCGATTTTTCAAACGCATTTTTTGGGAAAAAAAACACACTTTATTTAATTTTAATGCACTAAAACACACTATATTGCCCAAATGTTTGATGAAATATAAAAGATGATCTTAGGCCGAGTACATGGATACCAAACATTTAGAATTACAGAGGAGGTCTACTGCTAAAATTACTGCCCTCGATCTGACCTTCACGGTGATACCTCACATGCATGGTGCAATTGCTGTTTACATTTGACGCCAGATCAACGCTTGCGTTCGCTTTTGCGCGAGAGCAGGGGGGGACAGGGGTGCTTTTTTTTTCTTTATTATTTTTTTTGCTTTTTTATCTTATTTTTAAACTGTTCCTTTCATTTTTTTTTTTTTAATCATTTTTATTGTTATGCCAGGGAATGTAAATATCCCCTGTGATAGCAATAGGTAGTGACAGGTACTCTTTTTTTTAAAGATCGGTGTGATAAAATGCTTTCCCAATTTCCCAATGGCGCTGTTTACATCCGGCGAAATCTAAGTCATGAAATGCTTGTAGCTTCCGGTTTCTTAGGCCATAGAGATGATTGGAGCCATTCTGGTCTCTGATCAGCTCTATGGTCAGCTGGCCGAATCACCGGCTGCATTTTCAGGTTCCCTGTTGGGACAGGCGAGCCAGAGAAAAACATGGAAGACGGTGGGGGGGGGGGGGGACATTCTCTCCCACTGCTTGTAAAAGCAGTCTAGAGGCTAATTAGCCACTAGGATTGCTTTTACATGAAAGCCGACCGCTGGCTGAAAAGAATGATACCAAGATGATACCTAAACCTGCAGGCATCATTCTGGTATAACCACTCAAAGTCGTGAATGACATACCTGAAAACAAAAAAATGGTTAACAATAAAACACAGTAAACAGTAAAGTATAAAAAATTACATACCTGAAAAGTAAACATGATAAAACATAACAACAATAAAACATTGCAGAATAGAATGCAGTAAAAAAGAGCAGAACAATAGAGAGAGAATAGAGCGAGAGAGAACAATAAAACGACAACTATTTTTGTTTTTTTTTATTTTATATATTTTTTTTGTTTTTTTTAAACTTTTTATTGTAACTTTTATAACTGTAACCGGTTCTAGGTTTGGGTCTCTGAAAATGCGATGGCATCTTGGGAGACCCTGTGAAAGTGTGCCTAGTCTGTGCAGTGCTGTAGCCTACCCTAATAACTAGTGCATGGTAGCGTTCAAAACATTCACCAGTGCAAAGACCAGGATTGTCAGGACAGGCGGGACAATAATAGCGGGTGTCATGCCTATATCCACGCTTGCTGCAGACACGACATCTTTTTTGGGGGTTCGTTGGGTAGGGGTACTCGGGAGGACATAAAGAAAATGCCTCTCATGCAGCCGACTGCATTTGGTTGGGGATGTGAATGGGGGAAGTACAGGTGCTGCAGAAGTGGTGGGTTCCCAATTAGGATTGGCGAATGCAGCAGGAAGGGCATTATGGGCACGACGGGCCTGTGTTTGTCTTCTTCTTGGTGGCAGCGGGACACTACTTGTGCTTACCACCTGCTTGAACTGCATTTATGGGACTCGCCACGTCACCAAGTGTTACTGCAGTGCTGGTTTGACTACGACCGGGGTGTACTAGGCCGCTGGCGCTTGCCAGTTCACCAAAACGCTACCAAAAAAACTGTTAGCGATCGAAGGGATCAGGCCTGACTCTGCGAATGCTGCAGTTATGTGTTTAGTGTTTTGTAAGTGTCAGTGATCGATCGATACTGCACTTGGGTGGGCTGGACCGGGCAGAGGGGCAAAACGCAGCAGGTATCTGGGCTGATCCCGCTAACACTGCGTTTTTGGGAACCCTAAACTGCTGGGGACGCTAGTATAGATCTAATCGGATCAGATATTGATCCGTTCAGATACTATACCACTAAGGGAGGTGTACGGTGTGTGCGTGGGTGTTAGCGCTACTGGCGCTAACCTGACGCTGCCTGGGGCTGGTGCTTGCCAGTTCACCAAAACGCTACCAAAAAAACTGTTCGCAGGGATCAGGCCTGACTCTGCGAACGCTGCAGTTATGCGTTTAGTGTTTTGTAAGTGTCAGTGATCGATCAATACTGCACTTGGGTGGGCTGGGCCGGGTGGAGGGGCAAAACACAAGTGCTAGCAGGTATCTGGGCTGATCCCGCTAACACTGCGTTTTTGGGAACCCTATACTGCTGGGGACGCTAGTATAGATCTGATCGGATCAGATATTGATCCGTTCAGATACTATACCACTAAGGGAGGCGTATGCTGCGTGCGGCGTGGGTGTTAGCGCTACTGGCGCTAACCTGACGCTGCCTGGGGTGACGCATATCACCGCCGGGCGATCAAGGGGCTAAACCTTTATTAGGTAATAAATGGCGGGTGCCCTAACACTATAAAAAATAAACTAACTAACCAGTGTCACCCGTAACAGTTATACGGTGATCACTGGTGAAAAGGTTAACTAGGGGGCAATCAAGGGGTTAAAACCTTTATTAGGTAGTATATGGGGGTCACCAAAACGCTACCAAAAAAACTGTTAGCGATCGCAGGGATCAGGCCTGACTCTGTGAAAGCTGCAGTTATGCGTTTAGTGTTTTGTAAGTGTCAGTGATCGATCGATACTGCACTTGGGTGGGCTGGGCCGGGCAGAGGGGCAAAACGCAGGTGCTAGCAGGTATCTGGGCTGATCCCGCTAACACTGCGTTTTTGGGAACCCTAAACTGCTGGGGACGCTAGTATAGATCTGATCGGATCAGATATTGATCCGTTCAGATACTACACCACTAAGGGAGGTGTACGGTGCATGCGTGGGTGTTAGCGCTACTGACACTAACCTGACGCTGCCTGGGGCTGGTGCTTGCCAGTTCAACAAAACGCTACCAAAAAAACTGTTAGCGATCGCAGGGATCAGGCCTGACTCTGCGAACACTGCAGTTATGCGTTTAGTGTTTTGTAAGTGACAGTGATTGATCGATACTGCACTTGGGTGGGCTGGGCTGGGCCGGGCGGAGGGGCAAAACGCAAGTGCTAGCAGGTATCTGGGCTGATCCCGCTAACACTGCATTTTTGGGAACCCTAAACTGCTGAGGACGCTAGTATAGATCTGATCGGATCAGATATTGATCCGTTGAGATACTATACCACTAAGGGAGGCGTATGCTGCGTGCGTGGGTGTTAGCGCTACTGGCGCTAACCTGACGCTGCCTGGGGCGACGCATATCACCGCCGGGCGATCAGGGGGCTAAACCTTTATTAGATAATAAACGGCGGGTGCCCTAACACTATAAAAAATAAACTAACTAACCAGCGTCACCCGTAACAGTTATACGGTGATCACTGGTGAAAGGGTTAACTAGGGGGCAATCAAGGGGTTAAAACCTTTATTAGGTAGTATATGGGGGTCCCTGTCGCTATAAAACGCTGACGGCGAACCTAAATATTTACCTCCCTATCTATCGTCACCAGTGACACTAATACAGCGATCAGAAAAATGATCGCTTAGTGACACTGGCGATGGGGGCTGATCAAGGGGTTAAAACTTTATTAGGGGGGGTTAGGGGGGTATTCTAGACCTAAAGGGGGCTAACACTAACTGCCCTACCACTTCTAACTGTCACAAACTGACACCAATGCAGTAAAAAAAAAAAAAACTGCTTGGTGTCAGTGTGACGGGGGGGGGGGTGATTAGGGGGTGATCGGGGGGTAATCGGGGGTGATGGGGGGTGTAAAGTATGCCTGGCATGTTCTACTGTGTGTGTGTGTTGGTGTAATTCACTCAGATGTCTTCTCTCCTAGCCGAGGAGAGATGACATCATTTCCTCTGCCTCTGTGTACTATATAGAGGCAGGGGAAGATTCTCATTGGCTGGGAGCGATCGCGAGGGGGGGGGCACGAATGGATGGCCTCCCCCTCATCTCTGAACGCTCCCAGACAGAAGCCGACAGCCTCGGGCACCGGGGGGGTCCGATCGCACCTCCGTTCAGGGGCGTCGGCATTGCAACTGTGGGCGCCGGGCTGTGGCTTCACAGCCAGGCACCCACTGCACATGCGCGAGCGGCGCCACGCGCCATGATTGGCCGCTCAGTCACCTGGGACCTGTAATGGGTCCCAGGTGATTGACAAGAGGGAGGGAGCAGAGCCAAGTCCTTCCTGTGCCAAAGGGGAAGTGATGTCACCAGCCCAGGCACTGAAAGAGGCAGACTACGAGGGACCCCCTAGCAACAGGCATTTAGAGGTGAGTTAAAAAAAAAAATTTCCAAATGTTTTTTTTTATTTTTTTTTAGGAATTTTCATGTATTTTTTATTTTTTTGGGTGGAACACCACTGTAAGGTAGGCTTTAGTTTTAAAACGCTGGCTTGGAGAAAATTGTTCAGGTACTGGCCCACTCTTGAAGAGACTGAGCCAATACTATTCACAATTGGTCTCGCTGGAGGAATCACAGAATCTTTATGGATTTTTGGCAATGTGTATATTGTCGGTATCCTATTGTAACTCGGTGATAAGTATCTTTTTACTTTCTTAGTAATGACCCGTGTATAGTAGCCATACTCAACCAAATTGCTGAAATCATCTCTAAAATCAGCTGTTGGGTCTTTTCTTAGAACTTTACATGTCTCTGTATCTGCTAACATACTAGACAATTGGGAGTGGTAAAATTTTTTATCAAGTATAACCCCCCCCCTTGTCCGCAGGGCGTATTATCACCTCTTTTCTTTTCTCCAATGCCTCAATCCCTTTTCGAATATATTTAGGGTTAATATTCTTTTTAGGTTCAAATCCTTCCAGATCTGTTAACACTAGTTGCTTGAAAACTTCTACACGGTGATTGGCTGGTTGTGGTGGGTTAAATAAAGATTTGTTCTTTAGACCACCATCTGACCTCTTTCGATTCGATTGATTTCCTCCTACGCACTCCATTACCCCAAAAAAATTTTTTTCTGATGTATTTGTGAATGTCAATATAGATGTTAAATTTATTAATGGGTTTCTTTGACGCACATTTCAAAGCTGCATTAAGAATATTAATTTCCTTATCCTTTAATGCAATGTTGGCTAAATTGTATATCCCAGCTAGTCGGTCTCCCTTTTTTTTTGGACTCGGTACCCTGATCTACACCCCCTATAGTGTCTCTTCTTATTTGTCCTGATGGGGGGGCGGGGTGATTCCCTATCGGGAGGTCTCCACCACCCCTGCTGATTGGCAAAATGAGGCATGGGAGGGGGTCGCTCTCTCTAGGGTCTGCCCCCTCATCTTCTGCCCTGTGCCCTTCCTCCCCTCCCTAAAAAAGGCGGTGGTCGTGGAGACTCTAGTATTCCGTCATCATAATGATCATATAAAGGATTAAATCTATTATGAGTTTGCACAGGGTATGGACTCCAACTCTCCCTCTCATCATGCCTATAGTTGGCATTTTTTTGTGAATGACTGGGACCTCCTTGATTATTAATCACGGACGTCTCAAGTTGGCAGAGACTATCATGGCTTCTGTGACTGTTAAATATGGTATTAACATATTATCTTGCATTATATAACAGGACATCTTCCTGAATGCTTGTACCCCTCTCAAATGCCAGGGTCCATAGTCAGTAGGCAAGAGGCTACCCTGCAGTCCCCTCTAAAAGCCCCTATCCAAGGTGGGTCTGTCACAGTGTGCTTCATCCTTGAAAAAGCTGCTGAAAACTGATGACATGATTGTGAAGAGCTGGATAGTTTGCTTTAGGAAGATAAAACCTATAAAAGTTCAGTAAAGAGGCACTATAAATTTTTTCTTCAGCCACATGTGTTTGCTAAGTGTAAATGCATTTTTTTTTTAAATTCCCCAAAAGAATCAACATTTTTAGGTAAGTTTATGATTTTGTGTTGGGCTGCATTCATAGCCATCTTTGGCCGCATGCAGCCCGTGGACAGCAGGTCTCACACTCCTGTTCTGATCGCTCTCCACTCTATACAAAACAAAACAAAAATATTTGCTTTTAGTTATATTTTGCTTCTCATATAAGCCACCTGTTCAACCAGAAGCGCCCACTACTCACTCCATGGGGCCTGTCCACCACACTGCCTCACCCAGGCGTGCCAGTGACATGGGGCTAAACTGTAAAGCCCACTCACCACGCTCCTGGTCTCTCTTGACAAAAGCATGTCTTCATGCCGGGGATACTAGATACTTCAAGCCTAAAGGTTTCTTGTGGCTCCAGGATAGCGCCTCTCTTTTTCTGTTTATCCACCACTGACCCCTAGCTAGACCAGATTTACGACACTGTTGGATTACCAGGATTCCTCTTTACCAAGTGGGAGTTTCTAAGGGATGCACTGTCTAACTTGGCTTAACAGGATGCCTCCTGTTACTCAACTGCAAGGTTACTGGAATCCACTTCAGACACATGAAGCAGCCAGAGGCTCAGTCCAACATAGTTTTGTTCTAGCAATCACAGTTCCTGTAAAGTATTTAACATCTCCTCAGCCCTCAATGCTTTGCATCTCTCATTTAAGTATAATAATTCTCTTTAAGTGTGGAAATGTACCTCTTGTGCCCAGCATCAGGAAAGGCCCCTCCAGGGAATGTAGAAAGAACAAATCTCAGTCCCTAGATGCTCTCCCTCATGGCTCCTCTTCTTCCCATAGCCAGCAACTACCCTGAGCTAAGTTCCTCTCAAGCTTTTTTAAGAGGTCCTGCCAGGAAGAAAATGAAAGATTTTAAAAGACCAGAGCACTTAAATGGGCCACAAAGTGAACCGGCCTACAAGCTTTAAAATATGAATTTTGTTAGAAAAGTAATTTTTTATATTTGTATATCTTCAGCTTTCATTATAATATGATTCTTAAATGTCCTTGTTCAGGTAGTTCCTGTTATACCATAACAATGAAATATGTCACGCAGCCGTTGGAGTGCATGTAGACAGGAAGTGCCTGCGCTCCGATAGAGACCGCAGTGTTGACTCCACATTTCACTCTGCATTTTACACTACATTTTATGTACCATTCATAGAATATAGAGTGCATTGTGCATCCTTCATTGTTCATTGTTTCTAGAATTCTCTCTGTATAACATTGCAAAGAATTGATTGCTTGATTGGAAGAGAGGCCAGTCACTCAAATTTTTTTTAATCAAAACTTTGTTATTTGTTGATGAATAAAATGATTATACAGACGTATACCAAATATTGACAAGACCAAAAACAGTTACAATCTGTCAAAGGTACAGTATACAGATCCTCAAATATGAACATATAGTTTACAATTCACCTAGGCATAACAATTAGATCGAACTTTTAGCACTTAGTTGAACATCCATTGCGTCATTGTAAAACACTTTTCTTTCTTTATGCTATCGAAATAAGATAGACCAAGTATCTAACAAAACAGAACTAAAACACAAAACTGTTCTCTCTTCCGTTCTTTTTCCACCCAGCCTCACCACCGACTCATATTATTTTACAGTAGGCATACTAGAGGGGTGGAGGGTACCAGTACCTGGTAGGGCAAACAACAGGGGCAACAACGGGCACCTCTGACGAGTGCCCCTATGCAATGACAATGGCAGGGAGAGGTTATTACTAATGTGGAGTCTGGCCCTGGGAGCCAAATAGAGGACTTTCAACCAGTTAATAAACTGGTCACCCAGACCGAAGCGGGCTAGGATCTCCCAGAGGTAGGGCCACTCCACACTATCAAACACCTTAGCGGCATCTAAGGAGAGTACAGCCCTACTCCCAGGATTATCCACTGGCATTTGTAGATTTAGAAAAAGGCAGTCTAATATTGTTGGCCGTGGATCTAGTGGGTGACCTCTATGCACCAGTCCCCCAATTACTTTGGAGAGTCTATTCGCCAGTACTCGGGCCAGGAGCTTGACATCTAAGTTCAGGAGGGAGATGGGGTGGTATGAATCCGGTAGAAGCTTGTCCTTCCCCGGCTTAGAGATCACCACTATGATGGCTTCCTGCATGCTATCCGGTAGACATCCCCTTTCCGCGGCCCCAGAAAGGGCCTGTAAGAGTGGCGGAAGACGGATGTCGTCATAGCGCGAGTAAAACTCTGCAGGGAGCCCATCCGAACCCGGAGATTTATGTTTTTTAGCTCCCTCCAAGGCCTCTGTCAATTCTCCGATAGTGATCGGGAGCTCAACATGACCCTGTGAGTCTCCGAGACCTGAGGGAAAGTACAGTCCCGTAAGAATGACTCTAGCTCTGAGGAACTAGCATTAGTCTTTGAGGAGTAGAGGTCCGTGTAAAATTGGTGAAAGACTTGCAGTATATCAGAATTGAGATTATGAATATCCCCTGTCCCTGACCTAATGGGTAGAATGGAGGCTGTGTCCCTCTGTTCCCTGGCCGCTAAAGCAAGGAGATGGACCGTGTTCTCACGCTCCTCATAATACTCCTGTTGTAAGAAGAATCTCCTCTTCTCAGCTGCAGACAGCACTATGGAATTATACAGTGATTGGGCCTCAGTCCATGCCTCTCCAGTTGCTTGGGTAGGGTCGGTGACCATTGCTTGCTCTCTAGTTTGTAATTCAGCATGTATTCTGGCTTCCCATTCTCCCGACCTCCTTTTAACACCCGTTATCTCTCGAATGAGACATCCCCTCAGGAATTCCTTGCAAGAGTCCCACACAACAGCAGCCCTCGCGGAGCCCCTGTTGAAGCGGAGGAACTCCCCCAAGGCACTGGGAATCCCATCCAGGGATGGCAACAGCGTCAACCAGAAGGGATTAATCCACCAGAGGGGTCTAGTTTCCTGGGCCACAACATCTATCCTTACCCAAAAGGGAGAGTGGTCAGAGAGCAGGCGGGGCTCATATGCTACACTTAGTACCCTCTGCATAAGGATCACATTCCCCAAACGTGAGAGGCCCCCAGGCTGAGTAACATGAATAACATTTGGCCGTAGGATATCTCTTCCGCCACACATCTTTCAGACCCAAGTTGGATAATAAAGAAGCAAATATGGCTTTACCAGTAGCACGGTTTACTAATCTGGGAGTTAGGGACAGTCTGTCTAAGTGTGGATCAATGACATCACCCAGAACCAGGACCGGTACGTTGGTATATAGAGCCATAAACTGGGCTAATTTTTTGAGAGGATCTGAGGAGAAAGGCGGAGGGACATACATGACAGCAACAATACATACAAATTTGTTGAGCTTGCGTAGTAGAAACACAAATCTGCCCTCCCCGTCAATCCTCTGCTGCAAACCCTCAAGGGTGACACTCCCCGAGATCAGTATACTAACACCCCTCGAGCTGGAGTATACAGAGTGGAATTGCGAGGGATATTTGCGTGATCGCAGCAGATGAACCAAGTCAGGTCGCAGATGCATCTCCTGAAGACAGATTAAGTGGGGCTGCAGCCTGGAGAAATACTTAAAAATTGCACCCCTCTTGGTTTTATCCCCCAATCCCCTTATATTCCATGATAGGAGCATTAGCCACTTAACACTACTATTCGCCATAGTCAGGTATATTGGTAATGTGTAGCAGAGGCCCGGAGGCCCATCTTAAAGTACAATCACCATGGTATTTGAGGTAAACAGTAATAGCATTTGTAAATAGTATGGATCCCAACATACCCATCCCATCACAGACTCAAATCTTAGCTCTATATGCCATCTTGTGGAGATTATGGATAGTAGCATGACTGCTGAGGTGCAATAAGCCCAGGTCCCATACCATAATTTACCATGACAACTTATAACGCCTTACCCCTTCTTCCCATCCAATAAAGACCACATACAACCGTTAATGTGGGAAAGGGCAAGGCCACAGCTTTTATTAACTCAAAACATAACATTAACGATTTAAACGGTGCCAGTCACAGTTGCACTGTGAGCACACAATTCCAAATGTAAAAGGGAGATGAAGGAGGGGCCTGTCCTTACCATAAGTGCCGGACCGGCCGTCTATCTTCCAATTACCATCAAGGGCATAACTAATCATCCATGTTTTCTGGCAAGGTCACCAAAACCGCCACCCGCCAGTCAGTAAGCTACTGACGGGCGCCCCACCGCAGCCAGCGCTTGTTCCACACCCCTCTGAAGTCCCAGATTAAAGATGTCCAGATCAATCTCGTTGAGATGGACATCATCCCTCCTCAGCAAGTCAGTGTTGTCTCCTTCCAGATCTCTGTGAGGGACCACAACCCCCCCGATCCGACGGACGAATTTGGACACCTGAGCATTAACTTTCCGGCGAAAATTCTCCAAGCAGGGGCCAGGGACGTCTCGCGCCCATATTGAGTGAGGAATTATTTCAGACCAGACGAAAGTCATACTGGTGAATAATGCGAAACACTGAGCAATATCGCTTTTAATTGCAGAAATGAGATCCACAGACCGTGTGTAGCCAACATCGTTCCCACCAGCATGAACAACCAGGATAATATGACCTGACACATGGGCCCGGAGCTGCCAACATTCCGTCGAGACCTGATACCAACGCAACCGGCGCAGCCCAAGCCAGCGAATTCTTGCCACATTGGATGAGAAGCCCAGGTTTCTGCCGTAATTACGGATCTCCGCACAGCAAGCGGCCCAGAAGACAAATGAATCACCCAGTATCCATATTTGAGCCGGGGGGAACCTGAAAAATTAACACAAAAGATGTGGGCGGATATACAGTGAAAAACGAGATGACTCCCATCTCCCCAGTCGCTGAAGTTCCGTATCGGAAAACCCCAAACCAGAAGCGGCGGTTGCAGCGCCTATTCGAAACGAATGGGTGCAGAAAGGTAAGCCTAAGGCTTCGAGGCAAAGGCGAAAAACCCTTAAAAATTGGAACCGACTCAGCGAGGAGGAGTCAGCGTGTACGAAAAACGTGGGGGACAGGGGGCGCGCGGAAACAAACGGGAAAGCCAGTGACACCAGGCAAAATGGGCCGCCGCAATGGTGCAGCACTACTCGGTGGCCCCTACCGAAGCTGTCGGTTTTGGATGTGTGCAGCAAAACCGTGACGCTACGCTCCGCCAAAGAAACGTCTTCCGACCGAATACCCCCCGGAGACGACCTGGATTTAGCAACTAATTCACTGATGCGAAAGGCCCCAAAAAACGGCCACGAAAAAGCCACCCAGAAAAGAAGGGTCTCAAACTCAGATGAGCATACCTCCGGCAACAAGGACAAAATTCCCGATAGGATCTGGAGGGAAATCGGGCGCCTGGAATCGGGGAGATATGTGATACGTTTCCAACCCCGCAATACCCGTCGAACTGTGAAAGCTTTAGTGACATCCTCCCACCCAAGGAGTTGGAACCAAAAGGACAGGGCCGACATGGCAGAAGAAACGGTAGAACCCGAGACACCCTTTTCCTGTAATTGGACAAGGTAGGCAAATAAAGCCAAATGGCTATCATCTGGGGAAGAAATGGAAAACTCACCGCCCGACGCTTGGGGCCACTCGTGCCAGACCCGACAATACGACGCCCATGTCCGCGAAGAAAGTGATGACCGAAGAAGCTCTAGCAATCCCCGGAAACGAGGTTCCATAAGTGGGCCGGACAGGGGAGGCCCTCCAACGAAGCCGATGGAGCCAGGGAACGAAAACGGAGAAACTGTTGGCGGGAAAGAGCATCGGCAATATCGTTAGAAACTCCCGGAACATGTTTTGCCTTAATATAAATGTTAAAATGCAAACATTTCAGGACTAAAAAACGCAACAGCGAAACGACTGGAGGGGAACTGGCTGATTGTTTGTTCACTACCTGCACTACGCTCATATTGTCCGACCAGAAGATTACCTGATGATTGCGCAACTGTTCACCCCAGAGCTCCATGGCTACGATGATCAGAAAAAGCTCCAACAGGGTGAGGTTGCACAACAAGTCCATGCGGGCCCATGAGGCCAGCCAACATTCCGCAGACCACTCCCCACGGAAGAAAGCGCGGAAACCACAGGAGCCTGCAGCATCAGTGTATAACTCCAGCTGTGAGTTTGGTACCTCCTCCCGCAACCAACAAGACTGTACGTTGTAAGACTGCAAAAAAGTTAGCCAAATCCCCAAGTCGGCCCGCATGGGCTTGGTGATCCGGACGTAGTGGTGAGGGGCTGTAACGCCCTTCGTAGCCCAGGACAGGCGCCTGCAGAAGGCTCTCCCCGTGCGTATGACCCTACAGGCAAATACCAGGTGACCCAGCAACGATTGTAGCTGCTTCAACTGCAGTTTCTTTGCCCCTTTAGCCAAACGAACCAAGGAGAGAAGCCTGGTCAGCTTATCACTCGACAGACGAAAGACCATAGCCACTGTGTCAATCTCAATCCCCAGAAAAGCCAGTACCGTAACCGGACCCTCGGTTTTGTCCACGGACAGTGGGACGGCGAAAAGCCGGCAAATATCCTGAAAAACAGAGAGAAGGCGTTGACACTGCCCACTGCCCGCGGGGCCCACGAAAAGGAAATCATCCAAGTAGTGCAGAAGGGACTGAAACCCAGCCTCCTGGGTGACCACCCACTCAAGGAAGCTGCTAAATAACTCAAAGAAATAGCACGAAATGGCGCAACCCATGGGCAGCCACATGTCAAAGAAATAGCTTCCTTGGAAGTAGCAACCCAGGAGATGGAAACAGTCCGGGTGGACCGGAAGAAGGTGAAAAGCGGACTCAATATCCGCTTTTGCCAAGAGAGCGGATCGCCCTGCTGTCCTAACGTGGTGAAGTGCCTTATCAAAAGACGCGTAGTGGACCCTGGATTCCTCCCGATCGATTCCGTCGTTGATCGAGGAGCCAGAAGGGTAGGATAAGTGATGAATGAGACGGAATTTACCACTCGCCTTTTTTGGGACCACACCAAGTGGGGACACCCGCAGGTTGTGGAAAGGGGGAAGATCAAAGGGGCATGCCATGCGCCCCAGTTCCAACTCCTTCTGCAGCTTCTCGGCCACGACGGACTCGAATTCCGCAGCCAATTTCAAATTTGGAGACATAGTCGGGGCGTCCGACAGGGAAAAGGGGATCCAGAAACTGTGATCCAGGCCATCCTTCAGGATCAGGGCCTCCCTATGAAGCCGGTCTAGCCAGGCAAGCATCTCTAAGACGTTCACCGGCGTCCTCCGGCTTAGGAAGGTCAGTCTTGGCTCCTGCCCTGGGAAGCGGCTGTCTACCCTTCCTAAAACACCGGCTGGCGGGGTGAGCACCCCCACAGCTGGAGCACTCGTGCCTGAAGCGACAGGCGGAGTACCATTTACAGTGGCTTTCATTGAAAAGCCAACAGATACCCTTTTTTGAAGCGGCCGCCGCTCCGGATTGAGGAGCGCCGACCGCGGACTGAAAGGACGATGGCCTGTGGGGGCACATAAGCAGCAACCACAGGCTACCATCCTGACAGTCGAAGCGAAGCTCTTTCCGTGCCTCTATTTTTTGGCGAAACTGGGTGTCATACTGGAACCAACACTGACCCCTATAAACTTTGTACGCCCCCCAAATGAGATCTAAATAACAGAACAACGAAGTCGCCAACTCCGGGAAACGCTCGCAGAGCACTCCCGCATAGGCGCAGAACCCCTGCAGCCAGTTCCCGAAAGTCCTAGGAAGCTGTTTGGGTTTTCGCCGTGCGCCGATACGTCCACCCGACGAGATTTATCGATCGTCTCCCTATCCGGCGGCACGAGGGCGAGGAAATCAATGAATTCGCATCGCCAAATCTTTTCTTTCGTCTCCTCCGGTAGGTGGGTACCAGTGGGCGCGACTGCCCACAAGGCACCACTGGGAGGGGGGTGGGATTGGGCGCCACGCCCGAAACACCCATACTTGAAAGAACCGATTTGACGACCGACGCTATGCAGTCTTCAGGGCCCGATACAGAATCATCAGCTGACCTACCCCAAATCAGTTCACAGTTATACTCACTGATCCTCGGAGGCATCACCGATGACGGGCGACCAACCGGGGAATCGGTTTCCGAAACGACTCTGGAAGGCTGTAGACTGAGACGGCCAGCACCGTGAAGACCAACGGGGCCGTGTTCCACAGGACCGTCCCGACCTACGGAGAGATCCAGGGGCGGGGGTCCCACCACCGACCCGGAAGAGTCCCCCTGGCAGAGGGCAGCGGCTGAGCAAGTGCAGGAACATCTACTGGTTCTGGCTGGCTGACCCGGGGCGGGAGCTGCCGCCAGCCCGGGTCTGGAGCCAGATTCTCCCGCCCTGCTGGCGTGGGGAGACGGGAACGGGTGACTGCTGCAGACGTCCGACCAGATCCTCCGGCCTAGCCAGGCGCATGGGGGGGCAAGCCCCAGCGGTGGGATGGAGGTCAAGGACAAGCGTTCATCCTCCGCCCGGCTGGGTGCAGGAGGACGGCGGTGGGCATGGAGTGGAGGAGGAGGGGTGTCCGCGAAAGCCGACAGACCCACACCCGTCCTTCCGGGCACAGAGGGGGCATACCCTGCCCGGGATGTGATGTTAGAGGGACAAACCGGGGGATGGAACCGGTCCCCCACCCGTCCGGGCGCAGGGGGGGTCCTAGTCTGGGAGCCGTCATTGGAGGATGGCCAGGGGCTGGCTGAGACCCCGCCCAAGAGGGCGCCGGGGGAGACTGCACCTGCCTAGAAATATTAGTTGTGCTGCCTGGTGAAAAATGACCCCCCTGCCCATCCGAGCGCTGAGGGGTGCTGTTCACATTGGCACTGTGGGGACAAACGAAAAGCCAAATCTGAAACTCCCACCCAGCCTGGCGCAGGGAGTGAGCTGGCCGCCAGGGGGAGCCGATCCTGCTCCAAGCCCCCGTCGAATCCGATGTCCGTGGGATTCGACGCAGAGGCCGTGATGGAAGCAACAGGCAGGGGCGAACAGGTCCGACCCCTGCCTCCCGACCTCCTAGAAGACAGCCAGGCAGAGGAACGGAGCGATCGCTCACCCGCCGCCCCCCCCCCCCCCCCGTCGGCCGCTGGGGCGGAAGCAGGTACTGCACCGTACGAAGCCGAGCAAGGGAGCACTCTGGCTCCATCCCAACCTCGTGCCAAACTCTGGGCAGGGGGGGGAGAGGGGGGAACCACCGAGCAGGGGCTATGCGAGCGCGGGCACCGGGGGGAAGGCCGTGAAGCAGCCCTGAAGCTAGGAGAGGGGGACCGCCCAGGGGGGGCACGCCGGGAGCGGGCGGCCGAACCCCGCTTACCTGCCGGGGAAGCCCTGGGAGCCACCCGAGCAGGGGAGAAAGGGAGGGGAGGAGTAGGAGGGGGACAGTAAGAGGCCGAGGAGGGACTGGGGCTGAGACGGGAAGGTGGGCAGGCACGTCTGCGGGCCCTGTGCCTAACAATCTCCAGAGGGGGAGCAGGGGAAGGGGCAGGGGAAGACACCCCAGGGGACAGGAGGGCAAAGAGCCAGTCAGCCTGACCCCGGAGAGCCAGCTCACGGACCTTAGCCAGGAGGCGATCCGTGTCCATGGTTGGAGCCGCAGGGTCAGGTCCGAGCTCTTCCATGCTTTCGTCCGAAAAGGCCCAGAATCCTCTGGGGTGCCAAATTCTTGAGCTCAGGCCCAACCCCTGTCCCGTCCTGTACCAATTCCAAGTGACCTCAATAGTCACCTTAACTCCTCCCTGGCCATGCCCCCATCAGTCAGGGCTCTCTTTCCCGAGGGGTTCAAGAGGCCTTCAGCAGCATAGGTTCACATAAAAGTCCCACCTGTAGGGAAGAAAAGGTTATGGGCAGAAAAGAGAAAAGAAAACCTGCATATCTAGAGATAGTAAAGTGTCTGGTCAACTGGGCCACACAGATCCAAAGTAAACCCCAACAGTAAGGGGGGTAAAGTCCTCGCAGGACCATTTGCAGGGGCTCCTGTGTAGACCTAAGGGCATAAAGTCTCTTCAAACATTGCAACAGTAGTAGAAACATTAGTGCCTGACTGACACCAGGGCACAAATGTGTAGAGGTTTCGTGCAAAGGGGGAAACAAAGTAGGCAAAACCATCCTCGCCGTGGTGTTGGATAGCAACAAGGCACCAATATTTCAAAGATTAGCAGAGGTATCAAAACACTACCTATGGAGAACGTTGTGCCAAGACCCGCTCCTCTCTATCCAGCCAGTGCATACCTGCAGATGGATTCTCAAAGAAATGTGAGGTACCATTGGCAATCACTTTCAGCTTTGCAGGGTACAACATGACATATTGGACGTTAAGGGTCCGCAGCCGTTTCTTGATATCAGTGAATTTGGATCTCTGTTGTTGCACCTCCGTGGAGAAATCTGGGAATAGTGACACCCTAGTGTTGCCCACCTTTAGGATTCCAGCCACCCTAGCTTTATTCAGGATGGCATCACGATCTTTGTAGTTTAGGAGGCGAAATAGGAAGGGACGCGGTGGGGCCCCCTGTTGTGGTGGTTGTGAGGGGTCATGGTGGGCCCTCTCCATTGCGAACATGGAAGAGAATGCATTGTGGCTGAAGGTGTCTGTTAGCCACTCCTCAATGAATGCCACTGGATTTTTGCCTTCTGCTCTTCCAGGAATGCCCACCGCCCTCACATTGCGGTTCTCCATATCCTCCAAACGGGCCACGTTAGCGGAGGTCACAGAATGCACATGCCTGACATCTCTCTGAAGGGGTTGCCATTCATCTTCTAGAGTACTCAATCGACCTTCTAGGGAAGATGTGCGTTCCCACAGTTTCTGCATATCATGCCTTATTAGAGAGATCTCTACTTTCATGCCCTTCTCTTCCCCTGTCAGTACTGCAATAGATGGGATGCAAGACGTAACTGCAGCGAGGATATCCCTCAGTGTGGGTTCAGGGTCAGTGCTATGTTGCTATGATATGGCCGCCATATTGGGATCATGAGGCAATGTACTCACAGTTGTGGAGGCCGGAGCGTCTGCCACCTGATGGGGGAATACCATCCAGGGATCCCATATCCTCCTCCATAAGCACCTCATCAGAGTCAGGTAGCAGGGGTGGTGGAGGGTCTTTTTGTGCCAGATTTCTGCCGAAGAGGCGCTGAGCTGCCTCCTTCGCTGTGCGGGGCGGCAGGCCGCCATCATGGCCGGGGGTGTCCGGTTGTATTAATGGAGCCAGTCCATGTCTGGACATGGTGGGGCTGAAAATATCCCCAGCTGGGGATAGCAGGGGAGCAGCGGCAGCTGATGCACTTTGTCCCGGGTCTCGGCAGAGCAGGATGGCGGTGCTATCAGGATAATAGTATCGGATTCTCGGCGGAGCTAGTTGCTGCACGTCCTACTCCATGCCGTGTGTGGCTACACCCCCCCCCCTCCCCCAGTCACTCAATTTTGACAGGTCATGTAATAGAGATCTCCTCTGTCCACTTTTTTTCCACATTTAATTTATTTATTTAAATGGGGCATAAGAGTCCCAAAGCATGGGAAGCAAGGTACACATTTGTAGAGCACACTGCTGTGCATTATAAATGTGCAGCTTGATTTTCATTTAAAGTAAAGGCCAAATGCTGCTTTATCACCCAACACCTAAATTACATTCATCTTCTTTAATCAGTGTCATATGTACAGGAAAAGCTTAGCTGAAAAAAATAACACGTATCATTTTAAACACAGTTCTCATACTTTTTTTCCTTTAGATATGGTTAAGTACAGGCACAAAAACTTTCAATTAAATGCTGTATCTTCCTCAATAACCACAAAGGATATAAATCAACTTTGTGTACGCCAAATGCCTTTGCAGACACATTTATTACCTTGTAAAAAGTAGCAGTGACATCATCACTTTGCCGTATATAGCCTGTATGCAGAGCAGAGCTGTGGGACAGACCCAGCAGGCCCACCCATTACACACTGTCTACATTAAACTAAATGGGGCAGATACAGGACCAGTCACCCAGAAAAAGGAGAGGGTGTATGATACCCAATCCCAATACTGTTCTTACTTCCTAGTCTAATTACCGGTCCATAAAATATACCATACATTCACTACTAGGAAAAGAAAAAGTGTGACAGTATCAGGTGGTTGTTACTTCTTATTAATCTCTCATAGTCCAGAATATAGCCAATCTTCCTACTATCACGTGACATTTTGATACACTGTCATGGCTCTACCGTATGCAATTAATAGATAAACGGAGTTCTAGTCCCCTTTTTTACAACTAGGTAGCAACACTCTACCAACCAATGCAGTATATATGAAACCTATAATGGTTCCTACATCCGCACAATTTGTAACTTAAACCAAAAAAATGAATGCATCAAATTAGTAACAGTAATAGCTAGTGAAGTGTCAGCTCAACGAGCCGCTGAGATGGCCGCTCCCCGCCCCTCCACAGCTCAGCGCTCCAATGAGTGTGGAGGAGCAGAGAAGAGAGATACTGACTGACAGCAGCAGCTCTCCTCTCGGGGATCTGTGAGAACCGAGCCATTGGCGATGTTCGATGGCTCGGTTCTCGGTGCAGAGACTGCGAGGGACAGCTGCAGTATTGGTTTGATGCTGCATCCACATAGGTAAGTATGAATCTTTAATTAAAAAAAAAAAAAATCATACTTCTCTTTTAACAGTAATAACAATGAAAAATTTCAAAACACATTCGAAACCGTGTCATCTTGTTTAATTATGTTACCATTAGAAATCCGATTACATGGAAAACGTTAGTTCTGAACAAGGCCCTTAGAACATATACAGGGGGTCCCCGGGTTACAAACAAGTTAGGGACTGTAGGTTTGTTCTTAAGTTGAATCTGTTTGTAAGTCGGAACAGGTACATTTTTTAAGTGTAGCTCCAGCCAAAAAAACTATTTTTAAGCTTTTTGGATAGCATAGGGAAGGGTTATCACCCCTGTAACATTTGTATTGCTGTGTGTGCCCCTGTTTATAAGATTTCACCTCACTTTCTGTCCCAATGACAATTGGATTTTGAAAATTTTGGGTTGTTGTGGAAACAAGCCTTGGTGATAAAGCATCAGTGGAGATAACTTTTCCCCATAATAACTCTTACAGGAGTGAATTTCCCTTCCTAGGGGTAGATTTCCTCTCACTTCCTGTTGTCTCCCTCCGTTTGTAAGTAGAAGTCGTTTGTAAGTCGGATGTTTGTAACTAGGGGACCCCCTGTAATGCAAGAACATACATTACTAGTGTGTAAACAGGGGTTAGAAAGAGCATGGTTTCTTTATCTTTTCTATAAAACCTAAATTAAAACATAGATGGGGATCAGGGAGGAATGAGGGAGAAAAAAGCAAAGGGAGGAGGAAAAGCAAGGCGCTGGTGCAGGGCCAGGGGCTCGACCAAGAAGCCAAAGGATACGAGCAATTAATTACCATTGGGCCTGAACCCATATAACCCAAAGGGACAGGTATGAAGCATAATCTTGTGAACACTGAAAGTTGTGCCAATAATACCACGTTTTGCAGAATTTTTCCTCCTTAAGTTTCATGGCCCTTGTTAGGCATTCCATATAGTTGATCTCGTTAACCACAGCTATCCATTGACCAACTGATGGGGGGTCAGTGTGTTTCCATTTTTGTGGGATGCACACCTTGGCTGCATTAAGCAGGTGGATAAGGAGGGATCTCTTGTACCTATGTCTCGAAAGTGGGGTAATGTTTAGTAAGAATGTCTCTGGGCGCATCTGCAGAGATAGATCAGTAAGCTTATGAATCAGCCGTCTCACATCTTTCCAAAAGGGTTGTACACTAGGGCATGGCCAAAAAATATACAACATGCCTGGTTCTTTTTGACCCAAATGAAATCCAATTAGAGTGAAATAATCATTCACCAAAAGTGAAGACAAGGTGATGTCGTTTCCACCAACAGTTAGATGCACAGCGCACTCACCAGATTCTATTGACCCCTGTTACAGAGAGTCAATAACGGCAAGAGGGTGATTCACAAGGTGGTCACCATACACCCAAATACAGATTACTGCTAGCATCCACCCAGATGTCCTACCTAGGAGATGTAAAACACAGTGCTCCAGCTCCCTTCAATCTAGAGCTCTCCCTCACCTCAGTGCTCACCCTGCCTTTTCTTTAAATGTCCTCTCAGCCCGGAGCAGTGTCGCCAACCATCAGTCCCTGGGCCAATCAGCCTCCTGTATGTCTCATACAGACAGCAAGCAGGAGAAGAGCTAAAGCCAAGCAAGCTCATAGACTTCTATGCAGAGTGCTGAGACTCCTGGGAGTTTCAGATGGCAGCCATATAATGGGATGAATAGACTCCTTACAGTAGAGATGCCAGCAGGCACTGTGCAGCAAAATGAGTGGAGAGATGATTTTTTATTAAAGTGCCCAGGAAACTTGACAGTGAGAGGGTTAGAGAGAGAGCACCTCTGCCTGGATATTTATCTGCCAGCAGTAGACCATACCAGTGGAGACCTGAGCATGAGACTCAGAGTGAGAACACCCAGGGGCAGCATAGCACCCACTGGCGGCCCGTGCACTGTGGGTGCACAGGCGCCGCCCCCTCATCCATGCGCCCGGCCCCTTTCAGGACACCGGACGCATGGATTCCTATGGCGGGGGCAGGAGGGGGAGTTACTTTTTGAAGCACCTGATTAGAGCCAGAGGCTCTAATAGGCTTCAAAATAGGGTGGGTTTGGGGTGCGCAGAGAGTGCACGCTGATCCCACCCAAGTGTGTGACGATAGCAAATTCATTTTTGCTTATTTCACACTAACCTTCCTCCCCGCCAATCAGGAGGCAGGGTGTCAGACCTGTTTCCTGATTGGCCAAAGCACCAGGCCACCCTATTGGATGCCTGGCACTTAGGAAGAGGAGCGAAGGAAGAGGAGACACATGCTGCACCAGAGCCACCGCTCTGGTGCACTGAGCTGCTGCCTGGCGGTAGGTACCACAATGTCAGACAAAGAAAGCCTAGTGCTCAGAGGCACAGCATATCCCCTCAGAATTTTGAGAATAGACCAGGAGAGTATTTAAAAAAAATATATTTTATTGAGAAAATAATGTTATATTGTAATGAAACAGTAGAAACATTAAAATCAATATCAGTACAAAAATGCAAACATCGCAGTAGCTGCCCTCCTAAATTATGATAGGTTGGTACATGTAGCTGTTAAGAATGACGCCTGACATGTTTCAGACTCATATGTCCTTCTTCATAGGCTGTGTGTCATCTAAAGCATACATGTTCTATAATATAAACAAATTTGAGCATTAATACAATGATACAGTCACTTTAGAGATTGTTTTTAAACTGGGATTGAATAACCATATACACACTATACATGGCAAAGAAAAATATACTCACACGCCTGAGCTGTTCACTACTGAATACAGAGGGGGATCGGCGGTGTGGATACAGCCTGCACAGTTGCTACCTTGCGGTGCGGAACTAAGGGTGTATGGCTGGTGTAATAAGCCAAATAGCATGGGATAGCAAGGGCCGGGCAGCCCCACATTGAGTGCAAGAACTCCCGCTGATCGGAGTGACTACTCCCATCAGCATAAGGTCGGCCAACAGATACAAAGGTTGAGCTTATGGCTTCCTGTCTATATAAAGGCAAAAAGACAAAAGGGTGGTGGTGAGTATAATAATCTAGGTCAGAGACCAGTGGTATGTACAAAGTATAGGAGTAAGAGAGAAAGATCAAAAACTCACCATATAAGGGAGTTTTCATAGATCAGTGGGTCCCAGCAGCAAGCTCCAGCAATGTGAGTGCCGCTGCTGGCCGAAAGTTCAAATAGCCAGTAAAGCTATTGCAAACAGCTGAGAACGGGTGCACTAAGCACCCGACTCAGCTGTGGCCGATGAGGCAGAGTGTTGCGCCAAAGGTGGCTGCAACCATCTGCCTCAGAGTTCCCTGGCAGAGGGGCGCGCGGAGCGGGCCCGCCCACAAATGGGGGTGGAGCTGCGTCCATTGCTGATACTGCTAGCATAAATTGAGAGCAGGACACCAAATGTACCCAATTCATACCGCACCCATACTGCACTCTTTACCACATTTAATCCAAACCTAAACTGCACCTATACCAACCATATATCACATTATACTGAACCTTTATGTATCTGAACCACATCTACATTCCACCTGTGCCCAGACTATATTGTACCCTTACTGTACCTATACTGCATGCAGGTTAACTGGGTGTCACGGTTTTGGGTCAGGCTTGGAGATCAGTACCTATAGCAGATGAGAGACTCCCACTGACCAGCAGGATAAATATATGAGCAGATCACCCTGGCAGATGACAAAGGTGCATCTGAGGTGTGGAGTCTAAACATTAGCCAACGTTTACCAAAGCACCTGATGGTGGAGATGGGTTTTGCTGTGTGTTAGTACCAGGTGGCAGTCCTCAGGAAGCAAGCAGAAACGTAGTCAGTAAACAAGCCAAAGGTCAGTAACAAATTGGTAGCAAAGATACAGATGGCAGCAGGAGAGACAAGAGCAAGATATTGGCTGGAGAGAGCACAATAATCTGGCAAACAGGAAGTGCAAAGGCATGGCTAAAATAGGGAGTTCATGGGAGATGCAAAGGGATCAAAGTTCAGGAGAAACAAGATTCAAGGCAGGATCATTTTCGGGAATTGTCCAGGGAGCTGTCCAGCATCCCAGCTGGCTCAGCAAAAAGAGACACCGCCAGACACGGTAGAGGTTGCCGGTTCAGACCTGGGTCCTGACACTGGGATTGTTGAGAAGTGCACCAATGCTCTTAACAGCAGAAAAACATCTCAAAGGATTGTCCCTCTTGTAATAATATTTTTGCAGGCCCCCTCCACTACTTTCCTCCTTTTCCTTTGGACAGTGCATACTCAGTCAGCCTAGGGTCTCAATAATAGGTTTGTTGATGTATGTAAACACTAAGTAAGGTCATCACTGTACAGTATGTCATTTTATTTATTCTTACAGCAGCACAACACTATTATTAGTCTTATTGTTTTTTATTGTGGGAACACAATCGGTAGTTGTAGCAGCTGGACTTTATTGTTTGGTGTATGAAACTTGTTCATGTTTACAATTTGGGTAATTAATAGGTAGCGCAATGGTTTATACTTTTGTATTAATTGCAATCTAGAACTAGCACTGCTGCCATAAATGTGCTCTGGCAGTATAATTCAGTAGATTAGACCATAATACTACTCACAGCTGCACTTGCTACTGTTTATACTGATCTGGACACCAAATCTCATCTTATGCCTAGTCCTTACTGGCAATCATTTTGTATGCTAAATGGTGTCAATACCATTGTTAATTCATTTTATGCTTGCCTAGTTACCAACAGTATTTTGTCATAATATATTAAGTTTGCCTTTACTACCTGGTTTGGTGCCTGTTTTCTTTGATATAGCACTACTATTGGGTACTAAGTGTTACTTTCAGTGAATTCCTTTGATATTGTACATTTGTACACTTAACCTCAAGAACCTCAGAGGGGCTTTTTCTTCATTCTAATTCAGATGTTGTATTCTGAATGGTTTATTGTTAAGAAAAAAAACCTTCAATAAAAATGTATTGAAACAGAAAATCATGAGTAAGCTTTATGGCAACATTTATGTAACCGTCCTTTGAAATTATTGTAAAATGTTGGCAACTGTATAATCTAATAAATATCTTACTTTAATATGTACTATCAACCAAGATAGTCTTGTAAACCACAAGGCTAAATTGAGAAATATTTAGTAAAGTGGGAAACAAGATTCATTTTAAATAGTCGTTAACTAAAAGTAACACAGTGCCTTGAAAAAGTATTCATACCCCTTGAAATTTTCCACATTTTGTCATGTTACAACCAAAAAATGTAAATATATTTTATTGGGATTTTATGTGATAGACCAACACAAAGTGGCAAATAATTGTAAAGTGGAAGAAAAATGATAAATGGTTTTCAATTTTTTTTTACAAATAAATATCTGAAAAGTGTGGAGTGCATTTGTATTCAGCCCCCTGAGTCAATACTTTGTAGAACTATCTTTCACTGCAATTACAGCTGCAAGTCTTTTTGGGCATGTCTCCACCAGCTTTGCACATCTAGAGAGTGAAATGTTTGACCATTCTTCTTTGCAAAATAGCTCAAACTCTGTCAGATTGGATGTAGAGTGTCTGTAAACAGCAATTTTCAAGTCTTGCCACAGATTCTCAATTGCATTTAGGTCTGGACTTTGACTGTGCCATTCTAACACATGAATATGCTTTGATCTAAACCATTCCATAGTAGCTCTGGCTGTATGTTTAGGGTCATTGTCCTGTTGAAAGGTGAACCTCTGCCCCAGTCTCAAGTCTTTTGCAGACTCTAATGCTGCGTGCACACGATCGGAATTCTCCTCAGAAAAAGCTATGATGGTTTTTCTGACGGAATTCCGCTCAAGCTTGTCTTGCATACACACGGTCACACCAAATTCTGACCACCAAGAACGCGGTGACTATAAAAGGGAAGTTCAATAGCCAGTGTGCCACCCTTTGGGCTCCTTCTGCTAATCTCGTGTTTATCTTGTGTTAGTAGAAGTTTGGTAAGAGACGATTCGCGCTTTTCAGACTTGTGCTTTTTCAGATCATTTTACTGCTGTTCAGTTTGTGCTTGTGGGTTTGTATCTGGTTTTCAGTGCATGTAGTTAGTTCATATCTTTTTTTCACTGTGTTCTTGTGTGCTTGTTACTGATTTTCAGCTCGCTCTTCACAGGCCTTGCTGTTCTTCAGTGCATTCTGTTTAGTTCGTTCTGACCAGCCGACCGTTTTGAAGCCATGTTGTGGGTACTTGCTCATCGTAGAGTTCGTGCTGTGCGGGGGCTTGGTGTTGGGCTTCTAGCTTTGACACAAGCCCAGTCCATGAACAGGGCGAGGAGGAGTTCATGGACAAAGAATTTGTTGCTCCAGCGTGACCAATTCTTGCACACCGGGGCAGAGATTCTGACAGCTCTGCAGGGGCAGGTTCAGAGGTGGTTGACGCCACGCCAACTTAAGCCAGGAATGGTGGTTTGCAACAATGGCACCAACCTCCTCTCCGCCCTCCGACAGGGACAACTGACCCATGTGCCCTGTTTGGCTCACGTCCTTAACTTGGGGGTGCAGCGGTTCTTGGGCAGGTACCCGGGCTTACAGGATGTCCTGAGGCAGGCCAGGAAAGTCTGTGTGCATTTCCGACAGTCATATAATGCCAGTGCTCGGCTGGCAGACCTCCAAAAGGAATTTAACCTGCCCAAGAACCGCCTAATCTGTGACATGTACCAGGTGGAACTCAACGTTGGCCATGCTGCAGCGGCTGCACACGCAGCAGAGGGCCATCAATGAGTACCTGTATGACTATGGCACCAGGACAGGGTCAGGGGAGCTTGATTTTTTTCCCCACGCCAGTGGGCCATGATCAGGGATGCATGCACTGTCCTGTCACCATTTGAGGAGGCCACAAGGATGGTGAGCAGTGACAGTGCATGCATCAGTGACATTGTCCCCCTTGTCCACCTGTTGGAGCACACGCTGCGTGGAATAATATAGAGGGCACTTGAGGCAGAACAGAGGCAGGAAGAAGAGGACTTCCTTAGCTCTCAAGGCCCCCTTTATCCAGACAGTGTTCCTGCGTGCCCGCCGATCACACAGGAAGAGGAGGAGGAGGAGGATTGTGTCAGCATGGAGGTGGAGCCTGGCACTCAGCATCAGCAGCAGTCTTTAAGGGATCATTTACAGCCCCAAGAAACCCATGGAATTGTACGTGGCTGGGAGGAGGTGGCTGCGGATCATGTCCTTAGTGACCCAGAGGACTCTGGACCGAATGCCTCAGCAAACCTACGCTGCATGGCCTCCCTGATCCTGCAAAGCCTGCGGAAGGATCCTCGTATTCGTGGTATAGAGGAGAGGGATCGTTACTGGCTGGCAACCCTCCTTGATCCATGTTACAAGAGTAAGGTTGCAGACCTTATCTTGCCGTCGCAGAGGGAGCAGAGGATGAAACATCTTCGGGAGGCCTTGCAGAAAGGTCTGTGCAACGCGTTCCCAGAGACTGGGAGGTTACAAACTCCTGTTCCTGGACAACGTGTTGTCGAGGCTTCGGTCAGTCAAAGAAGGAGCGGTGGAGAAGGTGGCCATCTGACCGATGCGTTCAGACAATTTTTTAGTCAGCAGCCCCAAGGTATGATCGGTTCCAGCAACCATCGCCAGCGTCTGTTTTACATGGTGCAGGAATACCTAGGGGCAAGATCTGACTTGGACGCCTTTCCGACAGAAAATCCTCGGGGTTACTGGTTCTTGAGGATGGATCATTGGCTAGAGCTTGCACAGTATGCAATTGAGCTACTGGCCTGTCCTGCATCCAGCGTTCTTTCAGAACGCACATTCAGTGCTGCTGGAGGCTTTGTAACCAATCACAGGGTGCGCCTGTCCACTAACTCGGTCGATCGACTGACCTTCATAAAAATGAATCAGTCTTGGATCACCACCAGATACCAAGCACCTGATGCTGACGTAACAGAATACATTTTTTTGAAATGTCAGATCCCTTCAAGACTGCCTATGCTGATGCTGAGTGACTATCCTGTTATGCCGAGTGACTATCCTCTTCCTCCTCAATGATCATGCTGATAGCTTGTAAGAATATTTTTGTTTCTAGGCGCCGCCACCAGTGTCTAAGGCCCAATTTTTCAGCCCCTGTTTAACAGGGGCGAGTAATTACAATTTTTGATGCAATATTTTGCAGCAGGGCTCGTTCCTGTGCTCCAACTAGAGTATCTGTGAGGGGTTGCAGGGTTGTGGTACCAGCACCAGTGTCTAAGGCCCAATTTTTCAGCCCCTGTTTAACAGGGGCGTATACAGTAATTACAATTTTTGATGCAATTCTTTGCAGCAGGGCTCGTTCCTGCGCTCCAACTAGAGTATCTGTGAGGGGTTGCAGTGTTGAAGCACCAGCACCTGTGCCTAAGGCCCAATTTTTCTGTCCCTGTTCAACAGGGACATGTAATTACAATTCTTGATCTAATATTTCACAGCAGGGCCCGTTCCAGCGCCCACCAAGAGTAACTGTGAGGACTTACAGTGTTGTGGCACCAGCACCACCACCATCACCAAAGGCCCAATTTTTCTGCCCCTGTTCAACAGGTGCATGTAATTACAATTCTTGATCTAATATTTCACAGCAGGGCCCATTCCAGCGCCCACCAAGAGTAACTGTGAGGACTTACAGTGTTGTGGCACCAGCACCACCACCATCACCAAAGGCCCAATTTTTCTGCCCCTGTTCAACAGGGTTATGTAATTACAATTCTTGATCTAATATTTCACAGCAGGGCCCTGTGAGGGTTTACAGTGTTGTGGCAACACCAACACCTAAGGCCACAATTTCTGCAGAGTATATAGGGCAGGCCCCTACTTTCAAACATCCACCTTACAAACGACTCCTACTTGCAAACGGAAGGAGACAACAGGAAGTGAGATGAAATCTACCCCTAGGAAGGGAAATTCTCTCCTGTAAGAGTTAATATGGGAAAAACTATCTCCTTTCCACTGATGCTTTATCACCAATCCTTGTTTCACTAAAAACCCCAAATTTTCTAAAAACATTTGTCATTGTGACAGAAAGTGAGGTGAAATCCCGGGTCCCCAAACCCTTTTTAGGACAATACCATGCAAATTAGCCTTTAAAATTAGCACTTTTGATTTCGAACGTTCGAGTCCCATAGACTTCAATGGGGTTCTAAGGTTTGTGCGAATTTTCGGTCCGTTCGCAGGTTCTGGTGCGAACCGAACCAGGGGGTGTTCGGCTCATCCCTAATGAGCAGCAAAACAACTTCATTCTTCCCTTTGTAACGTGGATCAGGGAGGGTTGCCAGCCAGTACTGCTCCCTCTCCTTGATACCACGAATACGAGGATCCTTCCGCAGGCTTTGCAGGATCAGGGAGGCCATGCAGCGTAGGTTTTCTGAGGCATTCGGTCAGGAGTCCTCTGGGTCACTAAGGACGACATGATCTGCAGCCACCTCCTCCCAGCCACGTACAAGTCCATGGGTTTCTTGGGACTGTAAATGATCCCTTGAAGACTGCTGCTGATGCTAAGTGCCAGGCTCCACCTCCATGCTGACACAATCCTCCTCCTCCTCCTCTGCCTGTGTGATCGGCGGGCACGCAGGAACACTGTCTGGATAAAGGGGGCCTTGAGAGGTAAGGAAGTCCTCCTCTTCCTCCCTCTGTTCTGCCTCAAGTGCCCTGTCCATTATTCCACGCAGCGTGTGCTCCAACAGGTGGACAAGAGGTACAGTGTCACTGTTGCATGCACTATCACTGCTCACTATCCTCGTGGCCTCCTCAAATGGCAACAGGACAGTGCATGCATCCCTGATCATAGCCCACTGGGGTGGGGAAAAAAAACAAGGTCCCCTGACCCTGTCCTGGTGCCATAGTCGCATAGGTACTCATTGATGGACCTCTGCTGCATGTGCAGCCGCTGCAGCATGACCAATGTTGAGTTCCAACTGGTGGACATGTCGCAGATTAGGAGGTTCTTGGGCAGGTTAAATTCCTTTTGGAGGTCAGCCAGCCGAGCACTGGCATTATATGACCTGCGGAAATGCACACAGACTTTCCTGGCCTGCCTCAGGACATCCTGTAAGCCCGGGTACTTGCCCAAGAACTGGTGCACCACCAAGTTAAGGACGTGAGCCAAACAGGGCACATGGGTCAGTTGTCCCTGTCGGAGGGCGGAGAAGAGGTTGGTGCCATTGTCGCAAACCACCATACCTGCCTTAAGCTGGTGTGGCGTCAATCACCTCTGAACCTGCCCCTGCAGAGCTGACAGAATATCTGCCCCAGTGTGGCTCCTGTCCCCCAAGCACACCAGCTCAAGCACCGCATGGCATCTTTTTGCCAGCGTGCTTGCGTAGCCTCTTGAACGCCTACGAAGCACTGCTGGTTCCGAAGACAAATCAGCACAGGAAGAGGCCATGGAGGAAATAGAAGAGGAGGGGGTGGAGGAGAGAGGTGTGGCAGAATCACCACTAATAGAATTTTGGAGGCGTGATGGCGGAACAACCTCCAACACTACTGCACCCTGTCCTGCATCCTTCCCAGCTGCCAGAAGAGTCACCCAGTGCACGGTGAAAGATAGGCAACATCCCTGTCCATGCCTGCTGGACCATGAGTCAGCAGTAATATGCACTTTACCGCTGACCGCCCTGTCCAGCGAGGCCAAAACATTACCTTCCACATGCCGGTAGAGAGCCGGAATCGCCTTCCGTGAGAAAAAGTGGCATTTGGGAACCTGCCACTGAGGAACCGCATATTCCACAAACTCACGGAAGGGGGCAGAGTCTACCAACTGGAAAGGCAGCAGTTGAAGTGCTAGCAATTTAGCCAAGCTAGCATTCAACCGCTGGGCATGTGAATGGCTGGGAACGAACTTCTTTCGGCGGTGCAGCAGCTGGGGCAGGGAAATTTGCCCGGTACAATCTGACGTCGGTGTACCGATACCAGATTGCCCCCAAGTACTTGGCTGTGACACACCTAATTCTACACCTTCATTCCTCTCAATGCAGGTCTCAGAGAGGACTAAAGGTATAGTGGGGTTGGAGATCCCAGCTGATGAGGAGCAAGGAGAGGTCCTGTTTGTTTTTTGGTGTGGGTCTTTTAGGTACGCTTGCCAATGAACTGCATGGCAGGTCGACATATGTCTGGTCAAGCATGTGGTACCCAAGCAGGTGATGTTTTGGCCACGCAAGATACGCTTGAGACATGTTGCAAATAGCAGCGATGGGATCTGATGCACTCATCTCAAAAAAGCCCACACCAAAGAATTTTTGGAATAACGCACAGAGACAGCAGCGCCCTGCACAAGCGGAGCTCTGCGGTGTGATGCAGTCGGTGTGCTGCCCTTAAGCTGGCCCCTGGAGGGCATCCTGCCTCGTTGGTGATGTGCCTCCTCCTCCTCTCTCCTATCAGGCACTCATGTGGAGTCAGTGACCTCATCATCCCCTCCCTCCTCATCACTAGAGCAAACCTGGCAGTATGCTGCAGCTGGGGGAACATGACTGCCAGTTTGCTGTCCTTCTTGGGCACCCCCTCTCTCTGGGCTCACGTTACTGCCTTCCACTAGCTGGGTACCATCATCGGAGCCTTCAAAACGCTGGGCATCCTCCCGGAGCATGTACCCAATACTGTGGTCAGGAGGACATGGTGGGGCTAGGAAATGAGTGACTGATGCCATTGAGCCTAGGGAAGAGGCTGCATTGGCAGCTGCTTTGCCAGACAAAGTAGCCTGAGCCTGGGTGAGAGAGGGTGAGAGAGGATGAGGAGGATGAGGACGGCTTGGTCATCCACTCTTCCAAGTCTTCCGCATGTTGCGGCTCAACACGGCCAGCTGCCGAAAAAAAGGACAAGCGTGTCCCATGGCCACGTGCTGATGAGGATGCACTGTCTCCACGACCAGCACTGTTGCCTCTAGACACAGAGCCTGCTTGCCCTCTTTTATTGGCTTGTGACTGTCTGCCTCTCCTTTTTGGCCTTCCAGACATACTAATGGCCTGCAGTTAGATGGAGCTGCACAAAGCTGGGATGTATATATATACTGATACTGCAGCTAGCAGAATCAACTGCCTGCCTGTAGTATTATTAGTATGAGAAAAACAGCAATTGTCTTCAGGCAGCTTTAGGTGCACATTGCACACTGTGCAGAGGACACAGTACACTAACTGTAAATACTGTAGCTGCCTGCCTGTGGTATTAATAGGATCAGAACAACAGCAATTGTCTTCAGGTAGCTTTAGGTGTACACTGTGCAGAGGACGCAGTACAGTAACTGTAAATACTGTAGCTGCCTGCCTGTGGTATTAATAGGATCAGAAGAACACCACCAATTTTATTCAGGTAGCTTTAGGTGCACACTGTGCAGAGGACGCACTACACTAACTGTATATACTGTAGCCAATAGGACTAATAAGATCAGAAGAACACCAGCATTTTCTTCAGGTAGCTGTAAATACTTCCTGTCAGCAGGAAGAGAATAACAGGAACAGATCTAGCTAAACTTAATACAGTGTGTATATATATATATATATATATATATATATACACACACACACACACACACAACACCTAGGATGCATATATATATATACACAATACACTGTAAGTGCAGCTAACTGACTCGCCTGCCTGCTAACTTAAATCTAACTTAAATCAAATGACACTGTCTTTTTCTCTCTCTATCTCTCTCTCAACGTTGAAACACACTACACAGGGCCGACGTGCAGGGGGCCTTATATAGTGTGGGGCGTGTACTAAACCTCTGAGCCATAATTGGCCAAAGCCACCCTGGCTTTGGCAAATTACGGCTCTCTGTACAGACGGCGCTGTGATTGGCCAAGCATGCGGGTCATAGTGCATGCTTGGCCAATCATCAGCCAGCAATGTACTACGATGCCGCAGTGAATTATGGGCCGTGACGCGCCACTCGAATTTGGCGCAAACGGCCCATATCGTTCGCAATTCGACAAATGGTCGAACATTCGATGTTCGAGACGAACATGGGTTCGACTCGAACTGGAAGTTCATCCCTACTAGGTAATCGTGAGTCAGTGAGAGACTGTCTGTGATTCTGTGTGGCAACTGGCAAACTACGTGATTGAGGCTGGCTGGGCTAAATTTTGCATTGCTTGTGTTACTGACAATTGACTGAGGCTAAGCTGAGTTTTCTATTGCTTGTGTTACTGACAGTCCAGCCTGGCACTGGCAAGCTGGTTGTGGTGCTCACCGGCTTACTGATTCATCAGTTGGCACCATAAAATGTCTGCCAATGCCAGAGCCAGGCTGGACTTTCTGCTTCCCTCAGTGGCATGCCTTGGCCCTGTTTTACCCCTGGTTCATAGATATGTGGTACAGATATGTGGTAATGCCTCCTATATAACATATCACCACCTTTAAACATTGTGTGCATCTGCCCCATTGTAGATGTACACGTGTTTTTATACATCCAATTGTCCCCATTCTTTTCTTCCTCTATACTTTTTTCTATCTGTACTGTATCATGAAAAAAACTTGTTTGCACCCTCTCAGCTCCCGCCCCCCTCTTTCATTATATAATGTTTTATTTCTCATTGGGTGCCTTTCACCATCCCGCCCCCTGGCACCGCCCAATCAAGGTGCATTCGTTATCACCACTGCCCTTCCCCACCCCTATATCTCCTTCCAGCCCCTGTCTAACAGCTTGAGAAAGGGGCGCAGCTGCTCATGTCATCAACAGCCAGTACGCTCGTGAAATGCGTTGCATTCCGGTGACATCATCATTCCCTCATCTGGACTCTTGTGTGCTCCAAGCCTTGTGTTGAGAACCACACTCCACTGCAGTCGGCCGATACCATCTAGGAGGTGTACGAGGAGACCATCGAGGACACACACAGGCAGAAGTCCAAGATAGACTGTGACCGAGGACAGCCCTATTTGGGAAAATACTGTTTGCCTACTTTTAACTTTGAAAGTGTGAGTGCATTGCAAATATTTTAGTGCCTATTAAATTTGTTTTAAAATCTGCACCCAGAGGCGCCTCCTCTCCCTCTTATGTGGTAAAGGAAACACTGTGCTCCCTGTGCGTTTCTGCACTGCATTGCAATCACACTGTGTTTTTGATCTGCTGCAGGTGTCAATTCAAAGTTAACAACTCCCCAAAAGAAGGTCACAAATGCAGTGTTTGTCTGAACCAGATCGCATAGTTGGTTTTCAAAAAAAGGTGCTTCTTTGGTGCGATGTGGTGCGATTCAGCCCATTCGCATGTGAATTGCACAGAATGTGGTGCAGTTCCCGTGAGATTTACATGCAAACTATAGTGTGAAATCATGCTTACTGTGTTGATTGTGGTGCAATCAAGGCCCATTCATTTTGAATGGGTTCAAATCGCACCAAAGTCATGCATGCACCAATTTTGGAACCACACTGCAACCGGTTTGCATGGTCATTTTGTGAATGTAATCTGGTGCAGGCAAACACACTGTTTTGCAACCTTAGCTTGGGGTGTTGTTAAAGTGGTTGTAAACCCTTTAAACCAATTTTTGCTACAGGTAAGCCTACAATAAGGCTTACCTGTAGCTACCCCGGATATCTCCTAAACCTGCACGGTATCAACATGTGCCAACGTCATCGGCACATGCGCACTGAAGCAATAGCACGTCCGTGCCATTGCTTCAGCTAGAGTGCCGTTACCAGCGGCTCCCGCATGCATGCGCGGGAGTGACGTCATTGCAACTCTGGCCAATCACAGCGCCGGAGCCCGCGATACTTGGAGGTAACTCCGGGAGCTATAATGTCGGCTGAAGCGGTGTACGAGGACCGCTGCAGGGGCTTCGATCTAAGGTAAGTAATTCCTATGCATACTAGCTCATTATGTCTTTGTCTTGCAGGGTTTTATTTGTTTTTGGGGGGGGTTTACAACCACATTAAGCTTGCACTGACACCCACTGCAGATTGCAAGGGGGGGGTGCGATTTGAATGAGGTGCATGAAATGTGCGTTTCCTGCATTGTAGTGTACCTCCGCAAATCTCCTAAGCAGTAGTGTGTTTATCCTCTGCCAGTGCAGGAAGGTGTGCAATTACACACCTTCTTGCACCTGCTTAGATGTGAACCTAGCCTAAAGAAAAGTCAGTGTATTCAAGGCTGGTAATTTTTCAAAACCAGGTGAACCAATATCTGCGCTAACTAAAAAGAACAATAAGAGCAGCCAGCATAGTTTGTTGATTTCATCAAACACAAATATAAAAAGCCAAAATGCAGCTCTTAGGCGAAACAAATTTAAAAATATATGTGATAGTCCATAGAAGATCAATAAGGGATAGAGATGACGTGAAGCCTCCACCAAACTTCAGTGTGCAAAGGAAAGGCACACCACACCCACATGCTATCAATCTGCTTACCAGAAAGATATGAAAACAAGCGATGTAATCATATGATGCAAAGGGTTAACAGTAGATCCGAATGGCACCCTCCGTCCTTGACAGGCAGGTCATGGAAATAGTCAGGTCCTCAAATATCAAAAGGACACAGGAAGTGCCTGCTCTCTCATATTCACCACAGTGTTTAACTCACGTTTAATAGAATGTACAATGCAGCATGTGGGTGGTAAGCAGCATGTGTGGCAGCAATAATTCACAAGGTCGGGCTCAATCTTAAACTTGTATTTAAGTAATGCAGCAACAGTTCACAACAAACTCAGTGGAAAGGCTACCCAGCCAGTGCAATCACAGTTTCCAAAAGCGTGAAGAAGAGATTCCAGCCGGACTGACAGTGCCTGTTGAGAGAGAGCCAAATGCGGTCTGGCTGTCCTACGCCCAGTCGGGAAGCTGTCCAGTAGAGATGCAACCCTACGCTTTCCCTCCACCTCAGGAACCTTTCAGTAACACTAGTACTGACCCTAACGTACCTGTCCCTACTCTACCAACTCTCATCATCCAACCGGATTGCTTCCCCAGTAACACAGGAAACCATAGAGGAACTGTGTTCCTTTTGACTTCCTCTCCAGCTACAGGGCTGCTGCGTTTGAACGCCATCTGTATTGGAGAAATTAGACTGCACCTGCCTACAAGTGTGCCTCCTACATTTCCCATCAGAGTGTTCTCTGCATAACCCTGCAGAGAAAACTCTGTGATTGGAAGAGAGGACAGTCACTCAATTTTGAGCAGTCAGATGACAGTGATCTTTTTTTCCCAGATTTATTATTTCAAGTGGGGCTTCAGAGTGCCGTAGTATGTGAAGCATGATACATGATTGTAGAGCACACTGCTGAGCTTCATAAATGTGTAGCTTTTTTATTTTGTTCAATAAAGTAGTGGTATGAACACAGTAAAGCTAGGTGCACACTTGAATGGGCTGCTGTACCCACAAAAAATGCCCCCCCCCCCCCATCCTTTTAAAAAAATGCTTTGCACAGAACCGCATGGGGATGGGGGTACCATGCGGTTTTCATGCAGGTCAGGAACGTGAGCGATTATGCACGCACATATGTGAACCTTGGCTAAGGCCATAACACAACTTTATAACCTGAAAACTAAATATCATTCACCTTTAATCAGTATATGCTGTTTCACATTTCCCAATAGCTACAAAGGATATAAATCCTCTTTGTTCAAACCAAATACCTTTTCACACTCATTTATTGCCTTGTAAATTCTTCTGTTTTCTGAGTACTTCGCATAACTCTGTAGAGAACAGTGCACGCCACTGTGCTTTTTAAATGGGCAACTTTTTTTTATTCTTGAAAGCAGCAGAATGATCACGGTAAGGCCATAACATTGTTTTATAACTGAGCATATACAGTGGGGACGGAAAGTATTCAGACCCCCTTAAATGTTTCACTCTTTGTTATATTGCATTTATAAGTTCATTTTTTTTCCTCATTAATGTACACACAGCACCCCATATTGACAGAAAAACACAGAATTCTTGACATTTTTGCAGATTTATTAAAAAAGAAAAACTGAAATATCACATGGTCCTAAGTATTAAGACCCTTTGCTCAGTATTTAGTAGAAACACCCTTTTGATCTAATACCGCCATGAGTCTTTTTGGGAAAGATGCAACAAGTTTTTCACACCTGGATTTGGGAATCCTCTACCGTTCCTCCTTGCAGATCCTCTCCAGTTCTGTCAGGTTGGATGGTAAACGTTGGTGGACAGCCATTTTTAGGTCTCTCCAGAGATGCTCAATTGGGTTTAAGTCAGGGCTCTGGCTGGGCCATTCAAGAACAGTCACAGAGTTGTTGTGAAGCCACTCCTTCGTTATTTTAGCTGTGTGCTTATGGTCATTGTCTTGTTGGAAGGTAAACCTTCGGCCCAGTCTGAGGTCCTGAGCACTCTGGAGAAGGTTTTCGTCCAGGATATCCCTGTACTCGGCTGCATTCATCTTTCCCTCGATTGCAACCAGTCGTCCTGTCCCTGCAGCTGAAAAACACCCCCACAGCATGATGCTGCCACCACCATGCCTCACTGTTGGGACTGTATTGGACAGGTGATGAGCAGTGCCTGGTTTTCTCCACACATACCGCTTAGAATTAAGGCCAAAAAGTTCTATCTTGGTCTCATCAGACCATAGAATCTTATTTCTCACCATCTTGGAGTCCTTCAGGTGTTTTTTAGCTAACTCCATGCGGGCTTTCATGTGTCTTGCACTGAGGAGAGGCTTCTGTCGGGCCACTCTGCCATAAAGCCCCGACTGGTGGAGGGCTGCAGTGATGGTTGACTTTCTACAACTTTCTCCCATCTCCCAATTGCATCTCTGGAGCTCAGCCACAGTGATCTTTGGGTTCTTCTTTACCTCTCTCATAAAGGCTCTTCTCCCCCCAATAGCTCAGTTTGGCCGGACAGGCAGCTCTAGGAAGGGTTCTGGTTGTCCTAAACATCTTCCATTTAAAGATTATGGAGGCCACTGTGCTCTTAGGAACCTTAAGTGCAGCAGAATTTTTTTGTAACCTTGGCCAGATCTTTGCCTTGCCACAATTCTGTCTCTGAGCTCTTCAGGCAGTTCCTTTTGACCTCATGATTCTCATTTGCTCTGACATGCACTGTGAGCTGTAAGGTCTCATATAGACAGGTGTGTGGCTTTCCTAATCAAGTCCAATCAGTATAATCAAACACAGCTGGACTCAAATGTGTAGAACCATCTCAAGGATGATCAGAAGAAATGGACAGCACCTGAGTTAAATATATGAGTGTCACAGCGAAGGGTCTGAATACTTAGGACCATGTGAAATTTCAGTTTTTCTTTTTTAATAAATCTGCAAAAATGTCAACAATTCTGTGTTTTTCTGTCAATATGGGGTGCTGTGTGTACATTAATGAGGAAAAAAAATGAACTTAAATGATTTAAGCAAATGGCTGCATTATAACAAAAAGTGAAAAATTTAAGGGGGTCTGAATACTTTCCATCCCCACTGTAAGTATCGTTCATTTTCTTAATCAGTATATGTACAGGGACTTTGCTCCAACCACTACAAGCTGTCTGCAAAAAACTACAGAAGGGGGCGGATAAAAGACCAGTCACCCTGCATAAGGAGAAAGAGCAGCAGTGACCAGTCTTTATTCCAGGAAGCTCCTGCACAGAGGCAAAGTTTCACAATGGATTACTACATAGCACTGGAAGAAATACACAAAGTACACCAAGATTTAAATAAGAATACACACGTCTTTGTGTAATGTGACTTTTTGCTAGAAAATTACTTAGAACCCCTAAACATTATGAGTATTTTTTTTAGCAGAAACCCTAGAGAATAAAATACTGATCGTTGCAATATTGTATGTCACACAGTGAAAGATGATGTTACGCCAAGTAAATAGATACCTAACATGTCATGCTTTAAAATGGCGCACACTCGTGGAATGGAAACAAACTATGGTACTTAAAAATCTCCATAGGCGACGCTTTAACATTTTGTACAGGTTACCTGTTTAGCATTACAGAGGAGGTCTTGCACTAGAATTATTGCTCTCGCTCTAACGGTTGCGGCGATACCTCACATGTGTAAACACCGTTTACATATGCGGGCGTGACTTACGTATGGGTTAGCTTCTGCACGATATGGGGCAATTTAAAATTATTTATTTTTTTCTTAATAATTTTACTTTTTATATTTACACTGTCCCTTTATTTTTATTTTTTTGATCACTTTTATTCCTATTACAAGGAATGTAAACATCGCTTGTAATATAAATAAGGATGACAGGTCCTCTTTATTGAGAGATTTGGGGTCAAAAAAGACCTCAGATCTCTCATTTACCTTTAAAATCAAAAGAAAAATAATTCTTTTTTTTTCCTTGTCAAAAGAAGTTTATTGAGTATACAATGTTATAAAGATACATAAAGTAAGTTTACAAGGATCTATAAAGTAAGCTCATTGTTTTACAGTAGGGTTTATATAGGTAAATATCATGAAATTTCAAATATTAAACATTGGGTTCACGTAAACCTAAATTAAAGATATATATCATTTCCTTAGTTACTTTTGTAGGTATTTAAATGATTTATACCTACTATACATAATGTTTACAAGTAGAGTGTATATAGGTCAAATAAATTCTGATAATGAGCTTTAATCGTAAGGTGGAGAAAAGGAAAGAGAAAGAAGAAAAAGGGTTGAAAGGTAGAGGTATGGTCCACAAGGTTGTCCCGCTCATCAGTTTATTATTTTTTTTAGTTCTCTTTGAAGCCTTAGAATGGGTGTCTCTGTAAGTCATTTAATCTGTTACCATGGCAACAGGACAGAGTCATTGAAGTTTGACAGGAACTGTTGTTTTATCCAAGAATGCCAAAGTTTTTCAAATTTTGGAATTTGATTTTGATCGATGGCTACCATCTTAGCATGGGACATTGTATTATTCATTCTGTGAATTGTTTCTGCTAGTACCAATGTAGGAGATTTCCATGCCTTGGCCACTGTTTGTTTTGCAGCCGTTATTAGTTGGATCATAAGTTTGAATTGAGAGAGTGTTAACCATTCCGGTTTTAGATTAAGTAAAGTTAAATATGGATCTGGTTGTATTATTTTTTTAAATATTTTAGATGCAATCACGAAGACTTCCTTCCAGAAGGTTTGGATTACTGGGCACGTCCACCATATGTGTAAATATGTGCCTATTTCTGGGCATCCTCGAAAACAAAGAGCTGAGGTATTAGGTGAATATTTTGCCACTCTAGCGGGTACAAGGTACCAGCGAGTTAGGACTTTATAATTTGTCTCCAGTGCTAAGATGTTGGGTGAAGATGACTTAGATGTGAGCCATATGTTAGACCAGTCCGTGTCTTCTAAAGTTCGTCCCAGGTCCTCCTCCCACCTCTGAACGTAAGAGGGTCTATTAAGATTTGCTACTCCATATAATTGATTATAAAGTGATGAAATTGTACCTTTAGCAAATGGATCTTTTGTACAGATTGATTCAAAAATGGATAATTGGGATAATGGTGTATCCCCCTTTAGGAATGGTGTATAGAAGTTTTTGATTTGGAGATATCTAAATATCTCAGAGTTTGGTAGATCATATTTTTCTCTAAGCGATGGGAATGAAAGGAATGATTTAGATGCTATGAAGTCATTTAGTGTCTGAATGCCTGATGTTGTCCAAGCTTTAAAAGAATTTGGGTAGATCCATGCCGGATAAAAGGCTGGATTTCTGATAAAAGAAAGGAGAGGATTGTGTGGAGATTGTAACTGATATTTGGTTTTTAGTTTATCCCAGAGAGATAAGAAGTGTTTAGTTATGGGATTATGAATTTTAAAGCGGTCTTTAGGATCAAGCCATAATAAATTTGATATTAATAGAGGGTCATTTTCTGAAGCCTCTATAAATACCCATAATGGGATTTCCTGTTTTGCATGGTATTTGGACAGACTGGCCAAATGTGCTGCTCTGTAGTAGTTAGTAAAATTAGGGTATCCCAGGCCTCCTTTATTTTTGGGAAGATGTAGTGTGTGTATAGGTATACGTGGTTTAGAAGAGCCCCATATAAACGAAGTTGCTCTTTTTTGAAACTATTCTCAAAAAATAGGAAGGAATTGGAATAGGGAGGACTCTGAATAGATAAAGCAATTTGGGTAGAATAGTCATTTTGATTGCATTAATCTTCCCTATCCAGGATAAAGGAAGTTGCGACCATTGTTTTATTAGATTTGTGATCTGTCTTAATACAGGAGGATAATTGGTTTAGAATAAGTCAGAATGAGATGCTGTTAAATGAATTCCAAGATATGGGATTGATTTTTCTGCCCATGTGAATGGGAGTGCAGCCCTAGCCGGGATCAATTCCATGTTTGTGAGTGAAATATTAAGCACTAGGCATTTCTTAGGATTAATCATAAGGCCGGATAGGGCTGCAAATCCATCAAGAGCTGGTATTAAGTTAGGACCAGAGACCTGTGGTGATGATAGAAAAAGTAATATATCGTCTGCAAATATACATAATTTGTGTGTAATACCTCCTACTTCAATGCCAGTTATAGTTTGGTTTGTTCTGATGTATTGGGCCATGGGTTCGAGTATAAGGGCAAATAATAAGGGAGATAATGGGCAACCCTGTCGGGTACCTCTTTCGATATTAAAGGCTTCAGATTTGTATCCAGAATATTTTATATAGGCTTTGGGTTTATTATATAATGCTTTGATCCATGTTAAAAAATGGGGTCCAAAACCCCATTTTTGTAATGAATATTGCATATATTGCCAGGATACTGTGTCAAATGCCCTCTTAATATCGAGAGATAGAAAACATAAAGGGATTTTCCGTTTTTTAGCAATATGTGCCAATAACACTGCCCTGCGTATATTATCGCCTGCCTGTCTATTTGGCATGAAGCCTACTTGATCTCTATGTATTAATTTTCCTATAATGCTATTGAGGCGTTTTGCTATTATTTTTGCTAATAATTTAATATCGAGGTTTAACAGAGAGATAGGCCGATAATTCACACAGGAAGTATCATCAGAAAGGGGTTTTGGGATCATACAAACAATTGCCATTAGTGTTTCTTGCCGAAAAGAATGTCCATCTAGAAGTTTGTTAAAAGTTTCAGTGAGAATGGGAGAGAGTATTTCTGAGAGTGTTTTATAGTATAAAGCCGAGTAGCCGTCTGGGCCTGGTCTTTTGTTAAGTTTTAGGTCTTTTATGGCGTTAGCAACTTCATCTATAGTTATAGGCTTATCCAAACTGCTTTTTTGATTCTGAGATAACTCAGGTAAGGTTATTTTTGAGAAGAAGGATTCAGCCTCTGTAGGATTAAATTCATTGTTTGTCTTGTATAAAGTTGCGAGATGTGAGTGAAATTTATGGACTATTTTAACTGGATTACAAGTGTAAACATTTTTTGATAATTTCAAACGTATTGGTTTGAAAGATTTGTTAGTTGAATTTAATGCCCGAGCCAAATATGTACCTGGTTTGTTTGTATTCATGTAGAAATAGTGTTTGGAGCGTTTGAGGGATTTATCAACTGACTCAGTGAGAAATAGATCGTATTCCAATCTAGATTTTTCCAGATGAGATTTTGTACTCTGAGATGGATTATCTTGAAATGATATGTAGGCTGCATTAAAATTGAGTTCTAGTTTTTTTGCTAGATTTTTGCGTTCCCGTTTAAATAGTGCCATTTGTCTTTGTATTGTACCACGCAAGACAGGCTTATGAGCTTCCCAGTGTTATTGGGGAGATGTCTGTTGTATTATTAATTGATATGTATTCCTTTAAAGCTTGTTCAATGGCCATCTGATGTAGTGGGTGTTTGAGCATTATGTCCGGTAAGTACCACGTTGGGTCATGCGCTTTTGGTATGGCTGAGGCTATAGTAGTGTATGCTGCATTATGGTCAGACCACGGAATCGGAATTATATCTGATGCAATAATTTCTGGTATCATTCCTATTGTTAGAAAAATATGATCTATTCTGGTGAAGGTTTGATGAGGGTGCGAGAAATAAGTGAATTTCTTTTTCATTGGGTTACTTTCTCTCCATGAATCTACCAGATTGTATTTGGAAAGAAGTTGAGAAAAAGGTAATCTAGAGGTTATTTTGGATGGTGTAAAAGGTGATTTATCTAGAAATGGGAGGAGGACCTGGTTCGAATCCCCACACATTATCACTGTTCCTATTTTGTGTGTATTAATCACTTGTAATATATGTGAGAGGAATGGTGTAGGTTGTTTGTTAGGAGCATAGTAGGAAATCACCGTGATTGCTGTATCCATTATATAACCCATGAGTATCAGGTATCTACCTTCTGGGTCTTTAATTTCTGATGATAAGGTGAATGGTGTGGATCGGTGAAATGCAATTAGAGTTCCCCTTTGCTTGGTACAGGCAGAAGCCGTGTAAATTTGTTGATAAAAAGGAGAAATATATTTTGGAGTAGAATCTTTGGTGAAGTGTGTTTCTTGGAGGCATACTATGTGAGCCTTCTTGTTATGGAAAGTACGGAAGGCTTTGGTCCTTTTTTGAGGGACATTTATTCCCTGAACATTCAGGGAAAGTATATTCAGTGGTGCCATGGCAATAAATCAAATAGTTTTGACTTACTTTTTGTTATGCAGAGCTGACTGCGCAGATCAACCTGTGTGGACTGAAGAGATGAATAGATAGAAAAGAAACCAGTGAATTCTGGAGTAAAGAGTAAACAAAAAACATATGAGATTAGATGATACATTGTATAAATTATTTTTTGCAAGTAATCACAATTTACCCGTGAAAGAGAATAAATATCTCTCTCAGGGGAATAAGTGCCTTCGTCACACTCCCACATAATATGGTTGGGAGAATGAGGAGGGCTAATGGGGGTACACGGATCTTCCGCTTACAGGAGAGAAGTGCTATGTCAAAAGACATCAAAATGATGTTTCATTAATTGGAGTGCAGAATATAGTTTTTGTTGAAATTATTTATTCCAGGGTGGTTGTATATGGTTAGTCTTGCCCTAGGCTAAATAATTCAGTTAGAAAGGTACTGTTAATAACTTTGGTATTGATGAAGATAGTTTGAATTATTTTGGGATTTTAACCCTTTTAGAGTAAACAATTACATATTTTATTCATATGTAACTGTTTAGATACGTTAACTCATAAAATTGAGGTTGTATTGCTTCAGATTAGAATAAACAAAAACATAATTCTAGGAACTAGTTAGGTAATAATATATTTGTTTTAAGAAAGAAAGAAAAAGCTTCCATTACTTCTGGATTATTGAACATATTTGTCCTAAAAAGTAATAAATCTATTGTTATTACCTGATAATATATAACTGAACAAGAATTTCCTTATTTCACTTATATATTCTAAGGCTATATGAATCAGAAGTAATAAGAAATATAACTGGAATGTAACATGATCCCACACAGTGTGTGACTATCAGAATGCAGTTACATTCAGTTATAAATATAGTTTTTTTTATAGAGAACCATCTCTTAGTATAATAAATGAAGAGATATCAGGAATTAGGATGTCAGTCCATTGAATCTTCTTGGTCCATGGATGATGTGGCATAACGGCCTCTTTTGTGAGAATGATGATTCCCATTTTGTTCTGAATTTTCTGGGTGCTGCCTGAAGGTGAAGATGATGCCATTCTTCTGCGTGTGGGAGTGTTGCTGCTTGTGGGTTCTGTCAGATTTAATTTTAAAAGGGTTTGTTGTAGTTCATCTGCTGATCTGCTTCTGTAAATTGTACCTTGGTAGTTAAATCTGACTGAAAAGGGGAAGCCCCATTGATACATAATGTTGTGGCGTTGCAGTTCCATTAGTTGGGGTTTCATGGATCGTCTTTTAGTAATAGTAAGTTGGGATAGGTCAGCAAAAATTTGATAATTGTGTCCTTGAAAATTAAGTTCCTTTTTTTCTCTTGCAGCAATTAGTATTTGTTCTTTCGTTCTGTAATAATGAAATTTTGTGATTATATCACGTGGGGGTCCATTTTTCTTTTTGGCTGTGAGGGCTCTGTGTACTCTGTCCAGTTCTAAACGTTCAATAGGGATATCTGGCTGTAGTTCTTGTAATAGAGCAGTAATAGTAGATTGCAGGTCTGTCACAGTTTCAGGTATTCCCCTTATGCGCAGGTTTGAACGTCTGGCTCTATTTTCGTAATCTTCGAGCTTAGTTTGAAGTATTAAATTCTCTTTTTTTAATTGTTCCAATTCTGTTATATTTTCTTGGGTTGCAATTTCAATTTCATCCATTTTTATTTCTAGGGCTGCGGTGCGGTTTCCCAGCTCTCTTATTTCTTTGGTTAGGCTTTTTGTTATTTGGTCTGAGGTTTGTTTTAAAGCCTTATGAAGCATCTTTTCAAATTGTAATAATATTACTGGGGATACTGAGGAGGCTTGTGGAGAAGTTTGTGAGAGGATTTGTTCTGTATCTGACTCAAATGGAGAGTCTTGCTGTGACGTTTTCTGTCTGTGAGAGCGCCCTGATGCTGTATCTTGTGAGGTGACTGGAGCTGCTTCAGCTGCAGTGAGTGCCTGTGAGCTCTTTGTGAGGTGATTTTTATTTCTGCCACGGTTTCCTCCCAGTACCATATTTCCTGCCCAAACTTTCACAGATTGTTCCCTGGGGCAAAAAGGTTCAAATGGATACCTTTTGAGCCTGCAGGCTCCGCTTTGTCCTTCTCTTCTCTCCTCAGCGGTGTGGAGCTCTAACAATGCATGTCTGCTCCGCTAGGCTCCGCCTGCTGCCCCTTCAATAATTCTTTTTTTAATTTTTTTGCATTTTTACTTTAAAAAAAAAACAAACTGTATTTTGGCCTGAGAACCAGAAGTGACGTCAGACGTCGCTCCAGTCCTCCGGTCCTCCAGTCCTCCAAGGGCATAGAGACAAGTGGCAGCTATCTTGGCCTCACTTATGTTCCTGCTCGGCAAACAGCTGCATCGGATCGCTAAAAGTGATCCCATGCCAAATCTGCCCATGGGACCAGTTTTATTTTACAGAGAACCAGCCATAGTAAAAAAAGATAGCTGCTGCCATAACACCGGTATTAAACGACTAAGTAATGTTGTATTTGTACTATGGCCCAGTCGTCAGGTGGTTTAAATATATGCATCCTAGTATCAGAAGAACGTTGACACTATTAGGCGCTAAAAAGTCAACGCGTTTCGTGGACGATCCACTTCTTCAGGACTGTTTAGGACAAGCATTACATAGAAATATCTATCATTCCAGAAATGGTAGACTAACTAGGTCATCTCAGGCTGCAGGTGATTTATTCCTGTAGTGCGAAGTCCTTCTCTGTCATAAAACTTAATAGCGTTATTTCCACATTATGTAACCTGCAAAGACAAACACAATTTGCTTAGCCTGAGATCAGAGTGGAACTATGGACAAAATAAAAAATGACATACGATGCAGTCTGTCAATAGCAATATTTGTTTTTCTGGGTTCCCTTCCTGTTGATCTAGCCAAGAAGCATGTTATTTTTCAACTTTCTTTAAAAGACCAAGCTGTCAGGCAAAAATGGCAGTTAGAAAGATGAGGCAAAGCTTTTACCACTGACAGGGGTGCATACTATGGTCAGCTTTTATTTATTTAGTTAAAGCCTTTATCTCAAAAGGAAACAAAAACTATTTCTGTAACTGCTTAAAAAGAATTATCAGGAGTTCATTTTATATTTTTATGTAAAGTCCATCGAAATCTACTAGTCAATCTAAAACTACCCTAGCAAGGTTTAGCCTGCAGTTCCCTGCCTGTGAAATTCTTACATCCTTGCTGCATCGGTTCTGCTGGGCCTGTGATTCTATTCCCATGTTGTCTGGCTTCTGTATTCACCTATGGGTGTCGCCTGATATACTGTACAAACAACAAAAACAAATTCCCAGTATACCAGCTAGCCTGCAAAAAAACAAATTAGCTCTGCCCAACAGTTCATGTTAAAGACATGTTTCATCTTCAGATACAGTATATGTGAAAGCCACAGTCAGGGCCGGCCCAAGACTTTGTGCTGCCTGGGACCAAGAATGAAATGCTGCCCCAGCCCCCCCCCCCCCCCCCAAAAAAAAAAAAAAATCACGCTCACCAAAGGGCCCCCACATCCATTATTTTATATCATGATAACTAAAGGGGACATGTCGTGGCTCTATACATGTATATTATTACATTGTTTTATAAAATAAAATAGTTCAACTCACCATAATGCAGAATCAGTGGGAGCCCCGAGTGTGTCACTTGCCAATGTCACCTGCGACCAGATGCGGATTGCCACTTGCTGCGTCACCTGCCACCAGATGCGGATTGTCACTTGCCATGACGTCACCTGCCACACATTGTGGATTGTCACTTGCCACGACGTCACCTACCACACATTGTGGATTGTCACTTGCCATGATGTCACCTGCCACACATTGCGGATTGTCACTTGCCACGACGCCACATGACACACATTGCGGATTGTCTTTTGCCATGACGTCACCTGCCACACATTGCGGATTGTCACTTGCCATGATGCCACCTGCCACACATTGCGGATTGTCACCTACCACGATGCCACACATTGCGGATTGTCACCTGCCACGATACCACCTGCCACACATTGCGGATTGTCACCTGCCACAACGCCACCTGCTACACATTGCGGATTGTCACCTGCCACGATGCCACCTGCCACACATTGCGGATTGTCACCTACCATGACATCACCTGCCACACATTGTGGATTGTCACCTACCATGACGTCACCTGCCACACATTGCGGGTTGTCACCTGCCACGACGTCACCTGCCACACATAGTGGATTACCACTTGCTGTATCCCAGAGTGAACAATACAAAGATCAGTCAGATTCAATCCAGCTTGAGTCCTTTTAATAAAAAAAATCTTATAGAGAGAAACCACTTGAAGTTGTACTACCAACCTAACCCACTTTGTTTTTCAGATAGGCAGAGGCTGCTCAGGCTCAGCTCACACTGTCATGGGCACAGTCGTACAGGTAGCTCTCTTCAGACCTTTCCTTCCCTCACGCTGGAGATGGAAGAAGGAAGAGGTGAGCAAAACAATTGATTGGCGCGGAGGCTGAGTGCTCTGAATGCTGGGGCGCGGCCTCTGAAGTCACTGGTTGCTAGGCGCCAGGCTATTCTAGCAACCAGTGCAGGAGGCAGTGCACAGCGCACCACCAACCAGCATCGGCTCTGCTCTGCTCCTGCTTACTGATCCGGGATTCTGGGCAGCTACTATGGAGTCAGAGTAGTCTACTCCTGACAACTTCTTGCCGGCCGGGCTGCCGCCCCTCTTAAATACCGCCTGGAACCATGGTCCCACCGGGTCCCATGGTAGGGCCAGCCCTGGCCACAGTATATGTGAAAGCCCCAGTGCATTGTCAAGGCTCCTCTGTATACTGTGGTCCTAACTGAACCGTTTTGAGAGTCTCCATGTAGGAGCACATATAGCAGTGGATAAATTGACAGCAGGTCTGCCTGGAGCGAGCACACTCCTCCTTAAAGACATGCCCAGAGCAGAGGAGGAACGGAATCAGTATAGGGCATACATGACAGGGTGAGAAGGGGAACCGGTTGGCAGGGGTTAATCTATTCAAAAGTTAACATGTTAGTCCAGGCAATTACCTTATTGCCTCAGAGGAGGGTGTGACGGGGTGAGGCAGGAGTTCAGTTGTCCAGAAGGGAAGGTCCCGGCACACTTGCTGAGAGGAAATCGTCAGAAGAGCATCTGTTCTCCTGGCGCTGCTGGTTCCTGAAACGGGGAAAAAAAATGAGCGATTTGGAGCATCTGATGGCACAACTTAGGGCTGCAGCCGATATTCATGGCTCAGCTTGGGTCCAGAGCCAGGTTGCAGACACTCTTCAAGGGGTCCACCAGAGCCCCCTGCAAGCGGGGCCATCCACGCCACATGCTCGGAGATCTCAGCCTACAGAGTGCTTTAGCCCAGATCGGACCCCCAGGGCTCAGCGCTGGCTGGGGAGCCCACAAGTGGACTCTCCAGGCCCCCCTTCTAAGCGCATGCCAGCTTTTGCAGGGAGCTGTCCTGGAAGGAATCCCCATCTCAGGCAGAGCCCACGGGGGGGTGACACCGCTGCACGGCCACGTCACCTACTCCATCGTCCAAATTCGGGAGATACGACTGCCTCCACTGGCGATGTACCTGTTGGTGGGATGGCCCGGCGGGGAAGAGCTACACCTGCGGGCACCGTCCTGTCTCCCGGTGTGGCTGGCAGCTCTCCACGTGGATGAGATTTGCGGCGAGGGAGGTCAGGCACGTCTGCCCGTGGTGCCAGGAAGTCAGCAGTGATTACCACCAGCTACTGGGAGAGAGGATGAAGCAGTGGTGAGCGGTGATGACGTCAGCGAAAGGCGGAGCTCCTGCATGGCTCGGGGGATATCTCAGAGCCATGGCCAGCTTACACAGCAGGGATCACCTGCCGTGGTGGAGGAGAGAAGCAGAACGGCTGGCAGGAGAGAAAGAGGTCACAGCCCTGGAGCTTGGCGATCGGAGGGGGAAGTGAGCAGTGATGAGGACGGAGAGCTGGAAGAGGAGAGCCATGCTGCATCCTGGGAATCCGGATCTGTGGCTGGGGGGGCCCACGGCCCTGTGCAGCCTGGTGAGTCCCCTTTTACTGCGAACTCCAGGGGTGACCGGAATGAGGTGTTAGCGAGTTTGCGGGAATTGCTGGGCAGGTTGGAAGGCCTGGCGAGGGATTGGGCTCCGGTGACAGTGTGGGACCCGCCGGGGGACAGGGGGTGGCGGCACAGGGGCCACCCCCTCGCCAGTGGTGCAGGTTGGGTCAGCGGCTGGCAAGCAGATGGAGAGTGCCGAGCTTGGACCAGTATAGGTGGCAGAGAAGAAGGATATGGACAAGTCGGCGGATAAGGTGAGATTAGCGGATTCGACGAAGTGTGAGGTGTACGTTTGCTTTGAGGGACCGCTTGGCGCACATCTTAAACAGGAGGTGCGTGAAAAAATCTGGAAAGGGGAATATGTGGAAATATTTTCTCTTCTCCCCTTAGAGAAATTCAATTTGGATAGGTTTAAACCGGACAAAAGCAAGTAGGAAGAGGAGGAGCAGCGGAGATATCGGCTTATCCCGCGTACGTTTGCCAATTGGTTGCAGATGTTTACCATTTTGGCCAGCGTAATTGGGGACAAGGCGCCTGAAAATTGTTCAGCGCTCTTTTGTTATTTGGATGCGATTGGGGAGGCACATAGAGTGTATGGTGGTGCGGCATGGCTCCGTTATGACGAGCAGTTTTGCCAGCGGAAAGCCATCCGGTCCTCTATTCATTGGGATCACAAGGATATCAGCCTCCGGATGAAGTTGATGACGTCTGCCAGGGCGGGTACGTAGTTTTTTTCAGGAGCGGCTGGCAGGACCTCCACCTCAGGTGCGCCGGCCGCTAGGAAGAAGGGGTTGTGCTCGGCAGCTCCTGACGTTTTAAGCATGAATGCTCAAGATGTGGGGGCAGCCATTCTCTCTCCCGTTGTTTAAAACAAGGTAGGGCAGGGCTCATATTTTGTCGATCGTTGTTAACCAATGGGTTGTTCAATTTCATGTGCCCTGTTTGAGAATTTCAGCTCATTTATTGAATGGATGGTGCGGGATGTGTGGGGTGTGAACTCAGTCATCCATTATCTGGATGACTTCCTTTGCATCGGCCTTCGGATTCTCGGATTTTTGTACGATTCTTTTGGGGACCTTACAGCATTTATCGGAACGCTTCGGTATTCCGTTGGCCCCAGACAAGAGAGAAAGTCCCATGACAGAACAGTTTTTTCTTGGCATTATGATTGATCCATTGGCTGTGGAACGCCGGATGCCGTTTGATAAATTGGTGGCGCTGAGGAGGGAGGTCTATGGTCGACGGAAATTGCAGTTGCGGGACTTGCGGTCATTACTGGGTAAACTCAGTTTCGCTTGTGGGATCATTCCGATTTTGATTCCTGGCGGCAGTAACTTCAGGTGTTAGTGCACCGCGGCACTATATACGGTTGACCGGAGAGCTCTAGGCTGACCTTCACATTTGGGAACTCTTTTTAAGAGTCCTATAATGGACGCTCCCTCTGGATGGCTGGTCCAGTGAGCAACGCGGACTTGGGTTTGTTTACCGATGCGGCAAGTTCAGCTGGCTATGGAGCGTTTTTCCAGGGGAAATGGAGCAGGAAGGGTGGCCTGAGGAGTGGCATTCGTCTGGCTTTCTCAAAAATCTGGTACTGCTGGAGCAGTTTCCAATTGCCCTGGCAGTTGAGATATGGGGGGAGGCTTTTCACAATAGAAAGATTCACTTTCACTGTGACAATATGGGTGTGGTGTCAGTGATTAATTCTACATCTGCATCTTCTCCATCAGTGGTGCGCCTTTTACTTCACTTGGTTTTGCTGTGTCTTTGCCTAAATGCTTTCATTTATGCTGTACATATTGCAGGAGTTTGCAACAAAGTGGCAGATGCTTTATCTCGATTTCAGTGGGACGAGTTTCACGTGTTGGCATCGGAAGCGGAGCGGCATGGGATGCCTTGTCCCCGGCGGCTTTGGAGTCGCAGCTGGATTGATTCAGGATTCATTGAGTACTGCAATCTGAGAGTTTACTCAAGGGCCTGGAAGGAATGGATTTCTTTGTTGGAGGAGGTAGGCGATGGGGGGGTGGACGTTGCTTTGTTGATCCTTTATTTTGTGAGTCGCAATTTTGGGAGGGGTGTATCGGCTATTGCGGTGGATAGAAAATTGGCTGGCCTGGCTTTTTGTTTCAAAATGCTGGGGATGCAGTATTGTAGGTTTGAGGTACGACAGGCCATGAGAGGGTATCATAAGGTTTGCCGAGCGATTGATTTACGGCGCCCAGTGTCTTTTTCTGTTCTAGGTGCTATCTTGGGTCAAGGTTTTCTTTGTCCTCTTATGAACAGACATTGTTTAGGGCGGCCTTTTTGGTGGCCTTTTTCGGAGTCTTCGCATTAGCGAGCTGGTGGGGGATGTTGCTTGTTCCAATTCCTCAGTCAGGATTTTAATTCAGCGATCCAAGACAGACCAGAGTGGCATGGGCTTGTTGATGCAGCTGTTTTGAGTTAATGGCCCCCGTTTTTGGTGCTTGCCTTGGAACAGTTCTTTCTGGTGCGATCGCGGACCGGTGGTGCCCTGTTCCTGCATTCAGATGGCTGTGTCTATCTAAGTTTCAATTTGTAGCAGTCTTCCGTACATGCCTGGCAGCCACTGGGTTTAATCCACTTGAGTTTGCTTCTCACTCCTTTCGTATTGGGGCGGCCACAGAGGCGTCCCGGTCGGAACTGGATGAAAATATTGTTCGGCGCATTGGTAGGTGGGAGTCCAACCGATTTCGCTCGTATGTTAGGCCACATTTGCTATAGACAATTTTACGCAGGTGTTTTTTTTCCTTCTACTGTACAGCTGTTTTGTGTTGTTGTTCCTGGTCCTGTTTGGGTGCATTGTGCTTTTGTTTTCTTTACAGGTGCCCCGCAATGCCTCGTCTGGATCCTGGGACATTCTTTCGTGTTTTGGGGGGCCAGGAGGGTGGAGGTTAGACACAATGGCAGGCAGTTAGGGCTACCTCGTACTTTGGGTAATGTACGCTGGATCAGGGTCCCGGGTATGCTATGGGACCAGGTAGTCCCCGAGGTCACTCATTTTTCCAGGTTGGATAGGGCCCCCGATATTCTGATTCTTTACGTGGAGGGCAATGATTTGGGTCTCCGCTCCAGTAGAGAGCTCATCAGGGACGTAAAGTTTTATTTTCTTAGACTTCGAACTGCGTTCCCTGACGTGCTCATACTTTGGTCAGATGTCATAGCACATACGTCTTGGCTGATGGCCAGATCGGTCGAAAAAATTTATAAGGCACGGGTCAAGGTGAGCAAAGAAGTGAGGAGGTGTATTGTTCGGAATGGGGTTTAGTTATTCGCCACTTGGATTGGGAAACTGACACCTGCCAGTTTCTTAGGGGTGATGGTGTCCACCTTAACGCAGTGGGTACTGATCGGTGGTTGTTCAGTTTGGAAGATGGGTTACAACAAGCTTTTCGGGTGTAGAGGGGTGCACAAGTGTATGTTTAATAAATAGGCCATGTTTGGCCATTTTAACTCCACTTATGTTTTGAGTTGTCATTACGGATAGTTAGAGAGGGAGGGGGGGTAAGTGGGGCTTACATAGGTAGGGCAGTCTCAGGTGAGTTCTTACCTACCCTAGTCAAGGCACAGGGACTCATTGGATCCCCCAACAAGAGCACAATGACATATACTGTGGGTTTAGATTCCTTTCCCTTCTATCATTTCCTGGCCCACCTCCCAGTTTGCTTATCTCCTGGTTTGCTTTGCATTACTTGTGTAGCACTACTCCCGTAAGAATTGCAAATGCCAAGGTTCCCCACTGCTGCACAGCCAGGCACATAGCATCTTCAACTTGCATCCAGACACAGAAAACAGAAATTGAGCTTTGTTTTTGTTTTTTATTAGGGGATAATAACTTGGATGGGGATATGAATTATAGGATGCCCAACTTGACAGTAACAAAAGAACCAGGGACAACTTCCTCCCTATTTACAGCTTCCACTTTATCCTCCTGCACAGCTTAATTTGATCCTCTGTACAGCTCCGCTTGATTTACTTTTTTGGAAAACAAACAGTCATTTGTTACCTTAGCAACAGCCCGCTTGGTGATTTTTACCTACAGGTAAACCTATAAAAAGGCTCACCAGTAGGTAAAATGAATATCTCCTAAACGTGCACCATTTAGTAGATATTCACACTGGATGCAGCCAGTTACGTCACCGGCACATGCGCTCTGAAGGTCCCGCATACCATGCGGGACCTTCAGAACTCCAGGCCAGAATCGAGGGCTCCCACGCATGCGTGGGAGCGACATCATTGCAGCTCTGGCCAATCACATAGCCTGAGAGCGTGAACCCAGAACAAAGACTGGGGGAAGATGTAGGGATGCCACCTCATCCCTTTAAAACCAAACACATTAATTACACAGGTTCTGGGGCATATTTAATGCAGGTAAGGCACTAAATGAATTTAATTACCACCTTAATAAGCCACAGAACCTGTGTAATTAATATGTGTTTGGTCTCAGGCCCCTTTCACACGATCGGACCGTTCAGGTCCGCCTGTCAGTTTTGACGGCGGACCTGAACGGGCGATCCATGTTAGCCTATGGAGCGTCGGATGTCAGCGGAGACATGTCCGCTGACATCTGACCCCGTCCGATCCGCTAAAAGCAGACGTATGGCTCTACGTCCAGATCCGTCGCTGGCGGATCGGATCGGGTGAGATCTGACGAAAACGGACACGCTGTCCGTTTTCGTCCAATCCCTCCATAGGCGGCAGCGGCGCCTGACAAGCCCCTCCCCGCTCAGTGAGCAGAGAGGGACCTGTCATCCGCCGGCTCAGCGGAGATCAACGGACTGATCTCCCGCTGAGCCGGCGGACCGAGGCGAGCTCCGTAGAAACGGAGCCCGCCTCGTGTGAAAGGGGCCTTAAAGTGATGAGGTGGCAACCCTAGGAAGACATCAGCCCTCTCAGCGGTGACAGCGTTCCCTTGGAACGCTTCATTCCAAGGTAAGTATTTCATAATGCACTAGTATGCGATGCATACTAGCGCATTATGCAATTGCCTTACAGGTGTTTTTTTTCTTAAACAGCCACGTTTTTCTAGCGCTTTAAGACAAAGTCTCAAACGAATCACCAGAATTGCTGGAGCTCTGGCTTTTCAGCTGCAATTTCCACCTTGCTATAGGAATATTGACAGCGGGGTAAACAAACCTGTTTGTTTGTTGCTTTGAAAAGATTAGTTATGTTCTCTCTCCAAAGGCAGTATATAGAGGACCCAAGGAAGGTGCTGGGGAAAGGGGAAAGGGGGGGGGTGCTCATTTCTCCTTTTTATTTCCTAAGAGTGGGGAACTTTTGGCCAAGGATTGCTTAAAGTGGAGTTCCACCCAAAAGTGGAACTTCCACTCATCGGATTCCTTCCCCCCTCCAGTGTCACAGTTGACACCTTTCAGGGGGGGGGTGCAGATATCTGTATATTACAGGTATCAGTACCCACTTCCGGCATAGATAGCCGCAGAATCTACGGTTATTTACGCCACTTCCTGTCCCCCCCCTGCTGTCTGCTGGGAAACACACGGGTCCCAGAGACAGCAGGGACCATCTGTATTGCGCTGCGCGACTCGCGCATGCGCAGTAGGGAACTGGGAAGTGAAGCCGCAAGCCTTCATTTCCTGATTCCCTTACCGAAGATGGAGACGGCAGCACCCGAGGACCGAGAGATGGTTCGGCTTCGGGTGCCGACATCGCGGCGCCCTGGACAGGTAAATGTCCATGTTTTAAAAGTCAGCTGCTGCAGTATTTGTAGCTGCTGACTTTTAAAAAAAAAATTTTGGCGGAGCTCCGCTTTAAGGCAGGAGTAGGCAACCTCAGCCCTCCAGCTGTCCAGCTGTGGTGAAACTACAAATCCCATTATGCCTTTGCCTCTAGGAGTCATGCCTGTGATTGTCAGGGTCTTGCAATGTCTCATGGGACTTGTAGTTTCAAAAGAGCTGGAGGGTAGACGTTGCCTACCCCTGGCCTAATGCCCTGGTACCCAATCTGTGGCCTGGGGGCCATATGCAGCCCTTCGGTATATCATGTACAGGCCCTGGGACCTCAGTAGCATTGATCTCTGTTAGCCTCATGTAACTTATTTCTAGTTTCATATGGTCTTGTGCAGCATATCCCCAGTCAAATATGTAGCATGTCCACACTCTCTGACCTTCATTTCCTCTATTAGACTCCATTCACACATGATATCGAGCAGTGGTGTCAATAGGGCCGGTGTCATCTGGCGCGGTAAAATTTGGTGTCACACACCCCCCCCTTCCCCGGGTCACTAAGCAATCTGGGCTAGCGCATCAACACAGTTCTTCCCCCTGTGTAATCCCCCTATTGTAACCCCCCCCCCCGTGTAATCTTCCTAATGTAACCCCCGTATAATCCCCCTAATGTAACCCCCCCGTGTATATCTCTCCTCCCTACATTTACAGACCTCAGATCAGTGTGGCTCTGTCCACACAAAAGTCCCTCCATCTAGGCTCCTCCTCCTGTTGTGGATAGTGTGGAGGAAGAGCCTAGGCTCCATCGGCTCTGAGGAGTGTAATTGTGATAGGGAGCCGGCACCTCTCCCCGCCTGCCTGTCACAATAATAGGCGATTGCAGTGCCGGTTCCCAGAGGACATGCGGGTGCCAGTCACTGGGCTATGTGACTCCAGAACTGTCTGCCTCACAATTCTTTCTCCTCCTCCCTCCCCGAACATCACAGGGAGCTAAGGATACACAGTAACATCAGCAGAGATAACGGAGTGTGCAGGGAAAGGAGGAAGAGGAGAGAGCCGCGGCGCCTCTCTCAAGCCAGTGCCATGCCAGGTATCACCCTCTGGCGGGTGACACCCGGGTGCGGGTGCTCCCCCCTAGCGATGCCACTGATATTGAGTGCGACTTTGATTTGACTTCACACTCTCTGGATCGCATCAAAAGTAGTGCAGGCACCTTTTTTTCGCTGTGACTTTAGGTCGCAAAAATTTGAACAGGTGCCATTGAAAAGAATGGGCTGAGACTTGTCATGCGACTTTGATGTCCAAAATTCAGTGACAAGTCACACAAGTGTGAATTGAGCCTTAGGCCTTCAGTTTTTGACAGCCGTCTCAAGCATTACATATATTGAACATCATGTGCAACCCTATGGTGATGGCAGGGGCTGCATTTGAGGCCCTGTTAGCTCATAAGTTGAAAACCACTGGCCTAAGGCCTGCAGCCTGTTCCACTGATTGCTCCTTCATCGGAAATTTATATAAGGACCAGGTTCCTTGCCCAAATGTTACAAGACTTGTGCATCATGTGGGTAGGGAAGGGGATCACCGCTCCAGGTGGATGTGTGTATACAAGACTTTCCTCAGAACTGGAGCAATAGGTGCAGGCTAAGCCTAAGCATATAGCAAAATGAAGCAAAAAGAAAGTTCTGGACAGCCGCACTCCGGAAGATAGCCTTTATTGTAAAAAAGTCCAAAAAATTCAAGCCACAGCAGGAAATGGGATAAACAAGCTAACACGTTTCACACGTAACAGTGCTTAGTCATAGCTTCAGCTTCGACTAAGCACTGTTATGTGTGTCAGATCGTTTTTCCCATTTTCTGCTGTGGCTTGTATTTTTTTGGACTTTTTTTTTTTTTACAATAAAGGCTATATTCCGGAGTGCGGCTGTCCAGAACATTCTTTTTGCTTCATTTTGCATCTTGTGGGTACTCTAGGCAAATGGTTAAATACACATGAAATACATGCAGTATATAAGAGCTGATTTACCTGCCAAAGCATTTGTCAATTTGTCCACGCAATCCTGAGGTTTAGTCCTTCAAGAGAGAACAGTCAGGTTGTTGAAGGATGAAACATATCAGGAAAGACTATGGGATTTTATTATGTAGAGTTTTGAGGAAGGAAGAAAAAGAAGGCACGTGACTGAAAATTTTAAATATATAAGGGTGTAAATAAGGTTCAGAGGGGAATTTTTAATATGAAGCTAAGGTCAAGAGCACGAGGACATGATCTCAAACTAGCTGGAGGAAAAGCAAAAAATACCTTGAAAAAAACTATATTTTATTTTATTTTGTTCAAACCTGTGTGTTTATGTGCGCTTTAAGTTCAGTGTGTTAAAATAAAAATCCTTTGATGAGCTTACAATAACCACAGTTATACTGCATTAGGTTGGCTCCCCTGCGCGAGCCATCGTAGCTGTACGTCGGCTCTTTAAGACACCTGCAGCGTGTCCCCGGAGCGGATACGCATGCCCAGCGGGCACGATGACGTGACAGAGCGAGAACCGGGATCTGTGTGTGTAAACACCCAAATCCTGGTTCTCTCGGGGGAGTAGAGACAGATCGTGGGCTCCTACTAAGTAGGAACACTGATCAGTCTCTTCCTCTAGTAAGTAGGGATGAGCCAAACACCCCCGGTTCGGTTCGCACCAGAACCTGTGAACGGACCAAAATTTTGCGCGAACTTTAGAACCTCATTAAAGTCTATAGGACTCGAACATTCAAAATCAAAAGTGCTAATTTTAAAGGCTAATATGCATGGTATTGTCCTAAAAAGGGTTTGGGGACCCGGGTCCTGCCCCAGGGGACATGTATCAATGCACAAAAGTTTTAAAAACTGACGTTTTTTCGGGATCAGTGATTTTAATGATGCTTAACCACTTCCCGCCCGCCCTATAGCGGATTGACGTCCGGGAAGTGGTTCTGTTATCCTGACTGGACGTCGCGGGGGGGGGGGGGGGGGGGGGGCGCATCGGGGGCGCGCATCGCGGCGATCGGTGGAGCGGTGTGTCAATCTGACACACCGCTCCACCGATCTTGGTAAAGAGCCTCCGGCCCTTAGGGGCATCACTGCAAACAAGCAGTGCCATCAGTGCCACCCATCAGTGTCCATTCATGCCACCTGTCAGTGCCCATCAGTGCCCATCTATCAGTGCCCATCCGTGCCCATCTGTGCAAACTATCAGTGCCACCCATAAGTAACCATCAATGCCACCTATGAGTGCCCATCTGTGCCACCTATGAGTGTCCATCAGTGCCGCATACCAGTGCCACCTATCAGTGCCACCTATCAGTGCCCATCAGTGCCGCCTATCAGTGCCCATCATCAGTGCCCGTCAGTGCCACCTCATCAGTGCCACCTCATTGGTGCCACCTCATCTGTGCCCATCAGTGCCGCCGTATCAGTGCCCGTCAGTGCAGCCATATCAGTGCCCGTCATTGAAGAAGAAAACGTACTTATTTACAAAAACGTTTTAACAGAAACAGAGAAAAACTTGTTTTTTTTCAAAAATTTCGGTCTTTTTTTATTTGTTGCGCAAAAAATAAAAACCGCAGAGGTGATCAAATACCACCAAAAGAAAGCTCTATTTGTGGGAACAAAATGATAAAAAATTTGTTGGGTACAGTGTAGCATGACCGCGCAATCGTCATTCAAATTGCGACAGCGCTGAAAGCTGAAAATTGGTCTGGGCGGGAAGGTGTCTAAGTGCCTGGTATTGAAGTGGTTAAAAGTGAACAAAAGTGAAATATTCCTTTAAAGCGGAAGTAAACCCATCCATAAAACAGTTTCATTTCCGGCACGTGCCGGAAATGTAACACTCCCATTGGTTGTGCTCTCGAACAAACTGTCAAACCATCCAATGTCTGGTGTCATAACTGACCACATGTGCAGCATCATGGCAGTTTTAGATTAAACAGAGGCAAAGATGGCAGCTTCCTTGGCTGAAAATGATAGGAGGGTTTACTTACACTTTAAATATCGTACCTGGGGGCTGTCTATAGTATGCCTGTAAAGTGGCGCATGTTTCCCGGGCTTAGAACAGTCCCTGCACAAAATGACATTTTTAAAGGAATAAAAGTCATTTAAAACTGCTTGCGGCTTTAATGTAATGTCGGGTCCCGGCAACATGGATGAAAATCAGTGAGACAAACGGCATGGGTACCCCCCCTCCCCCCAGTCCATTACCAGGCCCTTTGGGTCTTGTATGGATATTAAGGGGAACCCCGCACCCAAATTAAAAAAAGGAAAGGCGTGGGGCCCCCAGGCCCTATATACTCTGAACAGCAATATACAGGCGGTGCAAACAAGACAGGGACTGTAGGTTTGTTGTTAAGTAGAATCTGTTTGTAATTTTGAATTGGTACATTTTTAAAGTGTAGCTCCAGCCAACAAATCTATTTTTAAGCTTTTTGGAAAACATAGGGAAGGGTTATCACCCTTGTAACATTTGTTTTGCTGTCTGTGCACCTCTTCAGAAGATTTCACCTCCCTTTCTGTCCCAATGACAAATGTTTTTTGAAAATTTGTTTTTTTTTGTGAAACAAGGATTGGTGATAAAGAATCAGTGGAGAGGAGACACGTTTTTCCCATATTAACTCTTACAGGAGAGAATTTCCCTTCCTAGGGGTAGATTTCATCTCACTTCCTGTTGTCTCCTTCCGTTTACAAGTAGGAGTCGTTTGTAAGTTGGATGTTTTAAAGTAGGGGCCTGCCCTACATACTCTGCAGAAATTGGGGCCTTAGGTGTTTGTGTTGCCTCAACACTGTAAGCCCTCACAGTTACTCTTGGTGGGTGCAGGAACGGGCCCTGCTGTGAAATATTAGATCAAAAATTGTAATTACATGCCATTGTTGATCAGGGACAGAAAAATTGGGCCTTTGGTGGTGGTGTTGCCACAACACTGTAAGCCCTCACAGTTACTCTTGGTGGGCACAGGAATGGGCCCTGCTGTGAAACATTAGATCAAGAATTATAATTACATGTCCCTGTTGAACAGGGGCAGAAAAATTGGGCCTTAGGCACTGGTGCCACAACATTGCAAACCCTCACAGATGCTATAGTTGGAGCGCAGGAATGAGCCCTGCTGCAAAGTATTGCATCAAAAATTGCAATTACACGCCCCTGTTAAACAGGGGCTGAAAAATTGGGCCTTAGGCACTGGTGCTGGTGCCACAACACTGCAACCCCTCACAGATACTCTAGTTGAGCGCAGCAACAAGCCCTCCTGCAAAATATTGCATCAAAAATTGTAATTACACGCCCCTGTTAAACAGGGGCTGAAAAATTGGGCCTTAGCCACTGGTGGCGACGCCCAGAACCAAAAATGTTCTTACAAGCTATCAGCATGATCATTCAGGAGGAAGAGGATAATCACTCAGCATAACAGGATAGTCACTCAGCATCAGCATAGGCAGTCTTGAAGGAATCTGACATTTCAAAAAAAATTATTCAGTTACATCAGCATCAGGTGCTTTGTAGCTGGTGGTGATCGAAGGCTGATTCATTTTTATGAAGGTCAGTCGATTGTCCGAGTCGGTGGAAAGGCGCACCCTGTGTTCGGTTACAAAGCCTCTAGCAGCACTGAATGTGCGTTCCAAAAGAACGCTGGATGCAGGACAGGCAAGTAGCTCAATTGCATACTGTGCAAGCTCTGGCCAGTGATCCATCCTCAAGACCCAGTAACCCAGAGGATTTTCAGTGGGAAAGGTGTCCAAGTCAGATCTTGCCCCTAGGTATTCCTGCACCATGTAAAACAGACGCTGGTGATGGTTGCTGGAACCGATCATACCTTGGGGCTGCGGAATAAAAAATTGTCTAAACGCATCGGTCAGACGGCCACCTTCTCCACCGCTCCTTCTTTGACTGACCGAAGCCTCAGCAACACGTTGTCCAGGAACAGGAGTTTGTAACCTCCCAGTCTCTGGGAACCCGTTGCGCAGACCTTTCTGCAAGGCCTTCTAAAGATGTTTCATCCTCTGCTCCCTCTGCGTCGGCAAGATAAGGTCCGCAACCTTACCCTTGTAATGTGGATCAAGGAGGGTTGCCAGCCAGTATTGATCCCTCTCCTTAATACCACGAATACGAGGATCCTTCCGCAGGCTTTGCAGGATCAGGGAGGCCATGCAGCATAGGTTTGCTGAGGCATTCGGTCCGAAATCTTCTGGGTTACTAAGGACGACATGATCTGCAGCTACCTCCGCCCAGCCATATACAAGTCCATGGGTTTCTTGGGACTGTAAATGATCCCTTGAAGACTGCTGCTGATGCTGAGTGCCAGGCTCCACCTCCATGCTGACACAATCCTCCTCGTCCTCTTCCTGTGTGATCGGCGGGCACGCAGGAACACTGTCTGGATAAAGGGGGCCTTGAGAGGTAAGGAAGTCCTCCGCTTCCTCCCTCTGTTCTGCCTCAAGTGCCCTGTCCATTATTCCACGCAGCGTGTGCTCCAACAGGTGGACAAGAGGTACAGTGTCACTGATGCATGCACTGTCACTGCTCACCATCCTCGTGGCCTCCTCAAATGGTGACAAGACAGTGCATGCATCCCTGATCATAGCCCACTGGCGTGGGGAAAAAAACCAAGGTCCCCTGACGCTGTCCTAGTGCCATAGTCGCATAGGTACTCATTGATGGCCCTCTGTTGCGTGTGCAGCCGCTGCAGCATGGCCAACGTTGAGTTCCACCTGGTGGGCATGTCACAGATTAGGCGGTTCTTGGGCATGTTAAATTCCTTTTGGAGGTCAGCCACCCGAGCACTGGCATTATATGACCTGCGGAAATGCACACAGACTTTCCTGGCCTGCCTCAGGACATCCTGTAAGCCCGGGTACCTGCCCAAGAACTGCTGCACCAAGTTAAGGACGTGAGCCAAACAGGGCACATGAGTCAGTTGTCCCTGTCGGAGGGCAGAGAGGAGGTTGGTGCCATTGTTGCAAAACCACCATACCTGCCTTAAGCTAGCATGGCGTCAACCACCTCTGAACCTTCCCCTGCAGAGCTGACAGAATCTCTGCCCCAGTGTGGCTCCTGTCCCCCAAGCACACCAGCTCAAGCACCGCATGGCATCTTTTTGCCTGCGTGCTTGCGTAGCCCCTTGAACGCCTATGGAGCACCGCTGGTTCAGAGGACAAATCAGCACAGGCAGAGGCCATGGAGGAAGAAGAAGAGGAGGGGGTGGAGGAGAGAGGTGTGGCAGAATCACCACTAGTAGAATTTTGGAGGCATGGTGGCGGAACAACCTCCAACACTACTGCACCCTGTCCTGCATCCTTCCCAGCTGCCAGAAGAGTCACCCAGTGCGTGGTGAAAGATAGGTAACATCCCTGGACCCAGATAGCAACTCCAACGTCCAATAACTACTCCCCCCCTTCCCTCATGTCCCTCCTGAGCTCATTCTCATAATGTATATTCCAGTGCATTTTAATCCAGTTTTTTAATTTTTTCCTACTTTTTATTTTTATTTTTAATTTTATTTTCATTTTTATTTTTATTTCATTTTTATTTTTATTTTTATTTTTATTTTTAATTTTATTTTTTTTTTTCTTCTTATTTTTATTTTTTAATTTTTTTCCTTGTCAAAAGAAGTTTGAGTATACAATGTTATAAAGATACATAAAGTAAGTTTACAAGGATCTATAAAGTAAGCTCATTGTTTTACAGTAGGGTTTATATAGTTTTTAATTTTTTTCATCTTTTAAATAAATGTTTTATTCCAATTCCTTTTACAATTATTATCCTTATATTTATTCAACTTACCCCCAATTCATCATATTTTTAATTCTTTTACTTTTACTTTCAATTTTTTTGTGCTTTTTGGAACATTTTGGGTCCGCTTGCTGTTGTGGTTCCACAGCCACGGACCTCCAGCCCATACACTTAAACCTAATTGCCTCCACCATATATTCAAGCTGCTCTCCTCCTGAGAGCAAAAAAGGCCAGTAGAAGGAGCTGTGAGCCCCGAGCGCATAGCCTGTACTATCCCTGTACCATCCCCAACACCAGCCTGGACGCTGGCCGTGCATCAGTGACGTCATTTCCGCTTCCGCGCTCCAGAGTGGTCAGCGTGGAGCTTTCCATACACTGGATGCAGCGGTTCAGCCTGTGAACGGGCTCTACACCCAGACGGCTGAAGGAATGAGATCTGAGCCGGAAACAGGACAACAGCACATCCCAGGACACTGCCCATCTTAAAGAACACTTCCACCCTGCAAACCAGTAAGTGTAATCTTTACACTAACTTTCATTTTTGCATAAATAAGCTACTACAGTTAGCGCCTCCACACCCCCCCTTTCTCAACATTGATTATCAACAGAGGTAATGGACACCCTCTGAGGATGGTTGCCTCCTCATTCCAGAATTTACCTGCCTTATGTTAATGTGCTATTATAGCTACCATTTTACTATTTACTTTAGACATCACATTTTACGGAGCGCCGGAACCCCCCCTTTTTTCTCTAACATCCATGTCCATGCCTGCTGGACCATGAGTCAGCAGTAATATGCACCTTACCACTGACCGCCCTGTCCAGCGAGGCCAAGACATTGCCTTCCACATGCCGGTAGAGAGCTTGAATCGCCTTCCGTGAGAAAAAGTGGTGATTGGGAACCTGCCATTGGGAACCGCACATTCCACAAACTCACGGAAGGGGGCAGAGTCTACCAACTGAAAAGGCAGCAGTTGAAGTGCTAGCAATTTAGCCAAGCTAGCATTCAACCGCTGGGCATGTGGATGGCTGGGAGCCAACTTCTTTCGGAGGTGCAGCAGCTGGGGCAGGGAAATTTGCCTGGTACAATCTGACGTCGGTGTACCAATAGCAGATTGCCCCCAAGTACTTGGCTGTGACACACCTAATTCTACACCTTCATTCCTCTAAGTGCAGGTCTCAGAGAGGACTGAAGGTACAGTGGGGTTGGAGATCCCCACTGATGAGGAGCAAGGAGAGGTCCTCTTTGTTCTTTGATGTGGGTCTTTTAGGTACGCTTGCCAACAAACTGCATGGCAGGTTGACATATGTCTGGTCAAGCATGTGGTGCCCAAGCAGGTGATGTTTTGGCCACGTGAGATACGCTTGAGACATTTGTTGCAAATAGCAGTGGTGGGATCTGATGTACTCATCTCAAAAAAGGCCCACACCAAAGAACTTATGGAATAACGCCCAGGTGACAGCACGCCCTGCACAAGCGGAGCTCTGCGGTGTGATGCAGTCGGTGTGCTGCCCTTAAGCTGGCCCCTGGAGGGCATCCTGCCTCGTTGGTGATGTGCCGCCTCCTCCTACTCCTCCTCCTCTCTCCTATCAAGCACTCACGTGGAGTCAGTGACCTCATCATCCCCTCCCTCCTCATCACTGGAGCAAACCTGGCAGTATGCTGCAGCTGGGGGGACATGACTGTCAGATTGCTGTCTTTCTTGGGCACCCCCTCTCTCTAGGCTCACGTTACTGCCTTCCTCTAGCTGGGTACCATCATTGAAGCCTTCAAAACGCTGGACATTCTCCTGGAGCATGTACCCAACACTGTGGTCAAACAGTTCGGGGGACTCCTCAGGAGGACATGGTGGGGCTAGGGAAGGAGTGACTGATGCCATTGAGCGAGAGAAGAGGCCGCGTTGGCAGCTGGTTTGCCAGACAAAGTACCCTGAGCCTGGCTTGGTCATCCACTCTACCAAGTCTTCCGCATGTTGTGGCTCAACACGGCTAGCTGACGAAAAAAAGGACAAGCGTGTCCCACAGCCACGTGCTGATGAGGATGCACCGCCTCCACGACCAGCACTGTTGCCTCTAGACACAGAGCCTGCTTGCCCTCTTTTATTGGCTTGTGACTGTCTGCCTCTCCTTGTTGGCCTTCCAGACATACTAATGGCCTGCAGGAAGATGTAGCTGCACAAAGCTGGGATGTGTATATATATACTGATACTGCAGATAGCAGAATCAACTGCCTGCCTGTAGTATTATTAGTATGAGAATACCAGCAATTGTCTTCAGGTAGCTTTAGGTGCACACTGTGCAGAGGAAACAGTACACTAACTGTAAATACTGTAGCTGCCTGCCTGTGGTATTAATAGGAGCAGAACAACTGCAATTGTCTTCAGGTAGCTTTAGGTGCACACTGTGCAGAGGACACAGTACACTAACTGTAAATACTGCAACTGCCTGTGGTACTAATAGAATCAGAAGCACACCACCAATTTTCTTCAGGTAGCTTTAGGTGCACACTGTGCAAAGGACACAGTAGACTAACTATAAATACTGTAGCTGCCTGCCTGTGGTATTAATAGGAGCAGAACAACAGCAATTGTCTTCAGGTAGCTTTAGGTGCACACTGTGCAGAAGACGCAGTACACTAACTGTAAATACTGTAGCTCCCTGCCTGTGGTATTAATAGAATCAGAAGAACACCACCAATTTTCTTCAGGTAGCTTTAGGCGCACACTGTGCAGAGGACACAGTTCACTAACTTGTAAATACTGCAGCTGCCTGCAGTACTAATAGGATCAGAAGAACAACAGCAATTGTCTTCAGGTAGCTTTAGGTGCACACTGTGCAGAGGACGCACTACACTAACTGTAAATACTGCAGCTGCCTGCGGTACTAATAGGATCAGAAGAACACCACCAATTTTCTTCAGGTAGCTTTAGGTGCACACTGTGCAGAGGACACAGTATACTAACTATAAATACTGTAGCTGCCTGCCTGTGGTATTATTAGGAGCAGAACAACAGCAATTGTCTTCAGGTAGCTTTAGGTGCACACTGTGCAGAAGACGCAGTACACTAACTGTAAATACTGTAGCTGCCTGCCTGTGGTATTAATAGGATCAGAGGAACACCACCAATTTTCTTCAGGTAGTTTTAGGTGCACACTGTGCAGAGGACGCACTACACTAACTGTAAATACTGTAGCTAATAGGACTAATAGGATCAGAAGAACACCAGCAATTTTCTTCAGGTAGCTGTAAATACTATAAAAACCTGCCTGCCTGTCAGTAGGAAGCGAATAACAGGAACGGATCTAGCTAAACTGAATACAGTGTGTATGTATATATATATATATATATATATATATATATATATACACACACACACACACAACACCTAGGATGCATATATATACACACACAATGCACTGTAAGTGCAGCTAACTGACTCACCTGCCTACTCTAACTTAAATCAAATGACACTGTCTCTCTCTCTCAACGCCGGAAAACACACTACACAGGGCCGACGTGCAGGCGGCCTTATATAGTGTGGGGCATGTACTAAACCCCCTGAGCCATAATTGGCCAAAGCCACCCTGGCTTTGGCCAATTACGACTCTCTGTACAGACGGCGCTGTGATTGGCCAAGCATGCGGGTCATAGTGCATGCTTGGCCAATCATCAGCCAGCAATGCACTGCGATGCAGCAGTGACTTATGGGCCATGATGCGCCACTCGAATTTGGCGCGAACGGCCCATATCATTCGTAATTCGACGAACGGTCGAACAGGCGATGTTCGAGTCAAACATGGGTTCGACTCGAACTCGAAGCTCATCCCTACTAGTAAGTCCCATCCCCCCCACAGTTAGAACACACCTAGGAAACACAGTTAACCCCTTGATCCCCCCCTAGTGTTAACCCCCTCCCTGCCAATGACATTTATACAGTAATCAATGGCTATTTTTAGCTCTGATCACTGTATAAATGTCACTTGTCCCAAAAAAGTGTCAAAAGTGTCCGATCACTGACCACCACAAACCAATCAATATACGCTTATTGCGAGTTTTTTTACCAAAAATATGTAGAAGAATACATAAATCGGCCAAAATGTTTTTTTTTTTTTTTTTAATTTTGAGGATATTTATTGTAGCAAAAAGAACAAAATGTGTTTTTTTTTTTTCAAAATTGTCGCTCTTTTTTTTGTTTATAGCGCAAAAAATAAAAACCACAGAGGTGATCAAATAACACCAAAAGAAAGCTCTATTTGTGGGGAAAAAAAGGACATCAATTTTGTTAGGTTACAACGTCACACTACAATGCAATTGTCAGTTAAAGAGGCACAGTGTCGTATCGCAAAAAATGGCCTGGTCAGGAAGGGGGTAAATTCTTCCGGGGCTGAAGTGGTTAAAATGCACACTTTATAAACGTTCAATGGTAATGCACCTAAAACGCATGTACAATGCACCTAAAGAATGCAACACAGATGTAAACTAGAGCTTAAGGAGTAGTTTGGAACAGACTTCCAGCAGACGTAGTAAGTAAATGTTAAAAAACTGAAGTAAAAAAAATTGTTATTTTCTTTTAACATACTGTGCCCAGTCAGTATCCCTGATCACCACCAATCCATCCAGTCACATGATGACGCTGTACTGCACTGATGACAGTATGATTACTTTATAGAGAAAGATCAAAAAGCTTAGAGTACAATCTCTGACAGTAGCATAAAAGATGATCAGATCATGCATACAGTATCTCACAAAAGTGAGTAAACCGCTCACATTTTTAAAAATATTTTATTATATCTTTTCATGTGACAACACTGAAGAAATTACACTTTGCTACAGTGTAAAGTAGTGAGAGTGTACAGCTTGTATAACAATGTAAATTTGCTGTCCCCTCAAAATAACTCAACACACAGCCATTAATGTCTAAACCGCTGGCAACAAAAGGGGGTACCCCTAAGTGAAAATGTCCGAATTGGGCCCAAAGTGTCAATATTTTGTGTGCACCACCCTTATTTTTCAGCACCCTCTAAGGCATGGAGTTCACCAGAGCTTTACAGGTTGCCACTGGAGTCCTCTTCCACTCCTCCATGACGACATCACAGAGCTGGTGGATGTTAAGGACCTTGCGCTACTCCACCTTCCGTTTGAAGATGCCCCACAGATGCTCAATAGAGTGTAGGTCTGGAGACATCCTTGGCCAGTCCATCACCTTTACACTCAGCTTCTTTAGCAAGGCAGTGGTCATCTTAGAGGTGTGTTTGGGGTCGTTATCATGTTGGAATACTGCCCTGCAGCCCAGTCTCCAAAGGGAGGGGATCATGCTCTGCTTCAGTATGTCACAGTACATGTTGGCATTCATGGTTCCCTCAATGAACTGTAGCTTCCCAGTGCCGGCAGCACTCATGCAGCCCCAGACCATGACACTCCCACCACCATGCTTGACTGTAGGCAAAACACACTTGTCTTTGTACTCCTCCCCTGGTTGCCACCACACATGCTTGACACCATCTGAACCAATTAAGTTTATCTTGATCTCATCAGACCACAGGACATGGTTCCAGTAATCCATGTCCTTAGTCTGCTTGTCTTCAGCAAACTGTTTGCCGGCTTTCTTGTGCATCATCCTTAGAAGAGGCTTCCTTCTGGGACAACAGCCATGCAGACCAATTTCATGCAGTGTGCGGCGTATGGTCTGAGCACTGACAGGCTGATCCCCCACCCCTTCAACCTGTGCAGCAATGCTGGCAACACTCGTACATCTATTTCCCAAAGACAACCTCTGGATATGACGTTGAGCATGTGCACTTAACTTCTTTGGGCGACCATGGCGAGGCCTGTTCTGAGTGGAACCTGTCCTGTTAAACCACTGTATGGTCTTGGCCACCGTTCTGCAGCTCAGTTTCAGGGTCTTGGCTATCTTCTTATAGCCTAGGCCATCTTTATGTAAAAAAACGATTCTTTTTTTCCAGATCCTCAGAGAGTTCTTTGCCATGAGGTGCCATGTTGAACTTCCAGTGACCAGTATGAGAGAGTGAGAGCAATGACACCAAATTTAACACACCTGCTCCCTATTCACACCTGAGACCTTGTAAAACTAACAAGTCACATGACACCAGGGAGGAAAAATGACTAATTGGGCCCAGTTTGGACATTTTCACTTAGGGGTGTACTCCCTTTTGTTGCCAGCAGTTTAGACATTGATGGCTGTGTGTTGAGTTATTTTAAGGGGACAGCAAATTTACACTGTTATACAAGCTGTACACTCACTACTTTACATTGTAGCAAAGTGTCATTTCTTTAGTGTTGTCACATGAAAAGATATAATAAAATATTTACATAAATGTGAGGGGTCTACTTACTTTCGTGCGATACTGTATATGTAAGTGTGAAACTGCTAAAGAAACGTGGGAAGGATTACAAAGCATGCATGAAAGAGCTAATCTCAGCAATCAACTGTATAGATTAGGAAGTTATACCAAACCAAGCTGATGATAGGCCAGGCTATGCAGGATTACATAGGGCACACCTTGGAAATGGTTGAACACCTGAGAGGTATAGGAGAAGAAAGAAAAGATTTTCATTTTCAGCACAATTTCTCAGTGGCTTAACAGAAAGTTATGAAATGCTTGTTACAGCCCCACCCCTGATGTAGACACACACTCACAGCTTGGTGCTAGAAGAATTGAAGGTGTGTGTGCAGTGCAGCAGGCAACAAATTTAATTGGAGGACACAGACTAGCGGCTGCAAAATTGGTGAGTGAGTCCACTGTCCAAACACCCCCACCCCCCCCACCCCACACACACACCTTGACAAATGCATATGTCCCTCTCTTGCCTCTGCTGCTCTGTGTCCCTAATAGGTATATTGCCACCTCACCACCTGTTTTACCCTCCTAAATGCTGCATCACCCCCACCACAACAACATGAATTGCATGCAGCTGTGGGAAGTTGCTGCACGGACCCTTTTATTTGAATAGATTGTTTTTGGTTGGTGGTGTCCACCAAATGCAAATGAAGATATAATTCTTACCGCAGTCACAAAGTAAAGCATCGTAGCTGCAGTATGTGTACACCCCCAGCTGTTGCCTTGTCAACTAAAGCACTCTTCACACCGACTGTCCGTTTTTCAGGCAGACCCAATTGACCATCCTTTGCCCTCTATGGAGCGGCGGATGTAAACGTGCGCATTTTGTGTCTATATTGTGCATAGGCTGAAATATTCTTCAAAACTTTAGTATTGTTTGCATATTTGTGTTGATTAATCTTTGATTTATGGCATGTTTTCGTATTGTTTCAAAATCTATTTTATTGAAACTAAGAAATATATATTCAAATCTATCAACTATTTATACTTTAATTCTTAAATGTAGGTGCGTAAATTGGAGCAGGTTTGTAGGAGCCTCAGTGCATTACTTTGCCCAGGGGCCCATGACGCTATTGACGCTATTAAGATGGCCCTGAAGGGGATATCTTACTTGCAAAGGCTAAAAATACAGATTAACTGTATCAGCTGAACTGCAACGATGATCAAACTACATTCACACATGGCATGGACACCTTGGACACAGAAGTCCTGACATAATAAATAAATTAACAACTATGCAAGTGAAATGAAAATGAGTCCATGAGTCTGTGCAGAGTGTATTTTGCACAGACAATGGAGCTGAATATACAGGTGATAACACACACAGGCAATTCTCAGAAAGCATGGCATAATATTTCAAACTATTGTACTATACAACCCATAACTAAATGGGTTTGCAGAAAGAATAAACCATACTCAATGTGAGGGTGGAAGAACCATGCTGTTTGATGCAGATATACCAATCACATACTGAGGGGAGGCAATTATGACCGCATACTATCTCCAAAATCAATTACAAGGAAAATCATATGAACTGAAAACTCCATATGAGCTGTGGAATGCAAAAGCCCCGAATCTGAACCATCTAAAAAATTTTGGAAGCAAAGCCTATGTGCATATCCCAAAAGAAAAACGTACAAAATGGGATGTTTGTGCAAAGGAAGGTGTACTTGTGGGGCACAACGAATCTTAAAAGGGGTACAGAATTCTACACCAAGACACAAACAAGGTAACCATCAGTAGAAGTGTAATTGTTGACTTGACCGTGTGTTCAACATTTCATGAACTAACGCAAACACTTCAAAACTGAGGAAAGTGTCACATTAAAGATAAGCAACAAAGTGACACAGAAATAGAAAATAATACAGACAATCCAAATGCTGTAAAAGAAGAAACCAGGCAACTAGAGGCTTCAATCAGAAAATCCACCAGAAGCAATAAAGGCACCCCAGCCAAATGTCTGTCCTATGTTGCTCGCGTAGCATTAAAACCAGAGCCAGATTGATGGATTGAGATGCAAAGATTTCCAACCCATAAAAAAACAAAAGCAGAGCAGATGATTTGACAAAACCTCATACAAGAAACAGATTTATAGAACTTAGATCCAAAATGGGACTAATGTAAGGAGTAAATGTTGGGTGGGGGTGTTGGAATACATTGTTCATGTATTTTTGTGCAACAACTATCAATATAAGTATCAGTAGAGATGTATTCTTCAACCAATAGATGGCAGTGTTTTTAAGTTTGTAGCTGCATCTATGACTATACTCTGTGTATTTTCTCCATATAATAAAATTCCTGTTTCCAGTTAAACAGCAAAGCCCATGTGGATTGTGCACTGTTCTGTAGGGCTATATACAGAATTACTAACAAGAACTATAGACAATTTTTTTTTTTTAATTATGGGTAGAGTAGAGGAGGGGTTTTTTTTGGGATTTACTTTCACTTCCTGTCCCATAGCAAAAACAGGAAGTGAGAGAAAATCCCTGCAAATTAAGGGAATCCTTTGGGGCCCCCGGGTCACCAGAACTAGTATCTACATTGGAAGATTTCCCCTCTATTACGTTTCTGGGGACAACCCAAAATTTTGGATTTTCTTATACTTTCAATGATAATGGTAAGCAGGACAAATAGAGAGGGCAATACTATCTCTAGTTACACTTTAATGCTATTTATTTCCAAAAAAAATTGTTGTTCTATCAACAGCTCGCTGATCGCACCAATGTTCCGCAAGCTGTAGATACAGTATGAACATTTCAGGGGTTCTCCGAGACCTCAAACTTTTTGCCAAGGGTTCTTCCAAGGTAAAAAGGTTGAGAAGCTCTGCTGTGATACAATCAATGGAAATTTTATGCAATGTAAAGCAAAAAATATTCATAAATAATAAGATAAACAGCAGGGGGGGAGGGAAAATGCATTGCTTATATCAGTTTACAAGCTACAAAGTTTACAAAAAAACACTATAGAAAGCTATAGAAAGCTTTTTGAATAGTTTTTCATAAAATGCTAGCTCCTCAGCTTTTAAATAGCTAAAATAGCTGTGCCAATCTTCTGTGTATCCTTAATATTTTGGTAAGTATACACTTTTGATGCAAACACTTATTAGTGCATAGAAAAGGGAATGATTTCAGCCCATTTACACAGAGATTTTAGAGTAGACACTTGTGTAATAGAATGTATAGTATAGATACAGTGCCTCGTCACCTGTAATCCCAGTATAAGGTTTGTATTATAATTTGTAGTGACAAAACAAATTAATGATTAAGTATGGGATTAGAGTTTACAATCAGAAAGCAAGTGCTGTAAGTAACTAAGAAACAGTCCATTTACTGGATATACATTTGTAAGCAGGCAATATCCACTAAACAAAATATCTGAGATTAGAAAAAACTAAGATTTCCTAGGAGGGAATCTCTGAACAGAGTGGATTCACTGCCTGTGAAATTAATGAGTAATTCAATCAAAGTAATTGGGAACAGATGAACTACTGCAGGCAGCATATAACATTAACCATAAGTATATAGATGCACACCAGTATGAAAATAGTACAAGCTTTATGTAATAAAAGATTAATAACGATACATACTGTACATCCAATGTACAGACAGGTATCATCAGCAAAGGGCCCAACAAGAGTCCTGGTGGAATTCTGCACATACGGTATATCTGATTATAAATATTCAATATTGCAGCAAAGTTCAGTTGCAGGGGCAACTGAGGATGATCGCAGTGCGGCATCTGTCTTGGTGTCTGAGACCTGAAGACAAGATCTGCGATGATGGTGAGACCCTCCAGCTGTTGTCCAACCAGCCTGTAATGCAGCTTTTCACCAGCAGAAACCATGGTGTGGCACTGGAACTCAAAGTCAGCCTATTCTCCATCTTAGTCTCTAGTCTAATCTTTCATACAACAAAACCTCTGACTAACAAGTGGTCATCAGATGACTAACCTGACTCGCTTATGCTGGTTAATGAGCCCTGAGCTAAGCCTAGCTATAGCATCCCAGACCAGAAGGGACAGGGTTAAAGGGGTTCTAAAGGCTCAAGGTTTTAACCTTTGTGCATTCTATGCATGAAGGTAAAAAAAACTTTCCTGTGCAGCAGCAGGATAGGAAGTGAAGGAAAATCTCCCCATCAGTACACACACAGCAAGATAATATTAACATGACAGGATACTTTGACCTTTCCCTACTCTATCCAAAACTAATAAAAGTTTTGAGTTCCAGCTGGCTATTTTATTAAAAGAAGATTATTTTGCATCTTGGTGTGTGACATTCCTGTTGCTGACACAAGTAATAATTATTTTGGCTATTATGCACTTTAACCAGCTTGTTAGTGCTCAAAATGGACAATCCCTTATAAATGAGAATTTATATTATGTAGGAGCAGGGGCATTTATGAATGCAAAGGGCCTGTGTATAAGATCCTACGTTGGGCCCCCTTCAAGAAAAGAAAAACTGAAACTTCATTTACACTGGCCTTTGTGGTGCTCTCACAAATGCCATTGTGAATGAAGCCTTCTCTGGGCTATGAGCAGGTTGTAGTGCCACCTATACAGAAGGACAGAACATACACTATAATTGCAAACAGAAAATAAAAGCGCACACATTTCATCTTATTCTCAACATATCCCTAGCTATACCTTTCCACTTACCGGATGGCAGCTACAGTGTGTCCCCTGGTACAGCAGTTCTACTACTGTCCAATCACAGCACAAAGTCATGCATATCATGTTGCCATAATAGAGCAGAAGACAATAACAGAGAGCCCTGGTCACAGTCCACCCCTCCACTGTTTGTAGCTTCACTGTCTTGTTATAGAATACATATGAGTTATTGGTAACACATTGAGTGATGTGCTTCAGTTGCCTAGGCAGAGAAGCACTTCCCGAACTGAATCCCCAGTGTGTGTTGGGACCCATGTGCAGTGCACCCACTGCACACATTAATGCTAGTGTTTAAAATTATACAATTAACAACACACAAGCTGATTACAGTATTTAGCAGTACAACCGAACAATCTATCTTGTTTGCCAGATTAACAAATTCTACATGCACATGGTATATGTGTAAGGGGGAGGGCAGTGACGGTCGTGGAGCAGTCCAGTGGTGTACCACCTGGTCACTAAACTTTACATTTGAGGTAACACTTTACCCTAAGGTATGCTCCCCAATGCCCGGGACCAGGAGGGAGACGCAGTCATGTGAAGAATCAAACATTAAGGTGGCGTCCCACATCAGAGTTGAGTCCCATGTGTGCAGAACCCAAAGTATAGAGTTCCTCCATAAGCTGCTTCATCCCATGTCCTACACACTTGTACTGATGTATGTGTTGCATTCAGAAGGACAGGCTGGGCCCAGTGGCGTAACTATCAGGGTCGCAGCAGTCACACTTGCTGCTGTGGGCCCCCCCCCAAGACCCGGCATCTCCCCCTGCACCTCTGGCTGTCCATTTAGTATGCAGTGGGGGAAGGTGTGAGTCCACGTGCCGCAGGATCTCCCCTGGGGTTAGTAGTTCTCTTCCTGAGTGTATACAGTGGAAAGGGGAGGGGCCTCTGACCAGAGCATGTATCGGCTTCACTCTTCAATGAGTCGCTCTGCTTGTACACTCTTGCTGATACATGCCTGGGTCAGAGACCCCTCCCCTCTCCACTGTATACACTCAGGAAAAGAACTACTAACCCCAGGGGAGATCCTGCGGCACGTGGACTCCCACCTTCCCCCACTGCATACTAAATGGACAGCCAGAGGTGCAGGGGGAGATGCCGGGTCTTGGGGGGGCCCCAGGGAGATCCTGACACCCGTGGGCATCATAGAGCTGCCGATCGCCACCTCCCACCTCCCCCCAGGTGGGAGGGTACAGAGATGTGCTGGGGGTTGGAAGTGTACAGCAGAGACAAGCCAGGTACAGGGGAACCTCTGGAGGGGGGCTGTCTGGGGACCGTGATGTAAGGGGGGGGCTCTCTGGGGACCCTGATGTAAGGGGGAAGCTCACCGGGGATCCTGATGTAAGTGGGGGATCTCTGTGGACCCTGATGTAAGGGGGATCCGCACTTAGATATGTAACGATAGAGATAGAGAGATAGAGATACACACACATACATACACACACACACACACAAACACACACACACAAATGAAACTTTGCTATAATGTAAAGTAGTGAGTGTACAGCTTGTATAACAGTGTAAATTTCCTGTCCCCTCAAAACAACACACAGCCATTAATGTCTAAACCGCTGGCAACAAAAGCGAGTACACCCCTAAGTGAAAAGGTCCAAATTGGGCCCAATTAGCCGTTTTCCCTTCCCGATGTCATGTGACTAGTTAGTGTTACAAGGTCTCAGGTGTGAATGGGGAGCAGGTGTGTTAAATTTGGTGTTATCGCTCTCACTCTCTCATACTGATCACTGCAAGTTCAACATGGAACCTAATGGCAAATAACTCTGAAGAACTGAAAAAAATTGTTGCTCTACATAAAGATGGTCTAGGCTACAAGAAGATTGCCAAGACCCAGAAACTGAGCTGCAGCACGGTGGCCAAGACCATACAGCAGTTTAACAGGACAAGTTCCACTCAGAACAGGCCTCGCCATGGTCAACCAATGAAGTTGAGTGCACATGCTCAGTGTCATATTCAGAGGTTGTCTTTGGGAAATAGACGTATGAGTGCTGCCAGCATTGCTGCAGAGGTTGAAGGGGTGAGGGGTGGGAGGTCAGGCTGTCAGTGCTCAGACAATATGCCACACACTGCATCAAATGGGTCTGTAGTCTGCATGGCTGTCATCCCAAAAGGAATCCTCTTCTAAAGATGATGCACAAGAAAGCCCGCAAAGAGTTTGCTGAAGACAAGCAAACTAAGGACATGGATTATTGGAACCATGTCCCGTGGTCTGATGAGACCAAAATAAACGTACTTGGTTCAGATGATGTCAAGCGTGTGTGGAGCAACCAGGCGAGGAGTACAAAGGCATGTGTGTCTTGCCTACAGTCAAACATGGTGGTGGGAGAGTCATGGTCTGGGGCTGCATGAGTGCTGCCGGCACTGGGGAGCTACAGATCATTGAGGAAACCATGAATGTCAAAATGTACTGTGACATACTGAAGCAGAGCATGATCCCCACCCTTCAGAGACTGGGCCGCAGGGCAGTAGTCCAACATGATAATGACCCCAAACACACCTCCAAGATGACCACTGCCTTGCTAAATAAGCTGAGGGTAAAGGTGATGGACTAGCCAAGCATGTCTCCAGACCTAAACCCTATTGAGCATCTGTGGGGCATGCTCAAACGGAAGGTGGAGGAGTGCAAGGTCTCTAACATCCACCAGCTCAATGATGTTGTCATGGAGGAGTGGAAGAGGACTCCAGTCGCAACCTGTGAAGCTCTGGTGAACTCCATGCCCAAGAGCGTTAAGGCAGTGCTGGAAAATAATGATGGCCACACAAAATATTGACACTTTGGGCCCAATTTGGACATTTTCACTTAGGAGTGTACTCACTTTTGTTGCCAGTGGTTTTGACATTAATGGCTGTATGATGAATTATTTTGAGGAGACAAGAAAATTTACATTGTTATACAAGCTGTACACTCGCTGCTTTACATCGTGCCGCAGGATGCCTAGGATCTATTCTGCCTTTTTATCCATTTTGCTTTTGTAATGCCTACCTAAAAAAAAAATGTGTAAATTCTTCTGTCATCCAGGAACCTTCCACAGATTAAAGCCTTGTACACACGGTCAGATTATTGGACAAATTTTCTCCAGTTTTTTTGTTTGATGCTAGTCTCAAATCGAAAATGAAGAGGGTACTCACCATCAGAAAATTTTCTGATGACAGAATTCAATGTCAGAAGTGACGTAATGTGTTACATAGTTAGTAAGGTTGAATAAAGACACCAGTCCATCCAGTTCAACCTGAGTGAGCGTGGGTGCGCGTCTACAATTGTCCCTATCCCTGTACATTGCGCCTCATTAAGATACTCCTCTATTATATTATTTATTTAAGGAATTAAGTTAAGGTACCCATATTGCGCTGTCAATTTACACAGCACTCCACACTTACATCGCACACTCACATCAGTCCCTACCCTCAAGGATCCCACAATCCAAGGTCCCAAACTCACATTCATATACTAGAGCTAATTTTGGACAGAAGCTAATTAACCTACCAGTATGTCTTTGGAGTGTGGGAGGAAACTGGAGTACCCAGAGGAAACCCATGCAGGCACAGAGAGAACATGCAAACTCCAGTCAGGTAGTGTTGTGGTTGGGATTTGAACCAGCAACCCTTTTTACTGCTAGGCTAGAGTGCTACCCACTACACCACTGTGCCACTCAAATTGCATTGTTTTGTATTTGTTCTTTCATTTCTGAGCATGCCTAGTCTTGCTCTTCAGATTTATTTTGTCAGGAAACCATACTAATGAAAAGAAAATCGAACGTTGTGGACAAAGCAGACAAAAATTTTCAAGCCTGCACATCCAGTTTTTCTCTGCCGAAAATTCGTAATCAGCTGTCAAAAGCAGCATATTTAATGATCAGAAAATCAGCAGATCATTCATTGGATGAAATTTATCTCAGATTTTCTGACCGTGTGTATGGGCCTTAAGAGAAGACTCAATCATGAAAGGGACTTTAATTGTGCGAAAAAAAAATAGGAGTATTATACATCAAATATATAAAAGACACAAAATATTTATTACAAAGTATTAAAAGAACATGTATGCAATTGATTGTATCATCAAACATTTAGATTTTGTTTCAATTGTATACAATCATCATTGCATAGAAGTGTGATAGATTAACGCATTTTGCATAACTTGCCTCTTTAGGACCCATGCTCACATATAGGCAGTAGGGATGAGCTTCGTGTTTGAGTCGAACCCGTGTTCGAGTCGAACCCATGTTTGACTCGAACATCGTATGTTCGCCCGTCAAATTACGAACGATATGGGCCATTCGCACCAAATTAGAGTGGCGCGTCACGGCCCATGATTCACTGAGGCATCGCAGTGCATCGCTGGCTGATGATTGGCCAAGAATGCACTATGACCCGCATGCTTGGCCAATCACAGCGCCGTCTCTATAGAGAGCTGTTTGGTCAATTATGGCTCAGGGGGTTTAGTACACGCCCTACACCATATAAGGCCACCTGGGTGGCAGCCTTGTGTAGTGTGTTGCGGCAGCGGAGAGATAGACAGAGAGACAGTGTCATATGATTAAAGCTAGATAGAGTAGGCAGGGGAGTTAGTTAGCTGCACTTACAGTGTATTGTGTATATATATATATATATATACATCCTAGGTGTTTTGTGTATGTATGTGTATATATATGTATGTATATATATATATATATATATATATATATATATATATATATATATATATATATATATACATATATACACGCTGTATTAAGTTTAGCTAGATCCGTTCCTGTTATTCTCTTGCTACAGACAGGCAGGCATTTTTACAGTATTTACAGCTACTTGAAGAAAATTGCTGGTGTTCTTCTGATCCTATTAGTCCTATTAGCTACAGTATTTACAGTTAGTGTAGTGCGTCCTCTGCACAGTGTGCACCTAAAGCTACCTGAAGAAAATTGGTGGTGTTCTTCTGATCCTATTAGTACCGCAGGCAGCTGTAGTATTTACAATTTAGTGTAGTGCGTCCTCTGCACAGTGTGCACCTAAAGCTACCTGAAGAAAATTGGTGGTGTTCTTCTGATCCTATTAGTACAGTACCGCAGGCAGCTGCAGTATTTACAAGTTATTGTAGTGCGTCCTCTGCACAGTGTGCACCTAAAGCTACCTGAAAAAAAGTGGTGGTGTTCTTCTGATCCTATTAGTACCGCAGGCAGCTGTAGTATTTACAAGTTAGTGTAGTGCGTCCTTTTGCACAGTGTGCACCTAAAGCTACCTGAAGAAAATTGGTGGTGTTCTTCTGATCCTATTAGTACAGTACCGCAGGCAGCTGCAGTATTTACAAGTTATTGTAGTGCGTCCTCTGCACAGTGTGCACCTAAAGCTACCTGAAAAAAATTGGTGGTGTTCTTCTGATCCTATTAGTACCGCAGGCAGCTGTAGTATTTACAATTTAGTGTAGTGCGTCCTCTGCACAGTGTGCACCTAAAGCTACTTGAAGAAAATTGGTGGTGTTCTTCTGATCCCATTAGTACAGTACCGCAGGCAGCTGCAGTATTTACAAGTTATTGTAGTGCGTCCTCTGCACAGTGTGCACTTAAAACTACCTGAAGAAAATTGGTGGTGTTCTTCTGATCCTATTTAAAACAGTACCACAGGCAGCTGCAGTATTTACAAGTTAGTGCAGTGCATCCTCTGCACAGTGTGCACCTAAAGCTACCTGAAGACAATTGCTGTTGTTCTGCTCCTATTAAATACCACAGACAGGCAGCTACAGTATTTACAGTTAGTGTACTGTGTCCTCTGCACAGTGTGCACCTAAATCTGCCTGAATAAAATTGGTGGTGTTCTTCTGATCCTATTAATACCACAGGCAGGCAGCTATAGTATTTACAGTTAGTGTAGTGCATCCTCTGCACAGTGTGCACCTAAAGCTACCTGAAGAAAATTGGTGGTGTTCTTCTGATCCTATTAGTACAGTACCGCAGGCAGCTGCAGTATTTACAGGTTAGTGTAGTGAGCCCTCTGCACGGTGTGCACCTAAAGCTAGCTGAAGAAAATTGGTGGTGTTCTTCTGATCCTATTAGTATCGCAGGTAGCTGTAGTATTTACAAGTTAGTGTAGTTCGTCCTCTGCACAGTGTGCACCTAAAGCTACCTGAAGACAATTGCTGTTGTTCTGCTCCTATTAAATATCACAGACAGGCAGCTACAGTATTTACAGTTAGTGCACTGTGTCCTCTGCACAGTGTGCACCTAAGGCTAACTGAATAAAATTGGTGGTGTTCTGATCCTATATTAATACAACAGGCAGGCAGCTACAGTATTTATAGTTAGTGTACTGTGTCCTCTGCACAATGTGCACCTAAAGCTACCTGGAGACAATTGCTGTTGTTCTGCTCCTATTAATACCACAGACAGGCAGCTACAGTATTTACAGTTAGTGTACTGTGTCCTCTGCACAGTGCGCACCTAAAGCTACCTGAAGAAAATTGGTGGTGTTCTTCTGATCCTATATTAATACCACAGGCAGGCAGCTACAGTATTTACAGTTAGTGTACTGCGTCCTCTGCACAGTGTGCACCTAAAGCTACCTGAAGACAATTGCTGTTGTTCTGCTCCTATTAATACCACAGACAGGCAGCTCCAGTATTTACAGTTAGTGTATTGTGTCCTCTGTACAGTGTGCACCTAAAGCTACCAGAAGACAATTGCTGGTATTCTCATACTAATAATACTACAGGCAGGCAGTTGATTCTGCTAGCTGCAGTATCAGTATATATATACATCCCAGCTTTGTGCAGCTACATCTTCCTGCAGGCCATTAGTATGTCTGGAAGGCCAACAAGGAGAGGCAGACAGTCACAAGCCAATAAAAGAGGTTAAGCAGGCTCTGTGTCTAGAGGCAACAGTGCTGGTCGTGGAGAGGGTGCATCCTCATCAGCACGTGGCCGTGGGACACGCTTGTCCTTTTTTCGGCAGCTGGCCGTGTTGAGCCGCAACATGCGGAAGACTTGGTAGAGTGGATGGCCAAGCCGTCCTCATCCTTCTCATCCTCTCTCACCCAGGCTCAGGGTACTTTGGCAAAGCAGCTGCCAATGCGGCCTCTTCCCTCAGCTCAATGTCATCAGTCACTCCTTCCCTAGCCCCACCATGTCCTCCTGAGGAGTCCCCCCAACTGTTTGACCACAGTGTTGGGTACATGCTCCAGGAGGATGCCCAGCATTTTGAAGGCTCCAATGATGGTACCCAGCTAGAGGAAGGCAGTAACATGACCCCAGAGAGCGGGGGTGCCCAAGAAGGACAGCAATCTGGCAGTCATGTTCCCCCAGCTGCAGCATACTGCCAGCTTTGCTCCAGTGATGAGGAGGGAGGGGATGATGAGGTCACTGACTCCACGTGGGTGCCTGATAGGAGAGAGGAGGAGGAGGAGGCACATCACCAACGAGGCAGGATGCACTCCAGGGGTCAGCTTAAGGGCAGCACACTGACTGCATTACACCGCAGAGCTCTGCATGTGCAGGGCGCTGCTGTCTCTGCGCATTATTCCAAAAGTTCTTTGGTGTGGGCCTTTTTTGAGACGAGTGCATCAGATCCCACCGCTGCTATTTGCAACATATGTCTCAAGCGTAGTTTGTTGGCAAGCGTACCTAAAAGACCCACACCAAAGAACAAAGAGGACCTCTCCTTGTTCCTCATCAGCTGGGATCTCCAACCCCACTATACCTTCAGTCCTCTCTGAGACCTGCACTGAGAGGAATGAAGGTGTAGAATTAGGTGTGTCACAGCCAAGTACTTGGAGGCAATCTGCTATCGGTACACCGACATCAGATTGTATCAGGCAAATTTCCCTGCCCCAGCTGCTGCACCGCCGAAAGAAGTTAACTCCCAGCCATCCACATGCCCAGCGGTTGAATGCTAGCTTGGCTAAATTGCTAGCATTTCAACTGCTGCCTTTTCAGTTGGCAGACTCTGCCCCCTTCCGTGAGTTTGTGGAATGTGCGGTTTCTCAGTGGCAGGTTCCCAAACGCCACTTTTTCTCACAGAGGGCGACTCCGGCTCTCTACCGGCATGTGGAAGGCAATGTCTTGGCCTTGCTGGACAGGGCGGTCAGCGGTAAGGTGCATATTACCGCTGACTCATGGTCCAGCAGGCATGGACCAGGACGTTACCTATCTTTCACTGTGCACTGGGTGACTCTTCTGGCAGCTGCAGGACGGGAAGGATGGGAAGGATGCAGGACAGGGTGCAGTAGTGTTGGAGATTGCTCCGCCACCATGCCTCCAAAATACTACTAGTGGTGATTCTACCTCTCTTCTTCACCCCCTCCTCTTCTTCTTCTTCCACGGCCTCTTCCTGTGCTGATTTGTCTTCGGAACCAGCGATGCTCCGTGGGGTTTAAGGGGCTATGCAAGCACACAGGCAAAAAGATGCCATGCGGTTCTTGAGCTGGTGTGCTTGGGGGACAGGAGCCACACTGGGGCAGAGATTCTGTCAGCTCTGCAGGGGCAGGTTCAGAAGTGGTTGACGCCACGCCAGCTTAAGGCAGGTATGGTGGTTTGCGACAATGGCACCAACCTCCTCTCCGCCCTCCGACAGGGACAACTGACCCATGTGCCCTGTTTGGCTCACGTACTTAACTTGGTGGTGCAGTGGTTCTTGGGCAGGTACATGGGCTTACAGGATGTCCTGAGGCAGGCCAGGGAAGTCAGTGTGCATTTCCGCAGGTCATATAATGCCAGTGCTCGGCTGGCTGACCTCCAAAGAGAATTTAACATGCCCAATAACCGCCTAATCTGTGACATGCCCACCAGGTGGAAATCAACGTTGGCCATGCTGCAGCAGCTGCACATGCAGCAGAGGGCCATCCATGAGTACCTGTGCGACTATGGCACCAGGACAGGGTCAGGGGAGCTTGTTTTTTTTCCCCATGCCAGTGGGCCATGATCAGGGATGCATGCACTGTCCTGTCACCATTTGAGGAGGTCACGAGAATGGTGAGCAGTGACAGTGCATGCATCAGTGACACTGTCCCCCTTGTCCACCTGTTGGAGCACACGCTGTGTGGAATAATGGACAGGGCACTTGAGGCAGAACAAGGGCAGGAAGAGGAGGACTTCCTTAGCTCTCAAGACCCCCTTTATCCAGACAATGTTCCTGCATGCCTGCCGATCACACAGGAAGAGGACAAGAAGGAGGAGGAGGAAGAGGAGGATTGTGTCAGCATGGAGGTGGAGCCTGGCACTCAGCATCAGCAGCAGTCTTTAAGGGATCATTTTAGTAACAAGAAACCCATGGACTTGTACGTGGCTGGGAGGAGGTGGCTGCGGATCATTTCGTCCTTAGTGACCCAGAGGACTCCGGACCGAATGCCTCAACCAAAGAAGGAGCGGTGGAGAAGGTGGCCGGCTGACAGATGCGTTCAGACAATTTTTTAGTCCGCAGCCCCAAAGTATGATCGGTTCCAGCAACCATCGCCAGCGTCTGTTTTACATGGTGCAGGAATACCTAGGGGCAAGATCTGACTTGGACACCTTTCCCACTGAAAATCCTCTGGGTTACTGGGTCTTGAGGATGGATCACTGGCCAGAGCTTGCACAGTATGCAATTGAGCTACTGGTCTGACCTGCATCCAGCGTTCTTTCAGAACGCACATTCAGTGCTGCTGGAGGCTTTGTAACTGTTTACAGGGTGCGCCTGTCCACCGACTCGTTTGATCGACTGACCTTCATAAAAATGAATCAGTCTTGGATCACCACCAGCTACCAAGCACCTGATGCTGATGTAGCCGAATAATTTTTTTTGAAATGTCAGATCCCTTCAAGACTGCCTTTGCTGATGCTGAGTGACTATCCTGTTATGCTGAGTTACTGTCCTCTTCCTTCTCAATGATCATGCTGATAGCTTGTAAGAATATTTTTGGTTCTGGGCCCAATTTTTCAGCCCCTGTTTAACAGGGGTGTGTAATTACAATTTTTGATGCAATATTTTGCAAGGAGGGTTCGTTGCTGAGCTCAACTAGAGTATTTGTGAGGGGTTGCAGTGTTGTGGCACCAACACCAGTGCCTAAGGCCCAATTTTTCAGCCCCAGTTTAGCAGGGGCGTGCAATTACAATTTTTGATGCAATACTTTGCAGCTGGGCTCATTCCTGCAGTCCAACTAGAGTATCTGTGAGGGGTTGCAGTGTTGTGGCACCAGTGCCTAAGGCCCAATTTTTCTGCCCCTGTTCAACAGGGACATGTAATTACAATTCTTGATCTAATATTTCACAGCAGAGCCCGTTCCTGCGCCCACCAAGAGTAACTGTGAGGACTTACAGTGTTGTGGCACCAGCACCACCACCAAAGGCCCAATTTTTCTGACCCTGTTCAACAGGGGCATGTAATTACAATTCTTGATCTAATATTTCACAGCATAGCCTGTTCCTGCGCCCACCAAGAGTAACTGTGAGGGCTTACAGTGTTGTGGCAACACCAACACCTAAAGCCTCAATTTCTGCAGACTATATAGGGCAGGCCCCTACTTTCAAACATCCAACTTACAAACGACTCCTACTTGCAAACGGAAGGAGACAACAGGAAGTGAGATGAAATCTACCCCTAGGAAGGGAAATTCTCTCCTGTAAGAGTTAATATGGGAAAAACGTGTCTCCTCTCCACTGATGCTTTATCACCATTCCTTGTTTCACTAAAAACCCCAAATTGTCAAAAAACATTTGTCATTGGGACAGAAAGTGAGGTGAAATCTTATGAAGAGGTGCACAGACAGCAAAACAAATGTCACGGGGTGATAACCCTTCCCTATGTTTTCCAAAAAGCTTAAAAATAGATTTTTTGGCTGGAGCTACACTTTAAAAATGTTCCAGTTCAAAATTACAAACAGATTCTACTTAACAATAAACCTACAGTCCCTGTCTTGTTTGCACTGCCTGTATACTACTGTTCAGAGTATATAGGGCCTGGGGGCCCCACACCTTTCCTTTTTTTAATTTGGGTGCGGGGTTCCCCTTAATATCCATACAAGACCCAAAGGGTCTGGTAATGGACTGGGTGTCATGAAAAGGTTCAGCCATTGGTGGCGCTATTGGTCTCTTGGATCGCAGTACCATTGTCCACCAGCAGGTGTCTAGGACCTGTAATAAGAGGACCCACCTGCTGGTGGCACCGTTGAATCCTTGGGCCGTAGTGCCGGTGTCCACCAGCGGGTGTGTTCCGGCAGTGTGGAGCAGACAGCACCCTCTGCGCTCAGGTGTAAGGTGAGGTCAATTACTGCAGTCTTATAAATACCCGGCAAGCCCTCACATGCTTGCCTTGGTATCTTTCTCCCTGTGCCGTGACCTCGCTGCTTGTATCCTGACCTTGAGCCTGTTTCTGATCCAATCTGATCCGATCCCTATCCCGAACCCATCCTGGACCTATCCCTCCTGTGTCCTGATTTCCTTGTATCTCTGCCCTGCAGCCTATCCATCCATCCTCTCCCTGTCCTGTTGGTTTCCCATCCTTACCCATCTGCTGACCTCCCTGTGTATGACCTTGGCCTGGCTTGTTTACGATTCCGGTATCTCCAGTTATTTGTATATATTATTTGTAGTTTGTGGGTCTGTGGTTGGTTTTGCACTGTTTATATTTCACTTATTTGTCACCTATTTAATAAACACCATTTCACTTACATACGTTTCTGGTTTCCTCTGTGCAGTCCACACAGTCTGGTCCAGTGGCGGCTGGTGAAGTTTTAGGATGGGGGGGCGCCAGACCCCGCCCTTCCTTTTTGACCCCTCCCACTTGGTGAAAATGGGCGTGGTTTCAGCGAAATAGTGGGCGTGCCTCTAAGGTGGTGTGGTTAGCTTCTGAGATGAACGAGGGATGGAGGGAGAGGGAGAGAGGGACAGCAGGCCTAGATCCTACACAACAAAAGAAATGTGTATTCTACAAAGTTTAACAATCAGCAGATAAAGATACTCCAAACACCTGGTGTTAGCGCTTCAATCATCCCGGCACCATGGTTGTTATGGTGTCAGGATGATTGAAGCTCATTATTACTATTATTACATTGTAATATAAAATGAAATCGTTCAACTCACCATAATGCAGAATCAGTGGGACCCCCGAGTGTGTCACTAGCCACGTCGCCTACAACCAGATGCCATCAGGTGTCCCCAGCAGTCCCTTCTTACATGCAGCCTGTGTCACATCAAATGCAGCCTCTGTCACATCAAATGCAGCCTCTGTCTCCCCCCCAAATCCAAATGCAGCTTCTGTCTCCCCCCCAAATCCAAATGCAGCCTCTGTCTCCCCCCCAAATCCAAATGCAGCCTCTGTCTCCCCCCCAAATCCAAATGCAGCCTCTGTCCTCCCCCAAAATGCAGCCTCTGTCCCCCCCCCCAAATACAGCCTCTGTCCCCTTACATCAGAGTTGCCATCAGTGTCCCCCCACAGCATGTGTCCCCATCAGAGCCCCCCCACAGCAGGTGTCCCCCACAGCAGGGTGTCTCCATCAGCGTCCCCCCACAGCAGGTGTCTTTATCAGGTTCCCCCCACAGCAGGTGTCTCCATCAGAGTCCCCCCACAGCAGGTGTCTCCATCAGAATCCCCCCACAGCAGGTGTCTCCATCAGAATCCCCCCACAGCAGGTGTCCCCATCAGAGTCCCCCCACAGCAGGTGTCCCCATCAGAGTCCCCCCACAGCAGGTGTCCCCATCAGAGTCCCCCCACAGCAGGTGTCCCCTATCAAAGCCCCCCACAGCAGGTGTCCCCTATCAAAGCCCCCCACAGCAGGTGTCCCCCATCAGAGCCCCCCACAGCAGGTGTCCCCTATCAAAGCCCCCCACAGCAGGTGTCCCCCATCAGAGCCCCCCACAGCAGGTGTCCCCCATCAGAGCCCCCCCACAGCAGGTGTCCCCCATCAGAGCCCCCCAACAGCAGGTGTCCCCCATCAGAGCCCCCCAACAGCAGGTGTCCCCATCAGAGCCCCCCCACAGCAGGTGTCCCCTTTAGAGCCCCCCACAGCAGGTGTCCCCTTTAGAGCCCCCCACAGCAGGTGTCCCCCCACAGCAGGGTGTCTCCATCAGAGTCCCCCCACAGCAGGTGTCCCCTATCAAAGCCCCCCACAGCAGGTGTCCCCCATCAGAGCCCCCCACAGCAGGTGTCCCCCATCAGAGCCCCCCCACAGCAGGTGTCCCCCATCAGAGCCCCCCAACAGCAGGTGTCCCCCATCAGAGCCCCCCAACAGCAGGTGTCCCCATCAGAGCCCCCCCACAGCAGGTGTCCCCTTTAGAGCCCCCCACAGCAGGTGTCCCCTTTAGAGCCCCCCACAGCAGGTGTCCCCCCACAGCAGGGTGTCTCCATCAGAGTCCCCCCACAGCAGGTGTCCCCATCAGAGTCCCCTCACAGCAGGTGTCCCCCACAGCAGGGTGTCTCCATCAGAGTCCCCCCACAGCAGGTGTCCCCATCAGAGTCCCCCCACAGCAGGTGTCCCCATCAAAGTCCCCCCACAGCAGGTGTCCCCCATCAGAGTCCCCCATCAGAGCCCCCCACAGCAGGTGTCCCTTATTAAAGCCCCCCACAGCAGGTGTCTCCATCAGAGCCCCCCACAGCAGGTGTCCCCCATCAGAGTCATCCCACAGCAGGTGTCCCCCATCAGAGTCCTCCCACAGCAGGTGTCCCCCATCAGAGTCCTCCCACAGCGGGTGTCCCCCATCAGAGCCCCCCCACATCAGGTGTCCCCCATTAGAGCCCCCCCACAGCAGGTGTTCCCCATCAGAGCCCCCCCACAGCAGGTGTCCCCCATCAGAGCCCCCCCACAGCAGGTGTCCCCATCAGAGCCCCCAACAGCAGGTGTCCCCATCAGAGTCCCCCCACAGCAGGTGTCCCCCATCAGAGCCCCCCACAGCAGGTGTCCCCCATCAGAGCCCCCCCACAGCAGGTGTCCCCCATCAGAGCCCCCCACAGCAGGTGTCCCCCATCAAAGTCCCCCCACAGCAGGTGTCCCCCATCAGAGTCCCCCATCAGATCCCCCCACAGCAGGTGTCCCCTATTAAGCAGGTGTCCCCCATCAGAGCCCCCCACAGCAGGTGTCCCCCATCAGAGTCCCCCCACAGCAGGTGTCCCCCATCAGAGCCCCCCCACAGCAGGTGTCCCCCATCGAGCCCCCCCACAGCAGGTGTCCCCCATCAGAGTCCCCCCACAGCAGGTGTCCCACATCAGAGCCCCCCCACAGCAGGTGTCCCCCATCAGAGCCCCCCCACAGCAGGTGTCCCCCATCAGAGCCCCCCCACAGCAGGTGTCCCCATCAGAGCCCCCCACAGCAGGTGTCCCCATCAGAGCCCCCCCACAGCAGGTGTCCCCATCAGAGTCCCCCACAGCAGGTGTCCCCCATCAGAGCCCCCAACAGCAGGTGTCCCCATCAGAGTCCCCCCACAGCAGGTGTCCCCATCAGAGTCCCCCCACAGCAGGTGTCCCCATCAGAACCCCCCACAGCAGGTGTCCCCATCAGAGCCCCCCCACAGCAGGTGTCCCCATCACAACCCCCCACAGCAGGTGTCCCCATCAGAGCCCCCCACAGCAGGTGTCCCCATCAGAACCCCCCACAGCAGGTGTCCCCATCAGAACCCCCCACAGCAGGTGTCCCCCATCAGAGCCCCCCCACAGCAGGTGTCCCCCATCAGAGCCCCCCCCACAGCAGGTGTCCCCATCAGAACCCCCCACAGCAGGTGTCCCCATCAGAACCCCCCACAGCAGGTGTCCCCATCAGAGCCCCCCCACAGCAGGTGTCCCCATCAGAACCCCCCACAGCAGGTGTCCCCATCAGAGCCCTCCACAGCAGGTGTCCCCCATCAGAGCCCCCCCACAGCAGGTGTCCCCCATCAGAGCCCCCCCCCACAGCAGGTGTCCCCCATCAGAGCCCCCCCCACAGCAGGTGTCCCCATCAGAACCCCCCTCAGCAGGTGTCCCCCATCAGAACCCCCCACAGCAGGTGTCCCCCATCAGAGCCCCCCCACAGCAGGTGTCCCCATCAGAGCCCCCCCCACAGCAGGTGTCCCCATCAGAACCCCCCCACAGCAGGTGTTCCCATCAGAGCCCCCCACAGCAGGTGTCCCCATCATAGCCCCCCCACAGCAGGTGTCCCCCATCAGAGCCCCCCCACAGCAGGTGTCCCCCATCAGAACCCCCCACAGCAGGTGTCCCCATCAGAGCCCCCCCACAGCAGGTGTCCCCATCATAGCCCCCCCCACAGCAGGTGTCCCCATCATAGCCCCCCCACAGCAGGTGTCCCCCATCAGAGCCCCCCCACAGCAGGTGTCCCCCATCAGAGCCCCCCACAGCAGGTGTCCCCCCCATTCTCCACACAGCGGTACTTACCTTCAGTCACCTGCGGTGTCCTCCTCACACTGGCACCAGCATTCTTCCTGCTTCCTCTCTCGGGCGCAATGAGAGAGAGAACCAGGAAGTGACATCTGACTCAGAGCAGATGTCAATCAAATCTGAAGTGCCAAGTAGTTTCCGCCCGGCGCCTGTAGTATGTATTGCTATGGCCGAGCGGAAGCTAATCGGCGCATCAGAAAACGCCACAAGGCGGGCTAAACGCCCGCAAATGCAGCGCCACGTCTGCAATCTCGTGATTGCATAGACGTGGCGCTTCCTATAAGTGCACTGTGTCCGGTGTCGCACTGTATCCGGCGTCCGAACACAGTGCACTTAAGGACCTTTTTTTTCCTTTTTTTTTTTTAAAGGGCCAGTATTAAAAAATTTTTTTTTTTTTTTTGACTTTTTTTTTTTTTTTTTTTTGCTGCCTGGAGGGGGGGGGGGCGCCCAGGCGCCCCCTATGGACGGGCCGCCACTGGTCTGGTCTACTAAATTCCCTGACAGTATACCAAGGCCATCCCTGACCAGACGTGGCTGCATTGAGGAACCATCCGGGTTGTTAGTTCTGCTAATATGGATTTTAATGAAATCATTTATTATTCCCTGCTGGCAGAAGATGATGGTGAATATTGTCGCCAGATTTTAAAAGAGTGGACTAGTGACCAGCTGATGGAAGCTATCCGATCAGCTCATTCCCTAGTGGATCAGGGGTATATGTCATTTAAAGATGTTCAGCCCCTGATCCAGTTATGTGCAAAGCCCAGCCCTGTCATGCATTTCCGAAGGAAGCGATGATTTTTCTCCCCCCTTCAATTATGGCCAAGTTGAATCCCTGGTATGTTTATTAGAAGATGATCCAGCCTTTTTTATGGAACATTATTCTGCTTGTTCACAGCACAGGTGTTGTCTGATAGCAACGATTCAGTGCAATTCCTGGTTAGTCAGGCTGGATGTGAATCAGTGTTTGTTCAACCTGTGCTACAGACATGGTCAGATCTCCTGCACTTAGCTAAGCCTCAACATTCCAGCCCTGCCATAAATCACCTGCCTTCCCAAAAATCTATCTCCCCGTCGCCTATGGCAACCTCAGCTACAGCCCAGTTTACTCAGCTCCCTACCAAATACTACTACCCAGTCTCCAAGTGTAGCACCTATCCTGCCTTTAATCTACCTGCCTCTTCTCCTCCACCTGTAACAACCCCACAGAACCCTCCTCCAGCCACTGTTTCTTGGTCTTCCTTTTGCCCAGCTACATACTTTTTTTACGAACCTGCACCTACGTACAAAGCTGCAGTGGCTAAACCAAAAAAGAAACAAAAGTTCTTCCCAACCGACACCATCCTGCCAGTAACCCAACCTGCCTCCACACCCAACCAACCTGTTCCAGCCTGCGTTTATGCCAGTTGAACTTGATGACCCACCTAAACCTGCCAACCCAGTGCCTGCTATCCAGCCTGATGTGCCTGCCTTCCAGCTTGATGTGCCTGCCTTCCAGCCTGATGTACCTACCTTCCAGTCTGATGTGCCCGCTTTCCAATCTGATGTCTTGATGCCTGCCTTCCAGCCCGAAGTCTCGGTGCCTGCCTTCCAGCCTGATGTGCCTGCCTTCCAGCCTGATGTGCCTACCTTCCAGTCTGATGTGCCCGCTTTCCAGTCTGATGTCTTGATGCCTGTCTTCCAGCCTGATGTGCCTGTCTTCCAGCCTGATGTGCCTGCCTTCCAGTCAGATGTGTCCACTTTCCAGTCAGATGTCTTGATGCCTGCCTTCCAGACTGAAGTCTCGGTGCCTGCCTTCCAGACTGATGTTCCGCTTTCCAGCCTGATGTTCCCGCTTTCCAGTCTGATGTGCCCACCTTCCAGCCTGATGTCTCGATGCTTGCCTTCCAGCCGGATGTCTTGGTGCTTGCCTTCCAGCCCGAAGTCTCGGTGCTCGCTTTCCAATCTGATGTGCCTGCTATCCAGTCTGATGTGCCTGCCTCCCAGTCTGATGTCCTGATGCCTGCCCTCCAGCCCAAAGTCTGATGTGCCCGCTTTACAGTCTGATGTGCCCGCTTTCCAGTCTGATGTGCCCGCCTTCCAGCCTGATGTCTCCATGCCTGCCTTCCAGCCTGATGCCTTGGTGCCCGTTTTCCAGCCTGAGGTGCCCGCTTTCCAGCCTGACGTGCCCGACTTCCAGCCTGACGTGACCTCCTTCCAGCCTGTCTCGATGTTTGCCTTCCAGCCGGATGTCTCGGTGCCTGCCTTCCAGCTTGATGTATCCACTTTCCAGTCTGATGTGCCCGCTTTCCAGTCTGATGTGCCCGCTTTCCAGTCTGATGTCCTGATGCCTACCTTCCAGCCCGAAGTCTTGGTGCATGCCTTCCAGTCTGATGTGCCTGCTTTCCTGTCTGATGTGCCAGCCTTCCAGCCTGATGTCTCGAAGCTTGCCTTCCACCCGGATGTTTCGGTGCCTGCCTTCCAGCTTGATGTGCCCGCTTTCCAGTCTGATGTGCCCGCTTTCCAGTCTGATGTGCCCCCTTTCCAGTCTGATGTGCCCACCTTCCAGCCTGATGTCTCAGTGCTTGCCTTCCAGCCTGATGTCTCGGGGCCTGCCTTCCAGCCTGATGTCTCCACTTCCCCGTCTGATGTGCCCGCTTCTCAGTCTGATGTCTCGGTACCTGCCTTCCAGCCTGATGTCTCGCTGCCTGCCTTCCAGCCTGGTGTCTCGTTGCCTGCCTTCCAGCCGGATGTCTTGATATTGGTGTGTCAGCCTGAAGTTTTGGTGCCCGTGTGTCAGCCTGAAGTTTCGGTGCCCGTGTGTCAGCCTGAAGTTTCGGTGCCCGTTACCCAGTCTGCTGAACCGGTGCCTGTGATCCAGCCTGCCCTTACGGTGCTTGCTGTTTGGCTTGAAGACCCGGAGCTTGCTGCCCAGCTCGCCGACCCGGAGCTTGCTGCCCAGCTCGACGACCCGGAGCTTGCTGCCCAGCTCGACGACCCGGAGCTTGCTGCCCAGCTCGACGACCCGGAGCCCGCTGTCTGCTCTGATGTGCCCGCTGTCTGCTCTGATGTGCCCGCTGTCTGCTCTGATGTGCCCGCTGTCCGGTTTGATGTATCCGCTGCCCAGTCTAAGGTGCCTGGTGCCCAGCCTGAAATACTTGATGCCCGGCCTGATGTGCCCTCATCTGTTGTTCGGTTTGAGGCCATAAACTTTGGACAATTTCATCTAGTTGGAGCGTCCAGAGGCCACTCCTTTGAGGGGGGTACTGTCATGAAAAGGTTCATCCGTTGGTGGCGCTATCGGTCTCTTGGATCGCAGTACCAGTGTCCACCAGCAGGTGTCTTCCAACACCTAGAACCTGTAATAAGAGGACTTACCTGCTGGTGGCACTGTTGCATCCTTGGGCCGTAGTACCGGTGTCCACCAGCAGGTGTATTCCAGCAGTGTGGAGTAGACAGCACCCTCTGCGCTCAGGTGTAACGTGAGGTCAATTACTGCAGTTTTATAAATACTTGGCAAGCCCTCACATGCTTGCCTTGGTATCTCTCTCCCTGTGCCCCGACCTCGTGCTTGTATCCTGACCTTGAGCCTGTTTCTGATCTGATCCGATCCCTATCCCGAACCCATCCTGGACCTGTCCCTCCTGTGTCCCGATTTCCTTGTATCCCTGCCCTGCAGCCTATCCATCCATCCTCTCCCTGTCCTGTTGGTTTCCTATCCTTACCCATCTGCTGACCTCCCTGTGCATGACCTCGGCCTGGCTTGTTTTTACGATTCCGGTATCTCCAGTTATTTGTATATATTATTTGTAGTTTGTGGGCCTGTGGTTGATTTTGCACTGTTTATATTTCACTTGTCACCTATTTAATAAACACCATTTCACTTACATACGTTTCTGGTTTCCTCTGTGCAGTCCACACAGTCTGGTCAACTAAATTCCCTGACACTGGGGGGGGGGGGTACCCATGCCATTTGTCTCACTGATTTTCATCCATTTTGCCGGGACCCGACATTACATTAAAGCCACAAGCAGTTTTAAATGACTTTTATTCCTTTAAAAATGTCATTTTGTGCAGGGACTGTTCTAAGCACGGGAAACACGTGCCACTTTACAGGCATACTATATGCACCCCCCAGGTACGATATTTAAAGGAATATTTCACTTTTTTTTTCACTTTAAGCATCATTAAAATCACTGATCCTGAAAAAACAGCCGTTTTTAAAACTTTTTTTTGCATTGATACATGTCCCCTGGGGCAGGACCCGGGTCCCCAAACCCTTGTTAGGACAATACCATGCAAATTAGCCTTTAAATTTAGCACTTTTAATTTTGAACAGTCGAGTCCCATAGACTTCAATGGGGTTCTAAAGTTTGCGCGAATTTTCGGTCCGTTCGCAGGTTCTGGTGCGAACCGAACTGGGGGGTGTTCGGCTCTTCCCTAATAGGCAGTCAATTGGTTATACAAACAAAGATGACATATAAACATACTACTGAAAGAAAACAAAATGAAACAAATATATAAAATATACATCCTAAATATCATCCAATGTCCATAAAGGACTGGAAAAATAAAGGGGAAAAAAACACTAAACCACATCTCCAAATCTATCTAACCCCAAAATATTTTAGCTTTATCCACGTTTTGTATCCATTTCCCGATACATATTGGTGCACTGCTCAATTATTGCCAAAATTCTGTGTTTTTTCTAAAGATTTTGTTACATTAGGGCTCGTTTACACTTGCTTTAACTTTAACACACATTACAGTGCCAACCACTTCAACATGCTTTTTTGATGTGTTTGATAACTCTGATGTTCTTTTGAAGATTTAATGAAGCTTGGCATACAGTATGCCCTGTGTGTGCTGATTTTCTATTTTTTTCAAAAGGGGAAGTGATAATACTTTAATAATTTAAAACTAAAGCAAAGCTAATGCTGAATTAAAGCTCTTGTACCACTGCTAGTGCAGTTAAGGCGCTCTCTGATAGGTTTGTATGGGGGGGGCTTTGGAGAAACGCTGAAGCAAGAGTAAAGGAGTCCTTAGAGGGAATGGCATCAATAAAAGTGAAATTGTGGGAGCACTATTAACATGCTGTGAAAAAAGAACGCATTCATATTTCTCGAGGCCTCTATTAACTATTCTGTAGGACAAGTCAGATTATCAAAGGGAATGTATAGTAGTTTTCTATAGATTTCTTTTCTTTTTTTTCCCCTGCTATTTAAACAGTAGTTCAGTTACTGAATAGGCTCTGATTAAAAGGAACACGTCATTTACAGCAGATTGATATTTGTTGAAGATGTTGGATGTCTTACCCTTGTTACTTCCATTGGTCAGCAGATAATTACTTGTGTATGCAAGCTATTATTTTATGTTTGTGAGTACCATTCATGTTTTATGTATAGTAAATGTTAGTACATGCTTCATGAGGTCAGTGCACTATGTGTTCTCTGCTTTGTTTGCTATATCAGATCACCCTATCTGTCACAAGTGCAGCATGCTATGTCATGGGAAAGTAAAGAATTTTGCCTGTGTAACTTGGAAACATAAGCACTTGGGCTAATTAGATCGAGCACGAAGGCTGTGTAATTTTAACAAACAGATTTTTTTTTTTTTAGACATTATTTTATTATATACAATATGTCTTGGCATGCTTCCTCCTGGAACACCACTATGTGGGTCTTTAGGTATCCCTAGGCCTAATTCCTACTGTGACCTAGCTAGTAGTAAATCCTGAATTCAGAAAGCCCATGTTCACATTGGGCTGATTTGGCATGTGATTTGACATGCCAAATTGGTGTCTATTGCCGGCAATGCACCGTCCGAATCGGTGCAGCGCCGACTTTCCCAAAAGTAGTTCTTGTACTACTTTTGGCGACTTTGGGGGCAATTTGAATAGACATCTGTGCATGAACCCGCACCAATGTCTGTCAAATTGCCCCCGAAGTCGGACTGCATTGCCGGTTTAAAATCGTGTAAGTTCAGCTGAACTCGCACGAATTCTAAGCCGCATTAAAGTGACACGAAAAGGTACATTTTTTTTTTTTTCCTTGTCAAAAGAAGTTTATTGAGTATACAATGTTATAAAGATACATAAAGTAAGTTTACAAGGATCTATAAAGTAAGCTCATTGTTTTACAGTAGGGTTTATATAGGTAAATATCATGAAATTTCAAATATTAAACATTGGGTTCACGTAAACCTAAATTAAAGATATATATCATTTCCTTAGTTACTTTTGTAGGTATTTAAATGATTTATACCTACTATACATATTGTTTACAAGTAGAGTGTATATAGGTCAAATAAATTCTGATAATGAGCTTTAATCGTAAGGTGGAGAAAAGGAAAGAGAAAGAAGAAAAAGGGTTGAAAGGTAGAGGTATGGTCCACAAGGTTGTCCCGCTCGTCAGTTTATTATTCTTTTTAGTTCTCTTTGAAGCCTTAGAATGGGTGTCTCTGTAAGTCATTTAATCTGTTACCATGGCAACAGGACAGAGTCATTGAAGTTTGACAGGAACTGTTGTTTTATCCAAGGATGCCAAAGTTTTTCAAATTTTGGAATTTGATTTTGATCGATGGCTACCATCTTAGCATGGGACATTGTATTATTCATTCTGTGAATTGTTTCTGCTAGTACCAATGTAGGAGATTTCCATGCCTTGGCCACTGTTTGTTTTGCAGCCGTTATTAGTTGGATCATAAGTTTGAATTGAGAGAGTGTTAACCATTCCAGTTTTAGATTAAGTAAAGTTAAATATGGATCTGGTTGTATTATTTTTTTAAATATTTTAGATGCAATCACGAAGACTTCCTTCCAGAAGGTTTGGATTACTGGGCACGTCCACCATATGTGTAAATATGTGCCTATTTCTGGGCATCCTCGAAAACAAAGAGCTGAGGTATTAGGTGAATATTTTGCCACTCTAGCGGGTACAAGGTACCAGCGAGTTAGGACTTTATAATTTGTCTCCAGTGCTAAGATGTTGGGTGAAGATGACTTAGATGTGAGCCATATGTTAGACCAGTCCGTGTCTTCTAAAGTTCGTCCCAGGTCCTCCTCCCACCTCTGAACGTAAGAGGGTCTATTAAGATTTGCTACTCCATATAATTGATTATAAAGTGATGAAATTGTACCTTTAGCAAATGGATCTTTTGTACAGATTGACTCAAAAATGGATAATTGGGATAATGGTGTATCCCCCTTTAGGAATGGTGTATAGAAATTTTTGATTTGGAGATATCTAAATATCTCAGAGTTTGGTAGATCATATTTTTCTCTAAGCGATGGGAATGAAAGGAATGATTTAGATGCTATGAAGTCATTTAGTGTCTGAATGCCTGATGTTGTCCAAGCTTTAAAAGAATTTGGGTAGATCCATGCCGGATAAAAGGACGGATTTCTGATAAAAGAAAGGAGAGGATTGTGTGGAGATTGTAACTGATATTTGGTTTTTAGTTTATCCCAGAGAGATAAGAAGTGTTTAGTTATGGGATTATGAATTTTAAAGCGGTCTTTAGGATCAAGCCATAATAAATTTGATATTAATAGAGGGTCATTTTCTGAAGCCTCTATAAATACCCATAATGGGATTTCCTGTTTTGCATGGTATTTGGACAGACTGACCAAATGTGCTGCTCTGTAGTAGTTAGTAAAATTAGGGTATCCCAGGCCTCCTTTATTTTTGGGAAGATGTAGTGTGTGTATAGGTATACGTGGTTTAGAAGAGCCCCATATAAACGAAGTTGCTCTTTTTTGTACTATTCTCAAAAATAGGAAGGAATTGGAATAGGGAGGACTCTGAATAGATAAAGCAATTTGGGTAGGATAGTCATTTTGATTGCATTAATCTTCCCTATCCAGGATAAAGGAAGTTGCGACCATTGTTTTATTAGATTTGTGATCTGTCTTAATACAGGAGGATAATTGGTTGAGAATAAGTCAGAATGAGATGCTGTTAAATGAATTCCAAGATATGGGATTGATTTTTCTGCCCATGTGAATGGGAGTGCAGCCCTAGCCGGGATCAATTCCATGTTTGTGAGTGAAATATTAAGCACTAGGCATTTCTTAGGATTAATCATAAGGCCGGATAGGGCTGCAAATCCATCAAGAGCTGGTTTTAAGTTAGGACCAGAGACCTGTGGTGAGGATAGAAAAAGTAATATATCGTCTGCAAATATACATAATTTGTGTGTAATACCTCCTACTTCAATGCCAGTTATAGTTTGGTTTGTTCTGATGTATTGGGCCATGGGTTCGAGTATAAGGGCAAATAATAAGGGAGATAATGGGCAACCCTGTCGGGTACCTCTTTCGATATTAAAAGCTTCAGATTTGTATCCAGCATATTTTATATAGGCTTTGGGTTTATTATATAATGCTTTGATCCATGTTAAAAAGTGGGGTCCAAAACCCCATTTTTGTAATGAATATTGCATATATTGCCAGGATACTGTGTCAAATGCCCTCTTAATATCGAGAGATAGAAAACATAAAGGGATTTTCCGTTTTTTAGCAATATGTGCCATTAACACTGCCCTGCGTATATTATCGCCTGCCTGTCTATTTGGCATGAAGCCTACTTGATCTCTATGTATTAATTTTCCTATAATGGAAAATTCACACAGGAAGTATCATCAGAAAGGGGTTTTGGGATCATACAAACAATTGCCATTAGTGTTTCTTGCCGAAAAGAATGTCCATCTAGAAGTTTGTTAAAAGTTTCAGTGAGAATGGGAGAGAGTATTTCTGAGAATGTTTTATAGTATAAAGCCGAGTAGCCGTCTGGGCCTGGTCTTTTGTTAAGTTTTAGGTCTTTTATGGCGTTAGCAACTTCATCTATAGTTATAGGCTCATCCAAATTGGTTTTTTGATTCTGAGATAACTCAGGTAAGGTTATTTTTGAGAAGAAGGATTCAGCCTCTGTAGGATTAAATTCATTGTTTGTCTTGTATAAAGTTGCGAGATGTGAGTGAAATTTATGGACTATTTTAACTGGATTACAAGTGTAAACATTTTTTGATAATTTCAAACGTATTGGTTTGAAAGATTTGTTAGTTGAATTTAATGCCTGAGCCAAATATGTACCTGGTTTGTTTGTATTCATGTAGAAATAGTGTTAGGAGCGTTTGAGGGATTTATCAACTGACTCAGTGAGAAATAGATCGTATTCCAATCTAGATTTTTCCAGATGAGATTTTGTACTCTGAGATGGATTATCTTGAAATGATATGTAGGCTGCATTAAAATTGAGTTCTATTTTTTTTGCTAGATTTTTGCGTTCCCGTTTAAATAGTGCCATTTGTCTTTGTATTGTACCACGCAAGACAGGCTTATGAGCTTCCCACAGTGTTATTGGGGAGATGTCTGTTGTATTATTAATTGATATGTATTCCTTTAAAGCTTGTTCAATGGCCATCTGATGTAGTGGGTGTTTGAGCATTATGTCTGGTAAGTACCACGTTGGGTCATGCGCTTTTGGTATGGCTGAGGCTATAGTAGTGTATACTGCATTATGGTCAGACCACGGAATCGGAATTATATCTGATGCAATAATTTCTGGTATCATTCCTATTGTTAGAAAAATATGATCTATTCTGGTGAAGGTTTGATGAGGGTGCGAGAAATAAGTGAATTTCTTTTTCATTGGGTTACTTTCTCTCCATGAATCTACCAGATTGTATTTGGAAAGAAGTTGAGAAAAAGGTAATCTAGAGGTTATTTTGGATGGTGTAAAAGGTGATTTATCTAGAAATGGGAGGAGGACCTGGTTCGAATCCCCACACATTATCACTGTTCCTATTTTGTGTGTATTAATCACTTGTAATATATGTGAGAGGAATGGTGTAGGTTGTTTGTTAGGAGCGTAGTAGGAAATCACCGTGATTGCTGTATCCATTATATAACCCATGAGTATCAGGTATCTACCTTCTGGATCTTTAATTTCTGATGATAAGCTGAATGGTGTGGATCGGTGAAATGCAATTAGAGTTCCCCTTTGCTTGGTACAGGCAGAAGCCGTGTAAATTTGTTGATAAAAAGGAGAAATATATTTTGGAGTAGAATCTTTGGTGAAGTGTGTTTCTTGGAGGCATACTATGTGAGCCTTCTTGTTATGGAAAGTACGGAAGGCTTTGGTCCTTTTTTGAGGGACATTTATTCCCTGAACATTCAGGGAAAGTATATTCAGTGGTGCCATGGCAATAGATCAAATAGTTTTGACTTACTTTTTGTTATGCAAAGCTGACTGCGCAGATCAACCTGTGTGGACTGAAGAGATGAATAGATAGAAAAGAAACCAGTGAATTCTGGAGTAAAGCGTAAACAAAAAACATATGAGATTAGATGATACATTGTATAAATTATTTTTTGCAAGTAATCACAATTTACCCGTGAAAGAGAATAAATATCTCTCTCAGGGGAATAAGTGCCTTCGTCACACTCCCACATAATATGGTTGGGAGAATGAGGAGGGCTAATGGGGGTACACGGATCTTCCGCTTACAGGAGAGAAGTGCTATGTCAAAAGACATCAAAATGATGTTTCATTAATTGGAGTGCAGAATATAGTTTTTGTTGAAATTATTTATTCCAGGGTGGTTGTATATGGTTAGTCTTGCCCTAGGCTTAATAATTCAGTTAGAAAGGTACTGTTAATAACATTGGTATTGATGAAGATAGTTTGAATTATTTTGGGATTTTAACCCTTTTAGAGTAAACAATTACATATTTTATTCATATGTAACTGTTTAGATATGTTAACTCATAAAATTGAGGTTGTATTGCTTCAGATTAGAATAAACAAAAACATAATTCTAGGAACTAGTTAGGTAATAATATATTTGTTTTAAGAAAAGAAAGAAAAAGCTTCCATTACTTCTGGATTATTGAACATATTTGTCCTAAAAAGTAATAAATCTATTGTTATTACCTGATAATATATAACTGAACAATAATTTCCTTATTTCACTTATATATTCTAAGGCCATATGAATCAGAAGTAATAAGAAATATAACTGGAATGTAACATGATCCCACACAGTGTGTGACTATCAGAATGTAGTTACACTCAGTTATAAATATAGTTTTTTTTTTTATAGAGAACCATCTCTTAGTATAATAAATGAAGAGATATCAGGAATTAGGATGTCAGTCCATTGAATCTTCTTGGTCCATGGATGATGTGGCATAACGGCCTCTTTTGTGAGAATGATGATTCCCATTTTGTTCTGAAATTTTCTGGGTGCTGCCTGAAGGTGAAGATGATGCCATTCTTCTGCGTGTGGGAGTGTTGCTGCTTGTGGGTTCTGTCAGATTTAATTTTAAAAGGGTTTGTTGTAGTTCATCTGCTGATCTGCTTCTGTAAATTGTACCTTGGTAGTTAAATCTGACTGAAAAGGGGAAGCCCCATTGATACATAATGTTGTGGCGTTGCAGTTCCATTAGTTGGGGTTTCATGGATCGTCTTTTAGTAATAGTAAGTTGGGATAGGTCAGCAAAAATTTGATAATTGTGTCCTTGAAAATTAAGTTCCTTTTTTTCTCTTGCAGCAATTAGTATTTGTTCTTTCGTTCTGTAATAATGAAATTTTGTGATTATATCACGTGGGGGTCCATCTTTCTTTTTGGCTGTGAGGGCTCTGTGTACTCTGTCCAGTTCTAAACGTTCAATAGGGATATCTGGCTTTAGTTCTTGTAATAGAGCAGTAATAGTAGATTGCAGGTCTGTCACAGTTTCAGGTATTCCCCTTATGCGCAAGTTTGAACGTCTGGCTCTATTTTCGTAATCTTCGAGCTTAGTTTGAAGTATTAAATTCTCTTTTTTTAATTGTTCCAATTCTGTTATATTTTCTTGGGTTGTAATTTCAATTTCATCCATTTTTATTTCTAAGGCTGCGGTGCGGTTTCCCAGCTCTCTTATTTCTTTGGTTAGGCTTTTTGTTATTTGGTCTGAGGTTTGTTTTAAAGCCTTATGAAGCATCTTTTCAAATTGTAATAATATTACTGGGGATACTGAGGAGGCTTGTGGAGAAGTTTGTGAGAGGATTTGTTCTGTATCTGACTCAAATGGAGAGTCTTGCTGTGACATTTTCTGTCTCTGAGAGCGCCCTGATGCTGTATCTTGTGAGGTGACTGGAGCTGCTTCAGCTGCAGTGAGTGCCTGTGAGCTCTTTGTGAGGTGATTTTTATTTCTGCCACGGTTTCCTCCCAGTACCATATTTCCTGCCCAAACTTTCACAGTTTGTTCCCTGGGGCAAAAAGGTTCAAATGGATACCTTTTGAGCCTGCAGGCTCCGCTTTGTCCTTCTCTTCTCTCCTCAGCGGTGTGGAGCTCTAACACTGCATGTCTGCTCCGCTAGGCTCCGCCTCCTGCCCCCCCTTTTTTTTTTTTTTTTTTAAATAACAAACATCTCATACTTACTTCCACTGTGCAGTTCATTTTGCACAGAGTGGCCCCGATTCACCTGTTCTGGGGTCCCACAGTGGCTCTCGTGGCAATAATAGGAAGCTCTCTCCCGAGGGGGTTACCTTGCGGGTGCGCTCCTGTGTCATACACTCGCCGACCATAGCCGGCGAGTGTATGACTCGGCCCCACCCCCGCGTCATTGGATTTGATTGACAGCAGCGGGAGCCAATAGCTGCGCTGCTATCAATGTATCCAATGAAGAGCCGAGAAGCCGTGGAGAGAGCGACACAGGATCGCGCCCACGGAAATTCAGGGCTAAGTAAAACGGGGGGGCTGGGGGGACGGACACTGCAAGATGTTTTTTCACTTTAATGCATAGGATGCATTAGCCACTTAAAGTGGTGTTCCAGCTGAAATTATACTTTTTAAATAAAAATACCCCTATAATACACAAGCTTAATGTATTCTAGTAACGTTAGTCTGTAAACTAAGGTCTGTTTTGTTGGTTTATAGCAGTAGTTTGTTATTCCATAAACTTACAGCAGGCCGTGGCCATCTTAAGTGTGGGCATCTGAAGCCAGACTGTATTTCTTCCTGGATCTCATCCTTGCAGATCTCGCACATGCTCAGTGCAGCACAAGCAGTGTAATAGGTTTCAGGTCAGGTTTCCATAGCAATGGCAGTTTCAGAGGAAGTTGCCGCCCCTTCCCAGAAGGCATTGCAAACAGGAAATGATGCAATGGGCCGCGGCCAGGGAGGAGGAAATGAAAAATGAATACAGCAGATATACAGTAGGTGCTAAGAAAAAAAATGTAAAAATATCCAATTTGTTTACAGTGCACAGTTTAGTGAGGGATGCTGAAGAGTTGTAAAATTGGGTGGAACTCCACTTTAAGCCCCGGACCATTTGGCTGCCTAAAGACCAGAGGACTTTTTACAATTTGGCACTGCGTTGTTTTAACTAGTAATTGTGCGGTCTTGCAATATTGTACCCAAACAAAATTTGCATCCTTTTTTTCCCACAAATAGAGCTTTCTTTTACCTTGATGGCATTTGATTGCCTCTGCGATTTTACTTTTTTGCGATATAAATGGAAAAAGACCCCAAATTTTGAAAAAAAAAATGATATTTTCTACCTTTTGTTATAAGAAAAATCCAATAAACTCAATTTTAGCCATACATTTAGGCCAAAGTGTATTCAGCCACATGTCTTTGGTAAAAAAATGTCAACAAGCGTATACTTATTGGTTTGCGCAAAAGTTATAGCGTCTACAAACTAGGGTACATTTTCTGGAATTTACATAGCTTTTAGTTTATGACTGCCTATCTCATTTCTTGGGGTGCTAAAATGGCAAGGCAGTACAAACCCCCCCCCCATGACCCTATTTTGGAAAGTAGACGCCCCAAGGAAATTGCTGAGAGGCACGTTGAGCCCATTGAATATTTAATTTTTTTGTCCCAAGTGATTGAATAATGACAAAAAAAAAAAATTTTTACAAAAAGTTGTCACTAAATGATATATTGCTCACACATGCCATGGTTATATGTGGAATTGCACCCCAAAATACATTTAGCTGCTTCTCCTGAGTATGGGGATACCACATGTGTGGGACTTTTTGGGAGCCTAGCCGCGTACGGGGCCCTGAAAACCAAGCACTGCCTTCAGGATTTCTAAGGGCGTAAATTTTTGATTTCACTCCTCACTACCTATCACAGTTTTGAAGGCCATAAAATGTCAAGATGGCACAAACCCCCCCAAATGACCCCATTTTGGAAAGTAGATACCCCAAGCTATTTGCTGAGAGGCATGTTGAGTATTTTGCAGCTCTCATTTGTTTTTGAAAATGAAGAAAGAAAAGAAAAAAATTTTTTTTTTTTCTTTTTTCAATTTTCAAAACTTTGTGACAAAAAGCGAGCTCTGCAAAATATTCACCATACCTCTCAGCAAATAGCTTGGGGTGTCTACTTTCCAAAATGGGGTCATGGGGGGGGGGGTTGTGCCATCTGGGCATTCCATGGCCTCCGAAACTGTGATAGGCAGTGAGGAGTGAAATTAAAAATTTACACCCTTAGAAAGACTGAAGGCGGTGCTTGGTTTTCGGGGTCCCGTACGCGGCAAGGCTCCCAAAAATCTCCATACTCAGGAGAAGCAACAGAATGTATTTTGGGGTGTAATTTCACATATGCCCATGGCATGTTTGAGCAATATATAATTTAGTGACAACTTTGTGCAAAAAAAAAAAAAAATTGTCTTTTTCCCGCAACTTGTGTCAAAATATAAAATATTCCATGGACTCGACATGCTTCTCAGCAAATTGCTTGGGGTGTCTACGTTCCAAAAAATGGGGTCATTTGGGGGGGGGCTGAACTGTCCTTGCAATTTTATGCACAACATTTAGAATCTTATGTCACACATCACACACTCTTCTAACCTCTTGAAGACAAAGCCCTTTCTGACACTTTTTGTTTACATAAAAAAATAACTTTTTTTTGCAAGAAAATTACTTTGAACACCCAAACATTATATATTTTTTTTAAAGCAAAGGCCCTACAGATTAAAATGGTGGGTGTTTAATTTTTTTTTTACACAGTATTTGCACAGCGATTTTTCAAACGCATTTTTTTGGAAAAAATAACACTTTTTTTAATTTTAATGCACTAAAACACACTATATTGCCCAAATGTTTGATAAAAAAAAAAGATGATCTTAGGCTGAGTACATGGATACCAAACACGACATGCTTTAAAATTGCGCACAAACCCGCAGCGGCGACAAACTACATACATTTTTAAAAGCCTTTATAGGTTACCACTTTAGATTTACAGAGGAGGTCTACTGCTAAAATTACTGCCCTCAATCTGACCTTCGCAGTGATACCTCACATGCATGGTGCAATTGCTGTTTACATATGACGCCAGACCGACGCTTGCGTTCGCCTTTGCGCGAGAGCAGGGGAGGGGACAGGGGTGCTTTTTTTCTTTTTTCTTTTAATTATTTATTTTGCTTTTTTATTTTATTTTTAAACTGTTCCTTTCATTTTATTATTTTTTTTTATTGTTTTCTCAGGGAATGAAAATATCCCCTATGATAGCAATAGGTAGAGACAGGTACTCTTTTTTTGAAAAAATTGGGGTCTATTAGACCTTAGATCTCTCCTCTACCCTCAAAGCATCTGACCACACCAAGATCAGTGTGATAAAATGCTTTCCTAATTTCCCAATGGCGCTGTTTACATCCGGCGAAATCTAAGTCATGAAATGCTCGTAGCTTCCGGTTTCTTAGGCTATAGAGATGATTGGAGCCATTCTGGTCTCTGATCAGCTCTATGGTCAGCTGGTGGAACCACCGGCTGCATTCTCAGGTTCCCTGTTGGGACAGGAGAGCCAGAAAAAACCATGGAAGACGGTGGGGGGGGGGCATTTCTTCCCACTGCTTGTAAAAGCAGTCTAGAGGCTAATTAGCTGCTAGGATTGCTTTTACATGAAAGCCGACCGCTAGCTGAAAAGAATGATACCAAGATAATACCTAAACCCGCAGGCATCATTCTGGTATAACCACTTGAAGTCCAGCAACATACCAGCACGTTGCTGGTCCTTGTTGGGCATATATTTTAATCTTTTTTTTCATGCAGCCTGTGGGCTGAACCAAAAAAAAAAGAAAGATTGATGATCGGTGGGTATGCCCACCATTAGGATACCTCCCTTCATCCACCCACTTCTAATGATGGGCATACATGCACCATTTTGTTTTTATCTGTGGTGGTGAAATCACCTCCTACAGCGCTGGAGTTACGACTTTATGTATCGTGGGAGCAGACACTGTTGCTGTCAAGATAAATAAATCAGTGCTGCAGCTGAATTGCCTAAAAAATATATGCCGAAGCATAGGGGCATCCGCCACAAAAGTTAGCAGCAAATCGCTCCTCCACCCCTGCTGCCCCCATGCTTCGGCATATATGCTCTTTTTTTTAACTGTAGTGGTGAAATTACCTCCTACAGTGCTGGAGTCATGGCTTTATGTATCATGGGAGCAAACGCTGTTGCTGTCAAGATAAATAAATCTGCGCTGCAACTAAATGGTGCACCTGCTAAGCAAATGATGGTTAACAATAAAACAAAGTAACATTACAGTATAACAGTAAGACATACCATACCTGCAAAGCAATTACAAAAAATAAAACATTTTTTTAAACGCAATCTGTGCCTAAAATATATATATATGCTGAAGCATGGGGGCATCTGCCCCAAAAGTTAGGAGCAAATTGCTCCTCCACCCCTGTTGCCCCCATGCTTCGGCATATATGCTCTTTTTTTTAACTGTGGTGGTGAAATCACCTCCTACAGCGCTGGAGTCACGGCTTTATGTATCATGGGAGCAAACGCTGTTGCTGTCAAGATAAATAAATCTGCGCTGCAACTAAATGGTGTACCTGCTAAGCAAATGATGGTTAACAATAAAACAAAGTAACATTACAGTATAACAGTAAGACATACCATACCTGCAAAGCAATTACAAAAAATAAAAATTTTTTTTAAACGCAATCTGTGCCTAAAATATATATATATATATATATATATATATATATATATATATATATATATATATATATGCTGAAGCATGGGGGCATCTGCCCCAAAAGTTAGGAGCAAATTGCTCCTCCACCCCTGCTGCCCCTATGCTTCGGCATATATGCTCTTTTTTTTAACTGTGGTGGTGAAATCACCTCCTACAGCGCTGGAGTCACGGCTTTATGTATCGTGGGAGCAAACGCTGTTGCTGGCAAGATAAATAAATCCGCGCTGCAGCTGAATGGCATAGCTGAAAACAAAAAAAATGGTTAACAATAAAACACAGTAAACAGTAAAGTATAAAAAAAATGACATACCTAAAAAAGCAAACATGATAAAACATAATAACATCAAAACATTACAGAATGGAATACAGTAAAAAAGAGCAGAACAATAGCGAGAGAAGAGAGAGAGAGAGAGAGAGAGAGCCATAAAACAACAACTATTTTTGTTTTTCTTATTTTATATTTTTTTGGGTTTCTTTTTTTTTACACGTTATTTGTAACTGTAACGGTTCGGTTCCAGGTTCAGGTCTCTCAAAATGCAATGGCATCTTGGGAGACCCTTTGAAAGTGTGTCCTAGTCTGTGCAGTGCTATCCCCCACGCTAAAACTCCACTAGTGTATGGTAGCGTTCAAAACATTCACCAAGGCAAAGACCAGGATTGTCAGGACAGGAGGGACAATTATAGCGGGTGTCATGCCTATATCAAGCTTGCTACAGACATGACATCTCCTTCGGGGGGCTCGTTGGGTAGGGGTACTAGGGAGGACATACGGAAAATGCCTCTCATGCAGCCGACTTACTGCATTTGGATTGGGAAGGTGAGGTGGAGCACCGTCTGGAAACAGAAGGGCTCTGACAATCTTTTCCTGGAATTTAAGGAAGGGTCCAGTCCGTCCTGAAGCTCTGTATAGCACATGAGCGTTCAGCAAAGCCAATTGAAATAAGTATACAGACAGTTTTTTGTACCAGCGTCTAGCCTTACAGGCAACTAGGTACGGCGCCGACAACTGATCGTTGAGGTCCACCCCTCCCATATTTTGGTTATATTCATGGACACAGAGGGGTTTCTCCACAACACCAGTCACCGTAGAAATTTGGACCGTCGTGTCTGCATGAAGGGAGGACAGAACGAAAACATTCTTATTATTCCTCCATTTCACAGCGAGCAAGTTATTACACTTCAAGCAGGCTCTCTCCCCCAGCCTAAGACGAAAATCTACAAGGCTCTGAGGTAAGCCCCGGCGATTAGATTGCATGGTGCCACATGCGCCAATCTGATGATCAAACAAGTGACTAAAAAGTGGCACGCTCGTGTAATAATTGTCCACATACAAATGGTTCCCCTTTCCAAATAAGGGTGACACCAAAACCCACACAATCTTGCCAGCGCTCCCTATGTAATCTGGGCAGTTCGGCGGCTCTACGTGACTATCTCTTCCCTTGTAAACCATAAAACTACATGTATAGCCAGAGCTTATACATCTTGACCCCGTATCTGGCACGCTTGCTGGGAAGATACTGTTTAAAAGACAAGCGTGATAAGAAAAATGGGGGGATAACTGCGCTACAGTGAAATACATAAACAATAACAATTATAGCTGCGATTCATCTATGCAACACAGACGCAGTGAAATTAAATAAGAAAAAAAAGGGGGTTGAATCGCGCTAGAAAAGATTGGTGATCATATACATCATCACTAAACCAAATATTTAGAACTAAGTGAAAAGTTCCCCTTTAGGGTATACATAACACATATCAAATTAATAATCAATCCAAAAATTAAATGTACAAAGGTGATAATTAAAAGTCCATGTATAAAAATAAATCACCCAAGTGATATAAAAGTATCTTAAAAAAGTTCCAAAAAACATAGGTTCTTGCTGTGAGAAAAAAAGGAAGCGTGCTTGTTCCACCACCGTGAAATCAGACTGGCCGCTTACCAGAAACTCATGATCCCCCGTTACAGAGGATCAGAGAAGGGCCCCTGGATGATGTGACCTTATCACGAAACGCCGCGTAGGGCAGAGCGACGTGTTCTCGTCACCTCCCATTGCTGCTGTTATTTCCAGTAGGACGGGCTGTCTGTGAGCTTCCGGCCGGCGCTCCAGACTACACTACACTACATGCCTACTATTGTCTACTAACATGTGAGTTTAACCTTTTACTTATCCAATAAAGTCAATGATTTTACACTATATGGAGCCGTTTTTTCCTTCTATGACTCCATTTGCAATGCTGTGGGCTGATGTCTGAGTACCTGTCAGTGTGATCATCTTTAGCCTGACCCTGTAGTCTTTGATGTCCCATCTTGATATAAGATCTCTGATCCATTGGTCGTGGTCCGAAGCAGTATTAACAAACAGCCTTCTCTGATCCTCTGTAACGGGGGATCATGAGTTTCTGGTAATCAGCCAGTCTGATTTCACGGTGGTGGAACAAGCACGCTTCCTTTTTTCTCACAGCAAGAACCTATGTTTTTTGGAACTTTTTAAAGATACTTTTATATCACTTGGGTGATTTATTTTTATACATGGACTTTTAATTATCACCTTTGTACGTTTAATTTTTGGATTGATTATTAATTTGATATGTGTTATGTATACCCTAAAGGGAAACTTTTCACTTAGTTCTAAATATTTGGTTTAGTGATGATGTATATGATCACCAATCTTTTCTAGTGCGATTCAACCCCCTTTTTTTTCTTTTGAAAGACAAGCGGCCAGAAAACTTAATCAGGGACTCATCAATGCAGACAACTTGATGGGGAGTAAACAAGGCTGCAAAACGTTAGTTGAAGTGGTTTATGAGGGGCCGAATTTTGTAGAGCCGATCGTATCCAGGGTCTCCATGAGCATGACAGAGTTCATTGTTGTTGTAGTGCATGAACTGCAAGATCTGCTCGTATCGTGCCCTGGCCATGGAGGCAGAGAACCGGGTTATATGGTAAATTGGGTCAGTGGACCAATATGACCGCAACATACTCATTTTAACCATGCCAATGTCGAAGGATAGGCCCATAAAGGTCTTAAATTCGGAAACCGTAATTGGTTTCCAATCTCTGGCAAGGGAGGACTGGAGATTAGTGGTGATGAATTGACCAGCATACAAAAATTACTTTGTATAGAGATCTTCTGTAAAAACAGTGATTAAAAATCAAGTGATGTAAAATCAACTGTTTTCCACCTGAAATCCAGGAAGTACGGGTGCTGCAGAAGTGGTGGGCTTCCAATTAGGATTGGTAAATTCTGCAGAAAGGACACTATGGGCACGACGGGCCTGTCTTTGTCTTCTTGGTGGCAGCGGGACACTACTTGTGCTTGCCACCTTGAACTGCACTTATGGGACTCATGTATCACAAAAAAATCTGCGCTAACCCCAACTATTATCTTGTGACTTAATGTGAAATAATGAACAACAAATTATTTCCACTTAAGAAAATAAACTAAAATCATAACAATATATCAAAAATAAAAAAATTGAAAAAATTGAATAGAACAAATGACAAATAGTGCTGCAACCTTCAAAAAAACGAGAATTTACAGTTTTAACAATAAGGTGAAAGCACTCAGGTGCGCTACTATTGTCAAATTCACCAGAATAAGGGAACTTCCTTATCCTGGGTGTGCATATAAATAATACCTTTAAAATAAGTAACAAAATATTTTGTTACTTATTTTAAAGGTATTATTTATATGCACACCCAGGATAAGAAGTTTCCTTATTCTGGTGGATTTGACTTATGGGACTCGCCACATCACCACGTGATACTGCAGTGCTGGATGTACGACCAGGATGTACTAGGCTGCTGGTGCTTGCCAATTCACCAGAAGGATGAGCGGCACTAGTACTTATCTGCTCCATACGAGAGCCCTGCGGTTCTTGCACCTCAACAACAGCAGAGGAAGATCGGGGTCTGGTACGCCTGACCTTGGCAGGGACCACAACTCCGTCGTCAGAGCCATCTGTCAGGGTGCCACTGTCGTCTACAGGATCGTATTCTGAGCCTGAATCTGACAGATGAGTGACTTCCTCTTCACTATCTGTCATGCTCAGAAACGTGTAGGCCTCTTCACTAGTGTACCTTTGATTTGCTATTTTGGGCTCTAAATTTACTGGTACAGTAGTGAGACTCACAAGTAAAAAAGCTCCTAGGCTGTCAGCAACTGTATTAAATGCTACCAAAAAAACTGTTAGTGATCGCAGGGATCAGGCCTGACACTGCGAACGCTGCAGTTATGTGTTTACTGTTTTGTAAGTGACAGTGATCGATCGATACTGCACTTGGGTGGGCTGGGCTGGGCGGAGGGGCAAAACGCAGGTGCTAGCAGGTATCTGGGGTGATCCGGCTAAAACTGCGTTTTTTGGAACCCTAAACTGCTGTGAATGCTAGTATGGATCTGATCAGATCAGATATTGATCCGTTCAGACACTATACCACTAAGGGAGGTGTATGCTGCGTGCGTGGCTGTTATCGGTACTGGTACTAATCTGACGCTGCCTGGGGTGACGCAGACCCTAAGTGACCCTAAAACCTAACTGATATCACCTGCTGGGCGATCAGGGGCTTAAACCTTTATTGGGTAATAAACGGCGGGTATAAAAAACAAACTAACTAACCAGCGTCACCCGTAACACTTATACGGTGATCACTGGTGAAAGGGTTAACTAGGGGGCAATCGGGGGGTTAAAAAGCTGACGGTGAACCTAAATAACTAACAGGCTAACCCGTGACACCAATACGGCGATCAGAAAAATGATCAATTAGTGACACTGGCGACAGGGGGTGAAAAGGTTAACTGGGGGGTGATCAAGGGGTTAAACCTTTATTGGGGGGGTTAGGGGGTACCCTAGACCTAAAGGGGCCTACCACTAATTGCCCTAACACTTATAACAGTCACAAAATGACACCAATGCAGTGATCAGTAAAAAAATGAAAACTGCTATTGGTGTCACTGTGACGGGGGGTGACAGGGGGGGTGATCGGGGGGGGGGGGGGATTTGTGTGCCTATGTGTACTAGTGTTAGTGTGCTGTTGGTGCAAACTCACAGTGATGTCTTCTCTCCTCGGGCTCCGGACGAAAAGACCAACACGAGGAGAGATGACATCACTTCCTCTGCTTCCGTTTACAGTTTCAGAAGCAGAGGAGGCTTCCCATTCGTCAGGAGCGATCGTGAGGAGGTGGTCATGAATCAGTGGCCTGCCCCTCAGGATGGATCGCTCCTGCAACGATTGCCTTGGGCACCGGGGGGGGGGCGCAATCGCACCCCCCACCTGCAGAAGGGGAGTAACGTATGGGTATGTTACTCTGCCTGCCTGTGCCATTCTGCTGACGTATATCATCGTGAGACGGTCGGCAAGTGGTTAAAGTGAAAAAACACGAACCTTTACAACTTCTTTAAGTGTGAACCTAGGTTAAAAGTAAGGAAAAATAAAAGTTAAAGCGGAGTTCCACCCTGAAAAACATTTTTACATTTTCACAGTCCTTTATTGATATTAAAAAAAGATTTGTAGTGAAATTTTTTTTTTAACTCACCAGAAATGCCCTGTTGCTATGTGGTGGCTCCTAATCTACCACTTCCGGGTCCGCTGCGCTCCGCATCACTTCCTCCCCCCTGTGCTCCTGGGAAATTTGAGTCATCATTTCCCAGAAGTCAGTGGGCAGTACTGTGAGAAAAAAAATTGTGCTATTTCCCAACAGGAAATTGCACGATTTAAGGTGGATCACAGTGCCATCTTGGTTGCCATCACAACGGGGTGGGCTCTTCTTCCGCCACTGCCCGTTGTGATGGCAACATGAGAACTTTCCTGCGCCACTTGCTGCGCATGCGCGAGAACGGGCAGTGCATGCTGATAATACAGCAGCACCATATCCCAGATGTTTATGCTTGTGGGCTTCACCTGCCCACAACTAAGATGAGAATGCCCGAGCAGGAATAATATAAGGTAATTTTTATAATAAAATAGTAATAAAGGCGGCGCTATTTACAAGACTAACCCATGTTGATTAAACATTATATGATAGAAAGAGATAGATTAAAGAAAAAAAAAGTGGTTGGAACTCTGCTTTAATAGGCAAAAGAAAGCGAAAACATAAAGATTGTACATTTGCCTATATCAGCTTTCAGCATTTGCTCTATGGCCTGGTGTTAGTTAGTATCAGGCAGAGAAGTGTTTACATAAAAATCCACGGAAATCCAGTATCAAGAGATCATACCACGGAAACATAAACAACATCTAACAAACATGTATTAAAGCAAGATAACATTCTGGTGGCAGATGCGACTAGTAGTTTATTCCTTCACAGAACTGTTTGAATGATGTGGCTGGGCTGGCAGAACCCCACATAGCCATGCCAATTTCAAAAGTGACAGTTGCTGCAGGGGAGAAGAACCCCCGTATGCTCTCACAGATGGAGTCGCTCTGGAGGTGAGGTGGGTTTGCCTAGCAACATGTTACTTCTTAAATAAGGGTGTAACATGTAAAATGTTGCTAAAGCTGAAGTTAGCCTGTAAGTCTATGTTTTACATTATTTATTTATGAGAATTATTGTTGATTTCATGATTTATTGATATGCACATGGGTCAGAGAAATTGTATGTAATAGAACACGTTGTATATGAATGTATAAATCCATTGGATTGTTATTCTATGGTCCTTAGGTAGAAGTGGCCAATAGCCAAACAGACAAATCCACAGAGTAAAGTAGTTTTCTGGACTGCATTGATAAACCTAAGTATATTAATTAGTTAATTACATTATCCAAGAAATGAGAGGCATAGAGAGAATCCAATAGACCTCTTGTCAAATCACCCCCCCCACACACACACACAGACACAACTTTTAAGATAGGGGCCCTGATTTTGTGAAACAGATCAAATGCATAGCATGCTCTGTGTAGTATCCAAAATTGGGTTTCCCTGCAAGTCTTATTTACAGTACCATTCTGGATTTAAAGGTAGCCCTGCAGTATTCGATCAGACATCTTCTGCCTGTTTTGAGGTTCGGGTATAGAAAAGTAAAGACGTGGGTCTTTTGGAGATAGAAACATGTCTCACTCTTCCAATAGTGTGTTAGTTAACAGTTCTATTAAAAGTGGGTTTTGATATGTATTGAGTATATAATACTGGTGTCACATAACTGGTTGAGGAACCTGAAGTGGCAAGGATGGCCTCTCATACACCTGGCTCATGAACCTTGGTAGAGTGAATAGATGGTGCGAGGGCACAGAGTGGCACGAGTGAATTGTAGTTCTTGCCTGGAAGACTGGGAGCTTGTTGAGTGAAGACCCACAGTGAGTGAATGTGGGGTAAAGAGAACTGTTCATGTTGCAGATAGTTGAATACCTTTTCCATTAGTAATAGCTACAAGATTGTTGCCATACAGACAGCTGTTCTACCTATACAGAAGTGGTGTCTGGCTGGAGGTCTTCACCTGTATAGATGTCTACCTATTGAAGTCTGAGTCTGCCAATTAAAATTGCATCTACCTAAGGGCGGCCTGGCCCTAACCCTCTCTCCCACAGTTCTGTTTGAGAGACAATAAATCTCTTTGCATTCAAAAAGTGTCTGGCACCCACCTATTCATCTTGCATTACATCCACCATGCCTTGTAACCCACTCTACACTGGAGGATGTCAGCTGTCCCTAACTCTAGAGGTCACCATTGGGCTTCAGGGGCGCCGGGACTTTGCTACACATGTAAGCTGAAGTGCTACTGGAATTCAGGCCAGAGTTGGTAATAGATGAGCAGGTCAGGAACAAAAGGAGCAGACAGAAGCATAGTCCAAGTAAAAGTCAGGGTCAGTACAGGTGGATATCAGGAGTAGACAAGGCAGGCAGGGTCAATAACGGGGATGTGGGAATTGAGGATTTTCTCATAATGCTAATGTTTGCAGAAATATAGGGATGGAAATCAAATGTAAGTCTGGTTTCTCTCCAGGCAACAGTTATGTTTCTGAATAGGAAATTGGTTCTAAGAGGGGAAGAGAGTTTATATATCCTAGTGTGGAGAAAGATACTTTTACATGTTAACAGCTTTAACCAGTTACCGACCGCACTATAGCCAAATGACGGCTTCATTGCGGCTTGATAACTCTGGGAGTGCGTACATTGACGTCCTCCCAGAATCGCACTCCCGCCCGCCCCCTGGGGCATGCACATGGGAACATCCATGCTCGCTGGGTTCACGGGGCCCGACGCAACACAGATCGTGGTAAAGGGCCAATGACAGCGGCCCTTTACCACGTAATTGGCCCTTTACCACATGATCGCTCCGTCCAATGATGGAGCAATCACAAATGTAAACACTGCAGGGTCATCGGATGTTCTACGCTCTCCTCTCCTCACACCGATACAGCGTGAGTGGAGAGGAGAGGGAGCGAGTGTCCAACTGTAAGTTTTTACATTAATAACTGTGCCCAGCAGTGCCCAATAGTGCTACCACTGTGCCATCTGTGTCACATCTGAGCCATCTGTGCAACCAGAGCCACACCAGTGCCACCAGAGCCACCCCAGTGCAACCAGAGCCACTACAGTGCCATCTGTGCCACACCAGTGCCCATCAGTGCCACCACAGTTCTCATCTGTACCATCAGTACCACTACAGTACAATCAGTGCCACCTGTGTCACTACTGTGCCCATCTGTGCCACTACCATGCCCATCTGTGCAACTCATTGGTGCCACTACAGTGCCCAATAGTGCACATCAGTACTCTGCAGTGCAGCCTCACCAGCACCCAGCAGTGCAGCCACACCTTTTTCTAGTTTATGAATTGCAACATAGTACTACCAGCAGCGCAGGGCCATCCACCTCAAGTGCAGTGCCGTCCATCTGAAGTGCAGTGCCACTGCAACAAAGGCCAAGCACCAGTAGGGTGTCATCTCAGCCCCAAAGGGATAGGGGCCATGCCAGCCATCCCTATGCCCTTCAAAACCCCCTGTGGCTTCCCCTTAATTCTGGAGCAGCAAACATCACCCCTTTCACTGCACAGCCAGGTGACCTGGTGAACACCGATGATTTTGCTATGCTTGATTTTTTTTCATTTGATTTTCACCGAAGACTTACTATCGTCCAGTGTGGCCCAGTGCAACCTCTATACACAGCAGTACATAGTAAGCAACCCTGGTCTCGTTATGCCTGTCCCTTTGGGTGGAGAGAGCTTACCGTAGAGGAATTCAAAAATTTTTTAGGCCTAACTTTTACTATAGGACTCACAAAAAAAAAAAACGAATTGTAGTCCTATTGGTCTACCAACCCCATCCACCACATGCCACTCTTCTCATCCATTATGCCAAGATCAAGATACCTTATGATTATGCGGTTCCTCCACTATAATGACAATACCCAGTGCCCTCCCCGAAATGACCCAGCTTTTGACAAATTGTTTAAAATTCGGCCACTAAAATATCTCTCTGAAAAATTCCCCCAGTTATATACCCCCAACCAGAATATCTCCGTGGATGAGTCCCTTGTAAAATTCTTAGGCAGGCTGGGCATCAAACAGTTTATTCCCAGCAAAAGGGCCCGATATGGGGTTAAAATGTACAAGCTTTGTGACCGAGCCAGGGGGGTACATCTACGCCTTCCTGGTGTATAAAGGGAAGGACTCCCAACTGCATACCCCTGAATGCCCAGAGTATATTGGAGCCAGCAGAAAAGTTGTCTGGGAGCTTGTCTATCCACTCCTTGGAATGGGATACCATCTTTATGTGGATAATTTTTACACGAGCTTGCCCTTTTTCCGCAATCTTCACCGGAGGGACACCCCAGCATGTGGTACAGTAAGGGCCAATAGAAAGGGCTTCCCGCAAAAACTCATCAATGAAAGGCTACGACGAGGGGAGACGACATCTTTGCGGAACCAGGAGCTATTGGCTGTCAAGTGGAGGGACAGACGAAACGTCCACATGCTCACATCAATCCATAACGACACCTACGTGGAAGTCCCCAGAAGAAACGGCCCAATCCAGAAACCAGCTTGTGTCTATGACTATAATTTGTTCATGGGGGGAGTGGACTTCAATGATCAGATGATTGAACCCTACAATCACACAAGAAAATCCCGCCATTGGTATAAAAAAAGTGTCCATTTATTTTTTGGCCATGTATAACACTTATGTTATTTACCAAAAATCTACAGCGACCCCCGTATCCTATCTGCACTACAAAGAACAAGTTTTCTCCACCCTTTTGTACCCTCCATGTCCACCAGAAAATATTTGCTCTGATTTCATGAGCACACTCCACAAATGACACTTTCCTGAGAAAATCCCCGCCCCCTGCGAAACAGGCCACAGACATCAGAAGAAATGCTCCAGAGGAGGAGTTAGAAGGGACACCAAGTATTATTGTCCCCAATGTCCTTCCGAACCAGGCCTCTGTATAGGTGACTGTTTCCCGCCATTACCATACTTCTCTACATTATTAGGGAAGTATGGTAAACGTAATTCTCATTTCCTGTTATTTTCCTCCACACCCCTTATGCCACTGCACTGAACTGTACATACCTCTGCCTTCTCCGGAACTGACCCTGGACTGTTTTACCACGTTTTTTGCCTGCCTCTTGGACTGATCTTTTACCCTGCTATTCTAGTGGGAACACAGGGGTCTCACATATGTGAGGGGCTCCAGAATTGTTTTTCTGGATGAAGAAAACTAATTTTTTTTAGTTTTCTCATTCCCGGATTAGGGTCTGGAGACTCGGAGGCTTCAAAGATATTTGGGTGGGAGAAGCCTCTACCCCTGTCCCCATTCTTTCCTGGCCTGCTACTTGGACCATGTTCCTGCTTACTACCAGGACCAATATTTTGACACTGCTGGCAATGTCTCTACTTGCACTGACCCTGGACTGTATATGGACAGTATCCCTGCCTGTACTGACTATGGACAATATTCCTGTATGCTGCATGGACAATTCCATTCACTGTGGCTGACCACACCCCTGCCTGCTGCTCAGGGCTCTCCTCCTGTGGACAACTGCACTACTAAAACCGCAGGTAATCTTTTGTTTACCCTTTGCTCAGCAGAGTGTATTTTAGGGTGTAATTCATGGTATGTTCATACTATGTGTTAGAAATATGAAGGGCCTTCAAAAATGTGATATATTGTAAGGAAATTAGATGTGTAATTTATGCTCCTAGAACGCCTGAATGTGCTACTTTAATTTTGGGCCTCTGTATGTAGCCAGGCTGTGTAAAAGTCTCACACATGTGGTATCACCATATTCAGGAGGAGTAGCAGAATATATTTTGGGGTGTCATTTGTGGAATGTATATGCCATGTGAAAGAAATAACCTGTTATAATGACAATTTGGTGTGAAAACAAAAAAAAACATCTTCATTTTGCAAAGAATTGTGTGAAAAAATTACAACTTCAAAAAAACTATGCCTCTTACTAAATACCATGGAATGTCTACTGGGGGGTATTTGTACTTTCCTGGCTTGTTAGGGTCTCAAGAAATGAGCCTGTCAGTACATCAGGTGTGATCAATTTTCAGTGATTTGGCACCATAGCTTGTAGATTCTATAACTTTCACACAGACTAAATAATATCCACCAATTTGGGTTATTTTTACCAAAGATATGTAGCAGTATAAATTTTGGCCCAAATTTATGAAGAAAAATTACTAATTTGCAAAATTTTATAACAGAAATGAAGAAAAATGCACTTTTTTCTTTCAAAATTTTTGGTCTTTTTTCATTTATAGCACAGAAAAGAAAAAACCTATTTGTGTGAAAAAAAGGATGAAAATTGCATATGGGTACAGTTTTGCATGACTGAGTAATTGTCATTCAAAATGTGAGAGCACTGGGCTTTCCGGCCGCTGTAGGGGGTGGAGCCACGAGATAGCGCCAAGTTTGAACCTGCTGTGAGGCACCGTGCACTACCCCGAGCGAGTATGAGGTTGTCCGAGGGCTCTACCAAACCCGTTATGCCTATTTAAGCTGTCCTATGCTGCTAACCTGTGCTGTGTTGGTGTTTGGGAAGCGATTGGAAGGCATCTAGAGACTGGAAAGTATTGAATCCTTAATGAAGCTGTGCAAAGCTTGATATCACAAGACCGCGACCCGCTACCTGCTTGTGACTGGCTCCTCTCTGGCCCCCGGTATAGTTTTCCTCGGTTTTGGACGAGATTCATCCATTGTGGGATATGGCAGTTTGGTACCGTTAAGAGGCGACAGCAAAAGTAAAAGCCAGAGGCTGCGGCTTCTGGTCCGACCCCCCTGCCTGCCTGTGAGAGAGGTCAGTGAGGTGGACGGCCGCACTGGAATGGCGAAGCTAAACTGACTGTTGGTCAGAGCCAGAGCTGTAGCTAGAGGAGGGAAGAGAGAAAAGAGAAGCCACTGCAGTATCTGCTTGACTCTCGCTAAGACATCTGAGGGGACTGGTAGACGTAGCTCCCTACCTTGTCTATGAGAGAGGTGGAGAGGCAGCCAGGTCTGCCGGCTGAGGGTGTCACGTAGTCGAGACGCGGAGGTGATAGCAGTGGAGCCGGCCGAGTGTAGGTCAGCTGGACAGTCGGTCCTATAGAGTTCCAAGAGGTCTGGATCAAACTCAAAATTAAAGTTTTACTGAGAGTTTTACCGTGGATGTCCTGGGGTGCCTGAGGAGTCAGTGAAGTTTACAGTGTATTCCGTCAGAGGCACCGACAAGAGGTCTGACGATTGGGTAGGACTGTTTAATTAATTTAAAAGAATCTGCTGAAAATCTCAGAGCGAACTTTGTATCATAAACTTATCTTACCTTACCTGTTTAAAATGCCCTAGGACAGAGGGAGGATTAACAAGAACTTTTAGAATAAGGCCAGTGCTTCTTCCTGTTTTGCCCTGCTTTCCCTTGCGTTGTTATGCTTAATTACGCTCAATTCTCATGCAAGACTGTCTGCTAAAAAAAATGCTTGATGGACTGCTCTCCAAAAATCTAGAATGATATATGAAAATGTTATTCTGGCAGAAGTTGGAGTGTATATCTGCATATACCTGCATTTCAGACTAACCTCCTTTGTCTGATAGTCTCTGCTTATAGTTTATCCTCCTCTGCTTATCCTGTTTAAATATTCATTATACCTAAATGGTTATGTTTTATTGGGAATTGTCTATATGTAGGTGTGCAGGAGGTGGAAAATTCCAGAAAACACTCTGAACAATCTAAATAACAGCTTGAATAATTTTTGGAATAATTAAACAGCAAGGGCAAATTAATTGGCACCTTGACCCTGCATCGTTATCTATACACTTATTTTCGGAGGGAAGCTAGGGATAACGTGACAAAAGCTTTGAACCTGATACACAGGCCGCATTCAGATGGTTTCGGGGGTATGCTTCTCTCCACGGACGCGGAGAAAGCCTTCGACCGAGTGTCGTGGGACTTTCTGCATGTGACCTGTGAACATATTGGTTTACATTCACACATGCTATCCTGGATCTCAACTTTATACCGTAACCCAACGGCGAGGATCGATGTAAATGGATGATGTGTCCATTGGGGTAGGAACAAGACAGGGGTGCCCTTTGTCACCCCTGCTGTTCATTCTTGCACTTGAACCGCTCATCCGAACAGTAAATAATTCACCATCTATCCAGGGCTTTCAGGTAGGAACAAAAACATACAGCGGCATATGCGGATGATTTGCTCTTTTTTATCACTCAACCGCATATCTCCCTACCCAATGTCAAATTTTCACACATTACAATTATCTCTCAAATTTTAAAGTTAACTATAAGAAATTGGAGGCATTAAATTTAACACTTTAAGGACAAACATTAGTCACTACCCGGACTAACTGTACCTTCAAATGGGAAAATACAGCTATTAAATATCTTGGGGTGTGGCTCACCTCAAAAACTGACTCCATCTACATGACAAATTTCAAACCCCTCTTACAAAATATTAAGAAAGATTTGGACAGATGGTCTTTGAAATATTTTTCCTGGTTTGGCAGAGCAGCCATAATAAAAATTACGATTTTGCCTAGAGTTTTATATTTTTTCTAGACTCTACCAGTCCAGCTACCAGCGAGCTTCTTCCAAACGTTGAACTCCATAACTAGGATATTTCTTTGGGCAGCTAAACACCCGCGTATAAATCTTACGTTTCTTACCAAAGCAAAGCAAGTGGGATGAATGGGCTTCCCCAATTTTAAAAACTATCACATGGCCTCGCATATCAGCCGTTTGATTGATTGGCATTGTCATGCAGACAATAAGGACAATAAGACAATAAGGACTGGGTGAGTCTGGAGAATTAAACGGCCTATTCCAATTAAATATACACCTTGGACAGCATGGACAACATGTCCTACGCAACTTAAAAACCACCCCACCATAGGAACTACACTAAAAGCATTACATAAGATTGGTAACAACACCAACCTGATTTCCTCTTCGGGACCATTGACCCCAATACATAACAATCCAGAATTCCCGCCAGAATTCCCGCCAGGTTTAAAAAAAAAAAAAAAAATACACTTTATTTCCACCATCTATATAACATTCTAAACATTAAGGTATTTATTGTTTCCATATACTATCAGTTCTCTTAATGCAGCGTACACACGACCGGACTTTCTGGGAAACTAGGTCCGACTGTCTTCCCGCCGAACTTCCGGCGGACTTCCGAAGGACTTTCTGAATGGACGGACTTGCCTACACGCGACCGGATTATATTTCCGGCAGACTAGGTCCACCGGTCTTCCCGACGGACTTCTGACGGAGTTACGGCGGACTTTCCGAATGAACGGACTTGCCCACACATGGACAAGTCCGTTCATTTTGAACCTGACTCTGGTACGACGGGACTAGAAAAGGAAGTCAATCTCGCCGCTTTTATCGGCGAGATTGACACTTTGCGAGCCCCGTTGCGGGGCATACCAGGCCCTTAGGTCTGGTATGGATCTTAAGGGGAACCCCCTATGCCGAAAAAACTGTGTGGGTTCCCCCCAAAATCCATACCAGACCCCTATCCGAGCACACAGCCTGGCCAATCAGGAAAGGGGGTGGGGACAAGCGAGCACTCCCCCCTCCTGAACCGTACCAGGCCACATGCCCTCAACATGGGGGGTGTGGATGCTTTGGGGGAGGGGGGTGCCCTGTGGGCCCCCCCACCCCAAAGCACCTTGTCCCCATGTTGATGAGGACAAAGCCTCTTCCCGACAACCCTGGCCGTTGGTTGTCGGGGTCTGCGGGCAGGGGGCTTATCGGAATCCGGGAGCCCCCTTTAATAAGGGGGCCCCCAGATCCTAGCCCCCCACCCCATGTGAATGAGTATGGGGTACATCGTACCCCTACCCATTCACCTAGGGAAAAAGTGTCAATAAAAAACACACTACACAGGTTTTTAAAGTAATTTATTAGACAGCTCTTCCTACTTCTTCCAACTTCGGGGATTTTCTTCTGACTTCAGGGGTCCCTCCGGCCTCTTCTCCCGGCATCCGGTTCTTCTCCACTCTCTCTGGCCTCTTCTCCAGATGTTCGACCTCTTCTCCCAGTGTCCGGTTCTTCTGCCGGCTCCTCCGCTATCTTCTGCCACTCTTTTGCTAGCGGTGGTCCGGACTTCTGCGTCGCCTTCTTCCCTCTTCTCCCGATGTTGATACAAGGCTCTCTCCGGCTGTAATGCTGTCTGAGCGCTCCGCTATGACTTATATAGGTGGGGGCCCCGCCCCCTTATGCCCTCATAGTTCCTGGGCATGCTGGGACTGTGACGGCATAAGGGGGCAGGGTCACCGGGTTATGTCGTCACAGTCCCAGCAACTCAGTAACTCAGCTCTGAGTCGGATTATTTAGATACCAAGCCAATGCAGAGGTTTCCCTAGAGATATGGCTCCAATCACTGTAGAGACTTAGAGACGGAGACTTAGAATGTGGGATAAGCTCTCCAAAAGTAGACCTTGGCAATATAATAGCCCTCTAATGTCCCTTACAGGTAATAACTATTTTCCTCTAGGAAAGGATAAAAATTATATTTAAAATGGACCTCTTTTGATCATTTGAGATTAAAGGATGTGCTGAAAGGAAATATCCTTTGCTCCCTAACGGAACTACGATAAAAATTTGGTGGCACTCCTTGGGATGCATGGATATAGACAACTTCAACATTTTGTAGATTCTCTCACAAAACCTCTTCGTTCAGTAAAGGGGCTGGATCCATGGGAAAGATTAGTTGACCAAGGGGGAAAAAATAGACAAGGGATCTCCAACAGATATAGGCTGTTGACGACTCCCCCGGATGCAGACTGTTGGGATCCATTGGAATGTTAAGAATTAGAACTACCGGTAAATCAACCACTGCCTGAAATAATGAGGTAAAGTCTATGATTATGTTGACTCGTCCTCAGTAGATACAAGAATGAAAGAAACAAATTATAAAAATTATTAATGAAGTGGTATTATGTCCCATTAAAACTACATAAAATTAATTCTGATCTATCGTATCTTTGTTGGAGGGACTGTGGGGAGGAGGGAACTCATGCACGTATATGGTGGCAATGTCCCTTAATTCAACCATATTTAAGGGAAGTAGTAGAGTGGATTAAGAAGATTAGTGGGAATGATACTGAATTAGATCCTTGGCAGTGCCTGTTTCATGTAAATGTGATACCAAGGAAGAAATATCGAGAAGCAATTACACCATTCTTGCTGAATGCAGAGAAAAGGTACTAATCCCGAAATATTGGAAGTTAAAAAATATCCCAACGATAAAAGGATTGGTTTAGGGAGATAGATAGAATTAGGTGTATGGAAGAAGTAATACTTTTACAAAATAATTCTGGAATAAAATATCACAAAACTTGGAAGAGTTGGCTAGAATTTAAGCAAACTCAGGTTTACGTGAACTATATGGGTGGTAATTAAGAACTTGGTTGCTCCCTGTCTCCTCCTCCCCCTCCCTCTTGTTTTTTCACCTAGGTGTAGTATAATGTTGGTAGAGAGTTGCGACTCTCTCTTCTTCAAAATAAACATAATAGGTTTGGGAAAGAATATTAGGTTTAAAGTATCGGATTAAGGATAAATATGATTGGGAATAAGTAATTTGGGATTTTTTTTTCTCCCCCTTAGGGGACGGGAGAGGGGGGAGACTGTGGAAGAGAAAGAAAAGAGAAAAATGTTATGATCCTTGAACTAGGTTGACTGTGATAATTATGTGTTCTGTTTTTATATATGTATGTATGTGAAGCATGTTTATATATAAGGTTTTGTAATGAAATGTTATGAAATGTTTTTATGTGAAAAATATCTTAATAAAAATAATTGAAACACAAAATGTGAGAGCACTGAAAGCTGAAAATTGGTCTGGTTAGGAAGGGGGTTTAAGTGCCCAGTGGGTAAGTGGTTAATACTGGGCACTTTCACCCCCTTCCTGCCCAGGCCAATTTTCAGCTTTCAGCGCTGTCGCACTTTGAATGACAATTGAGCAGTCATGTAAGGCTGTACCCAAGCAAAATTGTTATTTTTTTGAGACAGATAGAATTTTCTTTTGGTGATATTTAATCACCACTGGGTTTTTTATTTTTTGCTAAAAAAACAAAAAAAAAAACAAAAATTACCACAAATTTTGAAAAAAAAAAAAAAGAAAAAAGAAAAAGTTTTATTAGTTTCTGTGAATACGTACTTTTTCTCCTTCACTGATGTGCGCTCATGAGGGTGCACTGATGGGCATTGATAAGCTGCACTGATGGGTGCTGATGGACACTGATGAGGGGGCACTAATATGCAGCACTGATGAGCACAGATAGGTGGCATTGATGGGCACTAATAGGCGACACTTATAGGTGGCTCTGATGGACATTGGTGGGCAGCACTGATGGGCACTGAAAGGCAACACTAACTGGCACCACTGTTTGGCATCATTGATGGGCACTAATTAGCTTTACTGCTGGACACTGACTGGCATCACTGCTGGGCACTAATTGGCATCATTGTTGGGCACTGCTGGGGATGCACTGATAATCAGGGGACTGATGATCAGTGCCCTGATTGTCTGTGCAGATCTCCCTTGTGAGGAAATGTCACTGATCGGCTCTCCTCACACACTGTCAGTGTGAGGAGAGGAGAGCCGATAACCACATTTCCATTCATTGTGTTTAGCTGTGATTGGACACAGCTGATCACATGGGTAATGAGCCTCGTCATTGTCTCTTTACCGAGATCGATGATACACCATGTCCCAGGGATGCAAGCGCAATCGAGAATGGAATGACGTCATGTGACGTCGTCCTAGAATGAGAGCGCCACCTTGCACCCGTCATTTTACTATATTGTGGGCAGGAGGTGATTCAAATGGAATTCCTGCCTAACACTAACTATTCTTAAAAAAAATTCCCTCCCCCTCTTGAGTTTAGAGGGGGAGGGAACTATCCTATGTAAAAAAAATCTGTATACTTATCGTTTTTCAGTTTGCTCTGGTCCGGTCACATGATCCTGCAGCTCAGACTCCTCCGTTTCAGGGGGTGGCAGCTACAGGGGAGAGGAAAGAGTGCCGATAATGGCTGGGCTAATTGAGCCTATGCGTGATGTCACCGCTCTCGGAATTCTCAGCCTTTGTTGAGCGCTCCTTTGACACAAGAGAGCCCAAGCTGCAGGATCACGTGACCAGACCAGAGCAGACTGAAAAAGGTAAAGATAAGTATGCAGATCTTTTTAAATAGGGTTCGGTCCTGTTATCTCACATGCACGTTGCCAGATAGCTAGGTATGTGCTACTGTATGTGTGTAGTGGTCACCTTGCTGGTATTCTATAAACTAGTTTTAGCTCAGGGCCCAATAACCAGCACAAGCTAGAGCCAGGTTAGGCATCTGATGGCCACTTGGTAGTCAGAGGTCTATTTTCATGACAGATTAGACTAGGTAGTAAGACACATGGTAGATAGGCTGACTCTGAGTTCCAGTGGCACACCACAATTTCTGCTGGTAAAAAGCTGCATTACAGGCTGGTTGGACAACAGCTGGAGGGTCTCCCCATCATTGCAGATATTGTTTGTTTGTAACTTGACTGTGCTGCAAATTTATCTGGAGGTAGTTCTATTAATAACTAGATATACTCAGGTATATGTGCACAACTCCACCAGGACTTTTATAAAGCCTTTTGCTGATAATACCCGTTTGTACATTGAATCTATGCACTGTTAATATCTTCAAATATAAAGCTTGAATTATTCCTATAATGGCGTGCATCTATTAGATGATTAATTTCCTCTGTTCACAGTGTCCATGTCCTTGGCGGAGGCACTGCCAACTTTATTGTCAAACCTACTTTTCCACTTCCGCAAAGGTTTTGGTTCCCTTATTTACTTACAGGTTTAGTGCAATATCCTGTTTGGAGAGCATCATTTGTCATAATCACCTTTTCCAAAAGAGGGCTACACATACATGGTCGATGCCTTGGCATAGGCACATAAGCTTCAGAAAATCAGACCTGCTATGTTGTATAATGTGACTGAAAGATACATTTGGACTGGTTCACAAATAAAGTAAAAGCAAGAAGAAAAGAAATGTGTTTTCTTTGTATCTCTATAGCTAAAACTCAGAAATTAGCTGAAGAAGAGAAGAGCTACTTGAAGGCAGACTTGGAGCTGTAGGTTCTAGAGCTGGGGTTTGTGAAGACACCTAGGGCTGGTGCTGATAAGGGCCGACTTTAAGGCAGGGCAAAAGGGGCAGCTGTCCTGGGCCCTGTCATTGTTGTTGGGCCCAAAGCAGCTGCCTCATACTTTCCAACTAACCCAGTTTAAATCCCCTCGTCCCTGGGAGGTTTTAGTCCCATGCTGTGTCCTGATATCTCAGTGTGAAGTTCTGTTACTAATGCTGCCCAGCTCTGTCCTATTGTTGTGTACAGATGACTCACCTGCAGACCTTGTGTTTACACGTAAACCAGCATTCATATGTAAATAGTGGAGGACTGGCAGCATTTATATATAAATAGAGGTGGTATTCATATGGTCATATCCACCATCACCTATACTGAATGCTGCCCACTGGGGGATAAAGGGGCACGTTTGAAAGTCCTGCCTACAACTGTGTTCATTAAGCCTACCATCAACCTGTTCTGCAAAGGTAAGCAAATTAGTGGGGGGGGGGGGGGGGGGTAGTGTGGGGTATGCAGAGAAGGAATTACAGTTTGGGGTGCACAGGTGAGCAAGGAAGGGGATGTATGGAGGTAAGGAAGGTGGGTACAAAGATGAGCAGAGGAGACAGGTAGAGTTAAATGGGAGGGGGATTGGAGTGGAGATGATGGGGGAGGTTTGGGGTGCAGAGGTTAGCATTGGTTTTAGGATGCAAAGGTGTACTGACAGGGTGGATAAAGATGTAGGTCACGTGTAGGGCAGCCCATTCATTTCAATGGGCTGCTCTATGCGCTACAAATGCAGAAGAAAGTCCCAAACTCTTTTTCAAAATCACACAAAAACAATTAATGGCACTGCTGTGTATCTGCTAAAGGGCAGCATGTTTCTGTGATGTCAGGAAAGTGATTTTGCATGCGTTCCCAACACACACAAATGTGAATGCAGGCTAAATGTCATACTTACATTGGTGGTCAGTTTAAATCTTCTCAATATATTGGTGTAGAATCCTTTCATTCACACTAGTGGCAAGTATAAATGTCCCCCTTACATTGGTGGTTAGTATAAATCCCTCCTTACATTAGTGATCAGTGTAAACCCCTATTACAGGGGGGCGTGGCTTAGCGATGACCGAGTAAAGACGTGCTCTTGCGGAGCTCCCGACCTGGCCCGACCTATAGTGGCCTACAGACACATGGAGACAAACTCTGCAGCTTCACGGACGGCTTCATTGATACAAGTACCGGAGCTCGATCACCTCACAGGGACGCCGGCAGCTTTCAGAATAGTTATGGATGAACACACACACAGAGCCAAAACCGGCTGCACCCTGCTCAGGGCCCTACCTATGACATTGAGGCCTTGCCCACGAGAGCAGACATAGAATCCCTGATCCTCCGCATAGAGGAGGCGCATAGCAGGGATATACAGGAGGTGAGAACGGAGCTGCGCTCGATCTCTGACCAGGTAACCTCTGGAGAGGGAAAGGCAACAAAGAAGTGCCTTAAAACCTCATAGAGGAATACAAATATAAGAGATGATCACTGTGCAAAATAATACAGTTATAATCAATATAATGAAACAATATTGAAACAAATTTATAAAACACAGATAATGTCCATATATCTATGTAGAGTGAACAATAATGTGATATAATAACGGCAACGGAAAAGTGCCTTAGAACACCATGAAGAAATATAACAATAATGAATGTGCAAAGTGAATAGATATTATAAACAGATATTGTAAGGCGCAGATATTGTCCATAATCTGTGCACAATGAACACTAATAATTAAAGTCCATACATTGTGTGTAGTAATAAAAACCAAAAAAAAGGAAAATATCCCCAAGTGCCAAGTGAAAAAATATTAATAATCTTGCTGTAGTGAATAGGGTGCGTAGATGAAACCTCCACCTTGAAAAACTGCTGCCTCTTACCAGAGAACGTTGGTTCCTTAATTATAGGAGACCTCACTGGGCGGATGGCTGTAACCCCAGCCCGGGATCTGTGAGACAGGTACTAGATGTCATCCAGTCCACCGGAAACCTTTTGTGTTGAGTGCTGCATTAATTCTTCTGTCTGGATCATCACAACCTTCAAGCTGTATCAAACATGTCCATAATTCATCCTGAGACTGGTTTCGAGGCAGGTTTGCAGAAGATGACTAAAGTTTGAGTACCAAATCTGACCCAAATGAATTCAATGGTATCTGATTCCAGCCAGTTGCATGCGGCGATAATTGGCTCAATTATCTTATGCAATTTTTTGTTTGTTAGCGCAGTATTTTATTTTTTCCAACCTCTGGAGAGGTTTTGACAGCGTCTCTTGAGACACGTGTGCAGACCCTGGAGCGTGCTAATGCCTCACATATAATAGAATCCCAAGGGATGCAACTACATTTGGAGGAAATGGAGGACCGTAGCTGCCGTAATAATCTGCGGCTGCAGGGCCTCCCAGAAGCCACAGGACCGGAAGACCTAGCGGAGACAGTCACAGCAATATTTCATAGCTTGCTGGACACCCCACCACCCTCGCTAGAAATAGACCGGGTGCACCGCACTCTTGGCCCTAAATCCACAGAATCTTCTAGACCCCGAAATGTGCTATGCAGGCTCCACCGATTCGCACAAAAAGAGACACTCCTGCACAAAGCATGGGACCATGGCGACATCGAGTTCGATGGAGCAAACATCCAGATTCTTCCAGACCTCTCTAGAGCGACACTGCAACGCCATGCAATGCAGGGCTGGTGCAAGGATTTTTGACACCCTAGGCAAAACCTAATTTTGCCACGCCCCCTTGGCTCCACCCCTGACTCCACCCCCTTTGCCCTGCCCATGTATACCCCACCTTTTTAATGAAGCACCTATCAACGCAGCCTACCAGTGCCCATTAATGCAGCCTCACCAGTGCCCATAAGATGCAGCCTCGCCAGCGCCCATCAAATACAGCCTACCAGCGCCCATCAATGCAGCCTGCCCATCAATGAATGTTTGCTTGCTTCCATTCATTCAGGAGTCGGGACATAGCCACCATGTGCGAACGGAGCGGCGACTGGCTGCTGATGCTGAGACGTAGTTGCTTGCTGCAGACAGAAGAGAGTAGGAACACCAGTGGCTGGGCGCCCTAAGCAGTAGTGCGCTCTAGGCAGCTGCCTAGTTTGCCTAGTGGTAGCACCAGCCCTGGTGCAATGTTGAAGTCAGCCCTGGAAGCAGCGAGAAGGAAAGGTTGTACCTACCGCTGGGGATATCCCCTTGCGGTTATCCTGCGCTCAGCACAAGCATCTTTCACCTTGCGAACGCCGGCAGATCTTCCAGACTTCTTTGCCTTCATAGACGCCGAACCGGTCCCGGTACCCAACTGGCTCATGAGGATCCCAAGACCTACAGGCCGATCAGGCCCATCTACCAATAGATCTGATAGATTCGCCCGCTCTCAGAGGCCTAGAGGTCACTCCAGACCCGCACATTCCACCGGAGCACGTGAGTCCTAAACACCTTTTCATAGTCTTCGCTGTTCCTGCTACACAGGCTGACTGAGATCTTTTATTACAGTTTAAACTCTCCACGCTGAATTCTCACCCCCCCTCAATTACTCATGCCAGATACTATGTTAAGCATACACTGTGATAAGGCTGCTACTTTCCTTTGACAACTCCAGGAGGGAGCTGGCTGGAAGCTACAAGGAAGGTTTGAACCCCCGAACCTGCTCAGTTACCTATTACTCGCCACACAACAGGAGAACACACCCGGGCCCTCCCATCACAACTCCCAGAATTGTCTGCTATCACCTCTGGGATGGACTTGGATTATATGGAGTGTGAGCCAGGACCAAGTTGACGTTTTTAGCTGCCCTTGCTTACTCCTCTGTAGAGACCCAGGGGGATAGAGGTCCTGGAGACCGACACCACCAACACAGTTCTGCACAGTGGAATGGCGGGTCACCCATCCCCCCCCCCCCTCCTCGGATGATGGACACACCATGGACACCGAACTGCCACCATATTTCAGTGGAATATACATGCAATGCCCCGAACAGTGCAGAACAATACTCTACCGCAGGCTCTGGGAAATTCGCCTCTTACATCAACTGTCATTCAGATTCATTTGGATATTTCGTTATTAATAGCCCTTTACCTCTCTTGCATCTATATGGTCCACAAGGACCTTATTTCGCTGCAAATCTTGGTAAGGAGATATCACCAGCTACCCAGTGAAGATACTTGTTGACTTCCAGACAGGTCATGTAAGTTGTACAGTGGGAAAGTGCAGTCGAGGTAATGCATACTTACAGACCCGGGAGTAGGAGGCAGTTCTTATGTGAAATTCAGGACTCGGACTGGAGGTCTGCCACATGATCTTCCACTCCGAGAAACATACAGATGGTAGACCTGGGACGGGACAGTTGGTGTTTTTCTGTGAGCAATACGGGGTGGGCTGGGGGGGGGGGCGCGGAGAACATGTCGAAGGTACCTTACTTCATGGCTGTTACCCCCTGAATGGCCATATTGACATCGAACGGGCAAGTTGTTGTATATAGGCAAGGGGTGATCTCAATGGACGGCGGGGGAGACTTGTCTGCCTGGAGACAGGCATTAGATAGAAAAGTCAGACTGTGCATTATGTTTATGTTTTTCTTTGCTTTTCTTATTTCGGTTCTTAAAAAGTTAAGTGAAATACGTGTATAAGTATCTCAAACTCTTAACTCATGATCCACTCCTACGTACTCAACAAAGGCCGCGGTGGTCGGGTGGGGTCTGGGGGCTTCCCAAACGTCCTCGCTAGACACACTCCCACCTAGGATAACGCCCAATACCCAGTTTACACTGGGGAGCAATCATTTTGCATACTTTTTAGAAATCCAGTTACACTGGTCGACGTCTCCAAGGAACACACCCCCTTGGCAGACGCTTCTTACACCCCTGTATCATTGTTTCATTACAGGGCATTCACCCTTTTATTTCTCTCTCCTATCTTTTCTCTACCTACCTTTATTTCTTACCCACATCTTACCCTTTTACACCTAAATACCCTCCCTCCCCCCCCACAAACATGACTGACATTACCGTTATCACACTAAATGTGAAAGGGCTTAATGTGCCTGAAAAGAGGAGGATGTTACTCAATGATATGAGAAGTCTCAAAGCTGACATTGTCCTCCTGCAGGAGACACACTTTCGAGAAAACACATTTCCAATCCTTAAAAACAGATTCTTCCCTACGGTATCATTCTACCAACGCAGAAGCGAAATCTAGGGGAGTTTTGATATCGGGAACTCTCCCGTGGTCTCTAATCGACATGATAACTGACCCAATGGGCAGATTTTTATTTCTTAAGGGACTAATCGGAGGCGTCAAGGTAACTATTGCGAATCTCTATGCCCCGAATAACCAACAAGACACTTTTATCAAAAAACATCTGAGTGCTCTACGGAAATTTTCCGAGGGACAGCTCATTGTAAGAGGGGACCTCAACATTCCCTTGATCCCGGAGGAAGACACTTCCACGGGACGTTCCTCCACTGCTCGAAACACACGTACTGCCATACAATTAGCAATGCACTCAGTACAGCTTATAGATGTCTGGCGTCTCTTTTACCCTGGTGAACGAGATTATACATTTTACTCTCGTCCCCATAATACATACTCGACTATCGACTATTTTTTAATCACCCATGATCAATTACAGGCTGTCACAAACGCCTCATTAGGATCAATCACGTGGTCAGACCACGCCCCAGTCATCATGCGATACACACTTTTATAGGAATCAGAAGAAAACGTGGAGACTCAACAAGAGCCTGCTACAGGTCCCCAAGATAATAACAGACGTGGTAAAGGAAATAACTGAATATTTCCGAACCAATACTGATACAGATAGTGATATAGGTCTGATTTGGGAAGCCCACAAACCAGTTATCCGTGGGATACTGATAAAACATGGTACGAGACTCAAAAAACAAAGGACAGCCCAATTAACCTCACTTCTAGACAGACTTCGCACCCTGGAAATGAAACACAAACAAACTCCGACAGATCCACTGAAGATAGAACTTGACACGATACGTACGCAAATCACTGACTTACTTTTAAAGCCAAAGAGGCACTGCAAATCTCACGTAAAAAGGTTTATGAGTCAGGCAACAAATGTAGTAGATTATTGGCACAATCTCTTCGTGCCCAGAGAATGGCATCCTACATACCATCTGTACGCACCTCGACAGGACAAAACATAGCCTTACCCCAACAAATATCACAAGAATTCAATTCTTTTTATGAGTCATTATACAACTTGACCAAAACACCCTCATCATTAGACCGCATAACGGACTACATAACCTCATCCCGTATGCCCACTCTTTCATCCGAAACACGGGAACTATTAGAAGACCCCATTACGCTTTCGGAATTACAATTGGCAATTAAAAACACTAAACCAGGGAAAGCCCCTGGACCAGACGGACTCACACTCCAATACTATAAGGCCCTGTTCCCATCATTAGGCGATCACTTGGTCAAACTACTAAACGATCTCACCAAAGGAAAATCACTTCACGTTTCCACACTACAGGGCCATATATCCGTCATCGCTAAAGACGGTAAAGACCCGTCAAATTGCGGTAGTTACCGCCCTATATCCCTGCTCAACACTGACCTAAAACTATTCACCAAAATTATAGCTACTAGACCCATCTACCCCATTTGATCCATCTAGACCAAGTTGGCTTTATCCCAACGAGGGAGGCAAGGGACAACACCATCAAAGTCCTGAACTTATTACACACAGTCACACGCACCAAAACACCTAGTGTCTTTATAGGCACAGACGCAGAGAAAGCGTTTGATCGTGTAGACTGGACCTTTATGTTTGCTATGCTACGACATATTGGCCTTGGTGACAACATGATGAGATGGATCTCAGCGACAAACGAGACACCGTCGGCCAGGTTTACAGCCAATGGAGTGCTCTCAGATTCCTTCCCGATCACCAACGGGACACAACAGGGATGTCCGCTATCCCCTCTACTCTTTGCCCTCTCCCTTGAACCATTCCTCTGTCATGTAAGAAGGAATCCGGATATATCAGGAGTGAAGATAGACCAAACACATCACAAAGTGTCAGCTTATGCAGGTGACCTAATGTTTTCACTTACAAACCCAGTGATCTCCCTCCCAAACCTGCTAAAGGAATTTGCGACATACGGGGCACTCTCAAATCTGAAAATCAATTTTACTAAATCAAAAGCGATGAGTATAGGAATACCGCAACCACAGCTCAGACATCTTCAGTCCAGTATCAAACTGAAATGGATGACAAACGCTTTAAAGTACTTAGGTACACTCATTCCACAGTCATTTACACAAATTTACGATCTCAACTTCCTGCCCTTATTGAAATCAATCAAAGCCCTGCTAACCAAATGGCACACGGGATTACACTCCTGGATAGGTCGATGCAACATTTTAAAAATGATGATCCTACCGAAAACCCTATATCTTATGCAAGCTTTGCCTATCCATATTCCAACATCATATTTCAAACAGATACAATCCGCATTCACAGAGTTCATCTGGGCCAAAAAAAGACCCCGTCTCCCTCAAAAACTTCTAGTACTACCCAAAAAGCATGGTGGCCTTGCTGTACCAGATATACACAAATACCATCAGGCAATACACCTAGGGAGGCTGATAGATTGGTGCCGTCACCATGAGTCCAAGTTATGGACTCAATTGGAACAAAATCAAAGCGAGATCCCTCTAAATAGGGCCCCATGGTGCTACTCGTCCCTACCGATTGAAACCAAACAACACCCACTGATAGGGAACACGACAAAGATATGTGCACAACTTATTACTAAATCATCTGTATCCTCCACCAACTCGCCTATTTATCCTATCCTTTGCAATCCTGACTTCATGCCGGGAGTACGTGACGTGGTCTTCCGAAGGTTGGGCGAGACGGGCAGACATCAGGCCTCTCACTTTGTTAGGGCAAGACGATGGTATGCTATAGCGGAATTGTCAGATCCCGCAGGCCCGTTTCGTCTAGACTTCCTGAGATCTCGACAGTTGAGTCACTTTTTGCACTCCCTGAATCCACCAGCAAATAGTGACCAATCCCTCACAACATTGGAGGAAATCTTTAATTCCTCGGGAACTATAGCGCACACCCTATCTTTAACATACGGTCTTCTCAACACACCACAGGCAGATTTTATACCCCCGGGATTACTTTAATGGGAAAGGGAACTGAACTGTCACTTTAATACAACTAAACGCCAACATGTACTTAAATTCACACACAAATCCTCCATATGTGCCAAGATACAGGAAACAAACTACAAACTCCTGTCGAGGTGGTATAGGACACCAGTGATACTACGCAAATTCTTCCCAGCGACGTCAGACCTCTGCTGACGTTGCGGCGCGGATAGGGAAATGCTAACACACATTTTCTGGTCCTGCCCAGTCTTAGATAATTTTTGGCGCACGGTGCACAAGGTTGCCCAAAAATTTACAGAACGCACCATACCAGATGACCCGGCATTCTTTCTCCTACATGCGTCTAACATTCCGGAGAAAGCATACAAAACATCTGTAATTAGACATTTATTAGACAATGCCAGAGCCTGCATTCCATTGCAATGGAAATCTACATCCCCACCGACAATTTCCTCATGGCTGACAAAAGTAGAAGAAATGAGACATATGGAAGACCTCATTCTCACAGAATAGACAGGAAGTTTTCAATAAAACATGGCAATTGTGGACCATGTTTATATTCTCAAACGAGGGACAGGCTCTGAGAGAACCAAATGGAACTGTGTAATGACACACCTTATACTTTGTCCATATACCCCCCCGTGAGAAAATTACGGTATAAAATCTCCAGATGGTCTAGTCTTTTAAGGGACCACACCCTGCACCCTACCTTACCCCTCCCCCCCTTCCCCCCCTTCATGTACCTGTATTTCCCCCCCTTCTCACTGTCTCTTTCTCAAACTCTAATCTCTCATCCTTTACAGCTCTCTATTATTCCAGGTAAAGGAGCTTTTCTTGATAAAAAAGAAAATGTGGGGAGTGGACAGGCATGAGCTGTCGACATCATACTTCTTTCTGAAACCGAGACACCAGTAACCCCCCCCTTGAGAGGGTTTTCTTTCTGTTATCATTGCATACTCAATTAGTAGAAGAGATACCAGGGAACCTACTGGGGGACACATGAACTACCTCTCAAACACATTATTTTGCTTATTTCTACCAGAACCACACGAGGTTACAGATATTGATCAATTTGGAATGTTAATACCAATAAAACTCGATGTAAATGCAAATGAATAATATAATGTTCAAAGGTCATATCCTGTAATTTGCCGACCTGTGAGGGTCTCTTCCCTGTTTAAAAAATAAACAAAAATAAACAAAAAAAAAAAAAACAAACCCTATTACATTGGTGGCCAGTGTTGAAACTTCTCTTTATATTGGTAGAAGGTAAAAAAAAAAAAAAAATTAGCATTGCCATTGATCACACCCTCCCCTCCCCCCAGCACTGTAACTGATCCCAAGAGTTCGAGGATCCCTAGGAGTTTTCTGTTTATTAATGGGTCCCCTCACCTCCCTAGTCCATGGTGTGCAGGCTATGAGGAGATGGTGTGCTGTAACCTCTAGCAACCAATCAGTGAAAAGTATTGATGTACAGTAATCTCCAGCAACCAATCAACAAGCAGAAATCATGTGCTGTAACCTCTAGCAACTAATTAGGGAGCCGTAATGTGTGCTGTAACCTCTAGAAACCAGTCAGTGAGTGGTAATGATAACACTGTAACCTCTGGAAACCAATCGCTGCCTGATCTGATTCAGTAAATAGATTTTGAGTCTAGCTGCTATTTATTGTATGTCTCTGAGCAGGTGGAGAGCAAAATACATTTTTTTTGCCCAGGGTCCAATCAATATTAAAGACGGCCCCGGTGCTGATGGCGTCTTTATTTTACAGACTATGCCTGGAACTGATGGCTCAACTTGAGTCAGAGCTGACAAACATGGAGCAGTGCCAAGCTTTCCACACAATCTTACAATAAACAAAGGAGGTGACATTAAACAAAGCAGATCACTAGTAGGGATGAGTTTCGTGTTCGAGTCGAACCCATGTTCGACTCAAACATTGCCTGTTCGCCGAATTGTGAATGATATGGGCCGTTCGCGCCAAATTCGTGTGGCGCGTCATGGCCCATAATTCACTGCGGCATCGCAGTGCATTGCTGGCTGATGATTGGCCAAGCAAGGACCTGTGTAGTGTGTTCCGGCGTGCTTAGAGAGAGAGAGACAGTGTCATTTCATTTGAGTTAGCTAGATTAGGCAGGACAGTCAGTGAGTTAGCTGTACTTACAGTGTATTGTGTATATATATGCATCCCAGGTGTTGTGTATATATATATATATATATATATATATATATATATATATATATATATATATATACATATATACACTGTATTCAGTTTAGCTAGATCCGTTCCTGTTATCTTCCTACTGACAGGCAGGCTTGTCTTGTTACAGTATTTACAGCTACCTGAAGAAAACTGCTGGTGTTCTTTTGATCCTATTAGTACCACAGTCAGGCAGCTATACTATTTACAGTTAGTGTAGTGTGTCCTCCTCACAGTGTTCAGCTAAAACTACAAGTTAGTTTAGTGTGACCTCTGCACAGTGTTCAGCTAAAACTACAAGTTAGTGTAGTGCGTCCTCCTCACAGTGTTCAGCTAAAGCTACAAGTTAGTTTAGTGGGACCTCTGCACAGTGTTCTGCTAAAGCTACAAGTTAGGGTAGTGCGTCCTCCTCACAGTGTTCAGCTAAAGCTACAAGTTAGTTTAGTGTGACCTCTGCACAGTGTTCAGCTAAAGCTACAAGTTAGGGTAGTGCGTCCTCCTCACAGTGTTCAGCTAAAGCTACAAGTTAGTGTAGTGCGTCCTCCTCACAGTGTTCAGCTAAAACTACAAGTTAGTGTAGTGCGACCTCTGCACAGTGTTCAGCTAAAGCTACAAGTTAGTGTAGTGTGTCCGCTGAACAGTGTTCAGCTAAAACTACAAGTTAGTGTAGTGCGACCTCTGCACAGTGTTCAGCTGAAGCTACGAGTTAGTGTAGTGCATCCACTGAACAGTGTTCAGCTAAAACTACAAGTTAGTGTAGTGCGACCTCTGCACAGTGTTCAGCTAAAGCTACAAGTTAGTGTAGTGCGTCCTCCTCACAGTGCTCAGCTAAAACTACAAGTTAGTGTAGTGAGACCTCTGCACAGTGTTCAGCTAAAGCTAAAAGTTAGTGTAGTGCGTCCTCTGAACAGTGTTCAGCTAAAACTACAAGTTAGTTTTTTGCGAGCTCTGCACAGTGTTCAGCTAAAGCTACCTGTAGAAGGTTGGTGTTGTTTTCCTGATCCTATCACTACCGCAGGCAGCTAAATAAGCTACAAGTTAGTTTTTTGCCAGCTCTGCACAATGTTCACCTAAAGCTACCTGTAGAAGGTTGGTGGTGTTTTCCTGATCCTATCACTACCGCAGGCAGCTAAATAAGCTACAAGTAATTTTTTTTGCGAGCTCTGCACAGTGTTCAGCTAAAGCTACCTGTAGAAGGTTGGTGTTGTTTTCCTGATCCTATCACTACCGCAGGCAGCTAAATAAGCTACAAGTTAGTTTTTTGCGAGCTCTGCACAGTGTTCACCTAAAGCTACCTGTAGAAGGTTGGTGTTGTTTTCCTGATCCTATCACTACCGCAGGCAACTAAATAAGCTACAAGTTAGTTTTTTGCGAGCTCTGCACAGTGTTCACCTAAAGCTACCTGTAGAAGGTTGGTGTTGTTTTCCTGATCCTATCACTACCGCAGGCAGCTAAATAAGCTACAAGTTAGTTTTTTGCAAGCTCTGCACAGTGTTCACCTAAAGCTACCTGTAGAAGGTTGGTGTTGTTTTCCTGATCCTATCACTACCGCAGGCAACTAAATAAGCTACAAGTTAGTTTTTTGCGAGCTCTGCACAGTATTCAGCTAAAGCTACCTGTAGAAGGTTGGTGGTGTTCTCATACTACAGGCAGGCAGTTGATTTTGCTAGCTGCAGTATATATATATATATATATATATATATATATATATATATATATATATATATATCCTAGCTTACTGCAGCTACAGGCCATTAGTATGTCTGGAAGGCCAACAAGGAGAGGCAGACAGTCACAAGCCAATAAAAGAGGGCAAGCAGGCTCTGTGTCTAGAGGCAACAGTGCTGGTCGTGGAGACGGTGCATCCTCATCAGCATGTGGCCGTGGGACATGCTTGGTCTTTTTTACGGCAGCTGGCCGTGTTGAGCCGCAACATGCGGAAGACTTGGTCGAGTGGATGACCAAGCCTTCCTCATCCTCCTCATCCTCTCTCACCCATGCTCAGGGTACTTTGTCTGGCAAAGCAGCTGCCAGCGCGGCCTCTTCCCTCGGCTCAATGGCATCAGTGACTCCTTCCCTAGCCCCACCATGTCCTCCTGAGGAGTCCCTCGAACTGTTTGACAACAGTGTTGGGTACATGCTCCAGGAGGATGCCCAGCGATTAGAAGGCTCTGATGATGATACTGAGCTAGATGAAGGCAGTAGCGTGAGCACTGACAGAGGGGGTGCCCAAGAAGGACAGCAATCTGGCAGTCATGCTCCCCTACTGCAGCATACTGCCAGGTTTGCTCCAGTGATGAGGAGGGAGGGGATGATGAGGTCACTGACTCAACGTGGATGCCTGATAGGAGAGAGGAGGAGGAGGCACATCACCAAGAAGGCAGGATGCCCTCCAGGGACCAGCCTAAGGGCAGCACACTGACTGCATCACACCCCAAAGCTCCGCATGTGCAGGGCGCTGCTGTCTCAGCGTGTTATTCTAAAAGTTCTTTGGTGTGGGCCTTTTTTCAGACGAGTGCATCAGATCGCACCGCTGCTATTTGCAACATATGTCTCAAGCGTATCTCGCGTGGCCAAAACATCTCCCGCTTAGGCACCACATGCTTGACCAGACATATGTTGACCTGCCATGCAGTTCGTTGACAAGCGTATCTAAAAGACCCACACCAAAGAACAAAGAGGACCCCTCCTTGCTCCTCATCAGCTGAGATCTCCAACCCCACTATACCTTCAGTCCTCTTTGAGACCTGCACTGAGAGGAATGAAGGTGTAGAATTAGGTGTGTCACAGCCAAGTACTTGTGGGCAATCTGCTTTCGGTACACTGACGTCAGATTTTATCAGGCAAATTTCCCTGCCCCAGCTGCTGCACTGCCCAAAGAAGTTCGCTCCTAGCCATCCACATGCCCAGCGGTTGAATGCTAGCTTGGCAAAATTGCTAGCACTTTAACTGCTGCCTTTTCAGTTGGTAGACTCTGCCCCCTTCCGTGAGTTTGTGGAATGTGCGGTTCCTCAGTGGCAGGTAAACGCCACTTTTTTTCACGGAAGGCGATTCCGGCTCTCTACCGGCATGTGGAGGGCAATGTCCATGCCTCGCTGAACAGGGCGGTCAGCGGTAAGGTGCATATTACCGCTGACTCATGGTCCAGCAGGCATGGACAGGGACGTTACCTAAGATTCACCGCACATTGGGTGACTCTGCTGGCAGCTGGGAAGGATGCAGGACAAGGTGCAGTAGTGTTGGAGGTTGTTCCACCACCACGCCTCCAAAATGCCACTACTAATGATTGTGACACACCTCTCTCCTCCACCCCCTCCTCTTCTTCTTCCTCCATGGCCTCTTCCTGTGCTTTGTCCTCGGACCCAGCGGTGCTCCATAGCCGTTCAAGGGGCTACGCAAGTATGCAGGCCAAAAGATGCCATGCGGTGCTTAAGCTGGTGTGCTTGGGGGACAGGAGCCACGCTGGGGCAGAGGTTCTGTCAGCTCTGCAGGGGCAGGTTCAGAGGTGGTTGACGCCATGCCAACTTAAGGCAGGAATGGTGGTTTGCGACAACGGCACCAACCTCCTCTCCGCCCTCCGACAGGGACAACTGACCCATGTGCCCTGTTTGGCTCACGTCCTTAACTTGGTGGTGCAGCGGTTCTTGGGCAGGTACCCGGGCTTACAGGATGTCCTGAGGCAGGCCAGGAAAGTCTGTGTGCATTTCCGCCGGTCATATAATGCCAGTGCTCAGCTGGCAGACCTCCAAAAGGAGTTTAACCTGCCCAAGAACCGCCTAATCTGTGACATGCCCACCAGGTGGAACTCAACGTTGGCCATGCTGCAGCGGCTGCACGCACAGCAGAGGGCCATCAATGAATACCTGTGCAACTATGGCACCAGGACAGGGTCAGGGGAGCTTGGTTTTTTTCCCCATGCCAGTGGGCCATGATCAGGGATGCATGCACTGTCCTGTCTCCATTTGAGGAGGCCACAAGGATGGTGAGCAGTGACAGTTCATGCATCAGTGACACTGTCCCCCTTGTCCACCTGATGGAGCACACACTGCGTGGAATAATGGACAGGGCACTTGAGGCAGAACAGAGACAGGAAGAGGAGGACTTCCTTAGTTCTCAAGGCCCCCTTTATCCAGACAGTGTTCCTGCGTGCCCGCCGATCACACAGGAGGAGGACGAGGAGGAGAAGGAGGAGGATTGTGTCAGTATGGAGGTGGAGCCAGGCACTCAGCATCAGCAGCAGTCTTTAAGGGATCAGTCCCAAGAAACCCATGAACTTGTACGTGGCTGGGAGGAGGTGGCTGCAGACCATGTCGTCCTTAGTGACCCAGAGAACTCCGGACCGAATGCCTCAGCAAACCTACGCTGCATGGCCTTCCTGATCCTGCAAAGCCTGCGTAAGGATCCTCATATTCGTGGTATCAAGGAGAAGGACCAATACTGGCTGGCAACCCTCCTTGATCCACGTTACAAGGGTAAGGTTGCGGACCTTATCTTGCCGTCGCAGAGGGAGCTGAGGATGAAACATTTTCGGGAGGCCTTGCAGAAAGGTCTGTGCAACGCGTTCCCAGAGACTGGGAGGTTACAAACTCCTGTTTCTGGACAACGTGTTGCTGAGGCTTCGTTCAGTCAAAGTGCTGCTGGAGGCTTTGTAACCGATCACAGGGTGCATCTGTCCACCAACTCGGTCGATCGACTGACCTTCATAAAAATGAATCAGTCTTGGATCACCACCAGCTACCAAGCACCTGATGCTGATGTAACCGAATAATTTTTTTTGAAATCTCAGATCCCTTCAAAGACTGCCTATGCTGATGCTAAGTGACTATCCTGAGTAATTATCCTCTTCCTCCTCAATGACCATGCTGATAGCTTGTAAGAACATTTTTGGTTCTGAGCGCCGCCACCAGTCCCTAAGGCCCAATTTTTCAGCCCCTGTTTAACAGGGGCGTGTAATTACAATTTTTGATGCAATACTTTGCAGCAGGGCTTGTTCCTGCGTTCCAACTAGAGTATCTGTGAGGGGTTGCAGTGTTGTGGCACCAGCACTAGTGCCTAAGGCCTAATTTTTCAGCCCCTGTTTAACAGGGGCGTGTAGTTACAATTTTTGATGCAATACTTTGCAGCAGGGCTTGTTTCTGCGTTCCAACTAGAGTATCTGTGAGGGGTTGCACTGTTGTGGCACCAGCACCAGTGCCTAAGGCCCAATTTTTCAGCCCCTGTTCAACAGGGGCATGTAATTACAATTCTTGATCTAATATTTCACAGCAGGGCCCGTTTCTGCACCCACCAAGAGCGAGTAAGGACTTACAGTGTTGTGGCACCAGCACCACCACCAAAGGCCCAATTTTTCTGCCCCTGTTCAACAGGAGCATGTAATTACAATTCTTGATCTAATATTTCACAGCAGGGCCCTGTGAGGGCTTACAGTGTTGTGGCCACAACAACACCCAAGGCCCAAATTTCTGCTGAGTATATAGGGCAGGGCCCTACTTTCAAGCATCCAACTTACAAACGACTCCTACTTGCAAACGGAAGGAGACAACAGGAAGTGAGATGAAATCTACCCCTAGGAAGGGAAATTCTCTCCTGTAAGAGTTAATATGGGAAAACATTTTTTCCTTTCCACTGATGCTTTATCACCAATCCTTGTTTCACAAAAAAACCCCAAATTTTCAAAAAACATTTGTCATTGGGACAAAAAGTGAAGTGAAATCTTCTGAAGAGGAGCACAGACAGCAAAACAAATGTGACAGGGTTGATAACCCTTCCCTATGTTTTCCAAAAAGCTTAAAATAGATTTTTTGGCTGGAGCTAAACACGTTAAAAATGTACCAGTTCAAAATTACAAACAGATTCTACTTAACAACAAACCTACAGTCCCTATCTTGTTTGCACCGCCTGTATACTGCTGTTCAGAGTACAGAGCCTGTATACTGCTGTTTCCTTTTTTAATTTGGGTGTGGGGTGCCCCTTAATATCCATACAAGACCCAAAGGGCCTGGTAATAGACTTGGGGGTACCCATGCCGTTTGTCTCACTGATTTTCATCCATATTGCCAGGACCCGACATTACATTAAAGCCGCAAGCAGTTTTAAATGACTTTTTTCCTTTAAAAATTACATTTTGTGCAGGGACTGTTCTAAGCACGGGAAACACGCACCACTTTACAGGCATACTATAGACACCCCCAGGTACCATATTTAAAGGAATATTTCACTTTTTTTTTTTTACTTTAAGCATCATTAAAATCACTGCTCCTGAAAAAACGTCAGTTTTTAAAAGTTTTTTTTGCATTGATACATGTCCCCTGGGGCAGGACCCGGGTCCCCAAACCCTTTTTAGGACAATACCATGCAAATTAGCCTTTAAAATGAGCACTTTTGATTTCAAACGTTCGAGTCCCATAGACGTCAATGGGGTTCTAATGTTCATGCAAATTTTCGGTCCGTTCGCAGGTTCTGATGCGAACCCAACCGGGGGGGTGTTTGGCTCATCCCTAATCACTAGCAATAAGCACAAGTGACAACAGAAAGCTGGCATCAAATACCAGGAAGGTAGTAGGGTAAACAACTAAATATTTATAAATGGCTTTCTCAGAACCCCAACACCAGTTTCAAAGTTGTAAACCGCTTATTCACAAACACAACAGAGAAGAGAAACTAATGTTCACTCCAAAATATTAAATACATATATTACACCAGGGGTCCTCAAACTTTTTAAACAGGGGGCCAGTTCACGGTCCCTCAGACTGTCGGGGGGCCGCACTATAGTTTAAAAAAATATGAACTAATTCCTATGCACACATCTTATTTGTAGTGCAAAAAAAAAACAGGAAAAAACAGTACAATATTTAAAATAAAGAACAATTTTAATCAATATGAACTTATCAGTATTTCACAGACTCCCCTTATTACAGAACCCCTCCCAATCACAGACCCCCCCTCCCCATCACAGACTCACCCCATAACAAAGCCCCCCATGACAGATCCCCCCAACAGAAACTCCTCTCCATCACAAATCCCCACATCACAGACTCCCCACATCACAGACTCCCCCCCATAACAGACTCCCTCATATCACAGACTCCCCCATATCACAGATCCCCCCATCACAGACTTCCCCCATAACAGACTCCGCCATCACAGATCCCCCCATAACAGACTCCCCCATCACAGATCCCCCCATATCACAGTCCCCCCCCCATATCACAGATCCCCCCATATCACAGTCCCCCCCCATAACAGACTCCCATCACAGATCCCCCCTATCACAGATCCACCCCCCATAACAGACTCCCCCATCACAGATCCCCCATATCACAGTCCCCCCCATATCACAGATCCACCCCCCATAACAGACTCCCCCATAACAGACTCCCCCATCACTGATCCCCCCATAACAGACTCCCCCATCACAGATCCCCCCCATATCACAGCCCCCCCCCCCCATATCACAGATCCCCCATAACAGATTCCCCCATCACAGATCCCCCATAACAGACTCTGCCATCACAGATCCCCCCCCCCCATATCAGACTGCCTCATATCACAGATGCCCCCCATCACAAAGCCCCCATAACAGACTCCCCTCTTCGATATTACATGCCGCCTTCTATAATATCACAGCACTCCCCCTCCCCTCTGTTACCTGTATCACACAAGACATGAAGCATGGTAGGTCCGGACAAAGGGCGGGACTTTGCAAGTGAAAGGCAGGTGATTGATTCCTGGGACCGCCCCAATGCCTAGTAACCAATAACCCGCTTCTTAACTCAAAAGGTCCTTTGTCCAGACCTATCATGTTTCCCGTCATGTGTGATAAAAGTAGCAGATGGCAGGGGGAGTGCTGCAATGTTAAAGTCCATGGGCCGGGTAAAAAACGCTGGTGGGCCAGATTCGGCCCACGGGCCGTAGTTTGAGGACCCCTGTATTACACCATTAAAGCTGAACTATAGGCAACTATCAAAGATAGAATAATGCAGCTCTGTAGTCATTAATACATCAATAATATATTGTTTAAATGCTAGCAGGAAAAGTACCTGAATTTGGCCAGGTATTGCAGTCCCTGTACAGCAGGGCTGTAGATTCAAAAGAAAAATTAGTTCAAGGAGCCAATCGGTTAATGTGCTGACAAGAAATATGTTGACAAGAGAACAGAGTGATAGAGAGATGAGCTTAATACAGTGCTGCATCTCTTTTCACTTTCAAATCAGTCAACCTGTTCAGAACGACCTGGGTTCAGAGAAAGTAACTTGAATTATGCTGACCAACAAGCTAAAGCATATCTAGTGACAGAAAAAAAATGTACTGCTTGGGAAATCTCTAGAAAAGAAAATTTTGCAGAAATGTGTATTTTGTCTTTTAATAAACTATCTTTTCTCCTGGCATTTTTGGCTGGAGTTCTGCTAATTGCATGATTCTTTTATATAGCTATTTACTAAAAAAATCAACTAAGTAGATTATATAGACATGTCAGGGTTACTATTTAAAATGATTGATGCTAGCTCATACAAAATTACGGCTTTGTGTTACCACCATACACAAACATGCCTCCCAAATTTCTAAATTGGGAAAGAGAGACACAATGTAATATAAACTATGTAGACACAGGCCACACCCCTGCCATGCCCCAAATTTAATGGACCAGGAAGAATTAATATGCAAAAAATGATTGGTTAAACCAATTCCACCACTACTTTTGTTTTTTCCCAGTGTTTCATAATAACAAATGAAAAAAAGAAGGACAACTAAAGAGTACTGAAGGACAGAGGGGCTTGGTTTCAAAAGAGAGACTGTTCCTCCAAATGAGGGACACTTGGGAGATATGCACAAAATAGAATCATTAATAGTTTGATACATACCAGAAACAGAGCATACACAACTAATGCAATAAGGACAGTTACATGTTTAAAGGGTATCAACCCAAAATTCAAGCCCCTACTATGGCATATACGTTCCACTACTGATTTCCTCCTCTTCCACCTCCCACTACCTAAACAAATTAGGATAGTAGTACTGTGCAATGTAACAAAGATCTATTTGACTCATCGTACATAACCTTCTGCTCTGAATCGTACTGCTGATGCTTTGGGGATTTTTAGAAACATATAAGATTTTAGGTCTCATATTAAAAAGAAAAAAAAAAATATTCTGAATCACAACTACTAGATAAGGTAACAGATAAGGGCTGTTGCCAATGTTGTCAGCTTGAGATCTTGGGCTGCTTAATAGATCACTAAGAATTATTAGTGCATGTAACCAGCTTCAAAAGGGGTTTGCATTTTCATAGACATGTATGGAAATGCAAAACCCATCTAATTCAAATAATTGCCCATTGACACAGGCACTAAAGGAATCTGTAAGCTACCAATGCTATCTAGCCACTAATGCTATCCAGTAAACACAGCAATGGTGCTAAAGTCAAAATGTTTACTCAGTTTACCATAAACTGAGTTTTGTGTAATCCAATAGTAGGAAAGCAGTAAGGTGTGCTTCTTAAAACCTGCTATACAGTGCCTTGAAAAAGTATTCACACCCCTGTAATGTAATGTATTTGATTGGGATTTTATGTGATACACCAACACGAAGTGGGACATAATTGTGGAAGGAAAATGATAAATGTTTTTCAGAATTTTTTACAAATAAATATCTGAAAAGTGTGGCGTGCATTTGTATTCAGCCCCCTGAGTCAATACTTTGTAGAACCACCTTTCACTGCAATTACAGCTGCAAGTCTTTTTGGGTATGTTTCTACATTTGCACATCTAGAGTGACATTTTTGCCCATTCTTCTATGCAAAATAGTTCAAGCTCTGTCAGATTGGATGGGGAGCGTCTGTGAACAGCAATTTTCAAGTCTTGCCATGGATTCTCAATTAGATTTAGGTCTGGACTTTGTCTGGGCCATTCTAACACATCAATATGCTTTGATCTAAACCATTCCATAGTAGCTCTGGCTGTATGTTTAGGGTCTTTGTCCTGCTGAAAGGTGAACCTCCACCCCAGTCTCAAGTCTTTTACAGTCTCTAACAGGTTTTCTTCTAAGATTGCCCTGTATTTGGCTCCATCCATCTTCCCCTCAACTCTGACCAGCTTCCCTGTTCCTGCTGAAGAAAGGGATCCCCACAACATGATGCTGTCACCACCATGTTTCACAGTGGGGATGGTTTGTTCAGGGTTATGAACAGTGTTTGTTTTCCGCCACACATAGCATTTTGTTTTAGGCCAAAAAGTTCAATGTTGGTCTCATCCAGTGTTGCCAACCGCCCGTGTTTTTACGGGCAGCCCGTAAAAACTAGGCTATTTTTTCATGTCCGTGAAAATCCGTGAAAAAAAAAAACATGCCCGTAAAATATGACGGCCCCGGCTCGGAACTGCGCATGTGCAGTTCCGAAGCATGCCGAGAGTCTCCGATCATTCCCGATGATCTCTCTGACACTGCTCACTGCTGCACCTGCTTACTTGTGTGTCCTGTACCCTCCCCCTTCCTTCCACAGCGCGCCTTATTCGATTCTGCACAGGAGATGCTGGAAGGGGGAGGGGTGGAGTCAGCCTGCAGTGGAACAGGACGGACTGTAGTGTCTTCAGCTTAGCAGAGGAGGGTAAGCTACTGATTAGCTAAATCAATGTCTCTCATTGCCTTGTGGTCTTAGTGGGCAGGAGGAGGGGGGCAGAGAATGGGCTGTGTACAGTAGATCGTTTTTTTTGTCAGATATTTTAGAGCTTTGTTTCTAAAACTGATTAGGGAGGATTTTTTTCTGAGATCTCCCCCAATCTCTAAGTATTACCTGCACTGCTCACCAGTCCAGCCCAGGCACAGCCTCTTCAGTCATCTCCAGAGTTACCACCTCATGTGTCTCCGGCACTACAAATCCCAGCATGCCAGGAGGGGAGGCAGCAGCAGCAGCAATATGATTTAGCTGATTTTCTGATGAAAAGTGCTGCTGTATATTGTGTCTGTATAGTGTGTGTACTGTTTGCTCATAATACAATTGATTATGTATTGTGCTTGATGGTCTTGAGGTGTTTATTCCTATATTTTTTATCTGAATAAGTAGTAGTGAGCGCATTTGGTCTCCTGTATTATATCCGCAGCATCTGACCATCTCCTGTATTATATCCGCAGCATCTGACCATCTCCTGTATTATATCCGCAGTCTCTGACCGTCTCCTGTATTATATCCGCAGTCTCTGACCGTCTCCTGTATTATATCCGCAGTCTCTGACCGTCTCCTGTATTATATCCGCAGCCTCTGACCGTCTCCTGTATTATATCCGCAGCCTCTGACCGTCTCCTGTAGTATATCCGCAGCCTCTGACTGTCTCCTGTAGTATATCCGCAGCATCTGACCGTCTCCTGTAGGATAAAACCCACCCAGAGCCACCAAGCTGGAGCCTTTTGACTGATTCCTGCACGGTGCAACTGAGAGGAGGTCAGTGACAGCTCCGCCAGGCCAGTCTGAGGGGGGATCACTGATGTAAGGGGGGAGTGAATACAATAATGTAAGGGGGCACTGATATAAAGGTTTCCACCTATATTAGTAACTCCCCTTACCTTCACTCTATTCACTCTACGGAAGGTGGTCTCTGGTCACCAGAGTGCCCCCACATCAGCGTTCCTGGCATTCCCCTTTACATCAGTCAGCAGGATTCCCCCTTACAGTGCAAGGGGGAACTCAATATGCGGACCCTGATGTAATTGGGAACTCTGATGTAAAGGGAACACAGTGGACTCTGATATAAGGTGGTCTCTGGTCACCAGAGCCCCCCCTCTACATCAGAGTTCCACCTTAGATCATGATTTGCAGCGTTCCCCTTTACATAAGAGTTTTGTTTCACTGTAAGGGGGAATCCTGCAGACTCTGATGTAAGGGGGAACTCTGTGCTGACTGGGTTCTAGTACCCTAACTTAAACACACTGCTAATAGCACTAGATATGTGTTCATAGTTGAAATATTGATATTTGCACTGTTTAGCACTGAAAACTGCAATTTTAGGTACTTTTTTGCAACGGCAGTAAAAAAATGCGGCTGCCAGTAAATTTCATGATTATTTGCCAGTAAAAAAATGGTGCTTTTTGTAAATTTTGGTGTCCTGCCAGTAAATTTTGCTTCGTAGGGTTGGCAACACTGGTCTCATCTGACCAGAGCACCTTCTTCCACATGTTTGCTGTGTCCCCCACATGGCTTCTTGCAAACTACAAACAGGACTTCTTATGGCTTTCTTTCAACAATGGCTTTCTTCTTGCCACTCTTCCATAAAGACCAGATTTGTGGAGTGCACAACTAACAGTTGTCCCGTGGACAGAATCTCCCACCTGAGCTGTGGATCTCTGCAGCTTCTCCAGAGTTACCATGGGTCTCTTGCTTGCTGCTTCGCTGATGAATGCTCTCCTTGCCCGGCCTGTCAGTTTAGGTGGGCGGCCATGGCTTGGTAGGTTTGCAGTTATGCCATACTCTTTCCATTTTCAGATGATGGATTGAACAGTGCTCCGTGAGATGTTCAAAGCTTGGGACATTTTTTTATAAGCTAATACTGCTTTAAACTTCTCCGCAACTATATCCCTGACCTGTCTGGTGTGTTCCTTGGTCTTCATGATGCACTAGGGTTCTCTAACAAACCTCTGAGGGCAGAACAGCTGTATTTATACTGAGATTACGTTACACACAGGTGGACTCTATTTACTAATTAGGTGACTTCTGAAGGCTTCTGAATTGGTTCCACTAGATTTTAGTTAGGGGTATCAGAGTAAAGGCGGCTGAATACAAATGCACGCCACATTTTTCAGATATTTATTTGTAAAGAATTTGGAAAACCATTCATCATTTTCCTTCCACTTCACAATTATGTGCCACTTTGTGTTGGTCTATCACATAAAATCCCAATAAAATACATTTACGTTTTTGGTTGTAACATGACAAAATGTGGAACATTTCAAGGGGTATGAATACTTTTTGAAGGCACTGTATAATGTCCTCTTTTTCTGTTACCTACATCACTGGTTCTTTTCAGACTTCCAAATTCAAGGTAAATTAAAGCTCTATCATGCAAAGAAGAAGCCATATCTGAATATGATCCAGAAATGTCGCTGTTTTCTTTGGGCCAAAGCTCATTTAAAATGGTCTGTTGCAAAATGGAAAACTGTCCTGTGGTCAGACTAATCAAAATTTGGCAATCTTTTTGGCAACCGTGAGCGCCTCCAGACTTAAAAGGAGAGGGACCTTCTGGCTTATCAGTGCTCAGTTCAAAAGCCTGCATCTCTGATGGTATAGGGTGCATAAGTGCATATGGAATGGACAGCTTGCACGTTTAGAAAGGCAAAATAAATGCTGAAATATATATCCAGGTTTTAGAGCAGCATATGCTCCCAACAACAGCATGGCTGCGGAGTAGAAGAGTCTGGGCGCTTTACCTGGCCTGTCTGTAGTCCAGACTTTTCGCCAATTGAAAAATGTTTGGCGCACCTTGAAATGAAAAATATGACAAAGAAGACCCAGGACTAGGGATGGGCGAATGGTTCGGCCCGAGCATAAGTTCGGGCCAAACTTTGGTTGTTCGGACGTTCGGCGAATACAGAACAATATGCGGTGGTCGTGGGAAAATTCGAAAGCCGCTGGAACATCATTAACCACTTGCCGACCGGGCCATAGCCGAAAGACGGCTACAGCGCGGTCGGCTAGTTCTGGGTGGACGTCCATGGACGTCCTCCCAGAATACTGCTCTCGCGCGCCCCCTGGGGCGCGCACCCGAGAACTTCCATGACGGAGCGATCACATGTCAACAGACCGGCGTCATGTCATGACGCCGGTTCCTCCCTCCCCTCTGTGTACCGATCGGTACAGTGCGAGGGGAGAGGGGGAGGGATCGGATGGCAGCACCGCTGTGGGCTGCATGTGTAGTGCCCACAGCGGTGCTCAGTGACAATTGTAGTCACATCCATCCATCCCTCCATGCTCAGCCATCCCTGCATAATACTCTGCATAATACCCTGCAATACTCTGCATAATACCCTACAATACTCTGCATAATACCCTGCAATACTCTGCATAATACCCCGCAATACTCTGCATAATACCCCGCAATACTCTGCATAATACTCCGCAATACTCTGCATAATACCCCGCAATACTCTGCATAATACCCCGCAATACTCTGCATAATACCCCGCAATACTCTGCATAATACCCCGCAATACTCTGCAATATACCCGGCACTACTCTGCAATATACCCGACAATACTCTGCAATATACCCGGCACTACTCTGCAATATACCCGGCACTACTCTGCAATATACCCAGCAATATACCCTGCACTACTCTGCAATATACACAGCAATACTCTGCAATATACCCGGCACTACTCTGCAATATACCCGGCACTACTCTGCAATATACCCGGCACAACTCTGCAATATACCCAGCAATATACCCTGCAATATACCCTGCACTACTCCGCAATACTTTGCAATATACCCTGCACTACTCCGCAATACTCTGCAATATACCCGGCACTACTCTGCAATATACCCGGCAATACTCTGCAATATACCCCGCAATACTCTGCAATATACCCCGCAATATACCCTGCACTACTCCGCAATACTCTGCAATACCCCGCAATGCTCCGCAATTTTTAACCAGTTCCCGCCCACAGTCATATGACGTCCTTGACTTTGAGCGGGGATATCTGAATGATGCCTGCAGCTACAGGCATCATTCAGATATCAGCTTTTTTAGCCAGCGATTTCCTACACCATAAGAATGATCATAGCGGCTGTTTCACTGCTTGATCGTTCTTATGGGAGGCGAGAGGGGACGCCCCCCCTTCCCGCCACCCTCCGGTGCTTCTACCGACTCACCGCTACGATCGAAGCCAAGATAGTTTTTTTTTTTTTTTTTTATTTCAGGCACAGCCTAGAGGTGAGATGTGAGGTCTTATTGACCCCATATCTCACTGTAAAGAGGACCTGTCATGCCATATTCCTATTACATGGGATGTTTACATTCCTTGTAATAGAAATAAAAGTGATCAAAAATTTTTTTTGGGGGGGGGAAAGTGTCAAACTAAAATAAATAAAGTAAAATAAACAATAAAAAAAAAAAAAAAAATTTTTAAAGCGCCCATGTCCGTGTGCTCGCATGCAGAAGCGAACACATACGTAAGTCCCGCCCACACATATGAAAACGGTGTTCAAACCACACATGTGAGGTATCACTGCGAACGTTGGAGCGAGAGCAATAATTTTGGCCCTAGACCTCCTCTGTAACTCAAAACATGTAACCAGTAAAAAATTTTAAAGCGTCACCTATGGAGACTTTTAAGTAGTGACGTTTGGCACCATTCCACGAGAGTGTGCAATTTTGAAGGGTGACATGTTAGGTATCTATTTACTCGGCGTAACTTCATCTTTCACATTATGCAAAAATATTGGGCTAACTTTACTGTTTTGTTTTTTTTTTAAAGCACAAAACTGTTTTTTTTCCCAAAAAAACGCGTTCTAAAAATTGCTGCGAAAATACCGTGCGAGATAAAAAGTTGCAACAACCGCCATTGTATTCTCTAGGGTCTTTGCTTAAAAAAATATATATATAATGTTTTGGGGTTCTATGTAATTTTCTAGCTAATAAATTATTATTTTTACATGTAGGAGAGAAATATAAGAATTGGCCTGGGTGCTCCAGAACACCTGGAGGTGCTCCGTGCATGTTGGGCCTCTGTATGTGGCCACGCTGTGTAAAAGTCTCACACATGTGGTATCGCCGTACTTGGGAGTAATAGCAGAATGTGTTTTGGGGTGTAATTTGTGCTATGCATATGCGGTGTGTGAGAAATAACCTTCTAATATGACAATTTTGTGAAAAAAAAAAAAGAAAAAAAAAAATCTTGATTTTGCAAAGAATTGTGGGAAAAGATGACAATTTCAAAAAAACTCATCATGCATCTTTCTAAATACCTTGGAATGTCTTCTTTCCAAGTAGGGGTCATTTGGGAGGTATTTGTACTTTTCTGGCATGTTAGGGTCTCAAGAAATTAGATAGGCCCTCAGTACTTCAGGTGTGATCAATTTTCAGATATTGGCACCATAGCTTTTGGACTCTCTAACATTCACAAAGACCAAATAATATACACCAAGTTGTACTTATTTTTACCAAAGATATGTAGCAGTATAAATTTTGGCCAAAATTTACGAAGAAAAATTACTAATTTGCTAAATTTTATAACAGAAACAAAGAAAAATTCATTTTTTTACCAAATTTTCAGTCTTTTTTCTTTTATAGCGCAAAAAATAAAAAACCCAACGGTGATTAAATACCACCAAAAGAAGGCTCTATTTGTGTGAAAAAAAGGACAAAAATTTCATATGGGTAAAGTGTTGTATGACTGAGTAATTGTCATTCAAAGTGTGAGAGCACCGAAAGCTGAAAATTGGTCTGGTTAGGAAGGGGGTTTAAGTGCCCAGTGGTCAAGTGGTTAAAGTCTATGGGACACTAAAATTAAAAATCAAGTTGCTCATTTTAAAGGCTTATATGCAAATTATTGTCATAAAAAGCATTTGGGGTCCCGGGTCCTTCCCCAAACGTTTTTAAAACGGCCGTTTTTTCGGGAGCAGTGATTTTAATAATGCTTAAAGTGAAACAATAAAAATGAAATATTCCTTTAAATATCGTGTCTGGGGGGTGTCTAGTATGCCTGTAAAGTAGCACAGTTTTCCTGTGTTTAGAACAGTATCTCAGCAAAATGACATTTCTAAAGGAAAAATGTCCTTTAAAACTGATCGCGGCTGTAATGAATTGTTGGGTCTTGGCAATATAGATAAAACTCATTGAAAAAAACGGCATGGGTTCAGCCCCAGTCCATTACCAGGCCCTTTGGGTCTGGTATGGATATTAAGGGGAACCCCAAACCAAAAATTAAAAACAAAATTGTGTGGGGGTCCCCCCAAAATCCATACCAGGCCCTTCAGGTCTGGTATGGAAATTAAGGGAAACCCTGCGCCAAATTTTAAAAAAATGGAATAGGGGTCTCCCCCAAAATCCATACCAGACCCTTATCTGAGCACGGCACACCACGGACTGTATGCTGGCAATGGCTTAGTCCCTCAGCATACAGGTCATGCCTGGTACTTTCCAGAAGTAGACACAGACCTCTGTAGCAGGTTCTTATGCTCTTTAGCCTCATGCTGCTCTCCCCCGACCTCCAATGAATTGCCCAGGAAAAAGCCCTTCTCCTGCTGGGATTGGTGGGGGCTGTAGTTCAAGCTCCATTACTTCCATTGGGCAGCACTTCTAAGGGAACTACAGGTCCCATGATCCACCTCCCATCTCTCGTGTTTGGTCCACCTCCACTGCTGGGCAGGAGGAGTGGGGAGAATCTTCAAACAGAGCCTCTTTATCTCACTCTGAAGTGGCAGGAGGAGGAAGAGGAATAAGCCTGTAGCTGCGCACATCACAGGAGTCCAGATGGCAGCAGCAAGGGAAGAAGAGGAGAGCGGGGGTGGTGGTGAAGATTTGGGTTGGGTTTGGGTTGGTAGACACAGCCTGCTCCTCACAGTGTCCATGCTGCAGCCCCACTCGGCTACAGGTATATTTTCTCAGTTTAAAGCGGAGTTCCACACAAAAATGGAACTTCCGCTTTTCGGAACCCTCCCCCCCTTCGGTGTCACATTTGGCACCTTTCAGGGGGGAGGGGGGTGCAGATACCTGTCTAAGACAGGTATTTGCACCCACTTCTGGCATAGACTCCCATGGGAGTCTACGCCTCTTCCCGTCCCCACCGCGCTGTCTCTTGGGAAACACACAGCTCCCAGGAGAGAGCGGGGACCACTTGGGATGCGCAGCGCGACTCGCGCATGCGCAGTAGGGAACCGGGAAGTGAAGCCGCAACGCTTCACTTCCTGATTCCCTCACCTAGGATGGCGGCGGCAGCTGCCGAGAACCGAGCGGGTTCTCTGCCTCGCCTGCCGACATCGCTGGACCCTGGGACAGGTAAGTGGTCATGTATTAAAAGTCAGCAGCTGCAGTATTTGTAGCTGCTGGCTTTTAATATTTTTTTTTTGGCGGTGTGGGTGGACCCCCGCTTTAAACATTTCATATGTTTTCTAATTTTCTTTTTTTTTCCAAATCTATTTTCTGTATGAAATAAAATATGGGTTTATTGCATTCTGTTTTTATGTATATTTTATATAGCGTCCCAACCTTGGAATTGGGGTTATACAAACAATAACACTGTCAAGGGTTATTTTTTACAAAATAGGATTTATTTTTACAATAGTGGTCCTTTAACCACTTGCGGACCACCCACCATAGATATACTGTGGCAGGGCGGCCGCTCCTAGTACATGATCAATGCGCCAGGGAAGAGAGCGCTCGGCTGTGCTGTGATTGGCTGTAGCACCAACCAATCAGCAGCTGCCAGCCGCTGATTGGTCCCCAGCACCCAACGATCGGCTCTGGACATTACCGAAGAGAGCCCTGTGTAGGTAAACAAACACAGGACTCTTTTCTGACAGCAGCAATGTGTTGTTTTTTTCTTCCTGCACAGCACATTGCTTAGTAAAAACACCTCACACAGTACACAGTAACACATGTTAGCCACACATTTAAATCCCTTGATCGCCCTAGATGTTAACCCCTTCCCTGCCAGTGTCATTAGTACAGTGACAGTGCATACTTTTAGGCTCTGTTTCCACGGCGCCCCTGATGGGAATAAAGATAAATGTATTCAGATGGTTCCTGCTTAACAGGCTGAATTTCTAGCCATGCATGGCCAGCTTAACCTTACATTTTTAAGTATCCTTATCTTTGAAATCAACCAAAACCTTGCAACTGTGTGATCAGTTTCCAATACTCCTCCCTTTTGAATCCACTCCAGCTAAACCCTTACAAAATAGATCAATAAAGAGAGTTGTTACACAAATTACACATTATCACCTGATAAAAATGTCACACAATGTTCTACAACCAGCTACAGGCTTTTTAAGGCTAATGAAGTTTTGCTGTTTTACAGTATTTGAGTGATCAGTTAAGTATAAACTTATTTCTAATGTCATGCAGCTGAATACTATTTGTTGTTTCACATTGTATCTTTGCTATAGGAACATAGTGAGTTTTTTTTCCCTGATACATCATGACTGACCTGTAATGAACTAACCTGGATTAACACACATTTACATGCTAGTTAAAGTGGCACTAAACTCTGGTTTAAAACAAAGGAGATTCTATTCAAGTATGTATTCTAAACTAAAAAAAAAAAAAAAAGTACATTCTATTGCTCTTAGTCTCCTCCAAATCATCAAATTCCTTTTTTTGGTGTTGTGAACTGACTTCCTTCTGGAGGGTAGCTATGTTTGTTCCCAATGGTCCCACTGTATGTAGAAATGTAGCCTCCCTCTCTTGCATGCTCCTGAGATAGATTAAGGGACTATTGGATTTTTAGCGTATGTAGAAAATAAGAGCAAAAGACTGAAGCTAAGTTGCACTGCTCATTCTAACAAAAAGAAGTGACGGAGAAAAGGAGAGGTTCGGGAGCTCATGAAGGACATTACAAGCAGAGCAGATAAACACAGGAAGAAACTATTTCATGAATTATGATTACAGGTCCATTTAAGTAACTGTAAATGATCACCTTGTAAAACAACCCATTCAGTTTAAAATAGAAATGAAAGGCAAACATTTTTGTATAGATAAAAAAAAAAAAAACATTATAACATACCTTTTTTTCCCCCATTCCCTCTGCTATCAGCTGCATAAGAGCTGGGAGAAGGAGAAGCTGCAGTACACTGATCTTCACAGTGAATGGCTGTGCAGGAGGAGTGTGTCAGGACAAGTCTGATCATTGGAGGAGAGCACACGGAGTTCCTAGCATAGCTAGAAAACTGACCAGGCTGTGCTCTCCTACTTAGTGTGGTCAGTTTTTAATAAAAAAGCAGGGAGACTGAGAGAAACATCAGGAATTTCACACAAAAGAAGCAATACAAAGAGAACATGATACTTTATCATACAAGTACATGGTACAGCAGGCACATATCAGGAATATGAAGTGTTGGGGTAACATATTTTAAGTAGTTAATGTGTATGGTTTATTTATTGAGAATAGGCATATTGTTTAGTGTCACTTTGTTATTCTCCTTGGTTCCTGTGTTGTTCTAGGTGGTATAATGGCCACAATGACCTTTACAGTATGCTGCTATTATAGCTTGTTCATATCAGCAGCGTTGGGTTGCGTTGCCCAACACAAGAAGAAAATAATTTTATTTTCTATGGTTTCAGTTCAATACACTGTATTGGTGTACTCAGAAAAAAAGTGGACCATATTGTGAAGCTCATAGAGGTGTAAATGTTCCAGAAATTTTGAAGCCATGGGGTAAAAAAGTTTTTTCCCCTTTTTTTTAGTGTGGAGTAGTTTTACAAATTGAAAGTCATTTTGTTACACTGGGAGTGTGAAATGTAGTGTATATAAAAATATTATGCTTGAATTAAAAGTACAGCTTATTCAGTAAACAAATTAAACTTGCTTTCAAATGGAGTAACAAGGACTGCATATGTTAGGAACATTTCACCTATACACATGGGCGTCCGCAGAACTTTTTTTGGGGGGGGGGCATCATTTTAGGTAACCCATGCTCTGCCTCTTTTAGACAATGCCCCCCATATAGATCCCCTTTAGAGCAAAATTTTCAGTCTTTTTTTGTTTGTTTAGCAAAAAATAAAAATCCCAGTGGTGATTATTTAAATGAAATGAAAGATCTGTGTGTGTGAAAAAAATTATAAAAATTTCATATGAGTACAGTGTAGAATAACCACGCAATTCTCAATTAAAGTGTGAGAGCACTGAATGCTGAAAATTGGCCTGGGCAGGAAGGGGGTTTGAGTGCCCAGTAAGCAAGTGGTTAACCACTTGCCGACCGCTGTCAGCACATATACGTCGGCAGAATGGCACGGCTGGGCAAAGTAACGTACCTGTACGTTACTTTGAATTTCCCACCGTGCACGCGCACCCCGCCGGCGGCACACGAGCCTGCCGCGAGCTCCGTGACCGTGCCCGCGGGACCCGCGGACTCGATCGCCGCTGGGATACCCGCGATCGTGTCACAGAGCTAAAGAACGGGGAGATGCCGATGTAAACAGCATCTCCCCATTCTGCCTAGTGACAGGACACCGATCGTCTGCTCCCTGTCATCGGGAGAAGCGATCAGTGTCATGTCACTGCTAGCCCATCCCACCCCCACAGTTACAATCACTGCCCAGGACACACTTAACCCCTCCCCGCCCCCTAGTGGTTAACCCCTTCACTGCCAGTGACATTTTTACAGTAATCAATGCAATTTTATAGCATTGATTACTTTAAAAATGTCACTGGCAGTAATCAATGCAATTTTAATGCGTTTTTTCAAAATTGTCGCTATTTTTTTGTTTATAGCGCAAAAAATAAAAACCGCAGAGGTGATCAAATACCACCAAAAGAAAGCTCTATTTGTGAGAAAAAAGGACATCAATATTGTTTGGGAGCCACGTCGCATGACCGCGCCATTGTCAGTTAAAGCGACGCAGTGCCGAATCGCAAAAAGTGCTCTGGTCAGGAATGGGGTAAATTCTTCCAAGCTGAAGTGGTTAAAATAGAGTCAGGAACATTTATATACTCATAGATTAGTGTTTTTCACACTGCTGGCTGCAGGCCAGCAGTGGTCTATAGCTATGTCAGGTGGTCCCTAACCATCGTCCTCCACTTTTGCAGTCACTGTTGGCACTGGGCAGGTGAATCATTTTCTGCTACAACTTCAACCAATCCAATGATAAGTATGGTTTCATACTGTGCTGTCACTCATGATATCACTAATGACCCCATCAAGCAATACACGTCTCCTCATCTATCTCTTTGTCAATTGCCAGGGCAATATTTGAGCCATGAACTGAGCTTTTGGGTAACAGGAAAAGGCAATCCAGCACCAAAAATGTATGTCCACATGGGTGGTTATGGATGCTATTCTCTTAATTCAGATTGGAAGATTGTGGTAGTGAAAAGTGAAAACATTTGGAAAGAGGGGATTGATTGGGGAACAGACAGTATTGGCAAGCATATGCAGATACAGCCAAAAAACTAAGCTCCTTCTGCTTACATGCCTTTTACCAATGTTTGCATATTTATTCCGCTTTCAAACGGTGTAACTATAGCCATAGAAGATCAGGTAACTGCTATGGGGCTCATAAGCATGGTGTCCGCTCACTCCAGTCCAGTACATGGCTTGAATATGGACTCCATAGCCAAGCCATGTACTGGACAGGAGTGAGTGGACAGTTGGACACCATGCTTATGAGCCCCAAGCAATTACCGTACCTGATCTGCTATGGCTATAGTTACACCTTCGGAAAAAGAAATAAATATGCAAACATAGGTAAGAAGCATGTAAGCATGAGGTGCTTCGTTTTTAGATTGTATCTGCAATCACTACCCCTGTGGACATATATTTTTGTAAGCACTGCTTACAAAGTGGGGCAGAGCAGAAGGAGGAGGAAGAGAAGTCGTGCAGTCATTAATCTGAGCCAGGTGCCAGTGCCACACAGTGACATAACACAGACGAAGATGATCATAACACTCACACGCTGCACAGAGTACTCCAGTCCAGAGTCTCCAGACATGGCTCGACTCCCAGTTGCTGTCACTCCCAGAGTCCCAGGTCAGGACCCAGACTAGTTCCTCTGCTGCATTATCATGCCGCCCGGTGGCAGACTGCGGGCGCCGGAGAAGGTGGGTGGAGCCACTGCAGCACTAACACGGGCCTCGCTCCTGACCCGGTGTCTTGTCAAATACAGTCCCCTATCATATAGTGTCCTCCCTGTACTGCGCAGGCGCAGTACGGAGGACAAACGAGACGCCGAAAGTCTCCGAAGTTTAACAGCTGATCATCAGCTGTACACGGCGCCTGCGCTGTTATTCTCACCCTATGTCCAGGATCATTCCCTACTATCCAAGTGGACATAGAGTGAGAATAAATAGTTGCCGAGCGCAGCGAGGCCGTGCCCGAAGCGTGGCGAGCGAAGCGAGCCCGCGAGGGGCCCTCTTACACAGCCATCGCTAAGAACTGCCGAAGCGCCGTGTACAGCTGATGGTCAGCTGATCAACTTCGGACATTTTCGGCATCTCCTTCTGCTCCGTACTGCGCAAGCGCTGCGCCTGCGCAGTACGGAGCGGACACTATCCGATAGGAGGACACTATATGGCAGAACACCGGCCTCACTCTGAGAGCCTCTGAGTGTGACGTCACTGGTTGCTAGAAGCCAGGCGGGGCGGCCCTAGCAACCAGGTCCGCCGGTGATCAGTTGGGGTGGCTGCCAATGGCTGTGTGTCCTCTATTTCATTCTGGGACACTGTATTGTTCCCTGTATTGTCCTTAATTGAAGTTGCCCGGGACCTAGGACAGAGATGTAAATTGCGGTAATCCGATCCACCTTGCCGATCCCTGATTCCAGGGGGGCCACTTGCCCCCCTTGCGGACGCCCGTGCCTGAACATGACAACAGGTAAACCCCCCACCACCTCTCATAATGTGAAAGCTTTCTGGCAATATGTATTTACAGTTAATAATGCTGCTCCAGAAGCATATATTGCTCTGTGAAGAACTTGGTGGATGTTTTCCTGATTTTGAGGTGTCATTTTATCTATAAATGAAGGGATTGTGTATTTTTGGGAGGCCGTGGTTTGTAACACTTACTTAAAAGATGCTGCTGGTGAAGAAACACTTTGTGATCACCTAGAAGCAGCAGAAGAAGTGCTTCTGGGATGAAGACTCTGGAGGTAAAAGCTTTTTGCACATTCTTTATGGTCCTCATTATTTAATTCCATAAAGTATTTTTTAATGTCCTTAGGGCACTTCTGGAATGCCAGGATGTTTTCTCATCCTTGTAGCATTTGGAAAAAAATATTTCTTCTCACAATATTTAGAAATTGCCATTATTTACACCCAACTCAAGGAGGTAAAAGATGAAGCCCACAAGCAAACTAAACTGGAGCCTTTCCCCTGCAGTGCCCCTAGTGGAAAAATGCATATTTCTCTTGTTTGAGGACTGCATTGATAAGTACAGCGTTACTTAAACTGCATTCCAGGATTTGCTTGTCTTCAGCTGAGAGAACTTGCAATGATTTAAAACTTTGCATAAGGTCACATGTTATATAGTTTGAATACTATGACCGGGCAGTTGGGGGAAGCGTGCCAACTGGGTAGGGGCAAGAGAGCTGTGTTGTGCTGGGAGTCATGCTGTACACAACCATGCTGTGTCAAGCTGTGCAGTGCCATAGGGAAGGGGTTACTGTGCTGGATGCTGGAACCAAGAGGCTGCTCTGAATTAGGACATCTGCATCCAGAATCACTGGCTGAATTGTCACTGCCTCTGCTACTGTCTGCTGTACTGCTGCATAAGGGGCCCCCCCCCCACCGACCAAGGACGGCCTAAAGAGGGTCCAACCCCCATTTCAGTTGCAAGCACCTGTTATCCTTTCTTCAATCTAAACTTGTTGTTGAGCCATTTTCTTCCCACTGACATTTTACGTCAAGAAAATGAGCACACCCATTGCTACATTCATCACTAACCTCCGGCCATCAAAGCCTTATAAAGAACATGAGGCCACTAGTACTCCAGAACTTTGACTTTGCCCTGCTTCCCATTTGCCTTCCTTTGCTGCATAGTATTCTAGTCTTTATACCACCAACTGCTACTTTCGAGCTTACCCCGCTATCTGCATTTCAGCAATAAATTAATCTATATATCTTCTGAGCCCAATCTTACACTAGACTGCCGTTGAGCACCAACGGTTTTAAAGGGCCTCAACATAGCCAGCCAAAGTTCACCACAAAGACTTGCCTAAGTCATTCCATTCCTGGGGGCATTTCAATCCTGGGGCTCTGAAGAAGAAGGTATCCCTTCGAAACGCATCAGCCAACAGTGGTTCGTACGTCCTCTCTTCCGTCATTTGGTAGACTACTGTCACTAGACGGATTGCCACAAGTTAAAGGCTTTCATATTGCAGTTCCTTTTATATGCTTGTGAGTAGTTTTTATTCTTTCTTTCTTTTAATAAACATATCAAAGGATAATGCACAAAGCTGGTGCCCCCTCTTTTTTCTATTTTCTTTCTGACTGCTAGGATACCCTTATCCTGGAGGGCAGCAAGGCCTGAGACATTATCCACCCTGAACTTTAGATCACCTGATCAACACTTGCATGCAAGAGTATTTGTTTTGCTGCTATCAGAACTGGGTTTCTGTTACAGAGTTAAAATGTGAAGGCCTATGCCTAGCCCTTTTGAGAGCTCTCAAGTGACTTAGCCTGGTACATCTCTTTATAATTCTCTTTGGTGACTTGAGGAATAACCTCCCATGCGGAGAGCTGCTGGTTACGCTCCTATTATTGCAGTGTAAGCTGGGTTTGCCTATAGAAGTACCTCTGTTGTGTACACTGGGACCTTTCACTGATGTGTTTATGCGCATTGGTTTTGATGTACCAATCTGTTTTGTTATACTTGTGACTTTAAAGAGGAGGTCTGCCTGCCCCTTTAAAAATTAAAAGTCAGCAGCTACACCTGTCCTGGAGTCCAGCGATGTCGGCACCGAAGGTGATCTTAGGATCGGCCAGTCGGGTGCTGCCATGGCTATTGCTACTAAGGGAACCCGACAGTGTATCCTTTCGGCTTCACGGCCGGGCCCCTACTGCGCATGCGCGAAGCGCGCTGCGCTCTTTAACTGGCCAGCAGAAGAGGAGGAAGGAAGGAGGGGGACCGATCTGTTGACGTAGATCGCCACAGCCTGATCTCCTGGAAGTGGGGACAGGATACCTGTGACAGACCTAGCCGGGACAGAGGCTGTTGGAGAGGACTGAATGCAAGCCTCTTGCCTTTTGATTATGGGCCCTGGATTTTCAATGGAACAATACTCTTTGTGAGGTGAATTAGAAATCCAGTCTGAACTGTACTAATCGGACTCAGTCGTGTGTATATATGTATATATTGTATGTTGTTTGATTCTGTTGGGGACTCCTTGCTGTGGTCATTGGGGATTTGTGTCCCTGAAGAGGGAGGGGGGATTCCTCCAGCAGCCCCCTGCTGATAAGACTGAATTATACTGTTGCAACACATACTGTGAGGAGATGCTGGTGTCATCAACTCCAACTACCTGTGTTTATGTTAATTGAATGAGCTGATCACATTGTCCTCTATACAATGTAGGAGACGGGACGACTCCTATTGGAGCTGCTGCTATTGTGAGAAAATGTCCTGTGATAATTAACTCAGTCTGGGCAAAAGGTCATGTCTCAGTCACCTAGGCTGTATAAAGGATTAGTTAATTAGCTCATGTTAATTAGGTTAATTAGGTTACGTTTGTATTGTTAGAGTAATATGAGCAGGAGGGTGGAACCTCATCTTCTCCTGTATATAAGACTGTATTCTGGTTCTGAATAAAGTGAGTTCATGTTAGCAACAAGCAAGTGTCGCCTTGTTTTGTTCTCAGAGAGGTTGGAATATCTGATATCTGTATACAGACTGGGAGGAAGTGGTATATGACGGAAGCACTCAAGCGGAGTGTGGGACGTTCCATGACATTGGTGGCAAGCAGCGGGAAAGCTTCCTGCAGTCTGGGACATCCAAACCTCCAACTGGATCCAAGATCAGCATAGCAGACTTCAGTCACCCCAGCAGAGATATGGACCTGGCATCAGAGTTCCCGGGGCTGCTGCGGATCATCCTTTCAACATACACCAGGACTGTGTCTGAGGATGAATACCTGGAGCTCAGGCAGCAGATTCGGGTGGAGCTCTGGATTGGAGCCCTCCAGCTCGCTGGTATAAAACAGGGCAAGTGCTTTCCAACCCAAGAGCAACGGGCCAGTGACCAACGGGCATTGCGGATGGCATTCTTGGGAGAGCGGCCCCAGGAGCAATGGGTGACTGAGTTGGACAGGCTGGTCCAGCAGGAGATAGAGCTGGACAATCGTTATCGGGCTCTGCAATGGCACGCAGAGGAGGGATATTTAGGGGAGACAACAGAATGCTCTCCGGAGGGATATGACTTTGGAGGCCCTGGATTGCTGTGGGAGAGCCTTACAGATCATTTTATGTTTGGCGATGAAGGGGAACCTGACCTTGAGGACCTGCGAGAATATAGAGAGGCTATGCTCGGTCTTGCAGGGGTCTCAGAGCTCAAACCTGATCTGGACCATTTGCTAAGGAAGGAACAGCATCTGGAAAGGGCATACGGGAAACTGCTAGAACACGTTCAGCAGCATGCCAGAGAATCGTCAGTGGAAAATCTGAAGATTGCCGTCCCCAAACCTGAAGTGCTGACCACAGGGCAGAGTTCTGCTAACCTCTGTCCAGCACTGATAACATCTTCTGGGTTCCATGGACAGGAGATGGTGAACCTCTATCCCCAGACACCAGTTATAGAGATAGGGGATTTAATAGACTTTTCATCGGAGGAAGAACAACCAGATGAGCCTCCAGCAGAAGAGTTGGTATTAGGGCCAAACTTCACTGTGCTCTGCCCAGCACCAACAGCAGTATCTGTGGAGTTACAACAAACTTCTCCAGCAGAAGTGCTGGCAACCGGACAGAGGGTCCAAGACCTCTGCCCCACACCTGTGGCAGTTTCGGAGGCCCAGGGTGAGAAGGTGGCAATCACTTCCCAGCAGCAGATACAGGGGGAGAAGGGAGAGGAGGTGTGTGTTGCCCCTCCCCAACAGTTGGCCAGGGTGGAGGAAGCGGCCTTCCCTCCCCAGCAAAGATCAGTGCACCTGGAAGACAGTACCATAGACATGTTGTCCAAGCAACCAGATGAGGGAATGGAAAAGGAAGCAGCCGACTCACCCCCCCCAATGGCAGCTACACAGTTTGGGAGTGGAGGAAGCCAGCCTCCTGCCCCAACGGTTAGCCGGAGCGGAGGATGCGGAGTCCCTAGCAGAAGTGCTGGCAACAGGGCAGAGTGTTACCAACCTCTGCCCAGCACCGGCAACAACTACAGAGTTCCAGGGAGGCGGGGCAGTCGGCCTCCCTCCCCAACAGTTAGCCGGAACAGATGGTGTGGGGTTTCCAGCAGAAGGGCTGGCAACAGGGCGGAGGACTGCTGGACTCTGCCCTCAACTAACAGAGGATGGATTTCCTGTGAAGGTGGATGGGACTTCAGTCTTTACCTGTATACCCCAGGGATGCTGGGCAGTTGGCCCAGATCCCCAACAGCATAACAGAGTGAGCCCAGTCACCCTGTCTTCTCTCCAGCGGCAGAAAGGACTCCAGGGAGAAGGGCCAGTCCGGGATTCTCCCCAGCGGCGGATATGTTCTCTGAGAGAGGCAGAGGTTGGCTGGGTGAGTAATACTCTGTTTGGAACAATTTGTTTGGGGTACTGTGTGGGTACAGGCAGTAGAGGACTGGAACTATGGACTAACTTCAGAGTCAACCCGTCTGGGGTCTCTTCCTGTGTTAGTCTCCTGCTGAAAGGGGAGAAATGTGACAGACCTAGCCGGGACAGAGGCTGTTGGAGAGGACTGAATGCAAGCCTCTTGCCTTTTGATTATGGGCCCTGGATTTTCAATGGAACAATACTCTTTGTGAGGTGAATTAGAAATCCAGTCTGAATTGTACTAATCGGACTCAGTCGTGTGTATATATGTATATATTGTATGTTGTTTGATTCTGTTGGGGACTCCTTGCTGTGGTCATTTGGGATTTGTGTCCCTGAAGAGGGAGGGGGGATTCCTCCAGCAGCCCCCTGCTGATAAGACTGAATTATACTGTTGGGACACATACTGTGAGGAGATGCTGGTGTCATCAACTCCAACTACCTGTGTTTATGTTAATTGAATGAGCTGATCACATTGTCCTCTATACAATGTAGGAGACGGGACGACTCCTATTGGAGCTGCTGCTATTGTGAGAAAATGTCCTGTGATAATTAACTCAGTCTGGGCAAAAGGTCATGTCTCAGTCACCTAGGCTGTATAAAGGATTAGTTAATTAGCTCATGTTAATTAGGTTAATTAGGTTACGTTTGTATTGTTAGAGTAATATGAGCAGGAGGGTGGAACCTCATCTTCTCCTGTATTCTGGTTCTGAATAAAGTGAGTTCATGTTAGCAACAAGCAAGTGTAGCCTTGTTTTGTGCTCAGAGGTTGGAATATCTGATATCTGTATACAGACTGGGAGGAAGTGGTATATGACGGAAGCACTCAAGCGGAGTGTGGGACATTCCATGACAATACCTGTCAAAGATACCTGCCAGGTATCCGCCCCCCCCAAAAAAGTGCCAAATGTGGCACTGGATGGGGGGAGGAATCAGATGAGCGGAAGTTACATAGTTACATAGTAGGTGAGGTTGAAAAAAGACACAAGTCCATCAAGTCCAACCTATGTGTGTGATTATGTGTCAGCATTACATTGTATATCCCTGTATGTTGCGGTCATTCAGGTGATTATCTAATAGTTTCTTGAAGCTATCAATGCTCCCCGCTGAGACCACCGCCTGTGGAAGGGAATTCCACATCCTTGCCGCTCTTACAGTAAAGAACCCTCTACGTAGTTTAAGGTTAAACCTCTTTTCTTCTAATTGTAATGAGTGGCCACGAGTCTTATTAAACTCTCTTCTGCGAAAAAGTTTTATCCCTATTGTGGGGTCACCAGTACAGTATTTGTAAATTGAAATCATATCCCCTCTCAAGCGTCTCTTCTCCAGAGAGAATAAGTTCAGTGCTCGCAACCTTTCCTCATAACTAATATCCTCCAGACCCTTTATTAGCTTTGTTGCCCTTCTTTGTACTCGCTCCATTTCCAGTACATCCTTCCTGAGGACTGGTGCCCAGAACTGGACAGCATACCCTAGGTGCGGCCGTACCAGAGCCTTGTAGAGTGGGAGAATTATTGTTTTATCTCTGGCGTTGATCCCCCTTTTAATGCATGCCAATTTTCTGTTTGCTTTGTTAGCAGCAGCTTGGCATTGCATGCAATTGCTGAGCCTATCATCTACTAGGACCCCCAGGTCCTTTTCCATCCTAGATTCCCCCAGAGGTTCTCCCCCCAGTGTATAGATTGCATTCATATTTTTGCCACCCAAATGCATTATTTTACATTTTTCTACATTGAACCTCATTTGCCATGTAGTCGCCCACCCCATTAATTTGTTCAGGTCTTTTTGCAAGGTTTCCACATCCTGTGGAGAAGTTATTGCCCTGCTTAGCTTAGTATCGTCTGCAAATACAGAGATTGAACTGTTTATCCCATCCTCCAGGTCGTTTATGAACAAATTAAATAGGATTGGTCCTAGCACAGAACCCTGGGGAAACCCACTACCCACCATTGACCATTCTGAGTACTCCCCATTTATCACCACCCTCTGAACTCGCCCCTTGTAGCCAGTTTTCAATCCATGTACTCACCCTATGGTCCATGCCAACGGACCTTATTTTGTACAGTAAACGTTTATGGGGAACTGTGTCAAATGCTTTTGCAAAATCCAGATACACCACGTCTACGGGCCTTCCTTTATCTAGATGGCAACTCCCCTCCTCATAGAAGGTTAATAGATTGGTTTGGCAAGAACGATTCTTCATGAATCCATGCTGATTACTGCTAATGATACCGTTCTTATTACTAAAATCTTGTATATAGTCCCTTATCATCCCCTCCAAGAGTTTACATACTATATTGATGTTAGGCTAACTGGTCTGTAATTCTCAAGGATGTCTTTTGGGCCCTTTTTAAATATTAGTGCTACATTGGCTTTTCTCCAATCAGCTGGTACCATTCCAGTCAGTAGACTATCTGTAAAAATTAGGAACAACGGTCTGGCAATTACTTGACTGAGTTCCCTAAGTACCCTCGGATGCAAGCCATCTGGTCCCGGTGATTTATTAATGTTAAGTTTCTCAAGTCTAATTTTAATTCTGTCCTCTGTTAACCATGGAGGTGCTTCCTGTGTTGTGTCATGAGGATAAACACTGCAGTTTTGGTTACTGAAGCCCCCCGATTCACTCGTGAAGACTGAGGAGAAGAATAAATTCAATACCTTCACCATCTCCCCATCCTTTATAACCAGATGTCCTTCCTCATTCTTTATTGGGCCAATATGGTCTGTCCTCCCTTTTTTTACTGTTTACATACTTAAAGAATTTCTTGGGATTTTTTTTGCTCTCCTCCGCTATGTGTCTTTCATGTTCTATCTTAGCCGTCCTAATTGCACCCTTACATTTCTTGTTGCATTCTTTATAAAGTCTGAATGCTGAGGATGATCCCTCAAGCTTGTATTTTTTAAAGGCCTTCTCCTTTGCTTTTATATGCATTTTTACATTGGAGTTAAGCCATCCAGGATTTTTGTTTGCTCTTTTAAATTTATTACCCAATGGGATACATTAACTAATGCCCTTATTTAATATGCTCTTTAATCAAACCCATCTCTCCTCTGTATTCTTTGTTCCTAATATTTTATCCCAATTTATGCCTTTTAGCAAGGTTTGTAGTTTAGGAAAGTTGGCTCTTTTGAAATTCAGTGTCTTTGTATTCCCTTTATGTTTCCTATTTGTGTGATTTATACTGAAACTAATTGACCTGTGATCGCTGTTACCTAAATTGCCCTGTATTTCCACATCCGTGATCAGGTCTGTATTGTTGGTAATCAGTAGATCCAGTAATGTTTTATTTCTAGTTGGTGCGTCTACCATCTGACCAATAAAATTGTCCTGCAAGACATTAAGGAACTGGCGAGCCTTAAATGAATACGCGGTTCCCTCCGCCCAGTCTATGTCTGGATAATTAAAATCTCCCATTATGACAACACTTCCCATCCTTGCTGCTAATCCAATTTGCGATAGGAGATCTGTCTCCACTTCCTCCCTCAGGTTAGGGGGCCTATAGCATACTCCCAGTATTATTTACCCCTTAGCTTCATTACTTTGGAGCTCTACCCATAAGGATTCCACCTCCTCTCTAGCTCCCTCAGTGATGTCATCTCTCACATTCACTTGTACGTTATTCTTGATATATAGGCATACCCCTCCGCCTTTTTTACTCTCTCTATCCTTGCTGTATAGGGTATACCCTTGAATGTTTGCCAGCCAATCATGAGAGCTGTTGAACCAGGTCTCTGAAATTCCCACAAAATCCAAATCCTCCTTGTACAACAGTATTTCTAGTTCACCCATCTTGTCCACCATGCTCCTGGCATTGGTGAACATGCCACATAGTTTAGACCGGTCACATATTGTCCTCGTATTGGGTGTTTCGAGATTGCAACTAGGACTTGCTACTATACTCACCTTGTGTTTTTGTGCTTTGGTTAACCTACCACTAATGCCCCCAATACTACCCTCTGGAATATCTTCCGCGCTGGCTATCTCTGTCTCTGGACCCTCCCCCCCATCACCTAGTTCATCCGCTTTAATCTTCCAACACAGGTTGAAGGAAAGAAAAGTGCTTGATTCGCCCGTAAACACAGTCAGTCCCCCTGCACTATTGTATTCTGACAGCAGGAGGTTTCCCAGCCATCAGAATACAAAGATTACTGCCAGCAGCTATAGCAACAATTATAAAATAACAAAGAAATTGCAGCGCTGTGCGATAATAGCAGTACTGCCTAAAAGATTGCTATTACAATAACATCAATACTATATACACACACACACGCGAATAAAAAAACAAATATAAAATATGGTGCAACAAAAATTTGAATCAAGCAAGTTTACAGTGAAAATTTTTTTTCCATTGAATAAAATGTGTCCAAAAAACACAACAATGTCCTCAGTATTGTTAAAGTGCATGCGTGCAATAATCTTCCAAAAAGTGACTCTTATGAAGAAAAATCTAGTTCAGTAAGAGGGTAACTTTACACACGTTCTCCGCTCCCCCCCGTGTGGCTGCATCACCACAAGCTGTGTGACCGCACAACTAAGTTTGGTCTACATAAGCTGTTGAACCACTCCTGGGCTCTGAGTTAAGAAGCTTTCAGCAGGATCCCACGGTTACATCCATCGAGGATATCCTCAATGTTAAAATATGAAAAAGAGGCTGGATAGTGTATTATTGTTTGTTGGTAAGTTTAATTAGAAAAAGGAACATCAGGGTACTCACATTTTGATGGTGTTAACAGTGCACCAGATTATAAAATACATTAAAAATACAGTAAAAATCCTCTTCCAGGTAGCTTCAAATCCTATGTGTGCCAGTAGTCTGCTCAAACAAGCATGACACTGTCTCCTCCACCATCCTGACCCCTCCCAACCATGATAGAAAAAAAGCCAAGGAAAACTCCAAGTTCACTTACTGACCAGCCCGTGGATAGGGATGAGCTGAACACCCCCCAGTTCGGTTCGCACCAGAACCTGCGAACGGACCGAAAATTCGCACGAACGTTAGAACCCCATTGACGTCTATGGGACTCGAACGTTCGAAATCAAAAGTGCTCATTTTAAAGGCTAATTTGCATGGTATTGTCCTAAAAAGGGTTTGGGGACCCGGGTCCTGCCCCAAGGCACATGTATCAACGCAAAAAAACTTTTAAAGACATCCGTTTTTTCGGGAGCAGTGATTTTAATGATGCTTAAAGTAAAAAAAAAAAAAAGAAATATTCCTTTAAATATCGTACCTGGGGGGTGTCTATAGTATGCCTGTAAAGTGGCGTGTGTTTCCCGTGCTTAGAAAAGTCCCTGCACAAAATGTCATTTTTAAAGGAAAAAAAGTCATTTAAAACTGCTTGCGGCTTTAATGTAATGTCGGGTCCCGACAATATGGATGAAAATCAGTGAGACAAACGGCATGGGTACCCCCAAGTCCATTACCAGGCCCTTTGGGTCTTGTATTGATATTAAGGGGAACCCCGCACCCAAATTAAAAAAGGAAAGGTGTGGGGCCCCTAGGCCCTATATACTCTGAACAGCAGTATACAGGCGGTGCAAACAAGACAGGGACTGTAGGTTTGTTATTAAGTAGATTCTGTTTGTAATGTTGAACTGGTACATTTTTAACATGTTTAGCTCTAGCCAAAAAATCTATTTTAAGCTTTTTGGAAAACCTAGGGAAGGGTTATCACCCCTGTGACATTTGTTTTGCTGTCTGTGCTCCTCTTCAGAAGATTTCACCTCACTTTTTGTCCCAATGACAAATGTTTTTTGAAAATTTGGGGTTTTTTTGTGAAACAAGGATTGGTGATAAAGCATCAGTGGAAAGGAGAAAATGTTTTCCCATATTAACTCTTACAGGAGAGAATTTCCCTTCCTAGGGGTAGATTTCATCTCACTTCCTGTTGTCTCCTTCCGTTTGCAAGTAGGAGTCGTTTGTAAGTTGGATGCTTGAAAGTAGGGGCCTGCCCTATATACTCAGCAGAAATTTGGGCCTTAGGTGTTGTTGTGGCCACAACACTGTAAGCCCTCACAGGGCCCTGCTGTGAAATATTAGATCAAGAATTGTAATTACATGTCCCTGTTGAACAGGGGCAGAAAAATTGGGCCTTTGGTGGTGGTGGTGGTGGCGCTGGTGCCACAACACTGTAAGTCCTCACAGATACTCTTGGTGGGCGCAGAAACGGGCCCTGCTGTGAAATATTAGATCAAGAATTACATGTCCCTGTTGAACAGGGGCTGAAAAATTGGGCCTTAGGCACTGGTGCTGGTGCCACAACACTTGAACCCCTCACAGATACTCTATTTGGAGCGCAGGAACTAGCCCTGCTGCAAAGAATTGCATCAAAAATTGTGATTACACGCCCCTGTCAAACAGGGACTGAAAAATTGGGCCTTAGGCACTGGTGATGGTGCCACAACACTGCAACCCCTCACAGATACTCTAGTTGGAGCGCATCAACTAGCCCTGCTGCAAAGAATTGCATCAAAAATTGTAATTACATGCCCCTGTTAAACAGGGGCTGAAAAATTGGGCCTTAGGCACTAGTGGCGGGACTGGCGGCGCCCAGAACCAAAAATGTTCTTACAAGCTATCAGCATGATCATTGAGGAGGAAGAGGATAATTACTCGGCATAACAGGATAGTCACTCAGCATCAGCACAGGCAGTCTTTGAAGGGATCTGACATTTCAAAAAAATTTATTCGGTTACATCAGCATCAGGTGCTTGGTAGCTGGTGGTGATCCAAGAATGATTCATTTTTATGAAGGTCAGTCAATCGACCGAGTCGGTGGACAGACGCACCCTGTGATCGGTTACAAAGCCTCCAGCAGCACTGAATGTTTTTTCCGAAAGAACGCTGGATGCAGGACAGGCCAGTAGCTCAATTGCATACTGTGCAAGCTCTGGCCAGTGATCCATCCTCAAGACCCAGTAACCCAGAGGATTTTCGGTGGGAAAGGTGTCCAAGTCAGATCTTGCCCCTAGGTATTACTGCACCATGTAAAACAGACGCTGGCGATGGTTGCTGGAACCGATCATACCTTGGGGCTGCGGACTAAAAGATTGTCTGAACGCATCGGTCAGACGGCCACCTTCTCCACCGCTCCTTCTTTGACTGACTGAAGCCTAAGCAACACGTTGTCCAGAAACAGGAGTTTGTAACCTCCAAGTCACTGGGAACGCGTTGCACAGACCTTTCTGCAAGGCCTCCCGAAGATGTTTCATCCTCTGCTCCCTCTGCGACGGCAAGATAAGGTCCGCAACCTTACCCTTGTAACGTGGATCAAGGAGGGTTGCCAGCCATTATTGTTCCTTCTCCTTGATACCACGAATACGAGGATACTTCCGCAGGCTTTGCAGGATCAGGGAGGCCATGCAGCGTAGGTTTGCTGAGGCATTCGGTCAGGAGTCCTCTGGATCACGAAGGACGACGTGATCCGCACCTCCTTCCAGCCACGTACAAGTCCATGTGTTTCTTGGGACTGTAAATGATCCCTTAAAGACTGCTGCTGATGCTGAGTGCCAGGCTCCACCTCCATACTGACACAATCCTCCTCCTCCTCCTCCTCCTCCTCCTCTTCCTGTGTGATCGGCGGGCACGCAGGAACACTGTCTGGATAAAGGGGGCCTTGAGAGCTAAGGAAGTCCTCCTCTTCCTGCCTCTGTTCTGCCTCAAGTGCCCTGTCCATTATTCCAAGCAGCGTGTGCTCCAACAGGTGGACAAGGGGGACAGTGTCACTGGTGCATGCACTGTCACTGCTCACCATCCTCGTGGCCTCCTCAAATGGTGACAGGACAGTGCATGCATCCCTGATCATGGCCTACTGGCGTGGGGAAAAAAAAACAAGCTCCCCTGACCCTCTCCTGGTGCCATAGTCGCACAGGTACTCATTGATGGCCCTCTGCTGCATGTGCAGCCGCTGCAGCATGGCCAACGTTGAGTTCCACCTGGTGGACATGTCACAGATTAGGCGGTTCTTGGGCAGGTTAAATTCCTTTTGGAGGTCTGCCAGCCGAGCACTGGCATTATATGACCATCGGAAATGCACACAGGCTTTCCTGGCCTGCCTCAGGACATCCTGTAAGCCCGGGTACCTGCCCAAGAACCGCTGCACCACCAAGTTAAGAACGTGAGCCAAACAGGGCACATGGGTCATTTGTCCCTGTCGGAGGGCGGAGAGGAGGTTGGTGCCATTGTCGCAAACCACCATTCCTGCCTTAAGTTGGCGTGGTGTCAAGCACCTCTGAACCTGCCCCTGCAGAGGTGACAGAACCTCTGCCCCAGTATGGCTCCTGTCCCCCAAGCACACCAGCTCAAGCACTGCATGGCATCTTTTGGCCTGCATACTTGCGTAGCCCCTTGAACACCTACGGAGCACCGCTGGTTCAGAGGACAAAGCACAGGAAGAGGCCATGGAGGAAGAAGAAGAGGAGGGGGTCAGCGGTAATATGCACCTTACCGCTGACCACCCTGTCCAGCGAGGCATGGACATTGCCTTCCACATGTCGGTAGAGAGCAGGAATCGCCTTCAATGAGAAAAAGTGGCATTTGGGTACCTGCCACTGAGGAACCGCACATTCCACAAACTCAAGGAAGGGGGCAGAGTCTACCAACTGAAAAGGTAGCAGTTGAAGTGCTAGCAATTTTGCCAAACTAGCATTCAACCGCTGGGCATGTGGATGGCTGGGAGCGAACTTCTTTCGGCGGTGCAGCAGCTGGGGCAGGGAAATTTGCCTGGAACAATCTGACATCGGTGTACCGAAAGCAGATTGCCCACAAGTACTTGGCTGTGACACACCTAATTCTACACCTTCATTCCTCTCAGTGCAGGTCTCAGAGAGGACTGAAGGTATAGTGGGGTTGGAGATCTCAGCTGATGAGGAGCAAGGAGAGGTCTTCTTTGTTCTTTGGTGTGGGTCTTTTAGGTATGCTTGCCAATGAACTACATGGCAGGTCAACATATGTCTGGTCAAGCATGTGGTGCCCAAGCGGGAGATGTTTTGGCCACGCGAGATACGCTTGAGACATATGTTGCAAATAGCAGCGGTGCGATCTAATGCACTCGTCCCAAAAAGGCCCATACCAAAGAACTTTTGGAATAACGCGCAGAGACAGCAGCGCCCTGCACATGCGGAGCTTTGCGGTGTGATGCAGTCAGTGTGCTGCCCTTAGGCTGGCCCCTGGAGGGCATCCTGCCTCATTGGTGATGTGCCTCCTCCTCTCTCCTATCAGGCACCCACATTGAGTCAGTGACCTCATCATCCCCTCCCTCTTCATCACTGGAGCAAACCTGGCAGTATGCTGCAGCAGGGGGAGCATGATTGCCAGATTGCTGTCCTTCTTGGGCACCCCCTCTGTCCGTGCTCACGTTACTGCCTTTATCTAGCTCAGTATCATCATCAGAGCCTTCTAAACGCTGGGCATCCTCCTGGAGCATGTACCCAACACTGTGGTCACACAGTTTGAGGGACTCCTCAGGAGGACATGGTGGGGCTAGGGAAGGAGTCACTCATGCCATTGAGCTGAGAGAAGAGGCCGCGTTGGCAGCTGCTTTGCCAGACAAAGCACCCTGAGCATGGGTGAGAGAGGATCAGGAGGATGAGGACGGCTTGGTCATCCACTCGACCAAGTCTTCTGCATGTTGCGGCTCAACACGGCCAGCTGCCGAAAAAAAGGTCAAGCGTGTCCCACGGCCATGTGCTGATGAGGATGCACCGTGTCCACGACCAGCACTGTTGCCTCTAGACACAGAGCCTGCTTGCCCTCTTTTATTGGCTTGTGACTGTCTGCCTCTCCTTGTTGGCCTTCCAGACATACTAATGGCCTGCAGTGAGATGTAGCTGCACTAAGCTGGGATATACTTTATATATATATATATATATATATATATATATACTGATACTGAAGCTAGCAAAATCAACTGCCTGCCTGCAGTATGAGAACACCACCAATCTTCTACAGGTAGCTTTAGCTGAACACTGTGCAGAGGTCGCACTACACTAACTTGTAGCTTTAGCTGAACACTGTGCAGAGGACGCACTACACCAACGTTAAAGTAATGTAGCTGCCTGCGGTAGTGATAGGATCAGGAAAACACCACCAACCTTCTATAGGTATCTTTAGCTGAACACTGTTTTGAGGACGCACTACACTAACGTGTAAATAATGTAGCTGCCTGTGGTAGTAATAGGATCAGGAAAACACCACCAACCTTCTACAGGTAGCTTTAGCTAAACACTGTGCAATGGTCGCACTACACTAACATGAAAATAATTTAGCTGCCTGCGGTAGTATTAGGATCAGGAAAACACCACCAACCTTCTACAGGTAGCTTTAGCTGAACACTGTACAGAGGTCGCACTATACTAACGTGTAAATAATTTAGCTGCCTGCATTAATGATAGGATCAGGAAAACACCACCAACCTTCTACAGGTAGCTTTCGCTGAACACTGTGCAGAGGTCGCGCTACACTAACGTGTAAATAATTTAGCTGCCTGTGTTAGTGATAGGATCAGGAAAACACCACCAACCTTCTACAGGTAGCTTTAGCTAAACACTGTGCAGAGGTCTCACTACACTAACGTGTAAATAATGTAGCTGCCTGCGGTAGTGATAGGATCAGGAAAACACCACCAACCTTCTACAGGTAGCTTTACTTGAACACTGTGCAGAGGTCACACTACACTAACGTGTAAATAATTTAGCTGCCTGTGGTAGTGATAGGATCAGGAAAACACCACCAACCTTCTACAGGTAGCTTTAGCTGAACACTGTGCAGAGGTCGCACTACACTAACTTGTAGCTTTAGCTCAGGCATGTCCAAAGTCCGGCCCGCGGGCCAATCGCGGCCTGCGGTCCGGTTTTGAACGGCCCGCCTGGTTATCTAAACCAGCCTTTCTCAGCCAGTGTGCCGCGGGATCAGGGCTGTCAGATGAGCCCAATCCCCTGCTGAACTGTACATCGGCACTGTGAGAAGATCCGTCAGCCTCAAAAGTGAAAGTAAAGTGCAGGGGAGTGTGCATGTGTCTGTATGTGTGTGTGTGTGCATGTGTCTGTATGTGTGTGTGTGCATGTGTCTGTATGTGTGTGCATGTGTCTGTATGTGTGTGTGTGTGCATGTGTCTGTATGTGTGCATGTGTCTGTGTGTGTGTGCATGTGTCTGTATGTGTGTGTGTGCATGTGTCTGTATGTGTGTGTATATGTGTGTGTGCATGTGTCTCTCTGAATGTGTGTGTGCATGTGTCTGTATGTATGTGTATGCATGTGTCTGTATGTGTGTGCGTGTGCATGTGTCTGTATGTATGTCTGTATGTATGTGCATGTGCATGTGTCTGTATGTATGTGTATGCATGTGTCTGTATGTGTGTGCATTTGTCTGTATGTGTGTGTATGTGTCTGCATGTGTGTGCATGTGTCTGTGTGTATGTATGCGTGTATGTTACTTTTAATCTGCCACCCCCCATTTCCTGTACCATCAGAACTGCTTTTGTAGGGCTTGTTTGTGATAGCAGCCAGGACTGCTGTTCCTCTGAAAAGCAATCCATGCACAGATCGCTTTTCAGAGGCATTTGACAGGCGGTAAAATGGCATTATGGTGCCTCCTCACCACCTGTTTTAAGCCCATAAATGCAGCATCACTATACCGCAACCGTGCAATGCACACAGTTGCGGCATAGTTGCAGTGCAGCTCCATTCAGCCTGGGTATACCTTCAGCTGCAGCCACAGCATGTGTACGCCCCCAGCTGCTCCCTCTGCAGCTAAAGGGGGAGAAGTTGGGGGTGGTAAAAACAGCTTAATCATGTGGTTTTGCTGCCCCTCCAACCTGACATGTGAACAAGCCCTTGGTTCACATCTGTGTGGCTGCGTGCTACGTGTAGGGCAGCCCATTCATTTCAATGGGCTTCCCTACCCACAAAAATGCAGGGAAAGAAGTCCTTTTTTTTTTTGAATTGCACTGAGAATTAACGGTACCCCTAAAGAGCAGAGCATTCGCCTGTGTGTCGGGAACGAGCGCGACAAAGGCAAGAGAATTCTTGTTGGGCAGTGTATTAGTGCTCGAATGAACACACTTAGACTGAATTTTAATGGTTCAAAGAATGTCAGGCAAAATGGTCGGCCCTCACACATGTTCACTTCATCAAATCTGGCCCTCTTTGAGAAAAGTTTGGACACCCCTGCTTTAGCTGAACACTGTGCAGAGGTCGCACTACACTAACTTGTAGCTTTAGCTGAACACTGTGCAGAGGTCACACTACACTAACTTGTAGCTTTACTGTTAGGTTAATTATACTGTTAGGTTAATTCGGTTCGTAAGTGAGCTATAGCAACCAGCAGCGATCGTATAAGAAAACCCCAACAGACTGGTTGTACTGAGGTCGATCGATGGATCAACTTCAGTACAACCACTCTGCTCATAGATGAATCGAAATTCGTCCAGTTCCTGCTGAACCGGCCAAGTTTCTATCCATCTGACCGGCCTTGCAGACTACAATTTTCAGTTTAAATTTTTGTGTGCAGAAGTTTCTTTCTAATCTTGTGCCATTATACTGACTTATTTTTTGGATGGTACTGTGAAGATTCATGGACATTGTGGATAATATTTTTATTCATTAAAACTGATGGTGTTTGAACCACAAACATGTATCAGCTGAAAAAGCCATACTCAAAAGTTTCTGCTACTAGAGAGACCCAGATTACTGAAGGCCTCTTGAGCCCCTCCCTAGGGAAAGAGAGCCTTGACTGATGGGGGCATGGCTAGGTGCGTGACACAGTGGCACTGGTTAAATGTGTTCACATGTTATGTGTTGGAATTTAATAAAGATGTGGCCTTTCCCTTTCCAACCTAATGGTTGTAAGTGTCTTATTTAATGGAGTAAAGGGCAAGGATGGTGGGGGATTTGATCCCTTGGTGTTACGTTAAGTGGGACCTAAGCCCATTGCGCCTCAGCAGTCATGAAGCTGAAACTATTAACCCCCATGCACAATGGGAATTAAGCCCTGGTGCATGGCGCTCAGGCATTTAGCTGTGGGCAGAGGGCACAGGTGCCCCATCCAACCCTGCTTCCGGCAACCTGTCATGGCCTCTTTAACATGAGTGGCCAGTGAGCTGTAACAACAAGTGGCTGAGACCTGGTTTTTCTGTTCTCTAGCCACCCACCATAAGGCTAAACAACAGCTGCAAGGCTGTTTATATGCCACAGAAAACTTGTGCCAAGGCTGTGGTAAATTTAACGTGACATGCTGAGTGAACAGACAGCACAGATGGCGTTTGTCACGCCATTCAAGTCATTGGCAAGACAAACGCTTGGCTCTTGGTTGCAGTACGTTGGTCCTATTATAAACTGACGTTCATCAGAAAAAAACAAGAAAAAAAAAAACCAACAGGCATTTAGGAGGCAGCAGGATCGCCTCCCGAACGCCTTAACCATGCTCTGAAAAGCAATCCACCATGGATCGCTTTTCAGAGCATTGGCTAGTGTGAACCTAGCTTATGAGAGGATGAAAGCTGTAGCGGCTGGACAAAGCTGTGTGGTGCACCTAGTGGTGTGAACATTTAAGGCAGTATGTGCTCAGGGCTAAATGCAAGACTGGCCGGGGCATTCTTCTCAGGAGGGCTTCAGCTAAGACTAGCTGAGGCTGGTAAAGGTGTGAGGCTTCCAACTGCTCCTTCTCTATTCCTCTCACTCTCTTCCTCCTCGCCTTCCTTCTGCCCAGGTGCAGAGCCCACCAGCCCAGGGTTCCCCTTCAAGCACCAGGACCCTGGATTCTGCTCTCTTGACTGCCAGGCTTCTGACTATTTTTGGAACTGCCCCCCCACCTACCGAGCCTTGCCTCCTTAGGAATTGGTGGAACCCATAAATATTCAGGCTGCAGCCTCTGTTCCTCCACCCTCTAATTTCTAGAACTACCCAGTGAATTCTAGAAGACAGGGGGAGGTAATAGAGCCACAGCCTTGAAGCTCTGCACAGTCAAAAACAAATTAACCCCTGCTTTCCTGCCTACAGAGGATCCAGCTAAATTTACTTTACCTAGCAACTAGGAAAGTGCTACACAAGATTCCTCCATTTCAGATTCCCAACAGATGTTAGAAGAATACCCATGTACATTAAAGTGCATCTAAACCCAAGAACAAAAATGTAATATATTGAGATTTCAATGCACCCCAGGAAGTTACAAGCTGAATGTTTTTTGTGGCAGGATCAACAGGTATTTGTTTGCACTTATCAAACTGATCACAAAGTGGTTCCAATGGTATATTTAACAGACCGAAACAGAACAAATAAGAGAAGTTTATTGTTGAGGTTTATGTACACTTTAACTTTAAATCTCACTTTCATGATCAAAGATGTAATAAATAGATGTACTGCACAGAGAACAGCCATTCTCATTTCTTCACTCATGAAGGACTGAAAACAGTCAGGTAAAACTACAGAAATCTGATACCTAATACTGAATCTAACACTTCACTGCTTGTCATTTAGAACTACAACAGTGGGATAGTCCATCCACACATTTTACATTAAAAGAGGAAGGCTAAAACACTCCTGTGTGATTAAATCCTAATTGCGAGATATGATGGATGGCTTAGAATTCCATAATTTATTACCAAGGCATTGAATGTTCTAATCTGCAGAATACACTACCACACCCTGCTAATGTATACACTGAATGTGAAAAGAGAAAATACTGTTCTTGCGTGTCAAAGCCAGGAAGTGTGGCTTATGCCGCGTACACACGACCGGACTTTACGGCATACTTGGTCCGGCCGACTGGAGTCCGTCGGACAATTCGATCGTGTGTGCGCTCCAACGGACTTTTTTTCCACAAAAGTTTGACGGATCTAGAAATGAAACATGTTTCAAATCTTTCCGACGGACTTGATTCCGGTCGAAAAGTCCGCTCGTCTGTATGCTAGTCCGACGGACAAAAAACGACGCTAGGGCAGCTATTGGCTACTGGCTATGAACTTCCTTGTTTTAGTCCGGTCATACGTCATCACGTAGGAATCCGTCGGACTTTGGTTGATCGTGTGTAGGCAAGTCCGTTCATTCGGAAAGTCCGTCGTAAAGTCAGCTAGACAAAGTCTGCCGTAAAGTTCGCTCGTGTGTACACGGCATTAAAATACAAAGCGGGGAGAAGAAGATGGGATCTCTGGCATGCTCTACATAGTCTCTCTGCCAGATGGGACCTTTAAGTGCCATCTTATCAGCGTTCTCAGCCAATGGCTGCGAGCGCTGACCGGTGTGTTCTGGTGGGTGGGGGAGTGTCGCCCTGTAAGAACACAATAGTTCAGCAGGGAGATTGCTGTACTAACATCGGATAGCTAGTAAAGCGAGCTCAGGAGGAGCTCCCCAGATTTTTCTTTTAAGCCCACTGGGTTGAACAAAAACAAAGGATAGTGTGTACCAGGCTTAATCAATGTTTGCAAAAAATTCTGTACCTGGATGACAAAGCTGTTTGGGCGGAGCCACCATGCTAACTACGTCTCTGTCATTGATTTGTACTGGCTGCTGCTGGCAACTGTATGCAAACTTCTGTGATTCCTGGGAGCAGAGATACGCTGCTTCTTGAATCTGTACCCTCCCCCCACCATTACACACATAAATTACACAAAAATACACAACACATTGTGGTAATGCACTAAACTTGTGTCGGTGCAATGAGGTGTATCAACACACTACGGGCCCATTCACATCAGTGTGTGCACATTATGATACGCATAATGCACATGTGCTGATGTGTGTTTTGCACAAATACTTCAGTGCAATGTTTGGAATGCACTTGAATTTTTTTAAAATCATATTAACTCAGCTCTATGTGCAAAGCGTTGGCACTCATTGTAACACATTGCATTGAGATAAAATGTATGCCTGCATAATGGTAACGTAACGTACACAAACGCAGCATACACATAGCACTGAGACATTACCACAACGCATACTGTAGATCTAGGTAACCCACCATCCACGTTTTTAGCGCAAGTTACTTATTTACAGATTTGCCATTTTTAAAATTCCCTAATATGTGTTATTTATCAACTCAATACAGTTTTATCTTTTATAGTTAGTAGAAAATGTGTAAGCTGTGTTGTGTTTGTGTACACTGTGCAATAATAAAGATTTAGTGCATTTTTATGTAAAATATTGTTTTGGATATTGATACTACCACAACTATCATGAAACCTATAAAATTCGTAGCACCATCTGTTTATTTTTTCAAAGCTGTGGGTTCAGAAAATTTATTTTGCAAACTCTAAAAGCTGTAACCAAAAATGATAAAAAAGTGAAAAATTGCAAAAATGATCTGGCCACCTGAGCTTACAAGTGAAGGCCAGGACCTGGCAGCGAAAGGGTTAAACTCCAAACTTTCAACATATTAAAAAGATAAAATGCAAAACTTTAGCTCAGACACACCTAAGTGGCATATTCCAGGACATGCAGATTACTTTTGTAATTACAGCCTTTATACTCTTTCATTGTGACATTATCTTGCATCCTGGATAAATACGGTCCATTTACTTTGCATTTAAGAATCAACTATAAGTGCATAAAGTAAACGAGGGCTAAAATTCAGGCTCTAAGCGAGATTAAGTTTGGGCAGAGAGCCAGCATCATTTTGGCTACTATCTTGCATCTTAGAAAAGAAAACAACAAAACACTGTTGAAATATACATTTTTAACCCTCGTTCACACTAGTGGGGTTTGTGATGCGATTTGACAGTTCAAAATTGCATGAGAAGTTGCACTCTATTTTCAGCAATTGAACCATTCAAATCATTGTGACTCAGGTCGCAGCGACTTTGAAAAAGGTTCCTGCACTACTTTTCTGCAATTTTATTGCGACTTGCATTGATTTCTGTTAAAATAAGTTTCAAGCCACAATGAAATTGGAGATCCAAATCACACTGATCTGTGGCTTTGAAATTGCGCAATTTCAAAGCCACACTGGTGTGAACCAGAGCTTACTGTTCTCATTGTTATTCTATTCAGTATTTTGTTCTTTATCCAGCCTTGTCATCCTAGCCAAGCAACAGCCCTATTTCTTGGTTAAGTCTTGCACCTCCTGCCTGTTTATTGGACAATGAATTGGCATAATCACTTCTGTCCAATGAGCAGAGCGGTGACCCAGGAAGCAACAAAGTGGATTATTTTGGATAGAGTGGGAGGAGAGTAGAAAACCTCTTGTTTTTTTTTTTTTTTGCTGTCTGTATCACCATTAGGAAGATTCACCAACCTCTAGTTGTCATGTTTACTGTTATCACCAAAAGAGAATCCCAAATTTTTGTATTGTCCTCAAAACAGTTATAGTAATCTTCTAATGAGGACACTAGTTTTGGTGACCATGGATGAATTTTATCTCATTTCCTGTATATGGGCCAGTAAAGTAAAGGGAAATCTCCTACATGGGACATAAATAGCAAAAATCAAAAACCCTTACAGGGCTTTTACACTCCATTACTACTGTACATTCAAATTTAATTCTACCTTAAGGCACTGTTCACACGTGAATTTTTAAGTGCAGTTAAATATCTGTGAATTTGCACATAAAATGCATATGTGAGGTCAGAAAATGGGCATATTTGTTGAAGCTCCCGTGAAGTCCATAACTACTGAACAAACTGCCCTTTACAGCTATGGTGTGTCGGACAGCATCCCTGAAGGTAAAGCACATAGAACATTAAAGGGATTAAGCTTCAGTACCAGGAGACCATGCCACATTTGACTCCTGTCACTAATAAGAGGACAGTTCAGTTACAGTGGTAGAGGATCTCAACTTCTGCTGTGACATACAGTTGTGCTCATAAGTTTACATACCCTGGCAGAATTTAGGACTTCTTGGCCATTTTTCAGAGAATATGAATGATAACACAAAAACTTTTTTTCAGTCATGGTTAGTGTTTGGCTGAAGCCATTTATTATCAATCAACTGTGTTTACTCTTTTTAAATCGTAATCACAACAGAAACTACCCAAATGACCCTGATCAAAGGTTTACATACCCCAGTTCTTAATACCATGTATTGCCCCCTTTAACATCAATCAAAGGCTCTTTATCTTCTCAAATGGTAAAGCTGCCCATTCCTCTAGTCAAAAAAGCCTCCAGTTCCTGTAAATTCTTGGGCTGCCTTGCATGAACTGCATGTTTGAGAGCTCCCCAGAGTGGCTCAATGATATTGAGGTCAGGAAACTGAGATGGCCACTCCAGAACCTTCACTTTATTCTGTTGTAGCCAATGACAGGTCGACTTGGCCTTGTGTTTTGGATCATTGTCATGTTGGAATGTCCAAGTACGTCCCATGCGCAGCTTCCTGGCTGATGAATGCAAATGTTCCTCCAGTATTTTTTGATAACATACAGCATTCATCTTGCCATCAATTTTGACCAAATTTTCTGTGCCTTTGTAGCTCACACATCCCCAAAACATCAGCGATCCACCTCTGTGTTTCACAGTAGGAATGGTGTACCTTTCATCATAGGCCTTGTTGACTCCTCTCCAAATGTAGCGTTTATGGTTGTGGCCAAAAAGCTAAATTTTGCTCTTACCACTCCAAATGACTTTGTGCCAGAAGGTTTGTGGCTTGTCTCTGTGCTGTTTGGCGTATTGTAAGTGGGATACTTTGTGGCATTTGTGTAGTAATGGCTTTCTTCTGGGGACAAAACCATGCAGCCCATCTTTCTTCAAGTGTCTCCTTATTGTGCATCTTGAAACAGCTACACCACATATTTTCAGAGAGTCCTGTATTTCACCTGAAGTTATTTGTGAGTTTTTCTTTGCATCCTGAACAATTTTCCTGCCAGTTGTGGCTGAAATTTTTGTTGGTCTACCTGACCGTGGTTTGGTTTCAACAGAACCTCTCATTTTCCACTTCTTGATTAGAGTTTGAACACTGCTAATTGGCCTTCTCAATTCCTTGGATATCTTTTTATATCCCTTTCCTGTTTTATACAGTTCAGCTACCTTTTCCCGCAGAGGCTTTGACAATTCTTTTGCTTTCCCCATGATTCAGAATCCAGAAACGTCAGTGCAGCACTGGATGAAAGATGCAAGGCTTTTTATACACACACACTAATTACAAGAAAACAGATCACAGGTGAGGATGGTAACCTTTAATAGCCATTCAAACCACTTTGTGTCAACTTGTGTGCATGTTATCAGGCCAAAACCACCAAGGTATGTAAACGTTTGATCAGGATCATTTGGGTAGTTTTTGTTGTCGTTATGATTTAAAAAGACTAAACACAGTTGATTGATAATAAATAGCTTCAGCCAAACACTAACCATGAGTGAAAGAAACGTTTTTGTGTTATCATTCCATTTCTCTGAAAATGGCCAAGAAATCATAAATTCTGCCAGGGTATGTAAACTTATGAGCACAACTGTACATATGGAAAGGTTATAATTTGGCATACACAACTTGAATTCTTGGGTCTATCCTCATTATTTAAATGCTACAGCATACCCAGTTATTCTTGCTGACTAGATGGGCTCAGGTGTGTTCGAAATCCCACGTTCCCGATCCCACCAGGAAGCTGACTCTGCACACGGGTAACCACAGGCAGTGAGACATTTCCCGTTCTGTGTAGCTGCAAACCGGGAAATGTCTCACTGCCTGTGATTAGCCATGTGAAGTGTTGGCTTCCTGGCAGGATCGGGCATGTGGGATTTCGAACACGCCCGAGCCCATCTCTATTGCTGACCATGTACCCCTTACGTTTTTGGCCTACCTGACTTATATGGGGCTGTCTTGTAATTGCAATTATCCTTCAACTCCTTCAGATCTGCGCTATAGCTGGATGACGGCTACAGCGGGGATCTGCTTTGCCGGGAGTACGTCTATTGGGGGGCGTCTATTGGGGGCGTGTGGCGTGCGCTGTGATCACCCGAGTCAATGAGACTCGGGTGATCACAGATCCGAGTAAGGGGCCGATCCTGGCCCCTTACCATGTGATCAGCTGTCAGCCAATGACAGCTGATCACGTGATGTAAACAGAGGATCTGTAATAGTATTTTTTTCTTCTCACGCTGACAGCGTGAAGAGAAAAAAAGCCGATCACCAGGCTTCTGTTTGTAGGGACATCGGTCCCGAAGAGGAACAGCATGTTATGTGCCCACCAGTACCGCCTGCCAGTGCCATAAATCGGTGCCAAAAATCAGTGCCCACCAATCAGTGCCCATGTTACTTAAGTGCCAGCAATCAGTGTCACCTATCAGTGCCCACAAGTGCCACCTATCAATGCCCACCAATGGTGCCAATCAGTGCCACCTAGCAGTGCTGCCTATCAGTGTCAGCTACTAGTGCCAATCAGTGCCCATCACTGCCACCCATCAGTGCCACCTATCAATGCCACCTATTAGTGCCCTTCAGTGCCACCTATAAATGCCCATCAGTGCCGCCCTTCAGTGCCACCCATCAGTGCCCACCAATGCCACCTATCAGTGCCCACCAGTGCCGCCTATTAGTGCCCATCAGTGCCACCTTATCAATGCTTATCAGTTTCGCCTTATCAGTGCCCATCAATGCAGCCTATTGGTGCCCATCAGTGCAGCCTATCAGTGCGAATCAGTGCTGTCTCATCAGCATACATCAATGAAGGAGAAAAACTATCCGTTTGCAAAATTTATTAACAAAATATGAAACGGTTTTGTATTTTTTTTTTAAATTCGTTTTTTTTTATTTCTTTAACAAAAAATAAAATAAAATCAGAGGTGATCAAATACCACCAAAAGAAAGCTATATTTGTGGGAAAAAAATGATAAAAATTTTATTTGGGTACAGTGTTGTATGACCGTGCAATTGTCATTCAAAGAGTGACAGCGCTAAAAGCTGAAAATTGGTCTGGGCAGGATGGGGGTTTAGGTGCCCAGTAAGCAAGTGGTTAAGCTGCTCCTGATTACGATGTAATCCCTACAGAGCAGAGCTCCTTTGGCTTTTTACCAAACTTGTAAAGCCTTTAAAGTAATTTTCTCAGAAATTCCAAGAAACTAATTAAATTCTGTTGTGATCCTTTTTATTAATTATTTCAGTGCTTAGGAAAATTACAAATTATAATGCTGTAGTTCACATTTTCTGAAAAAAATTCCAAGTGTCCTTAACAAAGAATAACTGCAGCCAATTGCATGTTTTGATTAATATCTAAAATTAGGAATCTGTGAATGGACTTCTACTATCATGCCCCAAATGGAACATTTTCCATAGTAAGACCAGAGCGGTATTTTGCTGTGTCCCTATGCCAAAAACGATACCATAAACAGATGTGACAGGGGCTGCAATATGTCACATGAAATCCAGTCGCTAAACTAAAAAGATGTTCAACAAGAGTCAGAAGAAAGCAAGATCAAACAAGATTAATAGCAATTAAAATAATTGACTTTGCTTTTCTAAGGATTTTCCTCAAAGGTCCAGGTTATCACTGTTCAGAAATTCTTCCCAAATCTGATCCATAATGTGGCTTGGGAAAAAGTCACTTTTATCAAAGAGTAAGACGTCTTTCACTTTCAGTATAGTATTCACTGGATTCAGTACAGTATTCACTGGATTGTGAAGACTTGAAAGAGCTGCAAATTGAAATAACAATTTTTAATGAAAAGTATCACATGGTAATGGAAAAAACCTACCATAATATTTTTAATTGCTGGAGCCAGATGCAGATTTGCAGGCCAGGAGATTATGCCATTCATGGTCACTGGGAGCATATCTTATCAGTAAATGGCCATGGATGCTATTGTTTCTTCCTGCTATTGGAGTTAAAAGAACAGGTATAGTATTGTCAGCAGAGCAAATGGAAGAAGGTGGGATGTGTGTCTCCTTAGACTACTTAGGCCGGCCATAAACTGAGCAATTTTCTTTCCTGCTTGATTCACAGCCAGTGTATATGGGGGAAAGGGAATCTCACCCGTGGGGCCATTGTGTTCTCCCAGCGGGGGGGGTCAGGGGAAGCCGTCCTCGCTAGGAAAACACAGTGATTATTGCTAATGGTTACAACAGTTGCTAGAAATAATCGGATGTAAAATCTGACAAGTTGGTTGGAACCAAGTTGATCGATTAAGTTTCTGCTGAACTTGCCAAGATTCAAACTGTCTATGGCCAGCTTTACTACAAGTAAAATAGTGGTAAGGGTAGGGGTTGTACCGTAGGAGGCGGCACTGCAAATTCTAACCATCTGAGGCAGGAAGTGCACCAGAAACATCACCATCTTTACAACAAGGGCAAGAATGCACAAAAGACTACTACCTTACAACTGTAGGAAACTGTTCTGTTTTAAATACACATAACATATGTCTTCTTGGTCATGTAATGGCACAGTTATGCATTTCTAATGTTTTCACTTATTTTATGTATTCTGCTTTTTTTGGCAGCACATTTTTTTACAGCTAACATTGCTTAAGATATTTTAAGTTAATATGCCTTAAGTGACTGTAAAGTAATTTTTTAAAATTGAAATAACAAACGTTTTATACTTTATCCCTGAACCTCCTCTTCTGGGGTCCCCCACCGGTTCTCTAGGCTTCCCCTCTTCTCCAAGTGCCCCCACAGCAAGCCGCTTGCTACAGGTGCACTCCCGAGCTGATCTGTGTGCATCCATATACACACATTCAGCACCGGATTCGACTGACAGCAGCAGAAGCCAATTGCTCCCACTGCTCTCAGTAAAGCCTGTGATCGCAGAAAAAATGCAGAGCAGGGCTCCTGGCAGGGACAGTGGTGTCAAGTAAGTGTTTAGGGGGGAGGCACAGATACCCCTTTAGGCCAGCTGATCCCTTTAAAACAGAGCACATATTACACATGTTCTATGGCTAATTAACCACTGGCCGACCAGCCACCGTCATTATACTGTGGCAGGTCGGCACGGTCTCACGAACCATCGTAGCTGTGCGTCAAGCCCTTTAAATGCCTATAGCAAGCGCGCGCACCCGCTGCGCGGCGGGGAAACCGATGCGCCGATAGCAGGCACGAGAGCCAGAGCAGGGACGTGTGTGTGTAAACACACAAATCTCTGTTCTGTGAAGAGAGGAGAGACAGATCATATACTCCTACTAGCTAGGAACAACGATATGTCTCCTCTTCTAGTCAGTTCCATCCCCCCACAGTTAGACACACAAACGAGGGAACAGATTTAACCCCTTGATCGCCTCTAGTGTTAACCCCTTCCCTGCCAGTGACATTTATACTGTAATCAGTGCATTTTTATAGCACTGATCGCTGTATGAATGCCAGTGGTCCCAAAAATGTGTCAAAAGTGTCCAATCTGTCTGCCGCAATATTGCAGTAACACTGCCATTACTAGTAAAAAAATAAATAATAATAAAAATGCCATAATCTATCCCATAGTTTGTAGACGCTATAACTTTTGTGCAAACCAATCAATATACGCTTATTGTGATTTTTTTTTTACCAAAAATATGTAGAAGACTATATATTGGCCAAAACTGATGAAGAAATTTGATTTTTAAAAACATTTTTGGGGATATTTATTACAGCAAAAAGTTAAAAATATATATATATTTTTTAAATTGTCGCTCTTTTTTTGTTTATAATAAAAACCGCAGAGGTGATCAAATACCACCAAAAGAAAGCTCTATTTGTGGGAAAAAAGGACGTTAATTTTGTTTGGGTACAGCGTTGCACGACTGCGCAACTGTCAGTTAAAGCGACGCAGTGCAAAAAAAATGGCCGTATTGCAAAAAAAAAAAAAAGAAAAGGCAAATCTTCCGGTCTGTAAGTGCTTAAGGTGGTAATTAAACTCACTTGGTGCCTTATCTGCATTAAATTAGCTTCCGAACCTGTGTAATTTATATGTGTTCGGGTTTAAGGGATCAGGTGGCAACTCTAGGCACAGACAGCGTAAGATTTTTTATCTTAATGCATAGGATGCATGAAAGTAAAAATAACCTTTTGTCTTTAGAACCACTTTAAAAAGCATAGGTTGTTCAATTTATGCACAATTGAATGTCCGTTATCACCTAGCTAAAAAACTAGTAACTAGTAAATAAGACTCAATTGATAAAGGTAACATTGAATTATAACTTATGAGAAGCCTAAAGGACCAACCCACTGGGGGAATACTGATTCGCACAGGGATATGTAACTAGCGGACCTCCAGCTGTTGCAGAACTACAATTCCCATGAGGCATAGCAAGATTCTGACAGCCACAAGCATGACACCCAAAGGCAGAGGCATGATGGGACTTGTAGTTTTGCAACAGCTGGAGGTCCGCTAATTGCATATCCCTGCGCTAGCACAATGGCACATGCAGCATCTTACACATGAAGGAGATAAACTTTTTAAAGGACAGGGTTTATTGATGGAGGCCTCTGCATAATTTGAAATGTAACATCGCAACATGGTGCAAAATGAATATATCAAAATTGCATTAGTGAGTTAATTAGTTGAAAGATTGGGGATTGCCATAATCATTAGGACTATTATTACTGTTGCATTTAAAATGGCTGACAGACTGGCTTTAAACAGCTTTATTATGTTATTGCTCCGAATCATTGTACATTGCAGCGTAGAATACATTGTCATTTTGGTTAATAGAATTCTTTTGACAACAAAGAACCATATCTAACATTCTGTAAGTACATTTGACCTCTGAAGCTTGACTTTGTTAGCTTTGCATCTACTGTATATGCATGTCCTTTGTTTAATCACTGACCATTTTTTGAAACAGGAGAAATATTACTGTTAGCTTACCTATTTAAACAAAGAATAGTTACAGGGAATTAACACATTTAGGAGTGGACATATTTTCCTTGCACAATGCAAACTGGGGGAAAGTGTATGAGAATTGTATATGTATTAGTCTAACTTCAAAGTGTCATCTCAGTATGACTAGCCAAGGATCATGTTTTTTATTCTAAAAACATGCAGACACATGATTTTAGAATAAAAGGAAAAAAAAAAAAGAAAATTAGGATGATTGAAAGCACAGGGTGATAAACATTACAAACGCTACATTCCAATGAATTTGAAAGTAGTATTTTTAGAAGCATATGATTTATGTGTTTGTTTGAAACTGTACTAAAATTTAGGGTGGAATTTGATTGCCCATAAACCTAGGTTCCCAACTTTCTGGTTCTGCGTGCTGCATTTGCACAGGAAAAAGGTCCCTGAACCTTTTTTTAAAAAGTGGCCGCCTTGAAACCACATGGTTCTTTGGTGCCATGCATTTCCGCATGCAATAAACCTCACCACGTTTTTTAATGTGTGGGGCTGCCATCATAGGTGTGCGCAGCCTATTGTATTAGGGTGTGCACCCCAAAGTTCCAACACACATAAATGCCACCTTCTGTCACAGGAAGGAGGCTCTGGTGGTGGGAGGCAGTCGATTGGGAGCATATTTTTTTTTAAATGTGGCCACCTTGAAACCACATGGTTCTTTGGTGCCATGCATTTCCACATGCAAGAAACCTCACCACATTTTTTAAAGTGTGGGGCTGCCAATAAGAGTTAAGAGTCTTCTTAAAAGCAGCACAACATTTTCTGTATGGGTGTGGGAGTGTGTGCGATTTACAATTCGGCAGAGATGTGCCTAAGACCCCTTTCACACTGGGGCGGTAGTGCGTTAGCGGTAAAGTGCCACTAGTTTTAACGGCGCTTTACTGCTGTTATAGCATCGCTTTTTGGCCGCTAACGGAGTGCTTTTAACCCCCGCTAGCAGCCGAGGAAGAGGTTAAAAGCACCCATGTTGCGGCGCTGCCGAAGCACTTTGCAGGCACTTCGGCACTACTGCCCATTCATTTAAATGGGCAGGGCGTCTTGGCAGCGGTGTATACACTGTTCCGTACTGCCCCAAAAAAGCTGCTTGCAGGAGTTTTTTTTCCCGTCTTGCAAGCGCACCACCCCAGTGTGAAAGCACTCGGGCTTTCACACTGGGGAGGCATGAGAGGCACTTTTCAGGCTCTATTTTTAGCGCTAAAACGCCTGAAAAACACCCCAGTGTGAAAGGGATCTTATGGGCAACTACACCACATACTGATCCTCTGGAGAAAAGGTTAATTAAATGCCATACTTCACTAACGAATTGTCTAATGAATTATGTCAACCTAATCCAAGCAGGAATAGCAATATACACTCTATTGTCAAAAGTATTAGGACACCTTCCTTTACACACACATGAGCTTAAGTCTTAAGACCCGTGATACGAAAATCGGAAGTAAAATTTTGTCAACGAATGCTCTGCTGATTTTTGGATTGTTAGTATGGTGCTTTCGACAGCCAATTCTGGTTTTTCGTCTGACAACAGCTGGATGTGCACATTATCACATTTTTGCCTTACGCAAACTCTACGTCTGATTTTCGTATAATTAGTCCAGTTTTCTAACAAAAAAAAACGTAAGAGCAAGACTATGCAAGCTCAGAAACGAAAAAATACATACAAAACTGTTCAACACATTACATCACTTCTGAAGTTGTATTCTGTCGTACGAGAATTTTTGTATGGTGAGTAACCTCTTCACTTTCGACATGAGACTAGCATGCAACAAAAAACGGAAGAACGGTCGTCCAAAAATCTGATTGTGTGTACAAGGCTTTAGACCGTAGGATTCAATATTGGTTTGACCCACCCTTTGCAGCTATAACAGCTTCTTCTGCAAAGGCAGTCCAGAAGGTTTAGGGGTGTGTCTATGGGAGTGTTTTTGACTATTCTTCTAGAAGCGCATTTGTGAGGTCAGGCACTGATGTTGGGCAAGAAGGCCTGGCTCGCAGTCTCCGCTCGAATTTATCCCAAAGGTGTTCTATCATGTTCAGGTCAGGACTCTATGTAGGCCAGTCAAGTTCCTCCACTCCAAACTCGCCTCTTCTTCAGAGGTTTAATCGCTACAGACATCGTCTGACCCAGTTCACTACTGGCCAGTCTCAAGTGTTTGTCTGTGTACATAAACACATATGTTTCTTGATATTGTATTTTGTATTTTTGTATAATAGATATATGCATCCTATTGTGACTTCCCATAAGTCACTAATTCATTTTTAAACTTTTCTAATAAAATATCAATATATTTTTGTAGCGCTGGTAGATTTACAATCTACCGCAGGTTAGGTAAATTTAGTAAATTGTGCGTTAGGAAGGTAAAAGTTTGCCTCTGTTCCAGCTTGGCTGATGCTGTGTGTGTTTCCGTGCTGACCGGTTGGTGTCGCTGTTACCACTAGTCAGTGTTGGAAAGGCAACGTGTCGAAGTGTATAGATGCTCCTCTGTCTCCGAGACAAGCTCGGTGGAGGTGGTCCTCCGAGTTGCATTCTGGGAAGAGGGTTTTTATGGGACAGACACCATGTTCTAGGGTCGTTTGACAGCCACCTGCTGGCCCTCCTGGCCTGGTGACTTGGTTGGAGGACGTATCCAAAAAAAGTGACCATACAGCATAGTGTTGCCGGTTCGGCTTAAAGGTTCAGGCACTGTGACTGACTTTCACTGCAGAAAATCTGATACATCCTGTGGCAGAGGATGGTACGGATTTATTCCCCCAAATAAGTCTGTGGCAGAGACTTTTGATTTGTGCTGCGTACTGGCTGCTAGACCGGTGAGAGAGGCCTATCCAGACGAGCAAAGAGTGTGTCCCACGAGGGGAGCGCATTCCACATAATTATCTGAATTCTACCAGGACATTTGTCGCTAAGATTTTACAAGAAGATATTTGAGTTTCTCCTGAAAGTTTCCTTTTCCGCCTCTTTCCTGCTACTTCCTAAAGTTTGTCTGTTCAATAAAGCATTGAAATGTACTCCAGTGTTGGTGCGTGTGTCGTCCAGAGGTAAACTCAACGGAACCCCTAGATCCGGTGCTGGTAAAGCAGAGGGAAGCAAAGTGAAGGTAACAGACCCGCTTAAACCAGCAGCTCCACCGTGAGTTAGTGCTATATGTGGGGGCGTCCTCCGGGATTTGTTGACCGACAATTATTGCAACCCAGTGGAGTGTTTTACCGGGAGTTTATAGAGAAAGCTGGACTTTGAAAAAAAAAAAAAGAAGAGTCCCGGGAGCTACGTGACTGAAAGAACAAGTGGGAGGAGTTACCCTGCTTGCTACCGCGTGGGACACGTGTAATGTGCTTGGCGCCAGAGGAGAAGCTTTGTGATCGTACTGAAAAGATCAGAGTGTGGCCATGTCTTTTCCGGCATTGCAATCGGTTGTGGGACCCAGAGTGTTCCCTGCAAGCACCGTGATGAATACTGTGCAATCTGGAACTCTGCTCACAGATACTGGAGCTCGAATGAAGCCGCAGGGGAGGTTTGTCCTGTATACCTCGGGAGATGTTGAGGGACTGGGCATGACCTGCCATCAATGTGGAGGATTGGCCGTACATCTTCGTCCATTTGGCCGATGTCCGCAGTGTGGAGAGTACTTGTTTGTGGTGGAACCACCTACCATGCCGCCCCGTGCCTATCGGATGGATTGGGTGACAGGTATCGCTACAGTGGAAGCTGCTACCGCTACAGAGAGAGAACGACGGGCCGCTACTTTGCCTGTTGCTACTGAAAATGTTTCAGAAAGAGATGCTGCTGCTGCCGTCTCATCAGGAGACATTACTTTGATTTCTGAGTCCACTACGCCTGCTCCTGTGGTGCCTACTCAGAAGAAGGTGGGCTATGTGAAGGCTTCCCGCGGCCATTGTCGAGGCCTACCCCAGAGGTTACCTGAGCCGGAGCTACCAAAGTCTACGCCGGGGACGGGTAAGCCATTGTTGGGGACTGTAAATAAGTATTTGCCAGCAGAAGAATTGAGAGACTCGGAACTAGAATTCATGCCGGATCTCTCCGGGGATGATGACTTGTTTGAAACCATGTCACAAGAGCTATTGTGGTCACAAGGCGAGGATGTTGCCTCCACAGTGACTTTTCCTGAATGGACTGCCATGAGTTCTGGAAAGACATCACCCTGTGTGGAGACGCACAGTGTTGTTGCTGGGACTTTGTCAAAAGTTATCGGTTCGCTTCAGACACCGGCTGGGCCTATGGTGAAAATTCATTAGATTCCTGTGTGCCGCCTGGTATGGGAAAAGACAGATCTTTGCAAAAACTTGCTCGCTTGCAAAGGATGTTAAACAAGCGTGTGGCCGCAGAGTATGGTTTGGAATTCCCCTATGTGTCCCAGGATGTCATGCAGGAGATTGAAGCTAATCGGGAGCTTTGGTACAATGAATCTATTTGGGACTACTTGTCTGTGCCTAAGCCCTTTAGAAAGACTGGATGTTCTGTTCGGATGGATGAACGTTTCAACGGATGCTTTGTACATTGGAACTATGGTCGGCATATCTATGCTGATAAAGTGGTAAGCCGCAGACCATGAAAGGACAATGCTGTATATTTTATTACCACTGTGGATAAAGAAGGAAAATATGTGACTTTGCCAGATCCTCGGTTTTACTGGTAATTATGGACACTACCACTTTAAAGTTACTTAGCTAGATAGTGACAGGGTAAAGAGATCTGCGTGGTCAAGATCTACAGATCCTGTTCATTGTTTAAATCCAAGGACTTCTTTTGCTAGCCGGATTTCTTTTATAAAAAAAAAAAAGTTCTTGTGCAGGGATGGACTCCAAAAGTTTTTCAGTGTAGATTGTGGGAAGAGAGTTTCATTTTTTGATGAGGCTTTGCTCCTACTGTTGTATAGGATATGTATATATGTGTGTTTAACTATGTTCCTTTTCAGGGATCATCGGATCATATGTATAGCTGGGAGGCTTTTCAGCTAGTCAGTTAGTGAGGTTGTGTACAATTATATTGTGGTTTTGTTCGCGGCTGTGAACATAATGTTTTATCAGATATAAGTCTCATAATGTCTTTAAACTATCCTTTCTCTTTCTCTTTGTCTATCTAAAGTTATGAGAAACTCAAATACTTACTCTCAGGCTTGAGAGTTACTGTTACTGTGTTCAGGACAGACGTTGGGTAGTGGGGGGAGTATGTAGTGCTGGTAGATTTACAATCTACCGCAGGTTAGGTAAATTTAGTAAATTGTGCATTAGGCCCCTTTCACACTTATACGACTTGTCCCACGATTTTGTACTGCAAAATCGTATGACAAGTCATTCTCCATGATTTTCAATGACTACCATTCATATTGGCACGACTTTAAGTCGTGCCGACTTGAAAGTAGTCCCTGCACTACTTTGGTCCAACTTCTATGCGAGTTGTACTCCATAGACCTCAATGTTAAACCATGAAGTAGCATGCAAGTCGTGCCTGAATAATATAGACACGACTTCAGTACGACTTTGTAAGCACAAGCCTGGCCTCGCTATTCGGGAAAGGAAAACTTTTCTTTCCTTTCCCGATGAGCGACAGGCAGTGCTGACAGCTGTCTGGTATTAATCCAGAGGGGGAACGCCGCGCCAAGTTTTAAATGAAAAAAACGGCGAGGGTTCCCCCCCCGGGGGCATACCAGGCCCTTAGGTCTGGTATGGATTGTAAGGGGAACCCCCTACGCCGAAAAATCGGCGTGGGGGTCCCCCCAAAATCCATACCAGACCCTTATCCGAGCACGCAGCCCGGCCGGTCAGGAATGGGGGTGGGGACGAGCTAGCGGCCCCCCCCCCTCCTGGACCGTACCAGGCCGCATGCCCTCAACATGGGGGGTGGGTGCTTTGGGGCATGGGGGGCGCAGTGCGGCCCCCCCACCCCAAAGCACCTTGTCCCCATGTTGATGAGGACAAGGGCCTCTTCCCGACAACCCTGGCCGTTGGTTGTCGGGGTCTGTGGGCGGGGGGCTTATCGGAATCTGGGAGCCCCCTTTAATAAGGGGGCCCCCAGATCCCGGCCCCCCACCCTATGTGAATGAGTATGGGGTACATGGTACCCCTACCCATTCACCTAGGGAAAAAAGCGTCAATAAAAAACACAGTACACAGGTTTTTAAAATAATTTATTAGGCAACTCCGGGATCTTCTTCCGACTTCGGGGGTCCTCTTCCGACTTCGGGGGTCTCTCCGCCGTCTCCTCCCGGTGTCCGCATCTTCTGCCGGCTCCTCCGCTATCTTCTGCAGCTCAATTGCTAGCGGTGGTCCGGACTTCTGCCTTCTTCTTTTCTTCCAGAGATGTTGACACGACGCTCTCTCCAGCCAGAATGGTCTCTGTGCGCTCCGCAAGGGACTTATATAGGCGGTGACCCCGCCCCCTTATGCCGTCACAGTCCCTGGGCATGCTGGGTCTGTGACGTTTTAGGAGGCGTGGTCACCGGGTGATGACCACGCCCCCTTATGACGGCACAGTCCCAGCATGCCCCGGCACAGTGACCTCATAAGGGGGCGGGGCCACCGCCTATATAAGTCCCTTGCGGAGCGCACAGAGACCATTCTGGCTGGAGAGAGCGTCTTGTCAACATCTCTGGAAGAAAAGAAGAAGGCAGAAGTCCGGACCACCGCTAGCAATTGAGCTGCAGAAGATAGCGGAGGAGCCGGCAGAAGATGCGGACACCGGGAGGAGACGGCGGAGAGACCCCCGAAGTCGGAAGAGGACCCCCAAAGTCGGAAGAAGATCCCGGAGCTGCCTAATAAATTATTTTAAAAACCTGTGTACTGTGTTTTTTTATTGACGCTTTTTTCCCTAGGTGAATGGGTAGGGGTATCATGTACCCCATACTCATTCACATAGGGTGGGGGGCCGGGATCTGGGGGCCCCCTTATTAAAGGGGGCTCCCAGATTCCGATAAGCCCCCCGCCCGCAGACCCCGACAACCAACGGCCAGGGTTGTCGGGAAGAGGCCCTTGTCCTCATCAACATGGGGACAAGGTGCTTTGGGGTGGGGGGGCCGCACTGCGCCCCCCATGCCCCAAAGCACCCACCCCCCATGTTGAGGGCATGCGGCCTGGTACGGTCCAGGAGGGGGGGGGGGGCGCTAGCTCGTCCCCACCCCCATTCCTGACCGGCCGGGCTGCGTGCTCGGATAAGGGCCTGGTATGGATTTTGGGGGGACCCCCACGCCGATTTTTCGGCGTAGGGGGTTTACCCTTACAATCCATACCAGACCTAAGGGCCTGGTATGCCCCCGGGGGGGGGAACCCACGCCGGTTTTTTCATTTAAAACTTGGCATGGAGTTCCCCCTTATGATTCATACCAACTACTGCATGTTTTCATTTGTTAATGCCAAAAACGTGGCAAAGTAGTACTGCTCCCAAATCGCGGTAAAATCGCGGCAAAATCGCGGCCGCGAAATCGCGGTAAAATCGTGCGACTTTGAAGTCGTATAAGTGTGAAAGGGGCCTTAGGAAGGTAAAAGTTTGCCTCTGTTCCAGCTTGGTTGACGTTGTGTGTGTTTCCGTGCTGACCGGTGGGTGTCGCTGTTACCACTAGTCAGTGTTGGAAAGGCAACGTGTCGAAGTGTATAGATGCTCCTCTGTCTCGGAGACAAGCTCGGTGGAGGTGGTCCTCCGAGTTGCATTATGGGAAGAGGGTTTTTATGGGACAGACGCCATGTTCTAGGGTCGTTTTACAGCCACCTGCTGGCCCTCCTGGCCGACAGGTATGCGTTAAGGATCTACCTCGTGGTCCTCCGATCGGGAGGCCCACGATGCTGCGGCGCAGGGGCGGGTCCAGAGGCTTGTCTGGGGCCTACCACCGCGGCCGAGGAATGGTCCTGAGCTGTCGGTCCTCTGTGACGAAGCTGGACAACCGAGGAGATCCCAGGGGAGGACCCATCTTGGAGAGATCTCTCGGCGTGCTGGTCTATAGAGGGGCCTGGTGACTTGGTTGGAGGACGTATCCAAAAGAAGTGACCATACAGCATAGTGTTGCCGGTTCGGCTTAAAGGTTCAGGCACTGTGACTGACTTTCACTGCAGAAAATCTGATACATCCTGTGGCAGAGGATCGTATGGATTTATTCCCCCAAATAAGTCTGTGGCAGAGACTTGATTCATGCTGCGTACTGGCTGCTAGACCGGTGGGAGAGGCCTATCCAGACGAGCAAAGAGTGTGACCCACGAGGGGAGCGCATTCCACATAATTATCTGAATTCTACCAGGACATTTGTCGCTAAGATTTTACAAGAAGATATTTGAGTTTCTCCTGAAAGTTTCCTTTTCCGCCTCTTTCCTGCTACTTCATAAACTCAAACTTCAGGTAAACTCAACGGAACCCCTAGATCAGGTGTCGGTGAAGCAGAGGGAAGTAAAGTGAAGGTAACAGACCCGCTTAAACCAGCAGCTCCACCGTGAGTTATTGCTACATTTTCATTACATTTATTGTCAAGGAATTTCTGCCTTTAAAAGTCCCACAGAGGAACCTGTTTGGTTTTGTATTCAATTTTCAGGCATGTGGATTGTTTGCCCCCCCCCCAAAAAAAAATACCAACAGCCACCGTTGGGGGTAAGTAATATAACACCTGCTCCAGGTCGGTCCATACATAGTCAGCCTAGCGGAATTTAGATGAAGACCTAGACTCATTCTTGGGCCTTATTAACATCCTATAACATCCTAATAAGAAAAAAAAAATTAAAAACCCACAGAGTCCACGCAAAACTTATTTTCTTTGTTTCAAATTAACACAAGATACAAAAAAAGCTCTAACGTGATTCTTGCTGAATTAAACGCTTTGATAAATAACATGTGCTACCTGTATTCCTTCCTACTGGGGAGATCTACCTTACTATTTGTCCTGGCAATGACTGAAAGAAGGGGGAATATAAAATTGTACAGTTGTCAGTGAATTCCAGTGGGACAAGCATTTCTTCCTGATTTTCTTCCTGACTTTCTTTTGCTCCCTTTACTATTCATTACTTCCTTTGCTTGCTTTTCTTTTACTTTCAGTTTAAATCTCTGAGATTTTCTTTTACTTCCATAAGAAAGACAACAATAAAATAGAGGTTCTAATTCTTTCACACTCCCTTATAATCCAACCCCCCCCCCCCTTTTTTTATACAGTTGCACCTAAAGAAGTATTTTTTTTTCACATTCATACTTCCCTGGGTGGATGCAACATCGATCCGATACTGCATCTGTCCGCTGGCGCCTCTAACACTGAGAACCGAGCGATCGAATACCACTGATTGTTCGGTTCTCACAGCTCTGTGAGCAGAGATCTGCTGATTGCACTCTGCTCTGCCCCCTCCTGCCTCCTGGTGCTGAGCGGCTGAGTCGGGGGCCGGTCCAGGGATCTGGGTGGATCCTGACTCTATGGTCGTGATGACGCCCGAGCCTGGACTGACTCTGTTACGTCAGCAGAGAGCAGACTTCAGCCCGCTCTCTGTGGAAAACTGGTCACAGGACTGCAGAACGAACTGCACTCCTGTGATCCACAGGAAAAGTACAGCCAAACAATCTTTGGCTGTACGTCTCCTTTAAAGAGGTTCTTCAGTCTGAAAAATATTGTAGCTGCTTAATACATGTTAATAGAAGGACACTTACCTCTCCAGGGATCCAGCGCTGTCCTCACCGGGGTTAGTTTTTCCGTCGGTCTTCAGTTCCCCACTGTTGGCATATTTATTGTGGGGAGATAACTGTGACTCCTTGCAGCTTCACAGCCAACTCCCCACTGTGCAAGTGCGAGCCGTGCTGTGTAAATGGTTCTGCAGCCTCCTGGAACCTGTGACATGTTCTAGGAAGTTGCACGCAGAAATGAGGGCAGATGAAACTCTGCTGGGATCGCCCAGGCAAATCCAGCGGAAGTGGGGAGCAGGTACCTGTAAAAACTAGGTACCCAAATTAGCAAATGAAAGTAGAAGAGAAATATCTGCATATATTAGCTGCTGACCCTATGCCTAGATACTCAGCAGATATAGGTATATACATAGGCGTGCGCACGGGGTGTGCCGGGTGTGCCTGGGCACACCCTAATCACCCCGTGCTGTCTCCAGAGATTTGCCCCAAAATGCCGCATCCAAGATAGTGTGTGGCCCGCGCTCCCTGTGAAACAGTTTCATAGCAGCAGATCGTGAGAATTGCCAGAGCTGATCAGTGTATGAAACTGTTAGATAATGACACTGCAAACAGGAAGTGAGACCAGCTGTCAAAATGTCGGGGTGATGTCGGGGGTGGGCGGGACTGAACGGCCATCAAACACAAGCCAATGGGATGGGGTCTGGGCGAGCCGCTACATTTATATGGCCCCGCCCCCTCTCTAAAGCAGCTCAAACATTGGCTGGTGTTTATAGCACTTGGTCCCGCCCACCCCCGACATCGCGGCTCAGTTGTAAGTCATCACAACTCAGCCGTGATGTCGGGGGTGGGCGGGACCAAGCGCCAACACCAGCCAATGATTGGGCTGCTTCAGAGAGAGGGCGGAGCCAGAGAAATGTAGCGGCCCGCCCAGACCCATCCTATTGGCTACTGTTTGGTAACTGTTCAGTCCCGCCCACCACCAACATCACCGCTGACTTTTAACAGCTGGTATCTCTCCCTGCATGCAGTGTCATCATCTGACAGTTTCATACACTGAACAGCTCTGGCAATTCTCACGATCTCCTGAATGTGAAACTCCCCCTCTCCCCTATCAGTGCCAACCAATGCTGCCAATCAGTGCCAACCAATGCTGCCAGTGCCAACCAGTACTGTCTATCTGTGCCAGTTCTGCTTATCAGTGCCAACCAATTCTGCCTATCAGTGCAAACTAGTGCTGCCTATCAGTGCCAACCAATGCTGCCTATCAGTGCCAGTGCTGCTTATCCGCGCCAACCAATGCTGCCTATCAGTGCCAGTGCTGATCCTCAGTGCCAACCAATGCTGCCTATCAATGCCAACCAGTACTGCCTATCCATGCCAGTGCTGCTTATTAGTGCCAACTAATTCTGCCTATCAGTGCCAACCAGTGCGGTCTACCAGTGCCAACCAATGCTGCCAATCAGTGCCAACCAATTCTGCCAATCAGTGCCAACCAATGCTGCCAATCAGTGCCAACCAGTACTGCCAATCAGTGCCAAGCAGTACAGCCTATCCATGCCAGTGCTGCTTATCAGTGCCAACCAATTCTGCCTTTCAGTGCCAACCAGTGCAAACCAGTGCTGCCTATCAGTGCAAATCAGTGCTGATTATTAGTGCCGACCAATGCTGCCTATTAGTGCCAGTGTTGCTTATCAGTGCCAGTGCCAACCAATGCTGCCTATCAGTGCCAGTGCTGCTTACAGTGCCAACCAATGCTGCCTATCCGTGCCAACCAGTGCTGCCTATCCGTGCCAGAGCTGCTTATCAGTGCCAACCAATTCTGCCTATCAGTGCCAACCAGTGCCAACCAATGCTGCTTATCAGTGCCAACCAATGCTGTCTATTAGTGCCAACCAATGCTGCCTATCAGTGGCAACCAGTCCCAGTCAGTGCACCCTATCAGTGCCAACCAATGCTGCCTATCAGTGCAGCGAATCAGAGCCTATCAGTGCCCATAAGTGCTACCAATCAGTGCCCATCAGTGCTGACAATAAGCGTACATCAGTGCCACCCATCAGTGCCACCTATCAGTGCTGCCTATCATTGCCACCTATCAGTGCACATCAGTGCTACCAATTAGTGCCCATCAATGCTGCCAATCAGTGCAGCCTATTAGAGCCCATCAGTGCTGCCTATCAGTGCCCATCAGTGCTGCCTTAGCAGGGATGGTGGAAACCCCTCTACAGATAATTGCAATACAAATTACCTTAAAGTGCAACAACTTTTTAGTTGGGAGGTTCACACCAGTATAGGACTTTGGAATTTTTCTTTTTTAGAGTGATTTTTTAGAGTGGTACACTTAATTGTATATGTTTTAGTTACGGTAATAATGTGAATGATTGCACTTGAAGTTAATTTCCCACCACCCCTGCTAAGTCCATGTCTTTATGGACCTTGTTTGTGCACTGGTGGGCAGTCATGTTGGAACAGGAAGGGGCCGTCCCCAAACTGTTCCCACAAAGTTGGGAGCATGAAATTGTCCAAAATGTCTTGGTATGCTGATGACAGAAGAGTTCCCTTTACTGGCACTAAGGTGCCAAGCCCAACCCCTGAATAACAACCCCACACCATAATTCCCCCTCCACCAAATGATTTGGACCAGTGCACAAAGCAAGATCCGTAAAGACAAGGATGAGCGAGTTTGGGGTAGAGGAACTTGACTGGCCTGCACAGAGTCGTGACCTCAAAAAATGCCCTTCTGGAAGAATGGTCAAACATTCCCATAGACACACTCCTAAACCTTGTGGACGGCCTTCCCAGAAGAGTTGAAGCTGTTATAGCTGCAAAGGGTGGGCCAACTCATTATTGAACCCTACGGACTAAGACTGGGATGTCATTAAAGGTGATGTGTGTGTAAAGGCAGGCGTCCCAATATATATATGTATACACACGTATGTGTGCTTGAGCTTTCGGTGCACACCCTAATGTAATAGGCTGCGCACGCCTATGGGTATATAACAGGTGCAGAGCTCACAAACTCAAAACCAAAATGATAATAATACATTTTAATTTCCCCCAATGTCTATTGTTAACAGCAATGTGTAATTATGTAAATCATTTTGATTACACATATTGCTGTTAACAACAGACATTGGGAGAAGGTCACTGGCCACCACACTCTGAATGTGCCTGATCTTGGAAGCTAAGCAAGTTTGGGCCTGGTTAGTACTTGGATGGGTTTGAGGGTAAGATCTTGGTGATTCAAAGGATTATTTTTCATTACTATTTACTTTTATGGTTTTGGGTTTGTGAGTGGTGCACTTGGTTATATACCTAAAACTAGGTATCTGCTCACTGAAAAAAAATTGTGAAAAGTGATAGAAGAGTAAGACATAAAGCAAAACTACCCCTTAAGGCTATATTCACACATGATCGTGGGTGGAATTGCCACGTTTCTGCCCCATGATTTCAAATGGCTTTAAAAAGCAGGGCGCATTTGCCCAATTTGCTGCGATTGTCGCAGGCTATAATCGCAGCAAATCACAACACATGACACTGTCACCCAAAAGAAGCTCATGAGCGACACGCGTCTCACATTGTGATTTGCCGCACGACAATCGTGGCAAAATTGCATCAAAATCGTGGCGTAATTGAGCTGCTATTAGAAGTAATGGCATCGCCAGGTCGAGTTCATACCGTCTAGAGAGGCAAGAGACAATACCATTAAGGTACTCAACCTCCTTCAAGTAGCAAACTCCGCTAAGATCCCCTGTGTATTTGTGAGCACCGACGCCGAAAAGGCCTTTGATAGGGTGAACTGGAACTACAAGTTCTTCGTTCTTCGCCACATTGGTCTAGGAGATAAGATGCTGAGGTGGATAGGCAACATATATTCAAACCCCTCGGCCCAAGTAAAGGCAAACGGGGTGCTTTCAGACACATTCCCTATTGGAAATGGAACAAGGCAGGGGTGTCCATTGTCCCCCCTCCTTTTTGCCTTTCCCTAGAGCCTTTCTTCTGCACAATCAGATTAAATCCTGATATAGTGGGTCTTGAGGTTGGCAATTCTTACTGTAAAATATCGGCGTATGCGGACGATCTTTTGTTCTCCCTAACAAACCCTAGAATCTCTTTACCATACCTCCTTCAAGAATTTAAGATATATGGGGCAATCTCCCATCTAAAGATAAACTTTTCAAAGTCTGAAGCTATGGGAGTAGCAGTCCCCCCCACACACCCTACGTGGTTTTACAGGCCAGCTTTAGGTTTTAAGTGGACTACCACGGCACTAAAATATTTAGGCACGAAGATTCCACCCGACTTATCACGTACGTATGACCTCAATTTCTCCCCCCTTTTGACCAAGACTCACACCCTTTTAGAGAAGTGGCACTCAGGTTTACATTCCTGGTTCGGAAGATACAACCTCATTAAAATAAGCATACTTCCCATATTCATATACCTCATCCAAGCCCTGCCTATCCAGATCCCACCCTCCTTTTTCAAGCAGGTACAGGCCCTCTTCACCAGATTCGTGTGGGCGCATAACAAACCCCGAATACGTCGCTCTCAAATGGCACTCCCCAAACATTGCGGAGGTCTAGCGTTACCTGATGTACAACAATATTACTTAGCCTCCCATCTGGGGTGTATACTTGACTGGAGACGGAATAAGACATCCAAACTTTGGGTACAAATTGAACAGTCCCAAACTTACATACCATTAAAAAGCGCGTTATGGTGCTATGGTGATTTACCTACAGAACTGAAGTCACACCCGCTGATGGGTACTACTCTGAGGCATAGCCATCTAGTCTCCATCCACACATCCCTCACGTCCAAAAACTCCCCACTGTTTCCAATACTTGGCCACCCGAACTTTGAACTTGGCCTACACCGTACGGCATATCCCACTCTCAGAATATCTGTCTACGACCATGCAGCCAAATTCATTGTTGAGGGGAAGTGGCCATCCATTCTAGAACTGACTGACCAGACGGGTACTTTTCAACTCCCTTTCTGGAGAGCAGTGCAACTACACGACTTCCTCCACTCCCTCCCTAGACCCCAAGAATTTGCACGCCAGCAAACGTCATTTGAGGACCTTTGCTCAGGGACTGACCTGTTGGCCCACATACTATCCCAAACATACACTCTGTTAAACACTCCTAAAGAACAACCACAATTGCCCTGTCTGACCAGATGTGAAAGAGACTTGAACTGCACATTCTCAGCAGCACAAAAGCAACGCATCATCTCTCTTGCCCTGAAATCTTCCACCTGTACTAAAATACAAGAGACAAATTTTAAGTTGCTTTCCTGCTGGTACTTGACACCCTCCAGACTACAGAAATGTTTTCCCTCTGCCTCGAGCAGATGTTGGCGCTGTGCTGAGGAGGAGGGAACTTTGATCCATATCTTTTAGTCCTGTCCTAGGCTAAAGGATTTTTGGGAAGAAGTCCGCCGAATCACACAGAAGTTCACAGAGTATATCATCCCAGACGATGCCGCATTCTTTCTTCTGCATCACTCAAAGATCCCTACTAAAACATATAAGTAATCGCTTATATGCCACTTACTCAATGCAGCAAAGGTGTGTATCCCCCTCCATTGGAAACAACACTCCCCCACAGCCATTGTACAGTGGCTGAGGAAGGTGGAGGAAGTGAAGAAAATGGAGGATTTGATCCTCACTGCTCAACATAAACAAGAAGCTCATAAGAAGACCTGGGAAAAAAAAAAAAAAAAATGCACATAAATCGCATGCAAAAAAAAAGAATCGCATGCAAAAAAAATGAGTGGAACATTCAGTAAACAAAAACGATTAAATAGAGTCCATTTAGTCATAGATTGAAATGAACTGTAGGTCTTGTGGGTGTAGAAAATGGTTGGATAGAGGGAGAAAGACACCCTTCCTTCAAGTGATATAAAGATTATCTCCGTAGGGAGCGTGATGATAAAATAGAGAGAAGATCCTCCACCTCAAGTAAGGTAAGCCCCTTACCAGATCCAAAGATCTCCTGCCACAGAGATCATGCACACATGTGGCTGTGTCCCCCAGCCACTGGGTCTCTGTCAGTGAGCAGATCGGAAGCCACCTCTCCAGGAAATCAATCCAAACGTGATTTATCCGCTCACAGACCATGGATAAATAGGAAAGAAATGCTCCATAGCGTAATACAGTTAAAATCCACTTTAATTTATAAAAGAAAAGCACTTACAATTTGTGCAGTAAAGATCGCTTATAAAAACATGTAGCGCCGGCCGGCTTCAGCTGCTGCCCGTTTCTTCCGGGTTCAGCGTGGTATGGTGGTGACGTCAGCACGCCGCTCCTCCCTACGCCGTTTCGACAAATCTGTCGTCTTCCTGGGGTACGGGCGGCATGCTGACACACCACCTATATGGGAAGTCAAAGCAGAGGAACGCCCCCTTCTGTGATCAGGGCGTCCGAGGCCGCTGCCGCCATCTTTGTATGGGGCAAGCGGAAACTGTATGTTGTTGATTCACTACCATGTATACCGTCACAACCCGGGCAAAAAGGGTTATAACAGGGCGAATAGGATTATACGCTCCATTGTTGCCAACAGCGTATAGACCACAAAAAAATGGATGTCAAAGGGATGCAGAAATTCAGATCGGAAAATACCGCATCTGATATTAGATGCATAATAAGCAAAAAATGAAAACAAAAATACAAACTATCTGTTAAATAAATAACATCTATTCAAATTAAAAAATCTATGTAAAAATGCCCAGGTGGCCTGATATTATCATTAATTGGGGCTGAAACTAGGTAGATTCGCCACTGGGGACCCTAGTGAGCTAATGCAACATCAAGTCAAGGAAAATTTAACCCTTAGGTTCCAAGGTTTTCTTGTATAGAGTAACCCTTTGTGTTCTAATAAAAAATTAAATGAATAATAATAATAAAACTTAAAGACGATCACACCGTCAGTGTGTACCTATACATATTGGTCCATCTCTGCAACAATGGAGCATAGAATCCAAAGAGAAGTTTGATTGTAGAATGCCCTATGAAAGTCCAAATGTAAAATGAACATAGAGAATGATGCTCTATAAAAAACACAACCCTCCATGTCCCAAATTTCATTAATAAAAATAAATAAACAGAAAAAAGGAAGAATGTGCTATGGGGAGTTTTTCTTTTCCCATACCTCATTAGCCCACCTCCGGACACCATGATCTCAGATGAAGGTTACACACATGAACAATCAACCATTATCAATGAAGGCGTTCACATCAGTGTCTATATTCAAACCATAAGGGGTGTAACACCGGACACGATGGATCCAAGTCATTTCCAATCTAGATAATTCTCTGACTAAGGATCCACCTAAGGATCCAATCCCGTGCTTTGCAGCTATTTGAAATCGCAGTGGCGAAATTGCGGCAATTCCACCCACGATCGTGTGTGAATGCAGCCTTAGGGTGAAGTTCCACTTCAAAACTGAATTCCGGGCACAAAAACTCTTATTTAAACAAATTCCTCAAGAGCCACAAAGGATATACATCTACTTTGTGTGCACCAAATGCCTTTTGCACATTCAGGTACATCATCATTCTGCTGCACAGAGTCTGCGCAAAGAACAGAGCTATGGAAGGGATCCAGCAGGCTCAAGCCACTACAAGCCACCTGCAGAAAACTACAAGAGGAAGCGGATACAATACCTGCCACCCTGCATAAGGAGAAAGAACAGCAGTGACCGATCTTTATTCCAGGAAGCTTCTGCACAAAGGAAAAATAGGATTTTCATAACAGCTTACCTGTAAAATCCTTTTCTTGGAGTACATCATGGGCACAGAACCACAGTAATCACTACAAGGGTTATAGGCCACTTTCAGGTGATGGACACTGGCACAACCAAGACAGGAAGTCCCCCCCTATATAACCCCTCCCATTACAGGGAGTACCTCAGTTTTGTAGCAAATAAATACACATATATCACAAAAAGAGGGAAGGGACCTCTGTGTCCCATGATGTACTCCAAGAAAAGGATTTTACAGGTAAGCTGTTATAAAAATCCTATTTTCTTAATCGTACATCACGGGACACAGAGCCACAGTAATTACTACATGGGATGTCCCAAAGCAATGCTATCTGAGGGAGACACAGAATACAACAGGCTACCATCAGACATGAGGATCTATACTGCTGCCCGCAGAATACTGCACCCAAAGGCGGCATCCTCATGTCCCTTTACATCCACCTGATAGAATTTGGTGAATAGATGGACCGAAGACCAAGTTACAGCCTTGCAGATCTGAGTCATGGATGCTTGGTGATGCACTGCCCAGGAAGCACTCACGGCCCTGGTAGAGTGTGCTCTAACTTGAAAGGGTAGAACCCTTCTTTTCAAGCCATTGTAATCAGACATAACATTACATGGGACAATATTACAATAGTGGTAAATACTGTCATCTTTTGACTTGAGTAGACAATGGGTACGTAGATACCATTGTTGTATTCAAGTGACAGTTTGAATAGGCTATTGTCTCTATAGCTACAGTAAACAAATAAGAGATTTATTTGTTTGAGATTCTTTCAGCTCTCAAACTGAAAGAATGACTGTTAGTCGGTTGTTATGGAAACAAGTTTGTAACCATTAACTTTTGGCAACAAAATTGTACAAATAAAAAGGGATGAGTAGAGACTGACACATCACCATGCTTTGAAGATCAGAAGCCACTCATGATACAAGAACAGTGCCTGGCCTCCAGAAGAATAGTTGGTAATGGAGATCACGAACATACAGTAACAGAAGATAAGTAACTTTTAAGTGTATTTGTACTGTTATAGACCATAGGCTGTTAATTTGCTAGGCATTTTGCTTGTTATAGATATCAGTCAGTCTTGTATTGTATCCCTAAGATTGTAATAGTTTTGTATGTACAGCATCTTTGTATAGTAAAAGCACATTTACACACTGCAGAAGTCTCAGCTTCCTTGCTTATACCACATCTGTGCTATATGTGGGCCAGAGACAATGAGTGGGAGCCTCTTGCTAAAGAATTTGTAAAGTATGCTTCTCCCTTGAAGCTGACTTGGGGTGATAAATTCTCAGATCATTTTGTAGATTTTAGCCTTAAGGGGTTGGATTTAAGTAAAAAAGAGAAGAGGACAGTGTCCACAGTGGGTTGGCACTTCCTTAATGTTATTATATATGCCGAATCACATAAAAGGGAGAAGGCAGAGGCAGAAGTTAAGGTATTAAAAGACCAGCTAGCAGTTGCTTCAGAGTGTGTACGTTCAACCGCTAGTCAGGCTGATGATTTGCAAGAGCGGTGTGCAGCCCTCATGACCAAATCAATGAATGCCTTAAGGAAAAGGAAGGGCCACAAATCTGTTAGTAAAGACAGGGTACGTGCCATTGTCACATCCCAAGATTGGAATTGTGAGGATGTGCTCCACTCAAATGATAGAGTTTTTGATATTTTGCATGACGATCTGATAGTGGGAAAGTAAAAAGTATGCCAGACCTCTCATTACTAAGCATAGGAAATGGCAACATGATAGAGAGGATATGGCAGATGGGGAAGTGCATAATCGCAACCCCAGAGATGTTGAATTTGAAGAAGTACGGGAGTTTACACAAACTGAACTCCATGAACTTGCAAAACAATACAAACAATGGTCTGGGGAGCCCCTATTGAGTTGGCTCCTACACTTATGGGATGAAGGGGCGGACAGTGTTGTTTTGTCAGGTAAGGAAGCAGTGGTTATGGGAGTGTTAACCCATGATCCACAATTGCGTCAGGCAATGCGAAAAGCCCGAGAGTTTAGCGTGAATTTTTCACTGTTAGACCTCGTGAGAGATGGAATAGTCCAAGTATACGCTAGTCCTACTGACCTGGAAAATACCTACTCCTGGAGATCAATAGGAGAGGGTATTTCCAGGTTATGTGAAATGGGTTGTATAAACGAATTAAATACGTTTCCAGAATGGATGGGTCCAGATATGGAACCCTTTACGTTTGCTCTGCGCTCTAAGCCGATGAAGTCTGTGCCATTTAATCTCAGGGCTCCATTATTGTCCTTGTTGGGAGGCCTGGGATTAAACAGCAAGATTCATGAAGCCACAACCCTTTTAAGCCAGTTGGGGGAGCTAGAGGAGACTAAAACAAAACCTGTCAGGGCAGTAGATAAGGTCAAGGCCAGACAGGAAGAATACAAGCAGAAAAGAACAGAGAAGAAAGGGAATGGGGTAGAGAAGACAGGAGGTGAAGAGAAAACCAGGCTAGTTATTACTAGGAAAGAAATGTGGGTGGACCTATTAAAGGCAGGAGTACCTAAAGATGAGATAGATGGGACTTCTACTGCAGAAATGCTGAAGAGGTGGAAACATTTAGTAGGGAAAACTGTCAGGGTTAGAAACACTACTCCTAGTGAAGATAACATCAGCCTAGACTTAGAGAAAACAGAACAGACCCCTCCTGTTAGCCCCAAACCAATTCCCAAAACTGAACATTAACCCAAATCTCTTTATCCGGGGGAGGAGTTAGGGAGAATCAGAAAAGGGGATTTGGAGGTTCCTTATCTTTTATGAAGGGAAGGCGAGTCTCCTGTAATAGCAGTAAGGGCAGTGACAGCAGGAAACCGACGCCCATATGCACCTGTCACTGTATGGTGGGGGAAGTCCTCTTCTCCTACACATGTAATGGCTTTAGTTGATAGCGGAGCTGAAGTTACACTTTTGCAAGGAAATCCTTCCCATCACAAAGGAGAATTTATTTATGTAGAAGTTTTGAGAGGGCAAACTACACCAGCAGTTAGGATACGGGTGAAATTGGCTATTGGCAAGGGATCAAGATTTATTACAAATGTTTTGGTATCAGAGTTACCCAAAAATATTCTTGGGATGGATGTACTTCAAGGTCAGTCAATTCAGACTGAAAGAGATACATTCACATTCGGGTATCCTGATAAAGCGTATCTGGTAAGGGCGGTGAAGGCTGTGGTCAGAGGTCATGCGAAATGGACCCCTGTCTATATTCCTCCACAAGAGAAGCCAGTCTGTCTCAAGCAGTACAGACTTCCTGGAGGCCACAAAGAAAATAGGGAGACCATTCAAGAACTGTTGAGAGTAGGGATCCTTAGACCTGCTGTAAGTCTTTTCTCGTCTCCAGTGTTCCCAGTAAAGAAACCTGATGGGACATATAGAATGACTGTAGATTAAAGAGGTCTAAAAAAATGGCACCCCCATTGAAGTCAGCTGTACCAGATATGATCTCAATTGTTGAGAAAATTGCTAAAGAGGTAGGAGAATATCATGCTGTGATAGACCTGGCTAATGCTTTCTTTTCAATTTTGATAGCCCCAGAGTGTCAAGACCAGTTTGCTATGGTGTGGGATGGCCGCCAGTACACTTTCACTGTGCTTCCTGAAGACTATGTTCATTCTCCAACGATTTGTCATGGACTGATTGCCCGAGATTTAAGTACCCTGAGTTTGAAAGTTGATGTGTTTCACTACATTGATGACATCATAATCTCTGGAACAAAAGAAGATGTAACTGAAGCACTGCACCTGCTGATACATCACATGGAGAACAGAGGGTGTGCTATCGACAAAGACAAAGTCCAAGGAAGTGAAGTGAAAACACTTCACAGAAGTGAAACTCCTGGGAATGATGGGGACCGGGCCGCAGAGAAAAATTCCAGAGACAGTTGTGCAAACTATCCAGGCTCTGTTGCCCCCTACTACCAAAAAGGAGGCACAGAAGTTCATTGGAGTTGTGGGGTTCTGGAGATCGTTAATCCCACATCTTGGACTGATTCTGAGGCCTATATATAATGTCACCAGAAAAAAGACTGAGTTCTCATGGGGTTCAGAGCAGCGGACTGCATTCCTGGCTGCTAAAGAAGCTATTTTGCAGCATCAGGGATTAGGACCCATGAGACAAGGGGTACCATTTCAGCTGGATGTAGTGGAGTAGAATGGTACCATATCTTGGAGCCTATGGCAGCCAAATGAAAAGAAAGAACTGAGAGCAATACCCATTGGATTTTGGCCCAAACAACTGACAGGGGCACAGAAGAGATACACGCCCCTAGAGAAGTACCTGTTTGGGCCCTACACAACACTTCAACATATAGAGACCATTACAGTAAAGGACACAGTCACCATCCATACTGCATTACCAATAGCAGGATGGGTGAGAGATAATGGACTGACCACTAGGGCAGCTGTAGCCCAGAACCAGACACTGATGAAATGGAAGTGGTACCTTCAAGAAAGAGGGGGTATTGCAGCTAAGGATGTTAGAGACATTTCAAAACAGTTGGCAGGGCTTGTTACTTTTACCAGCACCCGGCCAGAAGAAGAAATTCCTGTGCTGCAGTCATCCCCCATTCAAGAGGCTATACCCTTTGAGTCTCTTCTTTTTTTTAAAAATAGATTTCACATTACAATTCATCACAGTCTTACAGTGTCTTTTTATAACATCCTAAATACTTCCATCAAACTGTTTTGCATTACCATTAATTAGTTCTTTAACTCAATGTGAGTTCTCTTTTTCTCCTTTTACCCCCACCCCCGGTCTAATTGTTATCCACCCCCCAACACAACCAAAAGGAAAAAAAAAAGCAAGCGAAGGTAAAGGATTTATAACTCATCTTCCCTACTCTATACTCTACCCTTCTGTTCTCAGACATGGACCACTTAGCAAATTTTACATGTCACCCTGATCCCTCTCTATACGCCAGATAAGGGGCCCATGTCTTCCTGTATCTCTCATCTTTCATCGCCAAAGTAAGATTTTCCATTTGTTGGATTTCTGCAATTCTAGCAAACCACTGTGCTCTAGTTGGAGGGATGTCCCTTTTCCACAGGACAGGAATACATGATAGGATACTTCTCAGCAAGAGTGGAAAGTGAGGCTACATAACATCAAACCTTCCAAAATATCAGTATATTTCCTCTCCTCCCTATTGATGTTCTTTGGGAGAGTGAGAAGTGGGTACAGGCAGGGGGCAAAGTGTTAGTCAGATATCCAGGCAAGAGCCACTTAGAGGAGAGATTTTAGCTGAAGGGCCTGGATCTACTGTTTATGTATTATTAGAAGGAACAGATAATCCACTTTGTTTGCTATTCCACAGGCTGTTTCTGATTTGATCCATAGGAAGACCAGAGAAAAGTGGTTACATGATGGAAAGGATGACAGAAGATTGCAAGAGCTGTGGAGAACAAGGCCTTTGATGTATTACAAGCCTGGACTTGTTTCTAAAGAACTTTAGAATTGACTTTCTAATGAACAATTAGTTAAAGACTGAAACACTTTCTCAATGACAGAAATATGGGAGGTGTTGCATTCAAGGAAAATGAATGTTTAGAATGAGTTTTCTTAGTAATGAAGTGATTTTCTGCATGGAGAAAGAAAAAATCTAGGGCGGAATGTGTTGCATTTGTTAAAATATGATTTTTTATATTAATCAGACATAACATTACACAATAGTGGTTGGTCATAGATTACTGTCAGGTTTTTTGGCTTGAGTAGAATTCTCAAACAAATGCTGTTTCATACAATGGGTACGTAGATACCATTGTTGTATTCAAATTGACAGTTTGAATAGGCTATTGTTTCTATAGCTACAGTAAAGAAGTAAAAGATTTACTTGTTTGAGATTCTTTCAGCTCTCAAACTGAAAGAATGACTGTTAGTCAGTTGCTATAGAAACAAGTTTGTAACCATTAACTTTTGGCAACAAACTAGTACAAATAAAAAGGGATGAGTAGAGACTGGCTGTAAGATCAGAAGCCACTCATGATACAAGAACAGTGCCTGATTTCCAGAAGAATTGTTGCCAATGGAGATCACGAACATATAGTAACAGAAGATAAGTAACCTTTAAGTGTATTTGTACTGTTATAGACCATAGGCTGTTCATTTGCTAGGCATTTTGCTTGTTATAGATATCTGTCAGCCTTGTATTGTATTCCTAAGATTGTAATAGTTTTGTATTTATAGCAACTTTGTATAGTAAAAGCATTGTAAAAATAGTAAAAGTACATTTACACACTGCAGAAGTCTTAGCTTCCTTGCTTATACCACAATAACCTTGCTAGATAGACGCAATCAAAAAAACATAAGCCTAAATAATAACTTGCCAAATCCACTTAGAAATAGTAGACTTTGATGCTGCTTGCCCCTTCCTGGGACCTTCTGGCAACACAAACAAAACATCAGTTTTCCGTATCTGAACAGTCGCTTTCAGATACACTTTGACTGCTCTCACTACATCAAGTAAGTGCAAAGATTTCTCCTGTGCAGAACTAGGTTCTGGAAAAAAAGGAAGGTAGGATAACATCTTTTCACCAAGCGATATACCACGTGCTGGGGTCCCCAATGAAAACTCACTCACCAGAAATCAGATCAATAAAAGCCTTGATTAATAGTAGTAAATCTGCATCAATATCCAAAGCGACCACCAGATGTCAGTATTATTCCCAGTAGTTCCAATAGGATATGTAGAAGAAACAAAAATGCTCACATAGCGTGATATTGCTAAACATCTTTGTTTGAACCATCCAAACATCCCCTTAAAACCATGCGTACCAAAATTTAATAAACAATAAATTTAAAAAACCTGTCAGGAGCGCTCCCTGTGTGTAACCACAGTCACACGCTTCCTGGTTCCTCGGTTGGTGGAGCGCATGCGTCACTTCCTGTGCGACACGTCCCTAACGTTTCGTCACTTCCTGGACTTCTTCTGAGGGCGCCCATTGACAGGGAGCGCTCCTGACAGGTTTTCACGACTGGAGGACGCAATCAGGCACAGTGCACTTTGTTATCTTTGCTTAATGTTTATTAAATTTTGGTACGCATGGTTTTAAGGGGATGTTTGGATGGTTCAAATAAAGATGTTTAGCAGTAACACGCTATGTGAGCATTTTTGTTTCTTCTACATATCCTATTGGAACTACTGGGAATAATACTGACATCTGGTGGTCGCTTTGGATATTGATGCAGATTTATTACTATTAATCAAGGCTTTTATTGATCTGATTTCTGGTGAGTGAGTTTTCATTGGGGACCCCAGCACGTGGTGTATCGCTTGGTGAAAGGATTACTACCCTCACAGAATACATCTTGATTATTTATTGGTGGGACTCTGGCTATCAGATCCGTGTTTGAACTTTCTGAAATAGATTAAGAAAGAGACCCTGTTTAATTGGGGTGCACAGCGCTGCTGCAATACTGAAGGGACACTTTATATATTTATATATTTATAATTGCGTATTTATATATTTATCTAATTTAATTGATTCATTATTGCCTATATACATGTTCTACTATTTAAGCAGCTGCTACTAGTCATATAATTATTTATGTGCCGCACATACACCGTTAGAATATTGTACTAAGCGCAGAGCATTGTTGTTTTTTTGGGACGGGCATATACAACATACATTCATTCAAGGATAACATCTTGATTCAGATGAAATCCTGCTACCACCTTAGGTAGAAAGGACGGGTGAGGTCACAACACTACCCTGTCCTTATGAACAATCAAATATGGCTCCTTACAGGAAAAGGCAGCCAGTTCTGACACTCTTCTAGCCAAAGAGATAGCTACCAGAAAAAACGATTTTCTTATCAAAAGGACCAATGGAATATGATGTATTGGTTCAAAAGGCAGATTTTGTAACACTGATAAGACTAGATTTAAATCCCATGGACACAAAGGGGATCTAGCTGGCTGATTTATACGCATTGCCCCTTGTATAAAGGCCCAGATTAGAGAATGTGAGGCAGGTGGTCTTGGAAAGAACACTGACAAGGCCGAGATTTGACCCTTGATAGTACTCAAGGCCAGTTTAATTTCTACCCCTAGCTGTAGAAAGGCAAGAATCCTACCTATGACATACTTCCGAGGATGCCATCTTTTGGATTCACACCAAGAGACATAAGATTTCCAGATTCTATAATAAATTACTTTAATCATATATACATATCAAAAATCGTGCAGGATGGAATACTGGTCCTTGTGAAAACAGGGCTGGGCGCAGTGGAAGAGGCCATGGGTCTCCTACCGCCATCTTTATGATCTCTGTATACCAGGATCTTCTGGGCCACACTGGGGCTACCAAAATTACTGGCTTCCCCTCCTGCTTGATTCTGCAAAGAAGACGCGGTATCAACTGAACTGGAGGGAACGCATAAATCAGTGAAAACTGATCCCACGGGACCACTAATGCATCTGTTCCGCATGCAAGTGGGTCCCTTGACATTGATACAAAGTTGATTAACTTCTTGTTGAACCTGGATGCTAATAGGTCCACATCCGAGGTGCCCCATTTCCGGCAAATCGCTTAAAAGACATCAGGGTGTAGAGACCATTCCCCTGGAAACAGCTGCTGGGGGCTTAAGAAATCTACCTGCCAATTCTCTATGCCCGGAATAAAAACTGCAGATATGCAAGGTGCATGCTTCTCTGCCCAAACCAGAATATTGTTCACTTCCCTCTGGGCTGCGTGACTTCTGGCGCCCCCTAGTGATTGATGTACGCTACTGCTGTAGCATTGTCGGATTGAATCCTGACGGGCCAATTCTGTAATCTGGACGTCCAGGCCCATAGAGCCAGATGTGCTGCCCGAATCTCTAGGATGTTGATGGGCAAGGTCTTCTCGACTTTGGACCACTTCCCTTGGACCGTAGCCTCCTCTAGGACTGCTCCCCAGCCTGACAGACTGGCATCCATCGTCACAATCTTCCAAGCAACCGGCATGAAGGATTTTCCCTTCTGCAAATTTTTGGCTGCCAACCACCAACTGAGGTTCTGATGGATTTCCGGGGTCAGACAGATTTGTAAGTCCAAGGCTTGGATCTTCTTGTTCCAAGCCGACAAGACCTTGTTTTGCAACAGTCTTGAATAGAATTGGGCATAGGGGACTGCGTCAAATGAAGCCATCATCTTCCTCAATAATCTCATGCATAGGCGAATGGAAGGACTTTTCTTCGCCCTGATCAGCTGGACCAGCTCCTTTATAGCAGTGATCTTTGATTGGGGCAAAAACACCTTTCTCTGGACTGTGTCTATGACCAGGCCCAGGTACTCCAGCCTTCTTACTGGCTGTAAGGCTGATTTCTTGAAGTTGAGGATCCACCCTGAGTGTCCCAGATATTTGACCGTGGTGGACACGCTCTGATTTAAGCGAGCCACCGACTGATCTACTAACAGCAGATCGTCTAGATATGCCATCACCGTTATACCCCGGGTCATCGCTTCTCGGCCTTTTGGCTAAGATCAAGTGTAGTATCTGTTCTTATCAGTTGCCAGGAGGTGGCGCTTGCTTCTGTCCCTAATCTACGGCGAGGTGGTATCAGGGATGGCGGAGGCTATGCAAAACCTGCTGGTGTAAAGTAACCTGGAGCGGTTCATAGCCGAAAGGGAAGCCTTCTGATGGGGATGGAGAACCATTGGGTCTGGCCAGAGGGTCGGGTCCCTGGCCTTCTGGCCTAGATTGGGGTAGCTCTAGCTCCGGTCAGTTTTTCTGGAGAGAACACTGGCTCCTCTTTCCCACCGGGGGAGCAGTTAGTATTTCCCGAATGTAATTAGGTAGGAGGGATGGGAGCAACGGTGAGGCCTGATTGTAAAGGGCTCTCACCAAGCTTCCAGAACTTCAGGCCTTCCTGGCTGGGGTGGAGGCTGCTGTGGTCTGGGTTGGTGGTCAGGGTTGCACGAAAAGTCAGTGGTGAATGTGGCCCTGAAGTGGCAGTTCAGGGGTGCCGTACAGTCACAGGGTTTTGGCACTTGATTTATGGCACCATGGTCACTTCACCACAACACATGTTTTTCGCACCTGCCTCTAGGGCCTAGCCTTTTGGCTAGGACCAGAGGAAATTTTTATTCCTGGCCGGAGGGCCGGCCATTGTATTACACAATGGTCACTTTTCACTCTCCCACTTCCTTCTGCTCACTTTCTTTTTATTTATGCCTGTGTTTGTCACTTTTTTGTATATTTTTGTTTGATGTGTATACACATTTGTCACTGTGTGATGAGTAGGGTGTGGGTCCTCGGGCCTGCTCTGAAAGTCTTGGGAGGGGGTGGACATAGGCCTTCTGGCTTGGTTCACCCTCTCTTATGGGGTCTTCCTTCGGGGGAGTCCCACCTAGTACTTGGGTGGGTCTGTTTCGGCAGACTTTTCAGAGAACGGGGGTCCGTCTGGTTTCGGCCAGATGGACCCAAGTGAAGTACCTCAGTCCCCGTCTGGAGCCTAATGCCCCGGGGGATCTGGGCAAGGTCCTCCCCTAGTGGAGGATCAGTGTAACACCCGTTGCACTTTTTTGTGTGTCACTCTTTATGTGTGTACACTTTTTTTGGCTCTAGGTGGAAGTTTTTGGGCGTTTTGCACTCCACTGGCTTTTCAAAAAAAAAAAACAATCACCGTTATACCCCGGGTCCTTAGCCTTGTCAGGAGTGGGGCTAGCACCTTTGTGAATACCCGAGGTGCAGAAGCCAAGGGTAGGGCCACAAATTGAAAATGGTGACTCTACCGCGAATCGTAAGAACTTTTGGTGAGCAAGAAAAATTTAGATATGCATCCCTGACGACTGACGTCAGAAATTCTTCCCCCTGTAGGGTGGAGACTACTGACCGGATTGACTCCATCCGGAAGAACAGATGTTTAGGAACTGGTTTAGGTCCTCGAGAACCAGTATAGGTCTGACATCCCCAATTGGTTTTGGCACTGTGAAGAGATTTGAATAAAATCCCGTACCCTGATCCCCTGTAGGAATCTCTACGATTACCCCATGAGACAGCAGGCGGTCCAGTGCCAGAAACAAAGCTCTCCTTTTTGTTAGATCTTTGGGCATGCTTGACCTTAGAAAATGGGATGGTGGAAACTCCTGAAACTCCAGTTTGTAGCCTAGGGATACTATGGAGATGACCCATTTATCTTGGATCTCTTCCTGCCAAATCTCTGAGAACTCTAGAAGCCTTCCCCCACCCGATCGAGCCAGGGAGCCCCTTCAAAGGGAGGCTTTGGGACTCTGCTTTGTAGGATTTTGTCCCCAGGGTTTTTTCGGCCCCTGGGCTTGCCCCTGAGGTTTACCTCAAAAACCTGACGGCGGAGGCCGTCGCGACTCCCTGGAGGCAGTTGTCCCTGGACCTGGAGAGGATGAACGTTTAAAAGAAGGACGTTTAGTCATCAACTGCTGAGTACATTAACTGCTGAGTACTAGTCCAGCAATATCTATATGTTGCAATTATCTGCTCAGCCTGATGCTTTAAGTAAATGTGTCCCTTTATAAAGTGCCTGCTTCCACTACCTTACAAGCCCCTGATGCTCCTGTGTATCACTGACTGCTCAGTCAGCAAGAGTGAGGCTTTTTAAAACTTTCAGCCACTCTGCGCCTGCACCGTTACGAACGTGCATGCCGAATCCACGTGCACGCCGGCTTGCGCTTTGGCTCCGACCCCTTGTTCCCCGCCGCTCTATTTAAGATACAGGTGCACGCGCGTGCCTCCTCCCTTTGGAGGGGAGCGATACAGGAGGAAGAGGATCTGTTTAGGGGGATTGCCTGGCCAATGGGCGATCCCCCTTCCCAATTCCCCCGATGGCTTATAGAGCGGAGGGGAACAGCTGACCATGACCAGAGCTGCAGCTGTACTGAGCATCTACACTGAGAGGCAAGGTAAGCATATCAGACGAGTGCTTTGAACTTTCACACCCTCTAGTGGTGAAATATAGGCATGACACCATTTACTTAAAAAAATATAAGAAATCCATAGGTTTCCTTTAGGATTGTCTTCACTTACCTTATCCTCACTGCAGGATACTGCTGAAGACCAGACAGACCCAATCTTCACCCATCACGGCGGGCCAAGTCATGATAGACCTTCAGGGACTGGGACCCCACTTACGGGTTCCTCTTTCCTGGACCCATATAGCACCCTGCCAGAAAAACTTTTAGGTATTTGGAAGAAAGACCAAAGTACTGAATCCCAGGGTCCAGCTCTCCAGGGAGAAGCATTACGGGCAAAACCTCATGTCTTCTTTCACCAGGCTCGGGTACAATTCTTTTGCCTCTTTTAAGGTACTTAAAATGGATCCGGAATGGATCCGGTGAATAACTCCTTGACCCATGAGGATCCTAGCGGAGCTTTTTCTTTAGAACTTCTTTACCATGACCAACACCTTAGACACTGGCGAAAAAACTGAGGTACTCCCTCTAATGGGAGGGGTTATATAGGGAGGGGGACTTCCTGTCTTGGGTGTGCCAGTGTCCATTACCTGAAGGTGGCCTATAACCAATGTAGTAATTACTGTGGCTCTGTGTCCGATTAAGAAAGTTTCACACTGGACTACTGCACAGATCTGGAAGAAATGCACATAGCACACCAAGATTCATTTACGAATACACGTGCCTCTTGCATACCTCCCAATTTTTTGAGATGGGAATGAGGAACGTCTATTAGCAAAAATATGTAGGTATAGGACCCCCCACACGCCCCCTCAAAGGAGAATTATACAAAAAAAATTACTAGTTAGGCACACAAGTGCTTTTTTTTTACCACTACTATTCCTTTACATTGGTCTTTGAAATTTAGAAATTGGATGCAAGATTTAGCACCGGGAAAGACAAATAGTGCATTTTATATACAACTATATAGATCAGACCAAAATGAGGGACAAGTGAGGAGGAAAGAGGAACAGAGGGACATTGCTCCAAATCATGGACATTATGGAGCTGTGCTCTTGTATTTATTATTATCTTGTATTTTTTATAATTATTATTTTATTATTATTTATTTATTACACAGGATTTATTCTGTTATCTAGACAATATATGCTAATCCTAAGTCAGCTTTAACTGTTCCGAAAACTTACAATATCAAACCTGTGCAATGTGCCTTCATTTACTACTTACATGCTGTTTGGGTTTGTAGACATGGACGATTTAATTCTTTTGGTGTAAAGTCCTCCTGTGACATAAAACTTAATAGCTTTTTTCCACAGTATGTAACCTGCAAAAACAAACAGTAATAAAAAAAGTGTGAAATGTTTGTAACTTGACAGATATTTTTTTTTATCTATACCTTTCACTGACATTGTACAAAATAGAGCACCTTGATAGCCTTTTACGGAAAGCTATATATTCTATAAGGATAATGTTATGTTAGTGCTGTTAGTGCTAGTTCACACCAGACATAGTTCCACTCAGTTCTGTGTGCTTTTTTTCTGTACAAAATGCATGCACAGTGTTTTCCATGCATTCCAATGGCTCTAGTTCACACCATGCAGTCACACGGAATACATGGAAAGCGCTGTGCATGCATTTTTAGTGCAGAATAAAAGCGAACGGAACTGAATCTGGTGTGAACTTGCCCTTTAGGCAAAAAAAACCTTCTTCCGGTTAAAGGTCAACTTTGTAATTGTCTTAGATGATGCAGGTATGGCTGAGCTAGCCCACGTAGGAGAGGCACCTTTCTCAAGCATTGTGGTGTTGAGAGTGCAGCTGTGGTGGTTTTACAGCAGCAAACTCTCCTGTGCTCTGCAAGGCCAAGGAAGATCAGGTCTCCCAGTGCAATCAACGGGCTCCACTTTCCCTGTGACACCTGTTCCTGCACTTTATCAGAAGCTCTTGATCAACAAAGTACAGAGGACAGCAGAACCATGTTGCTTGGACTAGGAGAGATGCAGTGGCGGCTGGTGTTTTTTTTTTGGGGGGGGGGAGGCAGCAAACAACCCCCCCCATCTAGGTGGCTGGTTGCGGGCTACAGGCAGGGGCTCGACGGGAGGACCCCATCTAGGTGGTGGGGTGCAGGCAGTGGCTCAGCTCCTTCAGCGGCTTCCTCCATGGCTTCCACTGTGCGTCTCCACTCTCTTCCTCCTAAGCACTAGGCGTCCAATAGGATCGCCTAACGTTGTGGCCAATTGGCGGGAAGGAAATTTTGTGTGAAAATAGCGAATATTCATTCGCTATCATCACACAACTGGCCTCTGGCTCTAATCATATGCTTCAAACCCCCCCCCCCATTGGAATCCATAGTCCAGTACCCTGTATGTAGATCAGCGGGCCGGACTCACGGATGGGGGGGTGGCGCCCCTAATGGATGGGCCTCCACTGGAGAGATGATCTCCCTGTGTACTCTGCAGTGCTGAGTTGTCAATGTAACAGTCCTGCTCTCAATTCATTTGCACATAAAAGCCACAGTTGTAACCATTATTCATAAATTTATGTAAATGAATGTTCCTATTTCATGTAAACCTATTAAAATAAATACATACAACTTTATCCTCTTGTTAACCCTAATTACTTTTTTATTAACCCTTTCATCACCTTCTTCCTTTAGCTTTTTTTACTACTTTTATCATACAGAAACTGCATTCATGTCTCAGAAACCATGAAATCAGGCTGAGACAGAAGTACGGTTAAATTAAACTTGTTTAATAATAAAAGTAAAAAGAACAAACGTAGTCAAAACATAGCCAAAGTTCAGTAACCAGAACGGATAGTCAGCCAAGTCAGAAGTCAGGGATCAATGTAGTGGAACAGCAAGCAGGATCTGGAGCCAGAAGGGATGTCAGCAAAGCAAGTCTTGAAGAGGATTGCAGGAGAGTTTCTGTGATGTGACCAAAGTGAAGGCAGAGCTCCTCTGAACTGGATGGCTTAAGTAGGCAGGACTGACAAGCAGGATATCATCAACAGCTGAGTAACTGTGGAGAGATAGGAGCTGGCAATTAGCCGACAGCTGAGCGGCCAGCTCAGAGAAGGAAGGGCTGAGCCCAGTCCTGACAGTACCCCCTCCTCAACGACCCCTCCTGCTTGGAGGACCACCAGGCTTGAAGGTAAAACGTCTATAGAAATCACGAAGGAGGACAGGGGCATGTACGTCTGAGGATGAGACCCAAGAGCGTTGCTCCAGACCATACCCTTTCCAATGCACCAGGTACTGTATGCACCCACGGAACTTACGGGACTCAACAATGGACTGTACTTCATATTCCTCATGGTTCTCAACCTGCACAGGGTGAGGACGTGGCACCAAGGTGTTAAAGCGGTTGCAGGCCAAAGGTTTTAATAAGGAGACATGAAATACATTCAAAACATGCATATTAGAAGGAAGGTCTAATGCGTAAGCCACTGGGTTAATCCTGCGAAGAATACGGAAAGGCCCAATAAACCAAGGTGCGAACTTCAGTGAGGGAACGCGAAGTAGGAGGTTGCGAGATAACAGCCAGACCCTGTCCCCAACCTGGTATGAAAGCGCAGGCAGGCATCTGCGGTCAGCATGGAGTCTGTACCTATCATTAGCATGTCGCAAAGCCTCCTGGACTTGTGCCCAAGTGGAACGAAGACCACAGGGGTGCTCCTCTAACGCAGGAATATTCCGCAGAACAAATGAGTCAGGCAACATGGAAGGTTGGAAACCATAATTCGCCATAAAAGGGGGGCAATTGGGAAGCAGAATTCATGGCACTGTTGTGAGCAAACTCTGCCCATGGTAATACGTCTGACCAGTTGTTATGATGGTCAGAAATATAGCTACGTAGGAATTGCTCCAAGGACTGATTGGCTCATTCTGCTGCCCCATTAGACTGCGGGTGATACGCAAAGGAGAAAGCAAGCTGAATTCCCAACTGTGCACAAAAGGATGCCAGAACCGGGACACAAACTGACCACCCCTGTCCGAGACAATCATCTTGGGTAGCCCATGTAAGCGAAAGATCTCCCGTGCAAAATTGGAAGCCAGTTCCTTAGAGGTGGGAAACTTCTTAAGTGGAATACAATGACACATCTTTGAGAACCGGTCAACCACCATAAGGATAGCTGTGTTGCCCTGTGAGTTGGGTAACTCCAAAATGAAATCAATAGAGAGGTGGGTCCAGGGCCTCTCTCCATTGGGTATGGGATGTAGGAGGCCCACTGAAAGGTGTCGTGGAGTCTTACTCTGAGCACACACGGAACAGGCAGCTATGAAGGCAGTTACATCAGCACGTAGACTAGGCCACCAGAATTGTTGGGAAATGGCCCAAAAGAGTTGATTCCTCCGGGGGTGGCCAGCAGCTTTGGGAGAATGGTAAGTCTGGAGCACGGCAGTACGGAGACTCTCTGGGACAAAGCAGCGGTCACAAGGTTTCTTAAGAGGAGCATGGACCTGAGCAGCAAGAATTTTGTCACCCAAAGGAGAAGTGAGACATAGCCAGAATACGATCAGGAGGAATCACAGGAACCGGAACTGACTCCAACTTGGAAGTGGAGGAAAATTGTCATGACAATGCGTCAGCCCTTAAATTCTCAGTACAGGGTAAGAATGAGACAATGTAATTGAAACTTGACAAGAAAAGAGCCCATCGCGCAATCTGGGAGAGAGGCTTTTAGCCTCAGACAAGAATGTGAGATTCTTATGGTCAGTAAGCATGAGAACCGACACAGTGGTACCTTCGAGGAGATGTCTCCATTCTTTCAGGGCTAAAATGATCGCCAATAGCTCTCTGTCACCAATCTCGTAATTGCACTCCGCATATTACAATTTCTTGAAAAAGTAGCCACAAGGATGCATAGTGCTCTCAGAGGTAGGGCGTTGAGACAGAAGGGCACCAACACCAGTCTCAGAAGCATCAACCTCAAAAAAACACGACCATCCGTAGACTGGTCTGAACATATGAGGAGCAGGCCATCTTCATGAGATACACCAGTCTATGGATGGTCGTGTTTTTTCGGTACAGCCACTAGAGGATTTCATACCGTTATGCCGCGTACACACGGTCGGACTTTTCGTCTACAAAAGTCCAACGGACGCTGACGGACTAAAGCTGGCTGGTAATCCGATCGTGTGTGGGCTTCTCCGGACTTTCAACGGACTTTTTTAGCCTCAAATCCGACGGACTTTAGATTTGAAACATGCTTCAAATCTTTACGTCGTAAGTACGACGGACCCCGAAATCCGCTCGTCTGTGTGCTAGTCCGACGGACAAAAACCCATGCTAGGGCAGCTATTGGCTACTGGCTATGAACTTCCTTATTTTAGTCCGGTGTACGTCATCACGTACGAATCCGTCGGACTTTTGTGTGGTCGTGTGTAGGCAAGTCCGTTCGTAACAAAGTCTGCCGCAAGTCCGCCGAAGGTACGTCGGAAGTCTGTCGGACAGGCTGTCGGACTTTTGTAGACGAAAAGTCCGACCGTGTGTACGCGGCATTAGTGTTTGTTTCCACCACACAAGCCTGTTTGACCCATTGAACGTAGGTTCTTTTGAGTTGAAATGCTCTGGTAAGCCTCCATATTATTGGGGGTGGTGTTTTTCATTTCAAGTTTGCACCTATCAAGATTTTTACACCAAGTTTTGTTTGGGACTTTTCACTTTATATTGATTTATTCTCTTTGTTGTTTATTCATAAGTTGTTGTTTACCCACTGGGCTCATTCAAACATTTTCTACATGTTTTTATACATGCAATCATTCCATTAGCGCTACACTTTTTGTCCTACATTTTTAATGCATATACCACATTTGCCGCGTTAGCTGCTTTCTTAGTTTTAGGCAGCGCAGAACTATTTTTTACACTATGAGTTTTGTTTGGGACTTTTCACTTTATATTGATTTATTCTCTTTGTTGTTTATTCATAAGTTGTTGTTTACCCACTGGGCTCATTGAAACATTTTCTATATGTTTTTATACATGCAATCATTCCATTAGCGCTACACTTTTTGTCCTACATTTTTAATGCATATACCACATTTGCCGCGTTAGCTGCTTTCTTAGTTTTAGGCAGCGCAGAACTATTTTTTACACTATGAGGTACTCATAATGGCCTGTTTTGGTAATAAACGCAGTTTTCCACTCGTTACCCTCCTTAATCCTCACGAGATTGCATACCCCTCTCAAATCAAGCTTTGTGAAAACCGTTGCTCCCTTGAGGTGGTCAAATAATTCTGTAATTAACAGAATCGGGTAGGCATTCTTAATCGTGAAACAATTGAGACCTCTATAATCAATACAAGGTCTCAGTTCACCACTCTTCTTCTTCACAAAGAAGAAGCCAGCACCAGCAGGAGACAAAGTATTTGCGGATGAAACCTTGAGAAAGTGCGTCTGCAATATACTCCTCCATGGCTTTATCCTCCAAGACCGACAAAGGGTAAACCCGGCCACGAGGGGGTATGGCACCAGGTTGAAAGTCAATTGTGCAATCATACGGCCGGTGTGGAGGCAAACTACCAGCTTGACCTTTTGTCAAAGGCATCACTAAAATCGCGGTACTCCTACAGCAGGGAGGAGAGTGAAGAGGTGCACAGGACCTTGGCTACCTTCTGGAAGCTTGTCTCACTGCATTGTGGTGACCAGGAGAGAACCTCAGCACGGCGCCTATCAAAAGAGGGGTTGTGCCTCTGTAACCAAGGATAACCAATAACCAGAGGAAACTTAGGTGAAGAAATAACTTGGAATTGGATTATCTTATGGTAAAGAGCCCCTACGGCCATGGACAATGGAACCGTCTCATGAGTCACATGGGCAGGCTGTAGAGGTCTCCCGTCAAGAGCCTCAATGGCAAGTGGAGTGTCACGCAGTGGAATCAAATGCTTCAATACAAAGGCAGCATCAATGAACAGGCCTGCAGCCCCAGAGTTGATTAGAGCCTGTATCTCGACGGACGACTCAGCCCAAGAAAAGGTAACTGAAACCAGGGGCTTATCCTTCTGGATAACTGGGGATGAAACAACGCCACCTAAGGTCTGTCCGTGACAGGACCTCAAGGTTCAGGCATTCCTTGGACAGGTAGGACAAGACTTCAAAAAATGCCCGCCTGGCCACAATAAAGGCACAATCTCTCCCTCCTCCTAAAGGTTCTCTCACCTGCAGAAAGACCCGTGAAACCCAAGTGCAAGGGTTCACCTTCATTGACCGACTCGGTACCAGGAGGCATGGGAGGTGAGGGAGGCACGGGTGGGACTGCAAAGCTCGGAGACAAACGTACAGGAGGCTACAGTAAGCGCTCCTTGAAAGAGAGTCTTTCTCTGAGTCTGGAGTCAATGAAGATGGCAAGCATGATCAACTTCTCCAGCTCAGTAGGTATATCTCGGGCTGCTATCTCATCCTTGATGGTATCCGAGAGACCATGAGAAAAAGCATTGCCAGAAACATTGATTAAGTGACTTTATAAAAGGAAAAAATCAAAGAATAAAATCTCTTTTTGGATAAGTTATAAGACATCTTGGTTGTGTACTTTTTCTCAATGAATATCTTTACTAAATCACAATAAATTAGCTACATCACAACAGCTCCCCCATCACATTTGGTTTCCCATAGATCAAAACATGCTGAGTGTAAGGTTCATTCACACCAGTAACATTGGTCTATGTTGGGCAGCACTGCCTAATGCAGTCCCAACACCAGATCAAGGCAAATTGCTTTATATCCTATGGCAGTGATGGCAAACCTTGGCACCCCAGATGTTTTGGAACTATATTTCCCATGATGCTCTGGTACTCTGCAGTATAGTGGAGCATCATGGGAAATGTAGTTTCAAAACATCTGGGGTGCCAAGGTTTGCCATCACTGTCCTATGGCTTCTGTTCACACCATCATGCTGCATTGGTTTGCACTGAAAAAAAGGCACTCATGTTGCATTTTTGTGCTGCAGGTTCTGGAGCACTTTAACCCCAGAAGGTTTTACCCCCTTCCTGACCAGGCCATTTTTTTTGCGATACGGCACTACGTTGTTTTAACTGACAATTGCGTGGTCGTGCGACACTGTACTCAAATAAAATCAATGTCTTTTTTTCCCCACAAATAGAGCTTTCTTTTGGTGGTATTTGATCACCTCTGTGGTTTTTATCTTTTGCGTTTTAGAGGGACTGCGAAATTGAGGCGGACAACTCTGACACGAAGTGACGCTTTTTGCTGTCCAGTGACACCAATACAGTGATCAGTGCTAAAAAAAATGCACTGTCACTGCATAAATGACACTGGCAGGTAAGGGGTTAACATCTGGGGCAATCAAAGGGTTATTTGTGTTCCCTGGGTGTCCTTGTTTACATAGGCAGATGGCCGTTCTCTCTCCCCAGAGAATGATCGCCGGTGACCGGTGGCCATCGCAGCCAGTGGACTTACTGATTGGCTCCCGCTGTGTCCAATCATAGGGGGAACGTGGCTCCTGTAGTGCACGTGCCCCAGAGCCGATGGAAGAAATCATATACAGTTATGTGATTTTGCGATTAAGGGCCCAGTATATGTACGTTGAAAACAAACTTTCTCCTGGCACCAGGCGCAGGGCCTAGTCAATGATGGCTTAATTGTTGCACATAGACTGTGGCGGTTCTTCAGGTGAGTGTCTTCACCTAGGGCTGTGGCACCTATTGGGAGTGAGCTGCTGGAGCCAACAAACATTTGTTTGTTTGTTGTAAAACAGAAGGGAGGATATTAATGTGTAATTAAAGGCAAAACCTTTTTTTAGTTTTGGATAGAGTGGAGAGGGATTAGAACACCTGTTGTGTTGAGTTTGATATAAATATATGTCTGTTTTATGATTTTTATTCTCAGACTTTACTGTACCGAATAATCGGTTTTGTAGTTTGTCTTATGCCGCGTACACACGGTCGGACTTTCTATCCTACTTGGTCCGGCACACTTTCAACCACGCCCCCTAAAACGTCACAGTCCCAGCATGCCCAAGGACTGTGACATCATATGGGGGCGGGGTCTCCGCCTATATAAGTCACAACGCAGCCCTCAGAGACCAGTCCAGCCGGAGAGAGCGTCGTGTCAACATCTGGGGGAAGAGAAGAGAAGAGAAGAGAAGACAAGAAGCCAAGAAGCCCAGAAGTCCGGACCTCCGCTGGCAATAGAGCTACATGAAGACAGCGGAGGGGCCGGCCGAAGACCTGCGACACCGGGAGAAGAGGCCGGAGAGCGGAGAAGAACCAACCGGATGCCGGGAGAAGATGAAGCGGAGGGACCCCCGAAGCCGGAAGAAGACCCCCGAAGCCGGAGGAAGATCCCCCCCCCGGAGCTGTTTAATAAAATATTTTAAAAACCTGTGTAGTGTGTTTTATTACTTACACTTTTTTCCTAGGTAAATGGGTAGGGGTACCATGTACCCCATACTCATTTACATAGGGTGGGGGGCCGGGATCTGGGGGCCCCCTTATTAAAGGGGGCTCCCAGATTCCGATAAGCCCCCGCCCGCAGACCCCGACAACCAACGGCCAGGGTTGTCGGGAAGAGGCCCTTGTCCTCATCAACATGGGGACAAGGTGCTTTGGGGGGGGGGCGCAGGGCGCCCCCCTCCACCAAAGCACCCACCCCCCATGTTGAGGGCATGCGGCCTGGTACGGTTCAGGAGGGGGGGGGCGCTCGCTCGTCCCCACCCCCTTTCCTGACCGGCCAGGCTGCGTGCTCGGATCGGGGTCTGGTATGGATTTTAGGGGGACCCCACGCCGTTTTTTCGGCGTAGCGGGGTTCCCTTTATAATCCATACCAGACCTAAGGGCCTGGTATGCCCCGCGCTCGCCGCAATAGGAAGATTTGTTTTTCCTATTGCAGCGAGCGCGAGATGCAATACCCTGCCCTCGTGTCGTATTTGGTCTGTCGGACCAGCCTACACACGAGCGGGCTTTCCGTCGGACCAGCACACACACGAGCGGACTTTCCGCCCGAAACTGAGTCCGACGGAAAGATTTGAAACTTTCTTCAAATCTAGGTCCGGCGGGCTTTTGGGAAGAAGTCCGCCGGAAAAGTCCGCCGCCGCCCACACACGGGCGGATTGTCCGGCACACTCTGGTCCGCCGGACCAAGTATGCTGGAAAGTCCGACCGTGTGTACGCGGCATTAGAAACAGAAATCAGGTTACATTTGAATGTTTGAATGGACTTCTCAAAAAAATTATACAAGCTGCCCTCAAACAATGGGAGCGTAGATATTATTGTATGTTGGGCTATGTAACTGAAACCAACAAGTCAAGTTAATCAATGGTTATTGGTTAACAATAGTTTGACCTTCTGAGATGTATGACCTATGGTATGTGTGATACCAAAGTGCCATCTCAGGGGGAGATGAGAATTTGCAGTATTACAAAAGGGGCCACGCCCATGTAGGGGTGGTAAACTCTCCAAATAAAATGGCAATGGCATAAGCTGATAGGGGGACTCTATAATGACTTAACACCAAGCAAGGTCTGTACAGCCAGAAGAAGCTATACCAGAGGACGCTTTTGCCTGATCTCCAGCAACTGCTTATAGATTAAGCCTGGGATCCTCGTTGCCTACGGAGATAATGAACCCCCTCTAACCTGAGGTAAAGCGGAGCTCCTACGAAAAGGGTAAGCTCCGCTTGTTTGCCCCCCCTCCTCAGGTGCCACATTTGGCACCATTCAGGGGGAGTGGGTACCTGTTTGACAGGTACCCATCCCCACTTCTGGGAGACCTTGTCACAGACCTTGCTGCAGGGAGTGCAGCCCCCTCCTCCTTTCCCCACTTCTGAGCCATTCAGAAAGCGCAGCGCGCTTGGCGCATGCACAGTAGGTAACTGGCTGTGAAGGCTTCACTGCCGGTTTCCCTTGTAACGAATGGCGGCAGCCGCACCCAAGAGCCGATTTGAAAATCGGTTGGGGTACCGACATCGCGGGACCCCTGGACAGGTAAGTGTCCTAATATTAAAAGTCAGCAGCTACAGTATTTGTAGCTGCTGACTTTTAATTTTTGGAGGGGGGGCTTGAGCTCCGCTTAAAGGAACTTTTAAGGGTATTTATGCTGTTTACAGACCATAGTTTCTGCTAAGTGACTAGCATTTTGCTTGTTATAGGTATATTTGGCAGTCTTGAATTTCTATAATTGTAATAGTTTTGTTTGTACAGCATTTTTCATTTAGCAAAAGCACATTAATACATTGCAGAGGTCTAAGCTTCCTTGCTTTATTACAATGTGACCTTACTAGACACCAAAGCAAAAGACCTGTCAGGTTTTATCCTTGCATGTGGCCCCCTCTAGGGAAATTCACCATCTCTATTTGCCCTGTTTAACGTTATCATCAAATAGTGGTAAAACTGATAGTGGAGTTGTGATTCATTTACATGCACAATGCATTTGTTGTTTTGGGTAGGAAACTGTTTTGGCTAAGTAGCTGGCGTTCTTTTTCAACCCCTGCCTGCCCACCTGCTGCAGTCTTTTACCTGGGTCTTAAGGCGGAGGGGTTAGGGGTTAGCATGGACTTCCCGATCACATGATCACTGTGATTGGCTGTCACAGCGGACACATGATTGGGTACCTGTCCCAATCATCATAACATGACTGCCAGATTGCTGTCCCTCTTGGGCACCCCCTCTCTCTGGGCTCACATTACTGCCTTCCTCTAGCTGGGTACCATCATCGGAGCCTTCAAAACGCTGGGCATCCTCCTGGAGCATGTACCCAACACTGTGGTCAAACAGTTCGGGGGACTCCTCAGGAGGACATGGTGGGGCTAGGGAAGGAGTGACTGATGCCATTGAGCCAAGGGAAGAGGCCGCGTTGGCTGCTGCTTTGCCAGACAAAGTACCCTGAGCCTGGGTGAGAGAGGATGAGGAGGATGAGGACGGCTTGGTCATCCACTCTACCAAGTCTTCCGCATGTTGCGGCTCAACACGGACAGCTGCCGCAAAAAGGAAAAGCGTGTTCCACGGCCACGTGCTGATGAGGATGCACCGTCTCCATGACCAGCACTGTTGCCTCTAGACACAGAGCCTGCTTGCCCTCTTTTATTGGCTTGTGACTGTCTGCCTCTCCTTGTTGGCCTTCCAGACATACTAATAGCCTGCAGTGAGATGTAGCTGCACAAAGCTGGGATGTATATATATATACTGATACTGCAGCTAGCAGAATCAACTGCCTGCCTGTAGTATTATTAGTATGAGAACACCAGCAATTGTCTTCAGGTAGCTTTAGGTGCACACTGTGCAGAGGACACAGTACACTAATAGGGCGTACACACGGTCGGACTTTGTTCGGACATTCCGACAACAAAATCCTAGGATTTTTTCCGACAGATGTTGCCTCAAACTTGTCTTGCATACACAAAAAGTTGTCGGAAAATCCGATCGTTCTAAACGCGGTGACGTAAAACACGTACGTCGGGACTATAAACGGGGCAGTGGCCAATAGCTTTCATCTCTTTATTTATTCTGAGCATGCGTGGCACTTTGTCCGTCGGATTTGTGTACACACGATTGGAATTTCCGACAACGGATTTTGTTGTCGGAAAATTTTATCTCCTGCTCTCCAACTTTGTGTGTCGGAAAATCCGATGGAAAATGTCCGATGGAGCCCACACACGGTCGGAATTTCCGACAACACGCTCCGAACGGATATTTTCCATCGGATTTTCCGACACACAAAGTTGGAGAGCAGGAGATAAAATTTTATATATAACTGTAAATACTGCAGCTGCCTGCCTGTGGTACTAATAAGATCAGAAGAACACCAGCAATTTTCTTCAGGTAGCTTTAGGTGCACACTGTGCAGAGGACACAGTACACTAACTGTAAATACTGCAGCTGCCTGCCTGTTGTACTAATAGGATCAGAAGAACACCACCAATTTTCTTCAGGTAGCTTTAGGTGCACACTGTGCAGAGGACACAGTACACTAACTGTAAATACTGCAGCTGCCTGCCTGTGGTACTAATAGGATTAGAAGAAGACCACCAATTTTCTTCAGGTAGCTTTAGGTGCACACTGTGCAGAAGACACAGTACACTAACTGTAAATACTGCAGCTGCCTGCCTGTGGTAATAATAGGATCAGAGCAACAGCAATTGTCTTTGGGTAGTTTTAGGTGCACACTGAGCAGAGGACACAGTACACTAACTGTAAATACTGCAGCTGCCTGCCTGTGGTATTAATAGGTTTAGAAGAACACCACCAATTTTCTTCAGGTAGCTTTAGGTGCACACTGTGCAGAGGACACAGTACACTAACTGTAAATACTGCAGCTGCTGCCTGTGGTACTAATAGGAACAGAAGAACACCAGCAATTTTCTTCAGGTAGCTTTAGGTGCACACTGTGCAGAGGACACAGTACACTAACTGTAAATACTGCAGCTGCCTGCCTGTGGTATTAATAGGATCAGAACAATAGCAATTGTCTTCAGGTAGCTTTAGGCGCACACTGTGCAGAGGATGCAGTACACTAACTGTAAATTCTGCAGCTGCCTGCCTGTGGTACTAATAGGATCACAAGAACACCACCAATTTTCTTCAGGTAGCTTTAGGTGCACACTGTGCAGAGGACACAGTACACTAACTGTAAATACTGCAGCTGCCTGCCTGTGGTATTAATAGGTTTAGAAGAACACCACCAATTTTCTTCAGGTAGCTTTAGGTGCACACTGTGCAGAGGACACAGTACACTAACTGTAAATACTGCAGCTGCCTGCCTGTGGTACTAATAGGAACAGAAGAACACCAGCAATTTTCTTCAGGTAGCTTTAGGTGCACACTGTGCAGAGGACACAGTACACTAACCGTAAATACTGCAGCTGCCTGCCTGTGGTATTAATAGGATCAGAAGAACACCAGCAATTTTCTTCAGGTAGCTTTAGGTGCACACTGTGCAGAGGACACAGTACACTAACCGTAAATACTGCAGCTGCCTGCCTGTGGTATTAATAGGATCAGAACAACAGCAATTGTCTTCAGGTAGCTTTAGGTGCACACTGTGCAGAGGACGCACTACACTAACTGTAAATACTGCAGCTGCCTGCCTGTGGTATTAATAGGATCAGAACAACAGCGATTGTCTTCAGGTAGCTTTAGGTGCACACTGTGCAGAGGACGCACTACACTAACTGTAAATACTGCAGCTGCCTGCCTGTGGTATTAATAGGATCAGAACAACAGCGATTGTCTTCAGGTAGCTTCAGGTGCACACTGTGTAGAGGACGCACTACACTAACTGTAAATACTGCAGCTGCCTGCCTGTGGTACTAATAGGATCAGAACACCACCAATTTTCTTCAGGTAGCTTTAGGTGCACACTGTGCAGAGGACACAGTACACTAACTGTAAATACTGCAGCTGCCTGCCTGTGGTATTAATAGGTTTAGAAGAACACCACCAATTTTCTTCAGGTAGCTTTAGGTGCACACTGTGCAGAGGACACAGTACACTAACTGTAAATACTGCAGATGCCTGCCTGTGGTATTAACAGGATCAGAACAACAGCAATTGTCTTCAGATAGCTTTAGGTGCACATTGTGCAGAGGACACAGTACACTAACTATAAATACTGTAGCTGCCTGCCTGTGGTACTAATAGGATCAGAACACCACCAATTTTCTTCAGGTAGCTTTAGGTGCACACTGTGCAGAGGACACAGTACACTAACTGTAAATACTGCAGCTGCCTGCCTGTGGTATTAATATAGGATCAGAAGAACACCACCAATTTTCTTCAGGTAGCTTTAGGTGCGCACTGTGCAGAGGACGCACTACACTAACTGTAAATGCTGTAGCTGCCTGCCTGTGGTATTAATAGGAGCAGAACAACAGCAATTGTCTCCAGGTAGCTTTAGGTGCACACTGTGCAGAGGACACACTACACTAACTGTAAATACTGCAGCTGCCTGCCTGTGGTACTAATAGGATCAGAAGAACACCAGCAATTTTCTTCAGGTAGCTTTAGGTGCACACTGTACAGAGGACACAGTACACTAACTGTAAATACTGTAGCTGCCTGCCTGTGGTACTAATAGGATCAGAAGAACACCAGCAATTTTCTTCAGGTAGCTGTAAATACTGTAAAAACACCTGCCTGCCGGTCAGTAGGAAGAGAATAACAGGAACGGATCTAGCTAAACTGAATATAGTATATATATATATATATATATATATATATATATATATATATATATATATATATATACAACACCTAGGATGCATATATATATATATATATATATATATATATATATACACAATACACTGTAAGTGCAGCTAACTGACTCGCCTGCCTACTCTTTCTAAATTAAATCAAATGACACTGTCTCTCTGTCTATCTCTCCGCCATCGCAACACACTACACAAGGCCGCCACGCAGGTGGCCTTATAAAGTGTGGGGCATGTACTAAACCCCCTGAGCCATAATTGGCCAAAGCCACCCTTGGCTTTGGCCAGTTACAGCTCTCTGTACAGACAGCGCTGTGATTGCCCAAGCATGCTTGTCATAGTGCATGCTTGACCAATCATCAGCCAGCAATGCACTGCGATGCCGCAGTGAATTATGGGCCGTGATGCACCACTCGAATTTGGCGCAAACGGCCCATAACGTTCGCAATTCAATGAAAGGTCGAACAGGCGATGTTCAAGTCGAACATGGGTTCGACTCGAACTCGAAGCTCATCCCTACTGAGGACCATGGCCTGGTACTAACATGCAGCAAAACCCATCTCCACCATCAGGAGCTCTGGTGAACACTGGTTAGTACTTAGGCTCCGCACCTTGAGTGAGCCTGCCACACCTACCAGGTTGACCTAATTGTATACCTATCCTGCTAGTCAATGGGAGTTTCTCTACTGCTATAGCTACTGGTCCCCGAAGCCTGACCCCTGACAACCCCCTTGGTTTCAAGCCAGCATCAAGTCTTACACTTGCATACTTTGCACCCTTGCACAAAGTCAGGGATTTTGTAGAATTAGAATCAGGTGTATGCTTAAACAATTATACCAAGCGGGTGCTAATGATCATCAATTTCATATGTAGGTTGATACACAGTCATTAACTGAAGCAGAAACAACTGTGTAGGAGGCTTGAAACTGAGTGAGGAACAGCCAAACACTGCTACTAAGGAAAGTTTGTGGAAGACAGTTTCATGTCCCAGGAAATACACCATGGCAAGACTGAGCACAGCAACAAGATAAAAGGTAATTATATTGCATCAGCAATGTCTCTCCCAGGCAAAGATTATCAGTCAAACTGGAGTTTTAAGATATGCCATTTAAGCTCTTATGAAGAGGCACAAAGAAACAGGAAACGCTGGGGACCGTAGATGCAGTGGTTGGCAAAGGAAACTTAATACAGCAGATGAAAGACACATCATTTTTCCCTTCATAGTTACATAGTAGGTAAGGTTGAATAAAGACAATAGTCCATCCAGTTCAACCTGTGTAGGTGTATGTGTGTCAGTGTCTATAATTATTTCCCATATCCCTATATGTTGTGTTCTTTAAGATGCACATCCAAGAGCCTTTTAAAAATATTCTTACTCCCCGCTGCCATCACCAATTGTGGAAAAGAACTCCACAGCCTTATTACCCTGACAGTGAAAAACCTCCTGCACAGTTTAAGGTTAAACCGCTTCTCCTCCAATCTCATTGTGTGGCCCTGTGTCCCCTTACACTCCCTGAGACTGAATAGTTTTTTCTTTCCCATGCTGGGATCACCATTGAGATATTTGTAAAATGCCTTCAAAATTGCAAGATGTCCCGCAGTGCCATCAGCACAGACCTGGCTGAAACCAGTGGAACCCAGGTATACCCATCTACTGTCTGGAGAAGTCTGGCCAGAAGTGGTTTTCATGGAGGAATTGCAGTCATAAACCCATACCTCCAATGTGATAACAAGGCTAAGCAACACAACTATGCATGAAAATATAGGAATTGGGGTGCAGAAAAATTGCAGGTGCTCTGGACTGATGAGTCAAAATTTGAAATATTTGGCTGTAGCAGGAGACAGTTTGTTCGTCGAAGGGCTGAATAATGAGTGTCTGCAAGCGAGCATGGTGGAAGTTAATTGCAAGTTTGGGGCTGCATTTCTGCAAATGGAGTTGGAGATTTGGTCAGGATTGATGGTGTCCTTAATGCTAAGTAATACAGGCAGATACTTATCCATCATACCATCAGGGAGGTGTGTGATTGGCGCCAAATTTATTCTGCAGCCGAACAACGACCCCGAACATATAGCCAATGTCATTAAGAACTATCTTCAACACAAAGAAGAACAAGGAGTCCTGGAAGTGATGATTTGGCCCCCACAGATCCCTGATCTCATCTCATCATTGACCCTGTCTGGGATTACATATTGCAGAAATATTTGAGGCAGCCTACATCGACAAAAGATCTGTTAGTTCTCCAAGATGTTTGGAAAAACCTACCCGATTCAAAAACTGTGTCCAAGTGTATCTGGGAGAACTGATGCTGTTTTCAAGGCATAGAGCCGTCACACCAAATATTGATTTAATTTGGATTTCTCTTCTGTTTATTTATTTTCCATTTTGTTAATTAATAAAAAAACTATTAAAGTACAATATATTTAAACCCTCACCTTGTAAAACAATCCCCCATTCAGTTTAAAATAGAAATGAAAGGCAAAACATTTATCTATACATATAAAAAACATTCTAAGTACCCTTTTTCCCCTTTTTATAAGTGACCACATACCCTCTGTTCTCAGCTGCATAAGGAGTTTAGAGAGGAGAAACAGCAGCACACTGATCTTCCCAGTGAATTGCTGTGCGGGGGGGGGGGTTGTCAGCAGAAGTCTAATCATTAGAGGAGAGCAGGTTTAGTTCCAGAATACAGCCAGAAAACTGACCACTCTGTGCTCTCATGCCTAGTGTGGTCAGTTTTTAATAGGAAAGGAGAATATGGAATCAGGAATATGTTAGGTTTACATGTTCTTTAACGCTTCTATTTCTGAAAGTATTCTTAACCGGTTCCGGACCAGCAGCCGCAGTTATACTGTGGCAGGTTGGCCCGGCTGCACGAATCATCGTAGCTATACGTCGCGTGCGTGCGGCCCCTAGGCGGCCGCGACGATCAGATTCGATCCAGAACCTATCAATCTCCAGGCCCAATGGTATCTGGCCTGGACCTGGTGATCGCTCCTGGCGAATGAGATCCTTCCCCTGCATGTGTAAGTGTAAACACAGCAGGGGAAGTGATGTCATCTCTCCTTGTGGAAGTCTTTTCGTTCCAAAGAGAGGAGAGAAGACATCTCAGAGTAAGTGTGCCAATACTACACTGACACCGTTCACGTAGGTACATTTGCCACCCCCGATCACCCCCTAGTTAACCCCTTCACCCCCTGTCACTGTGTCACCCAGTGCAGTGTTCATTTTTTTTTTTTTGATCACTGTACTTTTGTCATTAGTGACAAAAATCAGTTTTAGGGTACTTAGTGTAGGCCCAGATAGGGCTAGGGACCCCCCTAACCCCCCCTAATAAAGGTTTAACCCCTTGATCACCCCCTGCCACCAGTGATCACTGTATTAGTGTCACGGGTGATGCTGGTTAGCTAGTTAATTTTTTATAGCTTCAGGGCACTCGCCATATATTACCTAAATAAAAGTTTAACCCCCTGATCACCCGGCGGGTGATATCAATTAGGTTTTAGTGTCAGACAGGGTCTGCATCGCACCAGGCAGCGTCAGATTAGTGCCAGTAGTGCTAAAACCCACACACGCACCATACACCTCCCCAAGTAGTATAGTGTCTGAACGGATCGATATCTGATCTGATCAGACCTATACTAGCATCCCCAGAAGTTTAGGGTTCCCAAAAATGCAGTTTTAGCGGGATCAGCCCAGATACCTACTAGCACCTGCATTTAGCCCCTCTGCCCAGCCCAGCCCACCCCACCCAAGTGCAGTATCAATCAATCACTGTCATTTACAAAACACAACACATATAACTGCAGTGTTTGCAGAGTCAGGCCTGATCCCTGCAAACGCTAACAGTTTTTTGTAGCATTTTAAGCAGTCGCTGACAGTCAGGAGCTCTTTTTCCTGTGAGTTTCACTATTGTGCCAGTAAATTTGGAGACCAAAATGTCAAATCGAAGGTACAGTAGTGAAGAGGCCTACACGTTTCTTAGCATGACAGATAGTGAAGAGGAAGTCGCTCATCTGTCAGATTCAGGCTCAGAATACGAACCGGTAGACAGCAGCGGCACCCTGACAGATAGCTCTGACAATGGAGTTGTGGTCCCTGCCAAGGTCAGGCATACCCGACCCCATTCTTTTGTTGTCGTTGAGGTACAAGAACCGCAGGGCTCTCGTATGGAGCAGAGAGCCAGTACTAGTGCCGCTCATCCTTCTGGTGAACTGGCAAGCACCAGCGGTCTAGTACATCCTGGTCGTACATCCAGCACTGCAGTAACACTTGGTGATGTGGCAAGTCCCATAAGTCCCCCATACACTGGCCAACCCCAAATTTAGGTGGAAACAGTTGATTTTACAACACTTGATTTGTATTCGCTGTTTTTCACGGAAGACCTCTATAGATCTATTGTGGACCAAAGCAATTTGTATGCTGGTCAATTCATCGCCGCTAATCCCCAGTTGAGCCTTGCCAGAGATTGGAGACCTATTACAGTCTCCAAATTTAAGACCTTCCTGGGCCTATCCCTCCTCATGGGCATAACTTCATGAACAGGACATGATACGAACAGATCTTGCAGTTCATGCACTTCAATGATAATGAACTTTGTTGTCCTCGGGGTGACCCTGGATTTGATTGGCTCTACAAAATTCGGCCCCTCATAAACCACTTCGACCAACAGTTTGCAGCCTTGTTTACTCCCCATCAAGTTGTCTGCGTCGATGAGACCCTGATTAAGTTTTCTGGCCGCTTGTCTATCAAACAGTGTCTTCCCAGCAAGCGTGGCAGATATGGGGTCAAGATGTATAAGCTCTGTGACAGGGCAACAGGCTATACATATAGTTTTATGGTTTATGAGGGAAAACTGCCTACATAGGAAGTGCTGGTAAGATTGTGTGGGACTTGGTGTCACCCTTATTCGGAAAGGGGTACCACTTTTATGTGGACAATTATTACACGAGCTTGACACTTTTTAGTCACCTTTTTGATTATGGAATTGGCACATGTGGCACTGTGTGATCTAATAGCCGGGGCTACCCCCAATGGCTTGTAGAATCCCGACTTAGACGGGGGGAGAGAGCCTGCTTGAAGTGTAATCATTTGTTAGCAGTGAAGTGGAGGGATTCATTGAATGTTTTCATTCTGTCCTCCCTTCACGCAGATACGACAGTCCAAATTTCTACGGCCACTGGTGTTGTAGAGAAACCCCTCTGTGTCCACGAATACAACCTTAATATGGGAGGGGTGGACCTCACGACCAGTTGTTGGCGCCATACCTAATTGCCCATAAGGCCAGACGCTGGTACAAAAAAGTGTCTGTATACTTATTTCAGAAGGCTCTGCTGAACGCTACAAAGCTTCAGGACAGACTGGATCCTTCCTCAAATTCCAGGAAGAGATCGTCACAGCCCTATTCTAATGGTGGGTATACCCACTGATCAATCTCTTTTTTTCGTTCAGCCCACAGGCTACATGAAAAAACGAACATTACAATGTATGCCCAACAAGGACCAGCGACGTATGCCCAACAAGGACCAGGTTTAGGTATCATCTTGGTGTTATTCTCTTCAGCCAGCGGTCGGCTTTCATGTAAAAGCAATGCTAGCTGCTAATTAGCCTCTAGACTGCTTTTACAAGCAGTGGGAGGGAACGTTCCCCCCCTCCTACTGTCTTCCATGGTTTTCTCGGGCTCTCCTGTCCCAACAGGGAACCCGAAAATGCAACCAGTGGTTTCGCCAGCTGACCATACAGTTGATCAGGGACCAGAATGGCTCCAATCATCTCTATGGCATAAGAAACCGGAAGCTACGAGCATTTCATGACTTAGGTTTTGCCAGATATAAACAGCGCCATTGGTAAATTGGCAAAGCATTTTATCGGTCTGGTGTCATATGTAAACAGCAATTGCACCATGCATGTGAGGTATCACCGCGAAGGTCAGATCGAGGGCAGTCATTTTAGCAGTAGACCTTCTCTGTAAATCTAAAATGGTAACCTGTAAAGGCTTTTAAAGTTTTTTAAAAATGTATGTAGTTTGTGCGCAAATTTAAAGCATGTCGTGTTTGGCATCCATGTACTCAGCATAAGATCATCTTTTTTATCTCATCAAACATTTGGGCAATATAGTGTGTTTTAGTGCATTAAAGTTTAAAAAAGTGTGTTTTTTCCAAAAAAATTGCGTTTGAAAAATCGCTGTGCAAATACCGTGTGAAAAAAAAATTGTAACACCCACCATTTTAATCTGTAGGGCCTTTGCTTTTAAAAAAATATATAATGTTTGAGGGTTCAAAGTAATTTTCTTGCAAAAAAATTTTTTTTTCATGTAAACAGTGTCTTAAAGGGCTTTGTCTTGCGGTTAGAAGTGTGGGTGATGTGTGACATAAGCTTCTAATTGTTGTGCATAAAATGCCAGGACAGTTCACCCTCCCCCCCCCCATGACCCCTTTTTGGAAAGTAGACACCCCAAGCTATTTGCTGATAGGCATGTTGAGTCCATGGAAAATTTTATATTTTGCCATAAGTTGCGGGAAAATGAAATTTTTTTTTTTTTTTGCACAAAGTCGTCACTAAGTGATATATTGCTCAAACATGCCATGAGCATATGTGAAATTACATGCCAAAATACATTCTGGTGCTTCTTCTGAGTATGGAGATACCACATGTGTGAGACTTTTTGGGAGCCTAGTCGTGTACAGGACCCCAAAAACCAAGCTCCGCCTTCAGGCTTTCTAAGGGCGTAAAATGGTGATTTCACTTCCTACATATCACAGTTTCGGAGGCCATGAAATGTCAAGATAGCACAAAACCCCCCCAAATGACCCCATTTTGGAAAAAAGACACTTCAAGCTATATGCTGTGCTGAGAGGCATGTTGAGTCCATGGAATATTTTATATTTTGCCACAAGTTTCAGGAAAATTATTTTTTATTTATTTTTTTTTACAGAAAGTTGTCAATAAACGATATATTGCTCAAACATGCCATGAGCATATGTGAAATTGCACCCCAAAATACATTCTGTTGCTTCTCCTGAGTACAGGGATACCACATGCGTGAGACTTTTTGGGAGCCTCACCATGTACAGGACCCCGAAAACTAAATTTTTGATTTCACTCCTCACTGCCTATCAGTTTCAGAGGCAATAAAATGCCCAGATAGCACAACCCCCATCCAAATTACTCCATTTTGGAAAGTAGATACCCCAAGCTATTTGCTGAGATGTATGTTGAGTATTTTTCAGTTCTCGCTTTTTGTCACAAAGTTTTGAAAATTGAAAAAAGAAAATAAAAAAATTCTTTTCTTTCTTCATTTTCAAAAACAAATGAGAGCTGCAAAATACTCACCATGACTCTTAGCAAATACCTTGGGGTGTCTACTTTCCAAAATGGGGTAATTTGGGGGGGGGGGTTGTGCTATCTGGACATTTTTTGGACCTCCGTAACCGTGATAAGTAGTGAGGAGTAAAATCACCATTTTACGCCCTTAGAAAGCCTGAAGGCGGTGATTGGTTTTCGGGGTCCTGTACATGGCTAGGCTCACATATGTGGTATCCCCATACTCAGGAGACGCAGCAGAATGTATTTTGGGGTGTAATTCCACATATAACCATGGAATGTTTGAGCAATATATCATTTAGTGACAACTTTGTGCAAAAAAAAAAAATAATAATAAAAAAAAAAAATTGTAATTTTCCCGCATTTTGTGGCAAAATATAAAATATTCCATAGCTCAACATGCCTCTCAGCAAATAGTTTGGGGTGTCTACTTTACAAAATTGGGTCATTTCATTACGTTTTTGGGGTCCTGTACACAGCTAGGCTCCCAAAAGGTCTCACACATGTGGTATCCCCATACTCAGGAGAAGCAGCAGAATGTATTTTGGGGTGTAATTCTACATATGCCCGTGGCATGTTTGAGCAATATATCATTTAGTGACAACTTTGTGCAAAAAAAAAAAAAAAAAGTTTGTAATATTTCCCGCAACTTGTGGCAAAATATAAATATTCCATAGACTCAACATGCCTCTCAACAAATAGCTTGGGGTGTCTAATTTCCAAAATGGGGTCATTTGGGGGGGGGGGGTTTGTGCTATCTTGGCATTTTACGGCCTTTGAAACTGTGATAGGTAGTGAGGGGTGATATCAAAAATTTACGCCCTTAGAAAGCCTGAAGGCGGTGATTGGTTTTCGGGGTTCTGTACACGGCTAATCTTCCAAAAAGTCTCAGACATGTGGTATCCCCGCAGCAGAATGTATTTTGGGGTGTAAGTCCACATATGCCCATGGCAGTCATAAACTAAAAGCTGCGTAAATTCCAGAAATTGTACCATAGTTTGTAGACGCTATAACTTTTGCGCAAACCTATAAATATACGCTTATTGACAATTTTTTTTACCAAAGACATGTGGCTGAATACATTCTGGCCTAAATGTATGACTAAAGTTGAGTTGATTGGATTTTTCTTCTAACAAAAAGTAGAAAATATCATCTTTTTTCAAAATTTTCGGCCTTCTTCCGTTTATATCGCAAAAAATAAAAATCGCAGAGGCAATCAAATACCATCAAAAGAAAGCTCTATTTGTGGGGAAAAAAAGGCCGCAAATTTTGTTTGGGTACAACATTGCAGCGTGTAGCTGGCCTGCTAAGACCTGTCCTAGGTTGCTAATCTGACTTACATGCATATACAGCTAGACCTGCTAATAACTTAAATACAGTTTATATGCTCACATGTGAGAGATAAAAGCAGAGTTATTTACTGTGACTTTATATACAGATGTCATATAACAGTTGTATATTGTGTTCACAGAAGCAAACGAGAAACATTTGCCTTTTAAGATTCATTATTTGACAGTAAAGGTAAGCTCAAAGACACAACAGAATTGAATTAACAAGGGTTGTGGCGCTTCCTATGGGGTAATAGATGGGAGGGGTGGTTACCCAGATGGTTTCCCTCAATAGATCCCAATAGAGGTACCTGGTACCTACCAGGGAAAAAACTTAGTTACCGTAAGGGTATATATGTCTGTGCCTACACACATACACATATATATCCACATGCACCCGTGTGTATCAGCAGATATAAATAAATAAATAGATAGGTAATGTCTTCAAGGGGTCTGGCCTGAGGCCCCTAATACTGTGGTAAATCTGCACCATATACCACCACTAGGTGAAAATATCTATACCATATATACGTAAACCTTATATGCTCTACTGATCCAAAATAATTCAAACCATCAAAATAAACCTCTGCTCCCCGTGCAGAAAAAGCATGTGTAAATATGAGTAAAAAGACATTACATATTATATCAAAATAGTGCAAATAAACGTATTATAATCAAATAAGTCCAAAGAAAACCAAGGTTAACAATTTTGCAGTGATTATAGTCCTTAAAGTGAAAAAACTTATGTGAAAAAACTTTTTTGTGAAAAAACTTGTTCAGATCCAATGTTTCAACAATTTCGTGACTTGAGTGCTCTCGGATAATTCCTGTGACTTTTGTGCACCCCCTTGCGGGTCCCCACTCACCAGATCCAACAGCCCCAAAAAGGGGCGACCAGCATAAGATGTCTCAATCACGGTCTCCTCTCCGCGGCAGTTATGCGGGCTCCTCAAGGTGGTTTCCGTGCCGTTGATTTTCCCAATGGATTCCTCCAACCTCAGATGGAACAGGTTGCAAGGGGAGTTGCGATCCCAATATTCTCTCCCCCACCTTCCTACCGAGCATCCAGATAGTTTCCTACTATTGGGTTCAATGTTCGCAGTGGCTCCCTCATAGAAAGAAAAAATAGGAAGCTCCCATGGTGTAGTATATATAAAAAGCTTTTATTCAAAAAACTCCATCAGCTTACAGCGGAGTAAAAAATAATATTAAAAATAAATAAATAACCATAAAATTAACTAAATGAAATAACCAGTGGGTAAAAACAAATTAGCTAACTCAGGAATGACCCTGAGAACAGACCCGTAGCGGTAAAAAGTGCGTGCCGCTGGTTAGAGCTGTTTGCGCTCCACCTGCGTTCCAGCTAGGGTCCGTACCCGGAAGTGACGTAGCGTGCGTGGCGTCGTTGTACACGTTTCGTCATAGGACGTCTTCAGCAACGATGCCAGCACGCCACGCGCTACGTCCATTAGTAGGGAGCCGTCAAGCTAGATCCGCCCCATATTTCTGACAGTCCAATCCAAACGTAACAAGGCGGAGTGACACTCCCACCTTGTCTGGAGTGTCAGCAGAGGTGATCATACTGCTTTTCTCGTAATTAGCCCAGCTACTAGCATTACAAACTATATTGCCATCCTGTATTTTACACATTGTCCCTAGGGCAAATAAGTAGTGAAAATCCATTAACTTAGGCCAATCCATTAACTTAGGACAAATAAATAAATGATGAAAAATCTAGCCCAGATAAAAATAAAAAATAAATAAAAATAAAAATAAATGCCCAGAGGGACTATATATGAAAAAAAGAGAGAAAGTATTGACGTTTATTATGGACCATATATGTAAAGGAGAAAAGGAACCTTTCCATAGACTTAAGTTAGCCTTAATCTCAACCACTTTCTATACTCCCCCTATGCCCTCATATTGTATCATCAAGCGATCAACCTAATATGAGTCCTACTGGGGGAAAAAAGGGAAAGTGTTTGACCAATATTTCCCTGATTATAACTCATCAAGGGGCTTAAGCACTTTCCCAGTGCCTAAACTTATAGGGAGTATTTTTGAGCCCCATTTTTTAAACCTAAGAGAGGTCCTTGGGGGTAATATTACCCATATTGTTACAGATCGAAACTAACAACAGTAATTCTAATAAAAACATACAGAAATTATCTGTGTTCCAAAATTAGGGAGTTCGGGCTTTTTGGAGTCTTTGCCATTAGGCCTAATCAATTCTAGAAAGAGGTTTGGGGTCACCCCCATATTCTTGGTGTGGGTGATCAGGGGGCTAGATGACCACTACCTAACAACTTAAGTCCATGAAGGAAACAGCAATAGGTGAGAATGTTGCCATGTTTAAATATGTGTACCCCTGTATCTTACGGGTTGGCCAGAAAACAGTTTAAATCGATATCCAGGTTGAGGCCCCTGGGAGCAAGGGACATCAACCTGTATATCCATGCAGTTTCATTTTGTGATATGAGTGTGGTTTTATTACCCCCTCGCCAGTGATCCCTCACACAGTCAATCCCATAAAAGATCATTCCTGTGGGGTCCCGGTTGTGTACTGTGTCAAAGTGGCGGGAAAGATGGTGTTTTGGGAACCCTTTTTTGATGTTTTTAATGTGTTCCCGTATTCTCACATAAAGGGGTCGGGTGGTTCTGCCCACATATTGCATTTGGCACGGGCACTCGATGACATAGGTCACGTGCGTACTCTGACATGTGATGAGTTCCCTGATCTGGTATTGTTTGTGGTCTGATCTTGATTTGAAAGTTTCCCTTTTCCGGGGTTGTTTTTTGGTGACCCTGCATGGTAGGCATTTTTGGCACTTATAAAACCCTTTCATGTCTGGAAAAATCCGAGTCGTCTTAGGGGAATTAATAACATTGTGTACTAAAAGATGTCGTAAATTGGGCGCTTTTCGGTATACTATCTTGGGTTTCTTGGGTAATATACCTACTAGTGTTCTGTCCTCTTTTAAGATAGGCCAGTACTTCTTCAGGATCTCCTCGAATTCTTTATATTGAGAATTGAACCCTGTAATAAACGTCAGTTCTACGTTATTTTTCTTCCTTTTAGATTTTGTTAATAAATTCTTGCGGTCTAGATTTGCTATATCCCCCTTCAGCTTATTCAACGAATCTAGGTTATATCCTTTTTCATGGAACCGCTCCACCAGGATGCTTGCTTGTTCCAAATAATCATCCATGGTTGCGCAGTTCCTCCTTAATCTCGTTAGCTGGCCTTTGGGGATGTTACCCTTCCACTGGGGGTGATGACAACTGTTAATAGGGATGTACCCGTTTCTGTCGGTTGCCTTAAAGAAGGTCTTCGTACACAGGCCATCATTCTTCTTGAATATTTCAAGGTCAAGGTATTCAATCCTTTGGGGGTCCCATTTCCCTGTGAAGGTTAAACCATATCTATTATTGTTCAGCTCTTGCAGGAAATTTTCAAAGGTCTCAGATGTTCCTTCCCAGAATATGATTAAGTCGTCTATGTACCTCCGGTACAGTTTCACTTGTGGTATATCCCTAGCGTAGATGTATTCCTCTTCCCACATGTTCATGAGTAAGTTGGCCACACTAGGTGCGTACCTTGCGCCCATAGCGACTCCCTTGGTTTGGACGTAATAGTTTTGGTCATACCAAAAATAATTACAGGACATCGCTAACTCCAGGCCTTCAAGTATGAAGTCTATCTGTTCTTGCCTCATGCTGGTAAGCTCATGGAGAGCTTTTTCCACACCCAACAAGCCATCCTGTTGTGCAATGCTAGTGTATAACGAATTCACGTCAATAGTGGCTAGCAAGTAATTTTGTGTCCCATCTATTTGCTGTAGTTCTTCTAAAAGTTGGGCACTATCACGTAGATAAGATTTTCCCTTCTTAACAAGTGGTTTGAGGAATACGTCTAGATACTCTCCCAACCTGGAAAACACTGAATTAATACCACTAATTATAGGTCTTCCAGGTGGTTTATGTAATCGTTTGTGAATTTTAGGTGTATAATAAATCACCGGAGTTTTCGTGGAACTTGAAACCAAATATTCTGCTTCTTTAGTGTTTAGGATCCCAATCTGTTTTCCTTTGTTTACATAAGCTCTCAGTTTCTTTTCATACGTACGTTTAGGGTTCTTCCTAAGTTTGTTATAGGTGTTTTCTACCTGAAGCAGGTTCCCCATCTCCTCTTCATAATCTTTCTTATTTAGTATTACTAGCCCTCCCCCTTTATCTGCGGGTCTTATGACCACCTCCTTTCTTTTACTCAAGGACTTTATTGTTTTCCAGACATTTCTTGTTTTGTGATTGTTCCGTTTTTCTAGCTTCCTCAGGTCGTCTTCCACCATTTTTTGGAATGCTTCCATGCATTGGTTCCCAGATGTTTTAGGGTTAAAGATGGAGTTGTTTTTCAACCTTGTTTGCTCGTATATTGCTTCTCTCCTAATTCTTGTATCAGTTTTTGTTAGGAAATGTTTTTTAAGGTTGAGCTTCCTCATAAACTTTTTCAGATCAATATATGTTTCGAATTTATCCAGATGTTTTACAGGGGCAAATTTGAGTCCTAAATCAAGAATTTTCATCTCATCTTCAGAAAATTGGACATCACTAAGGTTAAAAATACCCTTCCCTAATATTCTCGTCTTCGCTTTCTTCTTCCCTCCTCTGTTTCCTCTGGTCGTCTTCTTCTTTCTTCGGGTTCCATCCCGTGTCCTCCGTACCTCCTGAAGTGCTCCTGTTCCCTGTATGTTTGGTTCACTTCCCTCATTCTGTCTTGGTCTTCTCGGGGGTCTCCTTGCCCCATATATGGTCCTCTCCAATCGGGGTTCCTGTAGGGGGGCCTTGCCCTCCATCTCCCTGGTGGTTTGTCTCTCCCCCAACGCCTGGGAAAATCCCTATGGGGTCCTCTATTTCTTCTATATTGTGATCCTGGGGTTTCTTCATAGTTGTTTCTGTATTGGGCCCTCGCATTTTCCCTTAATGGGGAGTATCTATTTCTTGTGGGTATATTGTACCCAGGTGTTTGAGGGGCTCTGTGTTCGTGTCTTTCTTGGTGATTACCACTGTGAATTCTGTATTCGAGGCCTCAGGCCAGACCCCTTGAAGACATTACCTATCTATTTATTTATTTATATCTGCTGATACACACGGGTGCATGTGGATATATATGTGTATGTGTGTAGGCACAGACATATATACCCTTACGGTAACTAAGTTTTTTCCCTGGTAGGTACCAGGTACCTCTATTGGGATCTATTGAGGGAAACCATCTGGGTAACCACCCCTCCCATCTATTACCCCATAGGAAGCGCCACAACCCTTGTTAATATAATTCTAGTTAGTAGAGAATCCCTAGGGAAGCTCTTTTAAGGGAGGCAGCACACCTACATTACTGTTCTAAGCGCAGCTCTTTGTATTCAATTCTATACAACAGAATTGAAGCCAGAAAGCATAGAGTTAAGCCTTTGTGACTCTCAGGAGTTTTGGCCAGTCACAGCCAATCTCACACTGAGCAAGAGTCTTGGCCAATCACAGCCAGCCTTACTATTATTTTGTCTGGAAATTACCCAGCACATTGCTAGATCTCACTACATCAGAGAGAGTGGACCTGAACAGATTGCAGATCCAGCCAGAGTTCAGTTTTATGGAAGCAAGTGGCCAAAATAGGTATTTAATACAGTTATATATGTTATTATTGTTAAATAATGTGATTAGAACTGTATACTGAACTAGTTATGTGTTCACTTATAGTTCCACCAAACAAACGTTCAAACAAATGTCTAAACAAACGTTCAAACAAGCAAACAAACATTCAAACATCATCGCAAACCTTCAAACAAGCGTGCAAACTGCAAATTGCAATATCAGACAAGTAAAACTATTTCTTAAGCTTCAGATATACCTCTCAGAGAGATCATAAAGTGTCTAAGGTATTTTAAAGTGAAAGTACAGATACTGAAGAGAGAAATACATCTACCATTTTATGTAGAATGACAGGATCAAACAGTTGAACCGCCATTTTGTTATACTTTATTCAGCACATGTTTGTACATGCACTGCCTGCTGCTAAATTGTCAGTGTTATATATGAATAAAAGCTGAAGTTAATAAAGAAGATATCATAGAGGTTTGGTGTGCTGTTTAAACCTACTGCTTCCATAAAACGGTGCTAGAGGAATTATAAAGTAAGAGATAGTCTTGTTTGGACTAAAAGGTCAGAGATTAAAATTCTAATGCCACAGCGCATAAGGCACTTCATAGTGCTGCGCCTGCCATACAGCGCAATTACCAGTTAAAGCAGCGCAGTGCCCAATTGTAAAAAGTGCTCTGGTCATTGAGCAGCCTAATCTTCCGGGGCTGAAGTGGTTATTATACAGTTTTATTTTCACACCTGCTTACATTTTTTGCACAGTGTATATGTGGTATGTGTAGTACTGTACTCCAGAATACAATGCAAATAAATATTTTCAAAACTGAAATGATCTAGTATGGTAATTCCCAAACTGTGGTATGCATTTTTATCCCTTCATTTATGCATGTTCGTAGTAGGCTACTACGTCTATTATCATTTCCTTTACTTATAAAGTGTCAACATATTAGTAAGTGCTTTTACAGAGTACATAGTACCATTCTATTCCAAAGTTTTTAGCTGAAGTTAATGCATGTCACAATTCCTCAATGAGCCTGCTACTTCTTTAGTGTTCAATTTGGAAAGACCCTGATTAACCTGCCCATATAATATGAGTGTGTGAGAAAGCTGGAACCCATGCAAATTTAATGATATATCTAAAATTGATTCTCTCTCTTTTTCTTTCTCTCTCTCTCTCTCTCTCAAGAAAGAGAGCGAGAGTGAGAGAGAGAGAGAGACAACAGGAGGCACATCTAACATTTAGTATAAAAGAGCATGTTTACATTCAAGTAAGGAATATGTCACTGGAGTGTACATACTCTCTAAGAGCCCTTTCACACCGGGCCGCCCATAGTGTCGGCGGTAAAACGCGCTATTTTTGGCTGCGTTTTACCGTCGGATTAGTGGCGCATTTCGGCGCTTTTACCCCCCACTAGCGGCCGAGAAAGGGTTAAAACCGCCCGCAATGTGCTGCAATAGCGGCGTTTTGCCGGCGGTATACCAGCGCTGCCCCATTGATTTCAGTGGGGAGCAACGGTGGAGGAGCGGTAAACACACCGCTCCTTCACCGATCCAAAGAAGCTGCTGGCAGGACTTTTTTGCCTGTCCTGCCAGCGCAGCGCTCCGGTGTGAAAGCCCTCGGGCTTTCACACTGGAGACAATGCTGCAGCTGTTTGAGGGCGGATTACAGGCGCTATTTTTAACGCTATAGCGCCTGCAAAACACCCTCAGTGTGAAAGGGGTCTAAAAGTGAACATATTTTCTCAGGGCTAGGCACTTTATAATAAGGTAACCATGAGGCAGTCTATCACCAGATGTTAGGCCTCGTGCACAAGGATGTTTTGCTAACTCTCCTAGACTCCTCTCTTCCTGGCAGCAGAGTTTTGACAGAAAAAATGTTTGACACTTGTAAACTTGTATAACGCATTTAGGCAAGTGAAGTGCTTGGACGCTAATTAATTTCATGAATTACGCTAAATAATATTTATTCTGGCCATTGAAATAAATTAATGTTCAAGCCCTAAACATGTCTAATCTGGCTCAAATTTCATCCAGTTCCTGCTAAATCGGCCAAAATTTGAGCCCTGGGTTGTCCTGTCAGCACCACCTGGCTTCGCAAAAGTAAACTGAAGAATAAGATGTATTCAATCTTTAGGCGTTCAGACAGACACTGGTGCTGTGGCTGTCTGAATACAATAACAGGCAGGGAAGATTTTCCTCTATCCATGCTGCTTAACATGGATTGGGGGGTAGACTGATTTCTACTGTTCAATCCATGGGGCTGAACAAGAGAAATCTACACATGTATGGCTAGTTTTAGAGTTCTGCACTTATGAAAGCACTGACCAAGTGTAAATTCTACAGTAGTGTATGTTTTCGATTTGTATTAAAACATATTACATACTTATTACATGCTTATTAATTTCCTACTACAATACTTACTACAATAAAATGTTTACTGATAACCATTTTTTATACCTACCTTATTTTCCACATATTTCCAAGTTACTGAAATGTTATTTCCTAGAAGAGCCTTTATCCAGGAAGCTACATCTTGGTGGATTTCCCCAGAACGATCTCTAATATGGCCATCGGGCAGAAGGGTGGCTTTGTGGCTGTAGTCCTACAGCAAATGGGTACCAATGAAAGCAACAGAATAGATATGAAGTCTACACACTTACACAATCATACAAGATGATCTCCACAACATTTCATCAGTTAGCATTACACTAAAACAAAGTAGACACAGATATGTATTTCCATTTTAATTGTGTGCATGCTAAATAATATGTAGGTGTAACACAAGTATTTATTACTTTTTCTGACGAAGCCTTCATCTACTTTTCTCTCTGGAAGGTTAGTATTATTCTCGTTAATCCAGAGCCAGCATCTACCTCCTGGACTGAGACTCTGACTCAGAGGTTACCCAGTCATGTGAATTTCCGTGCCTGTGCAATTAAACCATTATAAAATGTTATAATGTGAAAATAGCAAAGAAACACTGCGCTAACCGATGAGAAAAGCAGCTACATACAATGTGACAAACAACAATATAAACTTTATAAAAAATGTAGCGCATAAAAAAATCAACACAAACACCCCAAATCTATAGACCGGGTGTAGTGAATACCACAGAAATTAGTGTAAAGTCCATGTATCATAAAAAAGTGAAAATCTCCAAGTGAATGTGCACATGAAAAAAGTCACTGGCAAGGGGTACTTTGTCACAAAGTAAATGCCCCACCTTCGCTACTAGCAACATATCCTAGCCTGGCTGAATTCTGTCCACATCCAGTGTGAAGATCCATCTGACGACTCTGTGAGTACCTGAGAAATTGGCATCTGTGAGCCCTGACGGTATGGATATCGGTCCACATGCCCTGAGTGCCCTGATGGTCTGGATATCGGTCCACATGCCCTGAGTGGCACAATGTCTGTATGACTCCATGTCATAAGACAGGGGAGTCCACAGGATCTGGTAAGAGTTTATGCCTACCACTCTCTGATTGGATGCTGTTGTTGGTTGAAGCCGTTTCCATGTACTGACTAACCCAGTCGCTTGTCCATATTTGGAACATTCCCATTGCCAGTGACTTTTTTCATGTGCACATTCACTTGGAGATTTTCACTTTTTTACGATACATGGACTTTACACTAATTTCTGTGGTATTCACTACACCCGGTCTATAGATTTGGGGTGTTTGTGACTACGTTTTATCACCATTTGTTGATTTTTTATGCGCTACATCTTTTATAGAGTTAAAATTTTATAATGTTGCTGTATTGTTTATCAGGATTTTGACTAGTCAGCCATAGTCTGACAAAGCAAAGTCAATGTCAGGATCGGATGAAGAGCAGGGCCTGCCAGCAATAACTGAATTCCAGAGAGGGCTTCCAAACATTTATTTGTTTTGGTCCTTACAAATATGTGCATCTTTTACCCGAATAGCAAGCACCTTGTTAAGGTGGGACACTGCTGGATCCACAGTGGGTAGTGACAGTCAGTAAGTACTCGATGAAAGCAACAGCTTCTGAGGGTGTTTCCAATCTCTGTACAGATAGAGAGGTAGGTGCAATGAGAAAGTCTTTGTATCCTTAGGAGCTTTAAAGGACCCAAGACTAGAAAAAGCACAAGTAAAAGTAACAGGCGAATCCTTGAGCTTCAGAGTCTTCAAAATCTTTTAATTTGTTAGTAATAGCAATAGACTGCTACCTTCAGGGGCAAGCTCATGAGACAAAGACTGGAACAACTGGGAATAAGACAGAATCTTTGGGTTCCATGGTTCAGAAGTTACCAAAGGCATGGGTAAATTAGATATATAATCTATGCAAGAAGGCATGGGAGCATGGTTGTGGCCTCTTGTAAGAATTAACAAATAACTGGCTGATTTTGGCCATAAAGTTTTGAATGACTGTAGTAAAAAAAACTCTACCATAAGAGCAGAGAAACTGGCCACACCTGATGAAGTTAGTAAGGACTCCAGTGCTAAAATACACATGATTCCAGGATGTAGACATTGACAGAATCAGTAGTAGGGGTGCAACGGATCAAAAATCTCACGGATCGGATCGATCCTCGGATCAGAGTCACGGATCGGATAATTTTCGGATCAGCAAAAAAAACCAAAAAAAAAAACCAAAAAAAAAAAAACCACACAAATCTTGTTACAACCACCAGAGTTTTAGATTTAAAAGCTATTTTCAACACAAAACCGAGCTTATATGCATAAATACAGTATTTGTGCATATAAGCTCAGTTTTGTGTTGAAAATGGCTTTTAAATCTAAAACTCCGGTGGGTGTAACAAGATGTCCGCTTGCCCCCTTCTCACTCTATCATTATTGTACTGTGCAGGAGTGTGGGGTGTAGCAAGATGGCGGCGCCGAAACGTCACTTCCTGTCGAGACAGCGGCCGCTTCCGGGTGTACTAAGATGGCCGCCGGCTCCGGAGCTAGGCCGAAGCCGCGGCCTTTCCTATGGCTGAGGCCGAAAAGTGCTCCGCGGATCGCGGGTGTGCCAATCCGCGGAGGGTGATCCGTACGGATCACGGATCGGCAACGATCCGTTGCACCCCTAATCAGTAGACACACTACAAGCAGCCTCAACATCATTGTTTGAGTGTAAGCTGGAAGCACATAATAAGGCGCTGCTATCCCATGTCTGGTGGCATGGCAGTAAGACAGCGTAATGCTCAGGGTAAGAGGCAAGGCCATAGGAACTCATAAAGCCTGGACAGCTGGTAGCAGCTGAGATTTAGATGGCTGGAGGTGACTAAAGTCACGGTAGGTGGGCAGCAGGAACAAATTGAAGATTGAAGTTCTACACGTCTCATTGCAAGCAGGAGTGGCACCAGGAAGATGCTTCCTAGAGAGTGACCTATCTAAATGGGGTAGTCTCTGGTGCTCAGACCAACCAGCCTACACAAAAAGTGAGTCTCCAAAATCAGGATAAGCATTAAGGCAATGCTAGTGGCTCTGGATCTGGGAAGTGCTTCACAGCTATTTTTTGGAACAGAGTCTTTAAAGTACTTTACATGAAATCCAGTCCCTGAATGTCAGGTCCAGGCTATCCTCACACTCTCTAGTCAACAGGGCCCGGACATGGCACTGTAAAAGCCAGGCTGGGGACAGCTGCAGTGAATAGTTGCAGTCAAAATGATAAAGTCTAGCAGCGATGTAGAGAAAGATCTTTTTTTTTAAATCAAATAACTTTTATTAGAATAAAAGCAACAGCCAATTCCACTATAAAGATTCAAAAACAGTCTATACAAGCAGTAGATTCAGTTTGTAAGGTTTGTATGTATTCACATTGACTTAACTCAAGCATATAGTCTATTCTGTTGCATTATGCAAACAATTATAAAAGAGCACTAAGAAACAATAACTATATTTGCTTCAAATGTAGCGCTTTATGTCCCCCACATACACATTACAAAGAAAATGGCTGCTTCATCAATATTGTATAGGGAATGCATCAGATGGTTCCCTCAATGTTAACTTGTAATGCCTAATTTCCAGGACGGTTAACCTTGCAGTAGTCTTTTGAGGAAAAATTGTGGAGGAGCGACTTATAGTGTACTCAGCCAGCACTGCCAAATTTTTTCTAACTTTTTGGGAGATTTCCTATGGCAATAGGTGTGTTTTTCACATATAAGAATGTTATTAACTGTTTGGATCCATTGTTTGTCTGTCGGAGTATGGGTAGACAGGGAGTATCTCGCTATAAGTTTCCTAGCCAGGTAAAGTAATCTAAGAAAAGCAATATAAACTGGAGGTGTATATAGTTCCTCATCTAGGCTACCTAATAAACATGACAAGGGATCCAGTGACAGTTGAACCTGGTATACAGTGTTGATGATCATGACTACTCTACTCCAATAGCGGACAAGTTTGGGGCATCGCCACAACATGTGAACAAGGTCACCTGGGTGGGATTGACACTTAGGGCAGATGGGTGAATCTCTATTACCCCATTCGTGTAACTGTATTGGAGTTCTTTAGACTCTATGTAAGATAAACAAGTGCGATCGTTTTTGGGCTGCTGACACTGACACTAGAGGGCCAGCTTCAAGTATTTGCTCCCATTTTTTTCTATCTATAGGGCCGATATCTCTTTCTCACTTTTCCCTACAAGGCAGAATATCAGGGGCTTGTATATGAGTTTATAATTGTGTATAGGTCCTAGAAATAATACCCTTTTTTTCCTCCTCCATATAGATAGATTCCAAAAAAGAAGATCTCATCAAACACAGAGTCGAATGGTTACTCTGACATCATACAGCATGGAATAACTGCATATACTGATGTAGCCTTGTGTTGCTACTAGTAACTAACATCCACCATGTCACCCTGCTGCGAGACCTCCATCTATCACTTCTGAGACAATGAACAGTCATTTGCGTTGTTTTGTTTTGTTTATTGGGGGATATAACTTGGTTGGGGAAAGGAAATATGGGATTGCTTTGCCATCATATTTAAGAATTAGAACGAAAGGTTGAGCCATGAAGTACTGATGTACACCTAATATCTACAGGCGCTTCCCCTACATAACACCATGTAGACTATTTCTCCTCCTCTGCATATCTCCTGCAGACTGTTGCTCCCAGGACTTTCTCCCTCCTGCACAAACTTCCACTGTAGATCATTACTCTTCCTGTCATATCATCCTCTTTTGACGAAAGAGACCACTCTGAACAGTCTCAGTTGCTGGCTAGAATTGGTTACACTGTTACTAGGCCAGAGGTCTGCAGTACCTCTCCCCGGCAGCCTAGTCATTTAGTAACATGTGCTGATTGGTGGACTACTGCTCCCAGCTAGTCCGGCTAGCAAATCCTGCGCCCTCAGGCCTCAGCGATTTGACACTCTCCCCACAGTCTCTCCTCTGGCCTCACACCCAGAACTCCACTGTGGTCCATTCACTGACCTTCTTCTGCCCCAAGTCCATGATGGAGAACTTTAACTGGACATACATTCTGGCAGCTTCTCCAGCCCCTCTGTTCCAGGACACTTCATCCATGACCCTGTAAAGATGAAGCTCCCTCCCAGCTCTCCTCCGCTAGGCCTTGCACCCCCACCCAGATGGGGCCCCTGCTGCTGCCTAGTACTCCATTCTCCCAGCCGACAAACAACTCCCCCAGTGGGCTGTCATCCCAGCTTATATGGGAGGCCTGCCCCCTGCCAATTCCAATTGGGGATTGGTCAGAGCTCCTCACATGAGCTGCCTGCCACTCCAGTCCCAGGCCCCGCCCCTCTTCCAGATCATTCTTCCTGGAAGCAGGGGAGACCACCCACTGCTACACTAACCACTCCCTGCCCCCAGATCAAAACAAGCAGGCCTAGCCCGAAGCATAGGCCTGCCCAAATTTACCTGCACTGACAGTTTCCCTTACAAAATCCTCACTCTAGCACCTACCTATGGTAGAGGGTGCTACACTGATAATAAAAATTCCCCATTAATGGAAATTCCTCTTTTAATTGGGCGTACGATTTCAGGCCAGAATCTTCAAAAATGTGATACAAATATTTGATTCCTGCTGCTTCCCACCATGTGTAGCCACTAAGCTTGGCTATCTTTACAAAGAATCTGTTTTCTCATATAGGAGTACTAGACAGAAGCTGTTTATTCCTAGTCTTTGTTTAATGTTTTCCCATAGCTATTTTAGTAGTTGGGCTGTGGGACAGTAGGACAGAATATTAGGGAAACCCATCTCCATGTGAGATAGAGCAGAGTATGTTGTGTTTGAATTGGTTACCAAACCTCTAGCGGGATCCGATTCACATGATGAGTCCCAACCTGTAAAGTGTTGCATCTGTGCAGCAAGAAATATGTCGGAGCATGGGGAACAGCCATTCCCCCTGATCTTTATTGTATTGCAGGGTAGTTAGCTTAATAAGGGGTACCTTGTTTTTCCAAATTAAGGCTCTAAATTGGGAGTCTATACGTTTGAACCAGTATTGTGGAATCCAAACAGGGGCATTATGAAGTATATACAACAGTTGAGGGGTCCATATCATCTTGGTTAGATTGACTCGTCCCGTTACCGTCAATGGCGATTTACACTAGGCCCCACATTTTTGTTTGAATTTCTGTGGTAATGGCTTGAGGTTCAGAGTAATATAGTCCGTAGGGTCCTGTGTCACCTCGATCCCCAGATATCTAAATGATTTGACCACTTGTATCCAGAACACACAGTTGGGCAAAGCCGAGTGTAGTGTGTCTAGTGGCAGAAGAACCAATTTGTGCCAACTAATGGCAAAACCTGAGTATTCTCCAAATGGTTCTATAAGCTGCATCACTGCTGTTAGAGAACCCTCAGTGTCACTCAGATGCAATAGTGCATCGTCTACGTAGAGTGATAGTTTGTCTTCCCACTGTCCCCACCGGAAACCTACGATATCCGGTGATGACCTTATTCTAGGCGCTAAAGGCTCTAATGCCAGGGCAAAAAGCAAGGGTGACAATGGGCACCCCTGCCTAGTGCCCCGGAATAGTGAGAAAGTCTCCAACAATGAGTTGTTAATGCGTATTCTTGCTGTTGGAGCATAAGAGTTTTATCCAGGAAATAAACCCCTCTCCCAATCGAAATATGCCCGAAACTGCCCACAGATACTTCCACTCCACGCGTCGAGGGAGAAGATAAACCTAATTCCCGGGTTCTGAACTGGGACCTGAATATTAAGGAAGAGCCTCCCAATGTTTAACGCTGTAGATCGTGCAGGGATAAAGCCAGATTGGTCAGTATGCACCATTCCAGATATAACCTTTGCCAGTCGATTTGCTAACACTCGGGCCAATATCTTGATATCCAAAGTAAGCAACGATATTTATTTATTTATTTCAGGTATTTATATAGCGCCGTCAATTTACGCAGCGCTTTTACATATACATTGTACATTCACATCAGTCCCTACCCTCAAGGAGCTTACACTCTAAGGTCCCTGTCACGGGCATGGCCAGAGCGGAGGCTGTTGGAGAGGACTGTGTGCAAGCCTGTTGCCCACCGATTATGGGCCCTAGCATTTGAGGTGAATGAGAAATCCAGTCTGAACTGTATTAATCGGACTCAGTCATGTATATATTGTATGGGGACTCCTTACTGTATATTTGTGTCCCTGAAGAGGGAGGGGGGATTCCTCCAGCAGCCCCCTGCTGATAAGACTGATTCATTCTGTTGGGACACATCCTGTGAGGAGATGCTGGTGTTATCAACATGTGTTTATGTTAATTGAGAGAGCTGATCACATTAGCCACCAGCCCTGGCTAATAGACGAATGGTCTAGGCTGAGGAGGGGGGAGATTGTTGTTTGTATTGTTAATTGTATTAATGTGTGAAGCTCGGTGCCCACAAGACTGTCATCTGGTCTGGGTACATTTTGTAGTAAATTAGGTCATGTTAATTAGGTTAGCTTTGAGTCATCCCTGCTGTATAAAGGTCTGTGAGATCTCAAAATAAAGGGAGTTCTGATGTACTCCAAGACTGGTGTTGTCTAGTTCTTGGGGTTCCTATGGCCAGATCCATTGGACTCGTGTTCCAGAACTTAGGAAGCGGTATATGACGGAAGCACTCAAGCGGAGTGTGGGGCGTTCCGTGACAGTCCCTAACTCACATTCATACATACTAGGGACAATTTAGACAGGATCCAATTAACCTACCAGCATGTCTTTGGAGTGTGGGAGGAAACTGGAATACCCGGAGGAAACCCACGCAGGCACAGGGAGAACATGCAAACTCCAGGCAGGTAGTGTTGTGGTTGGGATTCGAACCAGCAACCCTTCTTACTGCTAGGTGAAAGTGCTATCCACTACACCACTGTGCCACCCCATGTATGGGTCATTATGAGTCAGGCTGGAGAGGAAGTACCACTACAACAGCCTCCCCCATGACCGCTCTTCAGTGCTTCATTTAACGTCCATAGTAGAGTTGGTAATAGTGTCTCTCTATACCGTTTATATGTCTCAATCTGTAACATGTCAGCTCCTGGAGATTTGCTATTAGCCATCTGTGATACTGCCATGGACAGCTCGTCCAGCTTAAGTGGGGCGTTCAATATAATGGCTTTCTGAGCGCTAACTTGGAGGGTGGAACATTGATATCCAGATAGCGGGCAAGTGCTTCCTCAGTGGGACTGACTTTGGATGTATATACATCTTTAAAGAAGTTCGTAAACATTGAAGCGATCTGTTCCTGATCTCTGACAGTGTCTCTGCGTGGGGTTTGTATTGCATCTATATGCGTTATTCCCTGCTGCGCCCGAGCTATCACTGCAAGTAGATGGCCTGTGTTTTCTCCCTCATTAAAGTAGTTTTGTTTTATAAAAAATCTTTTATTTTCGGCCGCGTTAGTAGAAACCTGCTGGCATAATGTCTGGGCCTCTAACCACCTACGTTCTGATTCTTCTGAAGGGGCTCTGACATAATCGGCTTCTGCTTCACCTGCTTTATTAACAACTAGATTCTCCCATTCCTTGTTTTTGGTTTTAATTGCTGAGATATGCCTTATTATAAGTCGCAGATAGACCTTGAGGGCATCCCATATTACCAAGGGACTAGCTGAACCCTGATTGTATTGTAGAAATTCCTTTATCGCCTCTGGGATGGGATCTGGTTCTGGAAATAATGTAAACCAGAAAGGGTTAACCTTCCACAGTTTAGTCCTGGAAGCCTGAGATAGGTCAATTCTAATACTAAAGGGGGAATGGTCAGAGAGATTACAAGGAGCATTGTCAGAAACCATGAAATCAGACCGAGACAGAAGTACAGTTAAATCACATTTGTTTAATAATAAAAGTAAATAGAAAAAACGAAGTCAAAACATAGCCAGAGTTCTCAACGACCCCTCCCCCTCGGAGGACCACCAGGCTTGAGGGGAAAACATCTATGGAAATCACGGAGGAGGACAGGGGCATGTACGTCCGAGGATTAGACCCAAGAGCGTTCCTCCGAACCGTACCCTTTCCAATGCACCAGGTACTGTATGCACCCACGGAACCTACAGGAGTCAACAATGGACTGTACTTCATACTCCTCATGGTTCTCAACCTGTACAGGGTGAGGACATGGCACCGAGGTGGTAAAGTGGTTGAAACCAAAGGTTTTAATACGGAGACATGAAATACATTCAAAATACGCATATTAGAAGGAAGGTCTAATGCGTAAGCCACTGGGTTAATCCTGTTAAGAATACGGAAAGGCCCAATAAACCAAGGTGTGAACTTCAGTGAGGGAACACGAAGTAGGAGGTTGCGAGATGACAGCCAGGCCCTGTCCCCAACCTGGTAGAAAGGCTCAGGCAGGCGTCTGCGGTCAGCATGAATTCAGTACCTATCATTAGCATTTCACAAAGCCTGCTGGACTTGTGCCCAAGTGGAAGGAAGGCCACGGAGATGGTCTTCTAAAGCAGGAATACTCTGCGGAACAAATGAGTCAGGCAACATGGAAGGTTGGAAATATAATAACATAATTCGCCATAAACGGGGACAATCGGGAATCAAAATTCAAGGCACTGTTGTGAGCAAACTCTGCCCATGGTAATAGGTCTGACCAGTTGTTATGATGATCAGATATATAGCAATGTAGGAATTGCTCCAAGGACTGATTGGCTCGTTCTGTGGCCCCATTAGACTACGGGTGATATGCAGAGGAGAAAGCAAGCTGAACTACCAGCTGTGCACAAAAGGCTCGCCAGAACCAGGACACAAACTGACTACCCCTGTCCGAGACAATCACCTTGGGTAATCCATGTATGCGAAATATCTCCCGAACAAAAATGGAAGCTAGTTCCTTAGAAGTGGGCAACTTTTTTAGTGGAAAACAATGACACATCTTTGAGAACCGGTCAACCACCATAAGGATAACTGTGTTGCCCTGGGAGTTGGGTAACTCCACAATGAAATCCATAGACAGGTGGGTCCAGGGCCTCTCTCCATTGGGTATGGGTTGTAGAAGGCCCACTGGAAGGTGTTGTGGAGTCTTACTCTGAGCACACATGGAACAGGCAGCACGTAGACTAGGCCACCAGAATTGTTGGGAAATGGCCCAAGAGTTTATTCTTCCCAGGGTGGCCAGCAGCCTTGGGAGAATGGTAAGTCTGGAGCACGGTAGTACAGAGACTCTCTGGGACAAAGCAGCGGTCACAAGGTTTCTCAGGAGGAGCATGGACCTGAGCAGCAAGAATTTTGTCACCCAAAGGAGAAGTGAGACTGGTGTAAACGGTAGCCAAAATACGATCAGAAGGAATCACAGGGACCGACTCCAACTTGGAAGTGGAGGAAAATTATTGTGACAAAGCGTCAGCCCTTACATTCTTAGTACCAGTTAAGAATGAGACAATGGAATTAAAACTTGACAAGAAAAGAGCCCATCGCGCCCTTCTGGGAGAAAGGTGTTTAGCCTCAGACTAGAATGTGAGATTCTTATAGTCAGTAAGAATGAGAACCGGCACACAGGGCCGATCCTAGGGTCACAGGCGCCTGGGTGCAGAAATATTTCTGGCGCCCCCACATGGACGCAGTCATCTTACTAACTCCTCCCCTTTATTGAAATGGGCACAGTGGCTGTGTTTGATGGGCACAGTGGCAGCTTTTGATGGGCACAGTGGCAGTGTTTGATGGGCACAGTGGCTGCGTTTAATGGTAAAATGGCTGTGTTTAATGGGCACTGTGGCAACATTTGATGGGCACCGTGGCTCAGTTTGATGGGCACAGTAGCTGCATTTGATGGCACAGTGGCTGCTTTTAATGGGCACAGTGGCTGCTTTTAGGCGGGGCACAGTGGCTGCGTTTGATGGGCACAGTGGCTATGTTTGATGGGCACAGTGGCAGCGTTTGATGGGCACAGTGGCAGCATTTGATGGGCACAGTGGCAGCTTTTAATGGGCATAGTGGCTGCGTTTGATGGGCACAGTGGCTGCAATTGATGGGCACAGTGGCTGCGTTTGATGGGCACAGTAGCTGCGTTTGATGGGCACAGTGGCAGCTTTTGATGGGCACAGTGGCTGCGTTTGATGGGCACAGTAGCTGCGTTTGATGGGCAGTGGCTACATTTGATGGGCATAGTGGCTGTGTTTTATGGGCACAGTGGGAGCGTTTGATGGGCACAGTGGCTGCTTTTAATGGGCACAGTGTCTGCTTTTAGGAGGGGCACAGTGGCTGCATTTGATGGGCACCGTGGCTATGTTTGATGGGCACAGTGGCAGCATTTGATGGGCACAGTGGCTGCTTTTAATGGCACATTGGCTGCATTTGGGCACAGTGGCAGCATTTGATGGGCACAGTGGCTACGTTTAATGGGCACAGTGGCAGCTTTTGATGGGCACAGTGGCTGTGTTTGATGGGCACAGTGGCAGTTTTTAATGGCGCAATGGCTGCGTTTGATGGGCACAGTGGCTGCGTTTGATGGGCACAGTGGCTGCTTTTAATGGCACAGTGGCTGCGTTTGATGGGCACAGTGGCTGCATTTGATGGGCACAGTGGCAGCTTTTAATGGGCATAGTGGCTGCTTTTAGGCGGGGCACAGTAGTTGTTTTTGATGGGCACAGTGGCTATGTTTGATGGGCACAGTGGCTGCGTTTGATGGGCACAGTGGCAGCATTTGATGGGCACAGTGGCTGTGTTTGATGGGCACAGTGGCAGCTTTGATGGGCACAGTGGCTGCGTTTGATGGGCACAGTGGCAGCTTTTAAAGTGCACAGTGGCTGTGTTTGATGGGCACAGTGGCAGATTTTGATGGGCACAGTGGGCAGTTGATGGGCACAGTGGCACTGCTTTTGATGGGCAAAGGGTGTTTGATGGGCACAGTGGGCGTTTGATGGGCACAGTGGCAGCTTTTTATGGGCACAGTGGGCGTTTGATGGGCACAATGGCAGCTTTTGATGGGCACAGTGGGCGTTTGATGGGCACAGTGGCAGGCTCTTGATGGGCACAGTGGGCGTTTGATGGGCACGGTGGCTGATTTTAATGGGCACAACTTAGTCACTTACTTCCTTGACCGGCCTGGTGCAGTGCAGGGAGTCACTCATAGCAAGGCAGGCACTGGCAGCTGAGCAGCTCTCTCTCTCTTCAGACACACTCCGCTTCCTCTGAGCCACACTGTCTGAAGAACATGGCAGAGGTGGGTGGAGCTTGTTCACTAGCCTCGGAGGCGGTGCAATATGAATGCAGGGGCAGCCACCGCGCGCTCTGAATGCTGGGGCGGCCATGGTTTCTGACTGACGTCACTGGTTGCTAGCTAGCCAGGTGGCCAGCGATTCTAGCAAGTGAGCAACCAGTGCAGTCAGCTTCGGCGCCCCTCTTCTGCAGGCAGATTACAGCGCTGGGGCGTGGTGCACCCGCCCAGGATCGGCCCTGCCGGCACAGTGGTACCTTTTGAGGAGATGTCTCCATTCTTTCAGGGCTAAAATGATCGCCAACAGCTCTCTATCACCAATCTCGTAATTGCACTCCGCAGGTGACAATTTCTTGGAAAAGTAACTACAAGTATGCAAGGTGCTCTCAGAGGTAGGACGTTGAGACAGAAGGGCGCCAACACCAGTCTCAGAAGCATCAATCTCAAGGATAAAAGGTAAAGTAGGCTCAGGATGTGCCAACACAGGAGCAGAAACAAAGGCAGCCTTGAGACTCTCAAAGGCCTTAATGGACTCCGGAGATCAACTCTGTCGGTTACCGCCCTTTCTGGTCATATCAGTCAGGGGCTTGACCAGAGATGAGAAGTTGCGAATAAACTTCAGGTAATAGTTGGCAAAGCCCAGGAAACACTGCAGAGGACATAAACCCACCGGTCGGGGCCACTGTAGGACTGCTGAAAGTTTCTCTGGGTCCATTGAAAAATCAGCAGTAGAAATGACATAACCCATTGAATTTAACCTGTTCACGATGGAACTCGTACTTCTCCAATTTACAATAGAGATTGTTCTCTCTTAATTTCTGAAGCACATGACAGACATCTGTGTGGTGGCTCTCCAGGGACTTGGAAAATATGAGGATATCATCGAAATAAACCACCACACATAACTGCAACAAATCTCGGAGGACATTGTTAATGAATTCCTGGAAAACTGCAGTTTTCCACTCGTCGCCCTCCTTAATCCTCACAAGATTGTATGTCCCTCTCAAATCAAGCTTCGTGAAAACCACTGCTCCCTTGAGGCGGTCAAATAATTCCGTAATCAACGGAATTGGATAGGGATTCTTAAACGTGAAACAATTGAGACCCATATAATCAATACAAGGTCTCAGTTCACCACTCTTCTTCTTCACAAAGAAGAAACCAGAAGGGGACGAGGATTTGTGGATGAAACCTCGAGAAAGTGCGTCTGCATCATACTCCTCCGTGACCTTTTCCTTCAAGACCGACAAAGGGTAAACCTGGCCACGAGGGGGTATGGCACCAGGTTGAAGGTCAATTGTGCAATCATACGGCCGGTGTGGAGGTAAACTACCGGCTTGACCTTTGTCAAAGACATTGCTAAAATCGCAGTACTCCTGCGGCAGGGAGGAGAGTGACGAGGTGCACAGGACCTTGGCTACCTTCTGGAAGTATGTCTTACTGCATTGTGGCGACCAGGGGAGAACCTCAGCACAGAGCCAATCAAAAGAAGGGTTGCGCCTCTGTAACTAAGGATAACCAGCGGAAACTTAGGTGAGGAAATAACTTGGAATTGGACTCATGGTGAAGAGCCCCTACGGCCATGGACAATGGAAACGTCTCATGAGTCACATGGGCAGGCTGTAGGGGTCTCCCATCAAGAGCCTCAATGGCAAGTGGAGTGTCACGCAACTGCAGCGGAATTGAGTGCTTCCATACAAAGGCAGCATCAATGAACAGGCCTGCAGCCCCAGATACGATTAGAGGCTGTATCTCGATGGACGACTCAGCCCAAAAAAGGGTGACCAAAACCAGGGGCTTATCCTTCTAGATAACTGGGGATGAAACAACGCCACCTAAGGTCTGTCCATGACAGAACCTCAAGGTTCGGGCGTTCCCTGGATGGGTAGGACAAGACTTCAAAAAGTGACCTGCCTGGCCACAATAAAGGCACAATCTCTCCCTCCTCCTAAAGGTTCTCTCATCCCCAGAGAGACGCGTGAAGCCCAAGTGTATGGGTTCATCTTCACTGACCGACTCGGTACCAGGAGGCATAGGAGGTGAGGGAGGCACGGGTGGGACTGCAAAGCTCGGAGGCAAACGTACAGGAGGCTTCTGCAAGCACTCCTTAAAAGAGAGTCTTTCTCTGAGTCTGGAGTCAATGAGGATGGCAAACATGATCAACTTCTCCGGCTCAGTGGGTATATCTCAGGCTGCTATCTCATCCTTGATGGAATCCGAGAGACCATGAGAAAAAAGTAGCCACGAGGGCCTCATTGTTCCAAGCAACCCTTGCTGCCAGAGTACGGAATTCAATGGCCTAGTTGGCAACAGTTCTCGTACTCTGTTTGATGGACTTGAGGTACTTGGCAGCAGAAGCAGAGTGTGCAGGAACATCAAATACCCTTTTAAAGAAGGCCACAAACTCAGGGTAACTCAAGACAACACGTTTTTGTGTCTCCCATAGAGGGTTTGCCCAGGCCAAGGCTCTCTCAGAAAGCAAAGATATCATGAAACCTACTTTGCTTCTGTCCGTGGGAAATGCCTGGGGCAGCATCTCAAAGTATATCTCAACCTGGTTGAGTAACCCTCTGCATTGGACTGGATCACCCCCAAATCTCTGGGGAAATGGAGCAAAACCAGACATACCTCTTATAGAGGTAATACTCGAGGCGGGTGCCTGCACAGAGACTGGCACAGCAGCAGGGACGGCCTGCAACACAGATTGTACCGGAGCAGCCACAGTGGGAGATTCCAGGTGAGCCGTGTGACTCAGGAGCGTTTGTAACGCCATGGCAAGCTGATCCATGAGGTGGTCTTGCACATCCAATCTGGAAAAAATACTACCAACAAGTGGATTGACTGTATCTTCTGAATTTATGGACTTCGCCTACTGTCAGAAACCATGAAATCAGACCCAGACAGAAGTACAGTTAAATCACACTTGTTTAATAATAAAAGTAAATAGAACAAACGTAGTCAAAACATAGCCAGAGTACAGGAATCGGAACGGATAGTTAGACAAGCCAAACGTCAGGGAGCCGGAGATGAGCGTAGTAAAACAGCAAGCAGTTCCAAAACGCTATTGGATCCCTTCAATCCAGAAAGGGGGATGATGAAACCCTGGCCGTTAGACTACTTGAAGTCCTCTCTGCCTCCTTTGCTTCTACCTCTTTGTCCCCTTCCATGTCTAGAGCTGTAATTGTGGTGGTCCCCAAGCCTGGCAAGGATCCTGAACTATGCTCCTCATACAGGCCCATTTCGCTCCTCAACGTGGATGCAAAGATCCTTGCAAAGGTTCTGGCCACCAGACTCAATGCAGTTATCCTACCGCTGATACATGGAGACCAGACCAGCTTAATGCCGGGCAAAGGAACGGATATTAACCTGAGGAGACTGTATTCTGTGCTGGCGAGACCGGCTGCTGAAGGGGAGGCTAATGTGGTGGCCTCCCTAGATGCAAAAAAAGCCTTTGACTCGGTGGAGTGGGAATACCTATGGCTTGTTTTGCACAGATTTGGGATAGGACCTAACTTTGTACAGTGGTTACGGCTACTCTATTCGGGCCCAACGGCTAGAATCCGTACAAACGGTGTCCTTTCGACCTCAATTCCCCTCCACCGAGGCACCAGGCAGGGCTGTCCGCTTGGCAACTGCTAAGCATACAAAACTGTTTGTGTTTTATACAGCCTATTATGCTAGGAAAGAGATATTATTGCGATGGAAGCTACCAGACCCCCCCACGGTAAAGGCGTGGCGAGCCCAGGTAAATGCGGTACTACCGCTATATAAACTCACTTACATGGGCCGAAATTGCCTCCAGAAGTTTGACAAAATATGGGCGGCCTGGGTTGAGGCTAGGCATCTTGCACTATAGATATACCCTGAGATCCCCCCTTAAGAGATCTATTGATGAGTGGTGGGTGTGGTGTTTCTACCCCTCAGTACAGAAGACTTAGAGGCATGGAGGAGTAAGATTTAGTGATATTGTGTGGGGTCCAGTGTCCTCCCCCCCACTTCTGTTTCATACATCATTTCTCTCCCTTTCCTTTCATTCTTTTGTGGCTGCAGCTCTTAAACTATTGGACTGCTCTCCCCTGGGAGCTCTTCGGATCCCCCCTCTTCCTCCCGCCCCTGGTCACCTTCCCATCTTCTTCCTCTTTTCTTCCCCCCCACCTTTCCCCTTTCCTTTCCCCCTACTTCCCTTCCTCTCCTCCTCTGGTCACTCTTCCCCCCAACCCCCCTTCCTTTATGGCTGGGTGTTCCCGGAGAGCGCAGTGGGTCCCCTGATGGAGCGAACTCTCCAAATTATAGGCTATGTTTACTCAAAAGAAGCTTTCAAAATAAACTGGGAATGAGAATGGTTTATAATCTAAAATGGATTGTAAAGTATAGATAATACATGTCCCTACAATTCATGTTTCTTAGATTACTACAATATGAACCGTATATCCTGTCTTATAAGTGCTCCTGTATGTGATATTTATTGTGTATTTTCAAGTGTACTGTACATTTCATTCAATAAACATTACCTGTGTTAAAAAAAAAAAAAACAGCAAGCAGTATCTGGAGCCAGAAGGGATCTCATTCAAGCAAGTCTTTTAAGACTGCAGGAGAGCATCTCTGTGATGTTGACTAAGGCAGAGATCCTCTGGGCTGGATGGCTTAAGTAGGCAGGACTGGTGAGCAGGATATTATCAACAGCTGAGTAACTGTGGAGAGATAGGAGCTGGCAATTAGTCGACAGCTGAGCGGCCAGCTCAGAGAAGGAAGGGCTGAGCCCAGCCCTGACAAGCATACACTGCAGTTACAGTTCTACCCTGTGCATCCAAATTTCCCAGACACATACATTATGACTAAATGACGTGCAAGGTCAGGTCAGGTGTAGAAATGGTGTCTTGCCTTGTCAGCACAATGATGTTCAACATCTTGTTACTAAATAAATGCAGTAGCTGTCAATAAATACACAGACTGTTGAACAACAGGAGAAATCTACTGCTGTAATTACTAACACAATAATAACAAGATATTTATTATTATTATTATTATACGGGATTTACGGTATATAGCGCCGACAGTTTACGCAGTGCTTTACAACATTAGGGCAGACAATACAAGTACAATACAATTCAATACAGGAGGAATCAGAGGGCCCTGATCGTTAGAGCTTACAATCTAGGAGGGAGGGTCAAGTTATACAAAAGGGTAATAGCTGTGGGGGATGAGCTAATGGAGAAAATAGCGCAGTTGTTAGATGGAGGCAGGATAGGCTTCTCTGAAGAGGAAAGTTTTCAGGGATCGCCTAAAGGTGGATAAATTTGGAGACAGTCTCACAGATTGGGGTAGCGAATTCCAGAGGATGGGCGAGGATTCCAGGGGATGGGTGAGGTGGTGTATAAGGTAGGTACAATTTTTTTAGAGCACGTAAAGTGAAAGCAACTTTCTCGATAGGTCTCCCAGGAGGCAGAGAGCAAAAACAAGAGATATTATACTGATAGTTAATAAGTGTAATGGTATGTTTATTAGAGCTGAGGCACAAGGTCAACTTCTCTGTCATTACTCTCTATCAATCCTTAGATAGCAGCTGTTAATACTGTATAAAAATGTTACTTTAAAGGAGAAGTCCAGCCAAAGCTTGTTTGGCTGGGCTTCTCCTATGGATTACAGTAGTGCCTGTGATCCGTTTGTAGCAGAGAGTGGGCTGAAGTCCGTTCTCTGCTGATGTCACAGAAATCAGTCCAGGCACCGCGTCATCACGACAATAAAGTCTGGATCCGCCAGGTGCTTGGACTGATACCCATCTCAGGCTCTCAGCGAGCCACTGAGAGCCTGAGGTGGCCGCTCCCCGCCCCTCCACAGCTCAGCACTCCAGTGAGCATGGGGGGGCATTTTTGCTGTTTTATACTTACCTAGGTGGATGCAGCATTGGTCCGATGCTGCATCTGTCCCCCGGCGCCTCTGCACTGAGAACCGAGCGACCGAGCACCGCTGATGGCTCGGTTCTCACAGCTCCCCGAGCGGAGAGCTGCGGATTGACAGTCAGCAGTCTCCGCTCAGGGAGCTGTGAGAACCGAGCAATCAGCGGTGCTCGGTCGCTCGGTTCTTAGTGCAGAGGCGCCAGGGGACAGATGCAGCATCGGACCGATGCTGCATCCACCTAGGTAAGTATAAAACAGCAAAAATAAAAACATACATCTCTTTTAACTTCCTTCACCTCCCCTCCTTTCCCCACGGGCAGGAGTTTTTGTTCTATTGGCTAACCCTAAATCTGTCTCTTTAACCACCGGTGTCACCAGTACTATTTTAAAATGGGCTCTGGAAAAGCAGCTATTCATACCAGCACAAATTTAAAAAGGCACAGGGTTTCAGCAGCTGCTGGCAGGAGTTCAGGTTGGAAGGCTGACAGCCAACTTCCAGCACTAAAGCTGTAGGCAGGTTCAGTCTACTTTCTCTGCTGCAAGTGACACCTTCCTGGAAACCTCCCCGTTTGGGTATAGACCTACCAGGCCACATTCTATCGCTTGAGACAGACTCTGTCGGAGCATCAGAGACCTGCTGTTACACTCTTATACTGCAACATCTTGTGAGTGTACCTGGTCGAGTTGTCTTTCAGACAGGTAATTGTGCCTGGTGCTGTATCTGTCCCCCACCAGCTCTACACTGAGAACTGAGCAAGCAAAAACCACTGATTGCTCAGTTCTCAGGTCCGCTCTGAGCTCTGCCCCTCCTGAGCTCGGACTGTGGAGGGGGCAGGAGCAGCTGGCTCAGGCTCTCAGCAGCGCACTGAGAGGCTGAGCCAGCTGAGATCAGTTATCTGGGTGAATCTCAACATTATTCACTTTGTTCTCAGCTGAATCTGGGTCACAGGAGAGCAGGAGAAGAGCTTTGACCATACTTTGGCTAGGCTTTGCTTTTTTATGTCAGAGCCTGCAGCAAGGAAAACAGTAGTGAAATCACCAAATCTCACTCCAAACCTCAAATTAGCAGAGTGAAGCAGCAGTGTCCTAGATCGCTGTCAGGGCTGGGCTCAGCCCTTCCTTCTCTAAGCTGGCCTCTCAGCTGTCAGTGAATTGCCAGCTCCTATCTCTCCACAGTGATTCACCTGTTGATGATATCCTGCTTGTCAGTCCTGCCTACATAAGCCGTCCAGTCCAGATGATCTCTGCCTTCGCCTTGGTCACATCTCTCAGACGCTCTCCTGTGTTCCTGTTAAAGACTTGCTTGGCTGACATCCCTTCTGGTTCCAGATCCTGCTTGTTGTTCTACTACGCTCATCTCTGGCTCCCTGAAGTTTTGGCTTGTCTGACTATCCATTCCGGTTCCTGAACTCTGGCTATGTTTTGTCTACGTTTGCTCTGTTTACCTTTTTTTGTATTATTGTTAAACAAGTGTGATTTAACTGTACTTCTGTCTGATTCATGGTTTCTGACAATCTCACACTGCAAAAATACAGCTAGGAGGTTGTAGGCACAGGAGTGCCTAGGTACACTCATATACCTGGAAGTACACTTCTATTTTTATGAGCAATTGCAGACAAAAGACACATTCATGGTCCTGTTTAGGCACAAAACAAAAAAGATAATTGCACTTTAAACTCTTATTCTTTTGTCCCTTTCCCCTGATCTAACCTAACCCATTGGGGTTGATTTACTAAAGGCAAAATAGACTGTGTACTTTTCACTCTGCAAGTGCGGTTGCTCCAGAGCTTAGTAAATGAGGTAAAGCTTCAATTTGAAAAGAATACCCAACCACATGCAAGGAAAAAAATAAAGACTGCATTTTTGCTTGCACATGATTGGATGATGTAAGTCAGCATACAGTAGCTTCTCCTTATTTACTAAACTCTGGAGCAACTGCTCTTGCAGAGTACAACTGCACTTTGCAAAGTGCCCAGTTTATTTGCCTTTAGTAAATCAACCCCATTGCCTCCAACCACAGATGCATACTTACCTCAAACTAACAGCCACAGCCCCTGGCGTTTTTAACATTCTGCTCCACAAGTCACTGTCCTGGCTGCACTTGCACATTACAATACCATAGACTTCTGTGGGGCCATCTCACTTTATCTCCAGCATTAAACTACAGACCCATAGAAGTCTATAAAGCTGTAATGTGCAGACTCAGCCAGGACAGTAAAGACTTGCACACACATGCCTAAGGCCGTGATCATCAGATCTATACTTATACATCTGTGGAGGGGGAGGTGGGCTAGGTCAGGTCAAGGGAAAGGGGCAAAAAGGATAAGTGCATTTTATTTTAAAGTGCACTTATCCTTTAACATTTCTAGATATTATATTATAGCAAATCTTAAAATGTTACTAAATCCACAACAGTAAAATTAGTCTGTATATGCAGAATAGCATGCTTGTTATACTCACTGTGGAACTTAAGGGGGTTAATCCTCTGCATTGTGTAAAAAGGCTGTTTTATCCTGTATGCATAGATCCTCCCCCTCCTGCACTGTCTATCTGGGGAAGGCCAGCTACCACAGGCAGAGTAGCCGACCTGCACATGCTCAATTGTGTCTTTTATGCTGGAGAGAACAGTTACTTGTTTTCAGAGATAGCCAGGTCACATGATATTGACATCACACATGTGGGCGCGTATACAGGCTACAGTGGAAATCTCCTCTTTCCTGAACTCTCAGCACTGTGCAGTTTATCATGTAACCGTGGCATACAGATCATCCAAAAAGGTATATAGAGGCAGTATTTTAATGTTAAAGGAAGATTTATAAGCTGCGGCACTGTAGGGGGAGGGGGTGAACTATTTTCATATTACTGGGTCTAGTAACACTTTAACTTTTTAATTCTTTCCCACCAATCTCAGATGCATCTGTGCATTCTGTTTGGGTGACGACGCTTTGCACCGGTGCATGCATAGATATGCCTGTGTGAATGAGGCTAGACAGTGTGTGTGGGCACGTGGGGGTCCCACACCTGCATGGCTGCCAAATTGGCACCAGTGACTATGTCCATGCAGCCACTACATCCCAATAAACATGAATGAGATTGCCTGCATGTGGATGCACGGAACACTTATGCATCTCATGTGGGTGAAGGCGGTTCTTTGCATGGGTATATGCATAGATATGCCTGTGTGAACAAACCCTTATGCCGCGTACACACGAGCAGACTTTTCAGCATCAAAGGTCCGATGGAACGAATCCGTCGGACATTCCGATCGTGTGTAGGCTTCATCGGACCTTTTCTGTCAAAAAATCTGACAGACTTTAGAAATAGAAAATGTTTCAAATCTTTCCGACGGAACTCCGCTGGAACCAGTTCCTATCGAGCGCTCGTCTGTATGCTGTTCCGACAGACCAAAAACTACGCATGCTCTGAAGCAAGTACGAGACGGAAGCACTCGGTCTGGTAAAACTAGCGTTCGTAATGGAGCTAGCACATTCCTCACGCTGCAAATTCTGTGATCGTTTAATGCAGCGCATTATTGTCTTCTTTATAATGCTAGAAGAATGAAAGTTGTTTTGCTGCTCATATTCACACAGAGTTCTCACAAACTGATTTCTGGATTATTTCTCTTAATCTCATGAATAATATTGTATTGTTTAAAAGCCCGATCTCCATAATAATGTTTACCATTTTTTTTTTGAGTCATCTTTTATTATTTTTGATTTTATCAAGATCTTTTTTTTAGGGTTATTTTAAAATTATTTTCTAGTGATCTCCATATTGTTTTTTTTGTGTCAAGTTACCACAATAACATTATCATTTTTTATTTTTTTTTGTGTGTCAAGTTAACACAATAACATTATTGTTTTATTTTTTGTGTGTCAAGTTATCACAATAACATTAGAATTTCTTTTTTTTTTGGAACCTCAAGGAGGTTGGTGTCCCATGTTAATTTGACATTGTCTTTTATAGAAATGTATTTGAATTAAAAACATATAGGCAAGTATTTTCAGAAACTAAAATATCCATTTATTCTGGTTAATAAAATAAAGATGAAGGCAGCGCTGGAGAAACTTTTGGAATTTGTGAAGCCTTTTGGTCCGAGGGCACACATCAAGTCTGTGAAAAAGAAAATTGGGATCTTGAGGAGTCCATATAATAGGGAGCACAATCTGGTCCAGGAATCCCAGAGTTTAAGACCAGCAGCAGATGACATATATGTCCCCAGACTGTGGTACTACACCAGCCTGCGTCTTCTGTCAGACCAGACTGAACCCAGGTCATCACATTCTTCTCTTTACTGCAGCCTTCCCTGCAGCCTTCCCTGCAGCCTTCCTTGGAGGCTGTGGCTCTGGTGGTGGACTTGTGGCAGGAGGAGGAGGAGGATGGGTGAGATCATATATGTGGCTGTTCTCAGTTATCTGGCCCCTCAGCCCCTTCTAGAGGGCCTCAGCAAAAAGTCCCTCACAGAGGAGGCGTTGGCCCTTCTCCAATTCTGGCAACCTGGTGGCTAAATAGCAGCCATAGGCCTCTTCAGCGTCGGGGGGGGGGGATCCTCAGGACATCCATTGCTTCCCTAATGAGGTGCAGTGATGCCTCCTCCATCTCCGTCCCCTTTCTGGGCCTTTTTGTTTGAAGGAAGAGGGGAGGCACCTGGGATTGGATGAGGTCCTACTGGGCCCGGCCACCTCCTGGCTGACACTGGGCCCGCCCACCTCCTGGCTGTCACTGGGCATGGCCACCTCCTGGCTGTCACTGGGCCTGGCCTCCTGCTGCCTGCCACTTTCCAGACCTTCCCTATAAAAAAGGGACATAGTTTTAGTTTTTGATTCATCAATCACACACAATTTTCAGCTCATGACTTGCAAATTCAATGTTAATACATATAAAAGAGTATCATTCTGGCCACTACTGTCAATTGATATGTACATTTTTTGGATAAAATCCTTAATAGGTAGTCAATTAGAACATCTAGTTAACATCATTAATATTAGGACAATAAATCTGTTGAAAAATAATATACCTGGCTCCAGCTGGGCGCATCTGGTTCTTCCAGGATGGAAGGCTCAGGTTGTTCCTCGTCATCCTCTGCTGGGGTGGAGGGAAGGGTGGAGGGAAGGCTGCAGGGAAGGGTGGAGGGAAGGTTGGAGGGAAGGGTCGAAAGAGATTTCCTGGCTTCAGTCTGGTATTCAAGAAAACGCAGTTTTTGGAAATACCACAGCCTGGGAACATATACATCATCTGCTGATGCTACTGATCTCAGGGAAGCCTGGATCTTCTTATGCTCCCTCCTATACATGTTCCTCAAGATCCCAATTCTACTTTCCAAAATCTTCATGGTTGCTTCTGAGCGTCTGCACAAATCCAAGAAGTCTCTCCAGCGTTTCCTTCCTTACTTGTTTATTGTAATATAAATGTGTTTGACCTCCCACAGATTCCTCATCTCCTTGTACTTGTCAATAAAATGGGACATACATTCATGGTCCTTAAACATATTCATGTTTTCTGTAAGACAATACACAAGACAAAAACACTAATGTTAGCCTAAACTCTCATAATGTTATCCCAATATAGGCCTCAATCTTTAAGCAGTATAGGCCACTGATGTTCCAAATTTAATAAAATTTACCTTTGTTTCGGATGCTCTCAACTTCCGCGTTCCTCTTTCCTCCGTGCACAGAACATACGTACGACACATGCGTGTTAGCTTTATATACACTGCTCATGCGTGAAACTCCACCCGCGTCACCCGCCCCTGATGTTCTTTTTCACGAATATTCCCCGCCCCTTCTCTCTACGGTGCGCAGTAGGAGCAACATGGCGGAGACACAGCAGGTGTTTGGAAATTCTTCCAGTAACGAGGAAAGCCCGGAGCCCGAAATGTCCCAATCCGGGAAGAGGAGATTTAAGGCCTCCAATATGACCTTTGAAGAGATGGTGGAGATGGTAGACATCTTGCAGAGGAACGATTATCATGGGAAGCATGGACCGTACACCCAGCCGAATTTGCGCAAGGCCAAAATCATGTCAAAAGTTGTGAAGACTCTGCAGCAGAATTTTGGGGTACGCCGCTCCAAAGACCAATTAAGGAAACGCTGGTCCAACCTTAAACTGAAGGAGCCAGATCAGTACAGAAGAATAAAGAAAGTGCTTCAAAAAAGTAGGTACTTGTCGTGCGTTCCTATTCTTATTATTAACTTGCATGCTGCTCCATGTGCTTTTCTTTACTGTTGTACAGTTTTAAAATGGCTACTTTCATGTTCGTGGACGCAGTAATTGTTCGTAGGAAACATCGTTCGTAGGAAACATAATTTGAAAATATATGCGATGTATTTAGTTGATACAGGGTTTTAACTATATTTTGGTCTTGCTAATTTTTCTTATTAAAAGAAGTTTAGGACATTGTCTTTGAAGTCTTTGAAACTTGAATGAATTACAAACTTGAGTCAGTGGAATGTAAGGAGAGGACACTCAGCAGCTGTTTACACATCTGGACTCAGGTGCACTAGTGTGGGACACCAGAGCACATTTTTTAGGGTAACCCACACAGGTGCTCCAGTGGGTACGTGGGGTGTCTCCATCTGTGAAACTTGGCCAAAATAGCTAATTATTACAGCTTTGTAAAAAAGTGTATTTAATCATGTCTTCAACTTGGATCTCTTCCCAAACAGACAATTGTACATCACTTCAAAGCAATGTTTCATATTCCTATTTCTGGACTCAAATATCTGTGTACTAAGTATACCTTTTGTTTCATTCTCATAGGGGAGAAAAGACTCAGACAGCAGTCAGAGGATACCAGGGACCCCCGACATCACCAACCTGATTGGCAAATTAGCCCAAGCTCCCCCGGGGATCTTGAGGAAGGAGAGGTGGAGGAAGTGGGCGAGATGTGCACTCCACCAGGTGAGCGTCTGACACCCCAGCTTCAGGTAATCTATGTATGTCTGCATATTTCTAAATACATATTTTTTCATCAATTTTATTTGATGTGCTGGTTGTGGAAGGGGAAGCGGCGGAACCATTTTCAAGTGACAGCGCCCAAAGACTCATTGGCCAGATCATGGCCTGGAATAGAGAGATCGATGGAATGCGCAATCGCCTGGACATCATGCGCAATCGCCTGGACATCATGCAGCAGGAAATGAAGAACATGATCAATGTTTTGGGGAGCATTGAATCCCTTTTTCCCTAAAACTAAATCGATCATGTTCTTCATTTCCTTTTTAGATTACCACATTAAGTGCTTTTAATTTTTTACTATTTTAAAAGCCAAATTTTGAAGATGCACATGGTGTGTCAACATGTGCTATCTGCCATCAGGAGATCTCAATGTACGCGTTTCGTGGGTGCAACCCCTTCCTCATAAAGCTAGTAGGTGAGAGGAAGGGATTGCACCCACAAAACACGTCCATTGATCCCCCATGATGCGAGATAGCACATGTTGACATTACCCATTTGGAATCTCAATTTGTGTGCATCTTCAAAATTTGGCTTTTACAGGGATGACATCACCCCATCTGATTTTTGGCAAGACATTTTTGACACTATAATGTCTGATATTGCCTTCATTTTCTAGATGTTGATTTTTGTAAGTTTCAGAGTTGTGTGTATGTTATGTTTTAAAACATGCCTGTTTGTAAAAAAAAAAAAAAAAGTTTAAAAAAAAAATATATATATATTTAAAAAAAAAATTATAAACGCACATATAAATGTGCACAGATTAACCACAGGACCAGCCTCGTTTTGGATTTTAGGTGTTTACATGTTTAAAACAGGTTTTTTTGCTAGAAAATTACTTAGAACCCCCAAACATTATATATGTTTTTTTTTCTAACACCCTAGAGAATAAAATGGCGGTCGTTTCAATACTTTTTTTTGCACCGTATTTGCGCAGCGGTCTTATAAGCACACTTTTTTTTGGAAAAAATTAACTTTTTTGAATAAAAAAATAAGACAACAGTAAAGTTAGCCAAATTTTTTTTTATATTGTGAAATATAATGTTACGCCAAGTAAATTGATACCCAACATGTCACGCTTCAAAATTGCGCTCACTCGTGGAATGGCGTCAAACTTTTACCCTCAAAAATCTTCATAGGCGACGTTTAAAAAATTCTATAGGTTGCATGTTTTGCGTTACAGAGGAGATCTAGGGCTAGAAATATTGCTCTCACTCTACCGGTCATGGCGATACCTCACATGTTTGGTTTGACCACCGTTTAAATATGCGGGCTCTACTCGCGTATGCGTTCTCTTCTGCGCGCGAGCTCGTCGGGACGGGGGTTTTTTTTTTTTTTTTTTTTTATTATTTATTTTACTTTTTTTTTTTTTTTTTACACTGTTTTAAAAAAAAAATTGTGTCACTTTTATTCCTATTACAAGGGATGTAAACATCCCTTGTAATAGAAAAAAGCATGACAGGACCTCTTAAATATGAGATCTGGGGTCAAAAAGACCTCAGATCTCATATTTACACTAAAATGCAATAATAATAAAAAAAAAAAAAAGTAATTTAAAAAAATGACATTTAAAAAAATATGCCTTTAAGAGGCGTGGGCGGAAGTGACGTTTTGACGTCGCTTCCACCCAGCAGTGTCATGGAGACGAGTGGGCGCCATCTTAGCCTCACTCGTCTCCAGGCACAGGACAGAAATGGATGCGATCGCCTCCGCCGCTACTGACGGCTCTGGTAAGCGGCGGAGGGCACCGGATCGCGGCGGGAGGGGGGGGCCCTCTCCCGCCACCGATAAAAGTGATCTTGCGGCGAATCCACCGCAGGGACCACTTTTATCAGAAAGCCGGCCGCCGCACGAAAACAGGGATACCGGGGTTATGGCTGCTGCCATAACAACGATATACCCCTTCAAAGTTTGGACATACATCGTCGTGCGGCGGTCCGGAAGTGGTTAAAAAGTTTGATAATGGACAATGTGTGGCTTTGAATGCTCAATACCAGTTTTGTAAGTAATTTTGTGTTTACAGTGACAATGGGGCTTATTTACTAAAGGAAAGTCCACTTGGCACTACAAGTGCACTAAGAGAACCTAGGAGACAGCCAAAAAGAAAAGCAAGCAATAAATACATTTCGAGATTTTTTTCATTATTTTTTTATTAATAAAAATTAGACATTGGCATTGCAATGGCCCCCCTAACCGTAAAATAATTAACATATTTCTCCCTAACTTCACGGGCGCTTTGGGGGGCCAAGCCAGTAGGGCCAGTACCCAGGCCCATCAGAGGATTGTCTGTAAGTCCGGCCTCAGGCCCAACTGATGCAATATAATTTCTTGAATTTTTTTCTTAAAAAATTGTGCAGGATGCAGCATGCTAGGACAATATGATTAAGTTTGTAGTCCGCCATACGGATTGCTGTCAGAAACAGGCGGAACCGGCTGGCCATTATCCCGAAGGCATTCTCCACAACTCTTCTTGCTCTGGCCAGCAGGTAGTTAAAAACCCTCCTCTCCGGGGTGAGGGTCCTTTGGGGGAATGGCCTCATCAGGTGCTCACCCAGACCGAAGGCTTCATCTGCAATGAAGACAAAGGGGAGTCTATCCACGTTATCCGCATCAGGTGGCAATCCCAGGCCACCACTCTGGAGATGCTGGTAGAACTCAGAAGACATCTCCATCTGACATCCAGCCATTCTTCCCCACATCCACATACAGAAATTCATATTGTGCCGACACCACCGCCATTAACACGATACTATGAAACCCCTTATATTTAAAATAGTATGACCCCGAATAGGGTGGTGGCACGATGTAGACGTGCTTCCCATTTATAGCCCCTCCACAGTTGGGAAAGTCCCAAAGGGTGGCAAAATGGGATGCTACAGTCTGCCATTCCTGTGGCGTTGAAGGAAACTGGGGAGTCAAACAAGAAATAAAAATTTAAGTACTTTTGCCCATAACATTGCAGATTACACAAAAAACATTCTTGCCCAACATCAGTATAACATTTATTTTAATTATTATTTAAAGAATAAAATATAAGGCCCACTTATCAGATTCCTCACCCCCTCTGATGGCCCATTGATAAAATTTAAGGGGGGGGGCTTATAAATTAATTTAAGGACACACATACCATTTGGACACATTTTAAGGGGGGGGCTTATAAATTAATTTAAGGACACACACACCATTTGGACACATTTTAAGGGGAGGGAGGTTATAAATTAATTTATGGACATGCATACCATTTGGACACATTTTAAGGGGGGGCTTAGAAATTAATTTAAGGACACACATACCATTTGGACACATTTTAAGGGGGGGGGCTTAGAAATTAATTTAAGGACACACATACCATTTGGACACATTTTAAGGGGGGGGGGCTTAGAAATTAATTTAAGGACACACATACCATTTGGACACATTTTAAAGGGGTGTTTAGGGTAAAGCACTACAATGGAGCTGACAAAATACATTGTTAATTGACTAGACTAGGTGTATATGGGCCCAGGATAGCATGCTGGGGAGGTTAGTGAAGGCAAATATGCATGAAGGACAAAAAAGGAGCATTAAAAGATTACAGCATGCATGAGGGTAAAGGGGACATCCACAGCATATTGCAATCATGGTAATTAGGGATTGAGGGAAGAAATACAATACATTAGCAAACATTAAATACAATAAAATGTGATGTTAAAGGATAAATCTTACCTTAATATACTCCTTCTGCAGGACCTGAATGATAGCAGAATAGGTCTCTGGGATAATGATCCCCAGAGCCTGGGGGGAGATGCCTGTCGAGAACTTGAGGTCCTGCAGGCTTCTCCCAGTCGCCAAGTACCGCAACGTGGCAGCTAGTCTCTGCTCTGGAGTGATGGCTTGCCTCATGCAGGTATCCTGCCTGCTGATATAAGGGGTCAGCAAAGCCAACAAACGGTGAAAAATGGGGTCCATCATCCTGAGAAAGTTCCTGAAATTGTCAGGATTATTCTCACGGATCTCACGAAGCAAAGGCATGTGAGAGAATTGGTCACGCTGGAGCAACCAATTCTTGGTCCATGAACTCCTCCCCACCCTGTTCATGGACTGGGCTTAGGTCGAAGAATTAACTACAACACCAAGCCCAAGCAAAGCAGGAACTCTACAACGAGTAGGTACACGCAACATGGTTTCAACGGTCGGCTGGTCGGAATGAACTTAAACAGAACGCACTGAAGAACAGCAAGGCCTGTGAAGAGCGAGCTGAAAATCAGCAAGGAGCGGACAAGAACGCACTGAATAAACAAATGCAAACTGACTACACGCACTGAAAAGCAGATACAAACCCCACAAGCACAAACTGAACAACAGTTAAACAATCTGAAAAAACACGAGTCTGAAAAGCGCGAATCGTCTCTCACCAAATTTCTGCTAATACGAGGTAAACACTAGATTAACAGAAGGAGCCCAAAGGGTGGCGCACTTGCTATTGCACTTCCGTTTTATAGTCCCGTCGTACCTGGTGTACGTCACCGCGTTCTAGATGGTCAGACTTTAGTGTGATCCTGTGTAGGCAAGTCCGTTTCAGCGGAACTCCGTCGGAACTCCTTTGGAAATCCGTCGGAACTCCGTCGAAAAGTCCTTCAGGGTTGAGTCCGACATAAAGTCCGCTCATGTGTACACGACATAAGACTCCAAGACAGGAAAGTCCTTGTGTTTGGCTAGGAAAAAAGTTATGTCACACATTTATGGCTATCTATAATGTGTTTTCTAGACTGAAATACCTGTAACTGGAATGAAAGGGCATCTTTTCCTGGCTTTAGTTTTCCCATACTGATTAGTTTTTTCAATGAAACCCTTCTTGTCTTTCTCTTGGTATCGATGCACACCTGCATTTTCATTTCTGCCTGGGTATTAACTGTATGGTTGTCCATATGGTAATCCAGGCTGGTGCTTGTCTGCCCTAAAACGTTCCACTGGGGCCTTTCATTTTCTGAGACATCACCAAAAGCAACAGGAACTACCCTGTCTGCTTGCCGATTATGCTCTTCCAAGTTAGGACTTTCTAAAGGCTGACATTTATCAGAATTCTGTTGCCTCTCATCAATTGCCTGGTGTTTATTTTTATGAACAGTCACTTTACCTTTGTCTGTAATGTTTATTGTGCTGTCTACAAATATAGAATCAGGGGACCTGCTTCCTGGTTCTGCAGTTTCTAAATGACCATCCACTGAGCTCAAGTCAGCACAAGTAAATCTGGAAGATGGATCTAAGCCCAATAAAGCATTTTCAATTCCCAGTGGAATGTCTTCAAATGTCAAATTGGAGTAGGGCTGTCCTGTCCCTTCACTTGCCAGAACACCAACAGGGACATCGCTGGTTCCATTTATCTCTGAACTTGAAATGAATCTCTTAAATGCGGTTTGGAATTGGTTGCTTCCAGAGTCTAGCACACTACACACTGCTGGCATCTTTGTTGCCATGGTGCTTCCATTAGCGCAGCTGGCATTGTGCCCCTCATTATGTATAAGTAACCCAGAGATTGGATTCCTTCCAAGAGACTTAGCACAGTAATGCTCAGATGAGTCCTGGCCATTTTTATTGGAATGTGATCTCTTCATCTGTTGATATGCTAGTATTTTCAAATCAATGTTTTTCTGATTATGGGCTAATTGCAGCAAAGACTTCTGTCTGCATGCTAGCTGAGCCAATTTGTCTCTTAATATTCCTTGTTTAAATGAATCCACTGATGCCCTTTATTGAAACAAAATGCAGTAGAATAAACATTAGGGAAGAAAACAAACGATTTCCTTAAAAAGCATTAAATACAGCCTCTTGATACTCCTAGAGTCAAAAAGATCCACACACCTAGAACTTTTTTTTTCAGCTAAATGACCAGGTTCTTTTATTTCTTAGACAATCTGATAGTCAGATCTCCTTACTGTAATTTTTGTGCCTGTATTTCTGATAGAGTCTCACTTTTCTGATGCTCTGCTCATGATTTAAAGGTAATCTATACTCTATTTTAGGTATACAAGTAAATGAGATCACCTAAATATTTCTATCAGTAGACAATTCTTTTAACCGCTTCCTGTCCACAATATGTAGATTTATGTTACCCCACAGAACATCCCATGCTGAGGGTACATTAATCTACATCTCCGCTTTTGACAATCAGTTGACTTTGCACATGACTGCTATCTGTCAGACCAGACGGCACTGACATCTTCACTCCATTTAATAATTAAAATGATTCCTCATCCTGCAATCACTGTGTCATCTATGGCATACTGATCACATACAGGCTAGAAGTTTAATTCATAAAATAAACAGTCTGCCTGCAGATGGTACTGTAACCTGCGATGCCACTGTTTTAATATTATAATTTTCAGATAAAATTACACTATTAAAATAAGGCATATACTGTATATCTAAATTCATAAATACAGAAAGCACAATTAAACATGTTAAATGTTTTGACCTTTAATAATTTCCTTTCTGTCCCTTAAAGGGGCTGTGTCATCTTCCTTTTCTCGTGACCAAGCCAAGGTTACTAAATTCTGCTTCTTATGCAAGAACACATGCAAGTCCCAGAACAGGCAAGCCTTTGTCATATACTCTTCCCCAAATCTAGTATGTGTTCAAGGGATCAGGCAATGTGTGCTTTATGAGAAGATTATTCATCTTTGTCAAAAAAACTATACCTACAGTGCCTTGAAAAAGTATTCAAACCCCTTGAAATTTTCCATATTTTGTCATGTTACAACCAAAAACGTAAATGTACTTTATTGGGATTTTATGTGATAGACCAACACAAAGTAGCATATAATTGTGAAGTGGTAGAAAGATAAATGGTTTTCAATATTTTTTACAAATAAATATGTGAAAAGTGTGGCGTGCATTTGTATTCAGCCCCCCTGAGTCAATACTTTGTAGAACCTCCTTTCGCTGCAATTACAGCTGCAAGTCTTTTTGGGATGTCTCTACGAACTTTGCACATCTAGAGAGAGTGACATTTTTGCCCATTCTTCTTTGCAAAATAGCTCAAGCTCTGTCAGATTGGATGGAGAGCGTCTTTGAACAGCAATTTTCAGCAGCAAAAAGTAATGCCACAGATTCTCAATTGGATTTAGGTCTGGACTTTGATTGGGCCATTCTAACACATGAATATTCTTTGATCGAAACCCTTCCATTGTAGCTCTGGCTGTAATTTTAGGGTTGTTGCCCTGCTTGAAGGTGAACCTCCGCCCCTATGATTGCCCTGTATTTGGCTCCATCCATCTTCCTATCAACGCTGACCAGCTTCCCTGTCCCTGCTGAAGAAAAGCATCCCCACAACATGATGCTGCCACCACCATGTTTCACGGTGGGGATGGTGGGTTCAGGGTGATGTGCAGTTTTAGTTTTCCGCCACACAAAGCATTTTGCTGTTAGGCCAAACAGTTAAATTTTAGTCTCATCTGACCAGAGCACCTTCTTCCACATGTTTGCTGTCCCCCCCTACATGTCTTCTTGCAAACTGCAAACGGGACTTCTTATGGCTTTCTTTCAACAATGGCTTTCCTCTTGCCACGCTTCCATAAAGGCCAGATTTGTGGAGTATACGACTAATAGTTGTTCTGTGGACAGATTCTCCCACCTGAGCTGTGGATTTCTGCAGGTCCTCCAGAGTTACCTTGGGCCTCTTGGTTTCTTCTCTGATTAATGTTCTCTTTGCCCGGGCTGTCAGTTTAGGTGGACAGCCATGTCTTGGTAGGTTTGCAGTTGTGCCATACTCTTTCAATTTTCGGATGATGGATTATACAGTGCTCCGTGAGATGTTCAAAGCTTGGGATTTTTTTTATAACATAACTCTGCTTTAAACTTCTCCACAACTTTATCCCTGACCTTTCTGGTGTGTTCCTTGGCCTTCGTGATGCTGTTTGTTCACTAAGGTTCTCTAACAAATCTCTGAGGGCTTCACAGAACAGCTGTATTTATACTGAGATTAAATTACACACAGGTGGACACTATTTACTAATTAGGTGACTTCTGAAGGCAATTGGTTCCACTAGATTTTAGTTAGCGGTGTCAGAGTAAAGGGGGCTGAATACAAATGCACACCACACTTTTAAGATATTTATTTGAAAAAGAAATGGAAAACCATTTATAATTTTCCTTCCACTTCACAATTATGTGCCACTTGGTGTTGGTCTATCACATAAAATCTCAATAAAATACATTTACGTTTTTGGTTGTAACATAACAAAATGTGGAAAATTCCAAGGGGTATGAATACTTTTTCAAGGCACTGTATGTAGAAATAGTGTATTTTCCTGACTCAGGCATAGCAGGAACAATTTGTAAGGGATCTTAGGTGCAAGCAGATGGAAAACCAAGGCTCTGATCAAACAAGATTGTTCCATACAAAAGGCTGGCTTTTTGATAGTATATAAAAATATTTAAGTTTTTGACCCAGACAGAGATCTTTTGGCTCACTGTGAACCAAAGCTGCTAAACATAGAGGTATACTGCTTGTCTTTGATGTCTATAATTATAACATTTATGGAAAACTATCCATTAAATGTGGACGTTAGTTTTGTTAAGCACATATGTAAGATGATTAAAGGTTCCATATTAATTTCTACGAAGTTACCTGTACTTTTTTGCAAGTTCATCTCTTTCATTTCTCTGCTGCATGGCTATGTCATTTAGCATCCCTTCAATCTGATGCATTTCTTCAACATATTTATCTACATACACACAAGTACAGTAATCCAAAATACATAATTAGAATTCCTATTTTTACTGATCTATCTTCAGTGTAGTGAAATCTTACCAGTACCCACGCATGCTACAGATTGTCCTATATATCAGTCCATAGGCCATGTTTTGGGAATTTCTCTTAGATAAAATAGCTGTCAAAAATACCAAGCCATTGACTCTGATTTAAAGCACCTGTTAAAAGAGGGGACGTCACATTCAGGGAAGGAGGGGTGGGTGGGGGAGCATGAAATTCGGATGGAATTGGGGTGGAGACCTTTATGCAATCCTCCCTAGACCCACCCCTTGTATTTAAATATTCATCTTTTTGGTACACAGGGGTAAAATGAATGAGTTAGGGTAGGTGGGAAGTGTTGGGTTGTTTTTATTTTTTTAAATGTTTCTACACGGGGGGATTGGAGTGTAAAGGAGGGAGGGGGTGGGCGGGGGTGCACGGAACTAGGGTGGAACTGAGGTGGTGACCCCTGTGCAATCCTCCCTAATCCACCTTATAATTTTAACTATTAACTTTATTGGTTCACAGGAAAAGAAAGGTTGGGTAGGGTTTTTCTTTTTCCCTCATCCCCTCTCAAAAGTTTGAGTATATGGAAGGAGGAACTTTAGAATAGTATTCCTACCTATGGGAGATGGCAATGCTATAGGACTTATATACCTTAGAAATGTTATGTATTATGAGTATTGTGATTTGTGAATATGTTGTATTTTTGTATGTTGAGTCTTTTTAGAATGTTATATAATAGGTTTATCTTTTGCAAAAAATTAATAAAAAATTATTAAAACAGGATAAAGAAAAACCTGCAAACAAGGCCTGTTTGGGGATACTTGAGGACAGGGTCCAAAGGCAGAAAATTTCCTCTCAAATACTTACCGTAATTTTCGTTTCCTGATAGACTCCATGGCAGCCTACGTGTGGGTTTACCCCACCTCCTCTCCAATGTTATAGGACCCCATTCCCATAAATTTGAGCTCACAGCCAGAGACCGCATCCCGTAACTAGCCAACGCTTGATCCATGGGTGGGAACTACGTCTGCCATGGAGCCCATCAGGAAAGGAAAGTTACGGTAAGTATTTTATAGGAAATTTTCCATGGCAGCCAATGTGTGGGAAATAACTAGCTAAACCACATGGGCAGGCTTGCTGATCAACAATACACTTTAATTTACCCCGCCAACCGACAGGATACATAAACCAAAGTTTACCGAAGATAAGGATGCAGGTTCCATGCAATAATGCATTATGGAAGTGTTGATGGAGGCCCACAAGGTCGCCCTGCAAATAATGTCTGGAGCCACCTCAGGCCGCCGCCCAGGAAGTCGAGACGCCTCTAGACGAGTGCGCTGTCACTGCCTCCGGGGGAGCCAAGTCCTTTGCCTTATAGGCCTGCTGGATGGCCTGGACAATCCATGATGCAATTATCCTAGATGAAGCCCATCTCCCCCAGTTTTCCCCGGAAAAGAGGATAAAGAGATGGTCTTACGGTCTAAACAAGGCCGTAGCTTAAAGGTACACCTTTAGTGTCTCACCCACATCTAGGGGATGAGCCTCATTGGCTTCTGGTGCCTTGAAGGTAGGAAGAATGGTCTCTTAATTTTCGTGGAAGACCGATGTGACTTTGGGATTTGAGTCCAGCATGGGTATGAGTACTACCCAGTCCGGAAAGAAGGTTAGAAATGGCTCTTCGTGACCTGAAGGCCCCGATTTCTGAAACTCTCTTGGCTGATGTGATAACCACAAGAAAAGCGGACTTGACAGAGAGATCCTTACTAGACGTCAGGCTGACTCCGGCAGCTCTGAGCTCCGAGAGAGAGTCAAGGACGAGAGGAAGATCCCATTTGGGAACTCTTGGTTTCCTCTGGGGCCTGAGTCTTACTGCCCATCTGAAGAATTGCCAGACGAGAGGGTGGCCGGCCCCGGAGACTACTGAGAAGGTCGATAGGGCCGACACTTGAACTCTAAGGGAGCCGAATGACAGAGACAGATCTAGGCCTGATTACAGGAATTCCAGAATTTCCTGCACCCCTGGGTCCCTGAATGATCTTCGTGTGGAGGATGTGAACTCCACAAACTTGGCCCATGTTCTTCAGTAGACCTTGTTCGTACTAGCTTTTCTTGAGCACATGAGGGTGGAGATGACTCCCGATGCAGCTTCCAGCCTCTCCTTCTCAAGAACCAGACTATCAGCTGTAGACATGCCGGGTATGGATGCAGAACTGCCCCCCAGGACAGGAGGTCTGGTCTGAGGGGAAGAGGCATTGGGTCCCGAAAGCTGAGTTGTGTTAGCAGGGAAAACCAAGGCCTGTTCGGCCAGTATGGTGCTATTTTCACTACCTCGATGGCTTCTGCTCGGAGTCTCTGCAAGAATCTGAGGATGATTGGGTTTGGAGTAAATGCATATGCTCTGCTGAAGCTCCACTGTTCTGTTTAGGGAATCTACTCCGAGAGCTTGGTTGCAGAGGCCCCGCGTATAAAACTTCTGGAGTTTGAAGTTGCAGGGGGATGCAAACAAGTCGCCTTCAGGGTGGATGCAAGGGTAGGATCTACTTGAATGTCTCCGCATGGAGAGACCACTTGTTGTCCAGTTACGTATGGGACAAAAAGTCTGCCTGGATGTTCTGGGCCCCGGGGACATAGGCTGCCGAGATGTCTGCCAGGTTCCTTTGGGCCCACGTCATAATCAGCTCCAATTCCCGAAGTAGGGAAAGGCTCAGAGTCCATCCCTGTTTCTTCACTTAGTTGACTGCTGTGGTGTTGTCTATTCTCAGCAGTACAGATTCTCCCTCTCTCAGGTGGCGGAAGGCATGGAGAGCGTGGAAAGCTGCCTGTAGTATCAGGACGTACAATACCAGGATGTGCGGCCAGAGGTTCCATATGCTCTGAGCGATCTCTGATTTGCAGTGAGTCCCACCATCCAGTATTGCTGGCATTGGTCGTGACTGCGACCCAGGAAACGGAGGCAATGGAGTGGCATCTGAGCAGATTCCTGCACTGTAGCCACCAGAAGAGGCTGTCCCTCATGCTCGAAGTTATGTGAATGCGCTAATCGCGTCTGTCCACCGTTGGAGAAACTCTCTCTGGAAGGGACATAACCGCCAAAGGGCCCATTTAACCATGGGGCCATCAAGACCATTGTGCTTATTATTCTGAGGCATTGACAAGCCCTCAACCATGGGGAAGCCAGGGCCAGGTGTACTCTGTCCCGCACTAGATTTTCTCCAGAGGCAGGGAGATTGTATTCTCGGCTGTGTTGAACTGGACCCCTAGGTAGACTAAGCGTTGTATTGGTTCTAGGTGACACTTGTCTGAGGTTAAATAACCAGCCAAACTCTAGAAGTGTGGAGATGACTTTAGCCTTGTGATGTAGGAGCTGCTCTCCGTCTTGAGCCAGTAAGAGAAGGTCGTCGAGATAATGATGCAGGCGTATGCCCTCCATTCTGATGAGGGCTACCACGGCTATAAGAGCTCTCGAGAGGACCCAAGGTGAGGTTGAGAGTCCGAAAGGGAGGCAGGTGAACTGGAGATGCTCTCACCCCACCACAAACCAGAGGTATTTGTGGAACACACAGGCATGAGAAGTAGGCATCCTTTAAGTCTGTGGAGACTAGCCAATCGCCCGGCTGGACTGCCTGTTGAATTGCAGAGAGAGTCTCCATTTTGAACTTTTTGTTTTTGATGAACTTGTTTTGATTCTTGAGGTCTATTACTGGGCGCCATGAGCCGTTTTCCTTCTGAACCAAGAAGAGGGCGAATACATGCCCTGTAACTCTTCGCCCTTGGGCACAGGCACTGTGGCCCCCCGAGCCACTAGCGACTATACGTAGGACAACAACACCTGCTTCTTTTCCTCTGAGTGAGGTAACGGTGTAGGGGCGAACCTGAGAAGGAGTGTTTGTAAAGGACCATGTATGTCCTGAGGAGCCGGTTTTGATGGTCCAGTAGTCTGAGACTGAGGCCGCCCAGACACGCCGAAAGTGGAGCAGGCGCCACCACCACCTGGCATGTCTAATCGGGCCCAATTCCAAAAGGACTTGATAGGCTCACATCTGCCTGGGCCTCTTTTCCACCTTCTCCTGAAGTTCCGGCCTAGGCTATAAAACTGTGCATCCCTTGCCCATTCTGTCTTCTTGACTGGGGCCTCTTCTGGCCAAAGAGGCGTTTGTCTTGGGGCAGGAACCCTGACTTCCCACCAGTGGATAATGTCCACGGATGCTTCACCCAGGAAGACCAATGCCAACTTAAACTCCTGTATGGCGGAGCCCCTGGCTACCTCTTCTGAGATGCTTCTGAGTACTGTGTTGACATTCTCCACCCAAATTGCCTTGGACATGGCTGCCAGGGCTGGTTTGCAGGCCATTCCTGCCATCACATAGATTCTTTTAAGATCCCCGTCAATCCTTCTTTTGGGATCATCCTTGAAGGACACGGCATCTTCTAGAGGAACAGTGACATGTTTTGCCAGTCTCATTATGGCTGCATCAAAAAGAGGAGCGGCTTCTAGATGTTTCATGCCCTCACCTTTGAAGGGATAAAGCCTCATAGATTTGCTCGACAGGGAGGTTCTCTTGTCAAATTTGCCCTACTCCTCCAAGAAGATATCCTTCAATTCAGCCAAAAGTGCTTGAATAATTTCCTTTGTTTAGCTGGCGGAGTCGCTTGTTCTTCACACTTTAGGGCCTCGTTGATCGCTTTAATCAAGGGTGAGACTACAGAGAAGTCAAAGCCCCCAAGGAATTCAACACCCTCCACATCACTATCCAAGGATCTGGAGAATGCATAACCTGGCTGAGATGACTGCAGGTCCTCTTGAGCATCCCCAGCAGGAGAGCCTGACCTAGTTGTAGTCTGGCTTGACGTGTGGGTCATACCCCATTCTTTCAGGGACTATTGTACCAAACGTTTTACGAGAGACTCCATTTGTTGCTTGTTCATTTCTCTTTCCCCAACCGCCCAGGTATAACATTGCTTGCATGGCGATTTGCCCTCCGGTACCTGAGTCCCAAATCCCCAGCAGGCTCTTCGATCATAGCGGCTGTCATGGCAGTGGGTGCGGTGTCTGGAGTAGGAATTAAAACTTCTACCCCACGGTGATGTCCTCTGGATCTGGATGATGAATGCCAACGTTGCAGCCTGGCAAGGTCCCTGTCTTCCCGTGCTGACATCTGGCGATCCGACCTGGAAGCTTTTGGCTTTGACAAACAGAAGAGAGAAAAAGAGAGATGATAGAAATGGGTGCAATATAAGCAAACCTCAATTTTGCCCTGCCAGTCGGACTCAGACTCCCACACGCATCCCTTATGCGTGAGGGCTGGCTGCAAGGAGGCGGTGACTTGTCCATGGTGTGCAGGGAGGGATGAGGACTATCCTGTGCACCCTTTGTGGAAGGCAGAGATCAGGGTTTAAAAAAAAAAGTTTCATTCACAGATCAAGGTAACACTCCGTTACCAGTTACCAATTATGTGTATGACCAAAAAGAGGTCACCAAAAATGATCTGTGAAAATATTTATCTGAGCAATATGTGTATACATCCTCAGAAAATGACCACTAGGGTAAAAAAAAAAAAAAAAACCCATAAAAGGAGCATATTTATACAGCAGTTAAGCTGACATTCACCAAACATTTAGGTCCCATTCAGACCAGAATGCTGTACAGGAGACCCGCCTTCTGTGTGTTTCCTGCACCACATTCAAAACACACTGGGTATGTAATTTCCTGCAGGTGTCAATGTTTTCCTAACAACACCCCAAACACATATCACTAATGCAGTGCATTAGCCTGCATCACATTGCATGGCACTGCAATACCATGCGGTGGGGTTGCAGTGTGCTTTTAAAAGTAGTGCATGCACTACTTTTGGTGCCAGTGCAATTTCAGTCTATTTAAATGAATGGGCTGAAAATCACACAGCACTGAATCGAACAGGAATGCCGACAACGTTCCTGTGTGAATCAGTTGTGAACTTTCTGTGGGTGAACCTGCCCGCTGCATGTGTCTTAAATGAGAGTGATTTGAATTTGGTTTACTTATGGATAAAGTAGGGAAGAGTTTGCGGTCTGTGGAATAAAAGAGTGATTAAAAAGCCAAAATGGTTGTCATCAGAACAGGATGTAAGGAAAAATCCTTCAAAGGGGCACCCCTTGGAGTGAAAGCCTAACTTTGACATATTGGTATAGCAGAAACAGGACACTAGCAGCTTTAAAAAAAAAAAAAAAGCTGACAAGGGTTGTAATCACACCCTACTCTATTCAAAGCTATTAACCGCTTCAGCCCCGGACCATTTGGCTGGCCAAAGACCATAGCACTTTTTGCGATCGGCACTGCGTCGCTTTAACTGAAAATTGCGCGGTCGTGCGACATGGCTCCCAAACAAAATCAACGTCCTTTTTTCCCCACAAATAGAGCTTTCTTTTGGTGATATTTGATCACCTCTGCGTTTTTTTTTGCGCTATAAACAAAAAAATAGTGACAATTTAGAAAAAAAAAAAATGCATTATTTTTTACTTTTTGCTATAATAAATATCCCCCAAAAATATATTAAAAAAAAACAAACATTTTTTCTCCTCAGTTTAGGCCAATACGTATTCTTCTACATATTTTTGGTAAAATTGCAATAAGCGTATATTGATTTGTTTGCGCAAGTTATAGCGTCTACAAAATAGGAGATACATTTATAGCATATTTATTAATACTTTTTTTTTACTAGTAATGGCGTCAATCAGCGATTTTTATCGTGACTGCGACATTATGGCGGACCCTTCGGACAATTTTGACACATTTTTGGGACCATTGGCATTAATACAGCGATCAGTGCGATTAAAAATGCATTGATTACTGTAAAAACGTCACTGGCAGTGAAGGGGTTAACACTAGGGGGCAGTGAAGGGGTTAATGTGTGTCCTAGGAAGTGTTCTAACTGAAGGGGGATGTGGACTGTGCAGGGAAACTAACAGATCACCTGTTCATACTCTGTATGAACAGAGGATCTGTCAGTTCTCCCCTCAGAGAACTGGGGCGCCCCCTAGTGGCCGCCTATGGTACCGACGTACCTTGACAGCGATTCGCCTGCCTGTGCCATTCTCCTGCAGTATAAGTGTTTCATTTATGGAGGGCTGCCATCTAGTGTCTGTAGATACCTTAAAGCGGAATTCCACCCAAAAGTGGAACTTTCGCTTTAAGCACTCCTCTACCCCTTACATCCCACATTTGGCATGTAATTTTTTTAGGGGGGGCAGAGTGAGTGCCTAGTTTTAAATGGGACTTCCTGTCCCACTTCTGACTATGGGTCACCTAGGCGACTCCTCCTCTCCCCCTAGGCAACCACTGGGGAGTAATACACCCTATGCAGGAATTTCAATTGGATCCACCTACCTCTGGCTGAAATCATAAGGGGTAGATATTGGGCCAAGCAATGAAGGATAGAGGCTTATCTAACTGCGCAGCTGTTAAGAGAAATTCCACTGGATAAGAAAGAAATTCAAGCGGGAAGTTAATTTGCTGTGTTGCATTTGGGAGAACCACCAGCTGCCTTTTTTTTAATTTTACTTTGCACGTGATTGGGTATCCTTTGCAAAGTCAATTTTTACCAAGTTCACTAAGCTAAGGGAACATTCTCTTCCAAATGAACAGCCTATTTGCCTTTAGTAAACCAATCCCATTGTATTTTATATTGCATGGAAATTAGACGTCAAAACTTATACCTGCATCTTCAAGAGTATGAACTTCTGCTGCCAGTAGTGTTCTTTGTTTACTTTCTGTCTCTTGCAAGATAGTCATATGTTCCTGTGTAAAAACAAACATTCAGTATGAGGCCAGCCAATCAAAAGAGTACTAGCAGTAATCATAATTCCCCCCTCATACCAAATCCCTACTGTTGAGACAAGAGAATTCACAAGCCGCTTGCAGCTATACAGATGTAATGTATGCTGTTCTGGAACTGACCCAATATGAAAGCTGGGGCTGTCATATTGAAACTACACTGTTCTACACATCTCACACACATGCTGAAATCTGAGTTGCCCTACAAGTGCATGGTTGTGTTCAGGAAAGTGTTGACCTCCACAGGTTACAAATCACAGACGTATAGGTTAATAAATGAGCACTAATGGACAACGAAAAGGTTTGCACAGAAATGTACAAGCAGAAAATACCCCACATTTACATGTTTCTTACACAGGTTTCTTATACGATCCTCTTATTCAGGGGCTGATGACCTGTCAATAGCAATCCACCTATCAACTCAACTTTGCCTTGCTAGGTTATCTTTTTTTTTTTTAAAGTGCACTGCACCCTGGTGATATTGTGCTTGCGCAGTACGAGTCGCCGGAAATAGCCAAAGCTGAATAGCTGTACACGGTGCCTGTAACAGGGCCCCTCGCGGGGTCGCTTTGCTCGCCACGCTTCGGGCACGGCCTCGCTTTGCTCAGCACTTTTTTATTCTACCTCTAAGTCCACTTGGATGGTGGGGCTTGAACCTGGACTCAGGGCGCAGGCGCCGTGTACAGCTGACTCAAGGTTTTCAGCTTCGGCTATTTTCGGCAGCTCCATAGTCGTTCGTACTGCGCAAGCGCTGTGCCTGCGCAGTACAGGGGGGTCCTTATCCGCCGGGGGAACTTTCTCAGCAAGACACCCTGACCTAATACATTCCAGCTTGTTATGTATTGGAATAATTTTGAGGCATCCATGATAATTTTTAAGCAGATGCACATTGTAAAGGCTATTTCACTAACTGATTGGATTATTAGGAATCCACTAGGGGTGCAACGGATCGTCACCGATCCGTGATCCGAACGGGCCAGGCTGTTTGGATCGGCACACCCGCGATCCGCGGAGCGCTCCGCGGCCATGGGTTTTAGGAAAGGCCACGGCTTCGGCCTAGCTCCGGAGCCGCGGCCATCTTGGTACACCCGGCGGCGCTCAGCTGCGTGCTGACGTCATCACCCCGCCCTCAACTCGTGGGTCCGGCGGCTGGCTTGGCAGCGCCGGCTTCTCTTGACACTAAGGTCAAACTAACAGCACTGTAATGTATACAGTGCGGGGGGACATGTGGCTGTATTACAGTGGAGGGGGGGGGGGCGTGTGGCTGTATTACAGTGGAGGGGGGGGGCGTGTGGCTGTATTACAGTGGGGGGACATGTGGCTGTATTACAGTGGGGGGACATGTGGATGTATTACAGTGGGGGGACATGTGGCTGTATTACAGTGGGGGGACATGTGGCTGTATTACAGTGGGGGGACATGTGGATGTATTACAGTGGGGGGACATGTGGATGTATTACAGTGGGGGGAGATGTGGATGTATTACAGGGGGGGAGATGTGGATATATTACAGTGGGGGAGATGTGGATATATTACAGTGGGGGAGATGTGGATATATTACAGTGGGGAGATGTGGATATATTTTTTTTTTTTGTTGATCCGAAAATGATCCGATCCGTGACTCTGATCCGAGGAACGATCCGAACCGTGAGTTTTTTGATCCGTTGCACCCCTAGAATCCACAGTAATATTATACATTTGCATGTGGCTGTTTATGAAAGGATAATACGTTTGTAGGTATCCCCAATGCCTGAGACTGCTCGGGGAAAGAATCAATTCACTTAAATGAATTTTCCCAGAGCTGTGGAGCTCCAGGGGAGTGTTTTATACAGTATATTGCACCTTACACATAATGGGGAACTAAAAACATTTGACAGATTGAAATTCGAGTATGAGTTACCAAATCGAATGTTCTTCAGGTACTTACAAATCCGTCACATTTTTAGAGCACAATTCCTCTCTGGCAATCTCCAATTGGCCAATAATCCCCTTACGGAAGTAATTAAAAGCTCTGATCCCAAAACCTGATATCTGTCTTCTATATTATGCTGTTACTCCCCCTGTCCTCCACGTCAGCGTATATACACTGAAGGCTAGATGGGAGGGAGACGTGGAATCCACGGAGGATGAGGAGTGGAGTGATGGCTTAGATACCTATAAACTAGTATCCCCCAAACTATCTGACTGCTTGACCCAGATATATACTGTACAGTATATTACACCAAGCTTACCTCACACCACTTAGAAAATCTAGGTACAAAGAGATCAATCTGCCGGCTGCCTGATGTGCAACCAAGAAACAGGGACATTTTACCACGTAATCTTGAGTTGTCCAAGAGTGCAGGGTTTCTGGACCCAAGTGGTACAGTTTGTTTCTACATGAAGCCCTTCTAATGCTACAACCCAAACCGTGCCTTCTGGGTCTTTTCCCAGAGCCAGACATGGATAAATTCACTAAAATCTTCCTGAATGAAACACTCTTCTCTGCACAGAAAGTTATAGCCAGGCACTGGATGAGATCCGACCCACCTGAATTTAACCATTGGATGGTGGAAGACAACAGCAGTTTACCTTACAAAAAACTAATGTACTCACACAAAGGCTGCCCGTCAAAATACAACAAAATCTGGGACAGATGGCTACAGGCCCCCGAAACCTGTAGTTAACCAGCTGACCCTCTTTTACATGCAATTGTCCCTCCGAGGTCTCCACTAATAAGAGAAGGAAATCGTGGGAAGGGAGATCATATGTGTGTATAATGTACCATATTACTATATTACCTGTAATGACTTATGTGTCTCACATTACTGTATGTTCTACAATGGGATGTCTTTTTGCAATAACTGTTTGTAATATTGTCAAGTGTATTTGACATTTATTTTGCATATATTTTATATGTTCATTTGTTCTTTATTTTGTTCTAATAAAAGACTCTGTTTTAAAGTAAAAAAAAAAAAGAATTTTCCCAGCCAATTGTTACTATTTTCCCCTGTGACATGCAGCTTCTGTATTATTCCTCCACCCTCCCTCATAGACACAGACACACGTTTGCCCAATGTCAACTTTTTGTTAAACGTTTGTTCATTTATGGAGGGCTGCCATCTAGTGTCTGTAGATACCTTAAAGCGGAATTCCACCCAAAAGTGGAACTTTCGCTTTAAGCACTCCTCGACCCCTTACATCCCACATTTGGCATGAAATTTTTTTAGGGGGGGCGGAGTGAGTGCCTAGTCTTAATTGGGACTTCCTGTCCCACTTCTGACTATGGGTCGCCTAGGCAACTCCTCCTCTCCCCCTAGGCAGCCCCTCCCTCTCGGCAATTTTCTGGGACATGTCACAGGTCCCAGTAGTTTGCCTGTCCACTCGGAGAGCGCAGCGCGACTCACGCATGCGCAGTGCGTGCCCGGCCGTGAAGCCGCAAGTTGTCATGGCCGTGTGCCCACAGTTTCAATGGAGGCGCCGCGGAGAGGAGGAGGAGAGGAGCAAGGCTTCGTGTGGCCACATCGCTGGACCGTGGGACAGGTAAGTGTCTGTTTATTAAAAAATGTCAGCAGCTGCACTTGTTGCTGACTTTTAATAAATGAAAAAAAGCCTGACACTCCGCTTTAAGAGTGCAGATGTACTTTTCGAAAGATTTTTTGTTGTTTGTTTTACGATAAATAGTACATGGTAGCCAGAAATACAGCTGAAGAGTAGATGAGAAATTACTCAAACATGTGGCTTCCTTTGAGTGTAACTGTAGAATTACAGTTGCAGGGACCTAAACCATGTGCTACATCTGACCTATTCTAAGACATTTCAAGCATAGTTTTCCCACTTGATATGATAAAATACCTCTTGAGGGGTGTACAGTTCAAGGTGGAGATCTAACAGTTGCATTTATCAAAGGAGAATGGACACACATTGGACATTTCACTGTATAAAGCAATGATTAGGTATCAAGGGCAGAAACAAATCAGACTTGATCATACCTTTGCGCAGTTAAAACAGAAGTATGTTTTTTTTATTTCAGAATCATACTTACCTGGGTGGAAGCAGCATTGGTCCGATGCTGCATCTGTCTTCCCCTGGCTCTAAGACTGAGAGCCAAGCGATCAAACACCACCAATCGCTCGCTTCTCAGGGATCCCTAGGCAGAGAGCTGATGACTGTCACCACTGTCTGCTCTGCCCATCCCCCCCTGCTCACTGGAGCGCTGGGCTATGGAGGGGACAGGAGTGGCTGGATCAGGCTCTCAGCAGCTGAGAGGCTGAGCTGGGTGTTGGTCCAGGCTTGTGAGCAGATCCCGACTTCTTTGTCGTGACCTTGTCCCAGCCTGGACTGGCATTGTGGCATCACCCAACAGTGGGCTTCAGCTTGCTGTCTGTTGAAAACGGCTCAAAGGAGTTCAGAACAAACTGCACTCCTGTAATCCACAGGAGAAGTACAGCCAAATAAGCTTTGACTGTACTTCTCACTGGTTCACACCTGCCAGGTTCACACCTATGCAAGTTACAGTTTGCATACTCCAGGGGCATTTTGCATTTTTCAATACACATTTTTGATCCATTGAATTCAATGGAACCAAGAACCAGAAAAAAGGCCCTGGCCCTTTTCAAAAAATGCATAGATGAGAACATGACCCATAGGAAATCATGTTAAATTGACTGTAGTGTGTTTCTGCATAACTGAAAATGCACAAAAAAATTCATAGGTGTAAACCAGGCCTTAAAGAGTTATGAAACTCAAATTGTTTTAAAAATTAAAATAACAAACATGTTATACTTACCTGCTCTGTCCAGTGGTATTGCTCAGAGCGGCCCCAATCCTCCTCTTCTGGGGTCCCCGGCGGCGATCTTGGCTCCTCCCCTTCTGCGGGACTACCATAGCCAGCCGATCCTGAGCTGTGTGTCTATGGAGCCGCACTCCATAGACTTACACAGTGCGATTTAGGTCCACCCCCCAGGAAGTAAGGGGAGAAAAGATGCAGCCCTGCACAGCACTGATCTCTTCTCCCCTCTCTTCCCCTTCACATGGGTAATGGGGGGGTACAGGGTAATTAAAAAGTTTTTTACCTTAATGCAAGCAATACATTAAAGTGATTGTAAAGGGTTTTTTTTTTTTCTTTTTTTTTTAAATAACAAACCTGTTATTCTTACCTGCTTTGTGCAAAGGTTTTGCACAGAGCGGCCCCCAATCCCAGCCCCGGATCCTTTTGGGGTCCCCTGGCGGTGCTCCTGGCCCCATCTCTTTATCGAGTGCCCCCCCGGAGAGCCGCTTTCAATGGGGGCTCTTGTGCAGGCACGGTCCCAAGTCCTGCTGCTGCGTCCATTGACACAGACAGCAGGACTTGGCCCCGCCCCTGTCTCCCGTGTCACTGGATTTAATTGACAGCAGCGGGAGCTAATGGCTCCCGCTGCTATCAATCTGTTCAATGAGAACCCGAGACAGCGGCTGGAGCTGCTGGGTTTGTCCTTGACACTGGAACGATCGGGTTCAGGTAAGAAAAAGGGGGCTCTGGGGGGCTGCTGCAGCACAAACGTTTTTTCACCTTAATGCATAGAATGCATTAAGGTGAAAAACCTCGAGATTTTATAACTCCTTTAAGGTATAAAAAAACGCTTTTAGGTTTAGTAACACTTTAAGATAAAAAATGTCCACTGATTGACTGCTATGAGTTAAATAAGCATGGTCACAATATCCTTCATCAACTCACTTAACTTTTCAATTTACAAAGTATTCATGTTAAGAAACAAAAGCTCTATATTACTTTTAGACAAATGACTAAAAAATAAAAATAAATGAATGTCTCACCACACAGGGAAAATTGAAAAAAACTAAAATAACCTGAGCAGAAAAACTGCTCCTGAGAGTTGCTGTGTAGCAACTTGCTAGAAACAGAGTGTCTGTTCATAAATACATAACAAATACAAATAAAGAAACAAAATACAATTGATAGCTATACAGATTTCAGTTTGTAAGGCCCCTTTCACACGATCGGACCGTTCAGGTCCGCCTGTCAATTTTGACAGCGGACCTGAACGGGCGATCCATGTTAGTCTATGGAGCGTCAGATGTCAGCGCAGACATGTCCGCTGACATCCGACCCCGTCCGATCCGCTAAAAGCAGACGGATGGCCCTACGTCCAGGTCCGTCACTGGCGGATCGGGTGAGATCTGACGAAAACGGACATGCTGTCCGTTTTCGTCCAATCCCTCCATAAGCGGCGCTTGACAAGCCCCTCCCCGATCAGTGAGCAGAGAGGGACCTGTCATCCGCCGACTCAGCGGAAATCAATGGACTGATCTCCTGCTGAGCCAGCGGACCGAGGCGGGCTCCGTAGAAACGGAGTCCGCCTCGTGTGAAAGGGGGCTAAAAGGATTAATCTGGTATCTGGAGGCTGTGAGCAACTTCTAATTAGTGGTAAGTGGACATCAGGCTCAGCTAGGCTGTCTCCACTGTCAGGCTGGGAACCCCAAAGCTGTGAACAGAAAAGAAAGGAGAGGGGCGTCAAGCGGACTATAGTGTAATAAGCTAGTTTATAGTAGAGATCAGAAAAAGATAAAAGTTGCACTCACAACCAAAAGTAGATAAAAGCGTATCTCTCAAATCAGAATGCTGTCCAGGCATCTGAGGAGATGAAAGACCAGAGTGCATCTCCCTCTGTGGCTGCTATACCAGAGCTGCTGCAGCCAGGCAGAAGAACCACCGCTGCGGGACACAGAAAACACCGCCGGATGATGTGCTCACACTGCCAGGGCATGTGTAGTCGCAAGGGCTGTCAGGAAATGCATTTCAGAGACTAGGACCCACTGTGCTGTTACACCTGTTGAGTAAAATGTATGCTATGTATAGTCTTGGTAATGTTTACATAATTGGTTATTATACTGCCATCTTGTGGTTATTTTGCTTATAGCACCATCCTTTTCTGTTTATTATCTGTGTCCCCTCTCACATTATGATGTACTTTCCTTTCCTGTTCCTTCACTCTGTCTTGTGAGGAAGAGATGGCAACTTCTGTATAGGCCTCATGCCATCTGCTCGCATCTGGGAACACATTAACATGTTTTGACCTGCAGATACCATCTTTCATTCATCTGCCACATTTTGTTGTCTGCTATACCTGCTGCTTGCAATAAAACCCACGCTTATGGAAGAAACGGTGTCTGGTAAATATACCAAGCTATCTAATAAAGACTGCTGTGATTACATCTGCTTATACAGGCCAGGCATAGTGGTCTCAGCAACAGTTAAAGCGGGGTTCAACTCACATTTTTAACTTAATCTTACCCCCTTCAGTTAATTGCATAGAAGTTCAAATGCCGCACGAAAATTTTTTTTATCGCTGTAATTACCTTTATATTGTAGTTTATTGTGGCACTTCCTGTCTCTCCTCCCATGGGAGTAGGCGTGCTTATTGCCTTTCCCCGGCTTCCCAAGATTCAGTGCGGGAACAATGATCATGCGTGTGAACAAGCTGTGAATGAACACCATTCACCGCATCCAGGAAATCAATGCTTGTGGGCGTCACATGCCTACAAGCAAGATGGAAACAGCCAGCATCACATTTTTAAAGTTATTCTTCAGTACGAAAACAGACAGAGGCGGAAATATTACACCCAAACTGTGAGTATTATTTTGGGATTAGCAAAGTGTCTCAACGACCTAAAAAAAAAAAAAAAAGATTGGTTGCCGGACTCCCGCTTTAAGCCACTATTACAACAGTTGGAGTCAGAATAGTCAAAATGTGGTAGAATTCCTACAGCCTGCTGTGTAGATGTGTATGTTTAATCTGCAATCAAGCTCAGTGCCATCTGCCATCTTCTGAAAGCACATGGTTGCACAAGCTTACTGCACGTCATCTGTGAATGTTGAAAATTGTTTTCTGCATTGAACTGTGTATCCCACCTGTCTAAGCTGCTGTTCATCTTCTTAAAGAGACAGTAACCATTTTTTGCAAAACTTGAAAAAATGTCTAGACAAGCCTCCGAGCACTCTTTTATCGCTGAGTCAACACAGATGCATCATGCCTCTGACCACACAGATGTACAGGGAGCAGATTCTGCAGATATCACCGAGCAAAGTGTAAGACCCAAACGTACAATAATACCAACACGGAAACTTAGAGAAAACTACAAAACCACTAGAGATGAGCAATCTGTCAGAACTGTGGGACAAAACTGCATACTTCATATCAGTCTTGCCACGCTTCAATCAACAAGCTGAATCAAGAAACTCTACAGATCGCCTATCTGCAGCGTACAAACGCTACCAGCAGTTGCGGGAAAATACACAGTTTTTTTAAAGGACTCTAATATAGAGGGCTCTTTAGCAGAACTAAGACAGATGAACTAAACCAACAAGATGCCAAGGATAAGGCGGAACTCCGCATTGCTCAACTGCAGGAGACCAGATCTCATAAATCCACATCTTCTAAACTCACAGCACGTACTTCTAGATCGTCTTGCTCTAGAAGCTCAGTATTAAGCGACAAGCTAATAGAGGCCCGTGAAAGTCTGGAAGCAAGTAAAGTGTGAAGTTCATTTGCCAGAAAGAAAGTTGAGAGAGCAGCTCAACAAGCAAAGGCAGAATCCAAAATAAAAATTCTGCAAATTAAAAGGGAGGAAGCAGCTGCCCTAGCAAGGCTAAAGGTCCTTGAACAAGCAATGGGAGAACATACTAACTTAGACTGTTCTATTCCAGCAGAAGTGAAAGATCCAATTGAACGCACCAGTGAATAAGAGAGTCCCGGAGCTAAAGACAGAAGAGAAATGGGCGCAGGGACGGCATGACAGTACTGGACAGCACAGTTGCCGTTTCAAGAATGGTGTTTCCCCTTTTAGAAAAGGGGATGGGTCTGGGAGAAGGCAGTGCTCAGAGACAAAGAGAGGAAAGGAGAAGGGGAAGTGACATAAGTCGAAGAGCGGAGGAGGAAGCGATTAGACGCCTCACCTTCACTGCTCCTGGTCCCAGCATTTCAGAGGCAGCATGGCGGCGATGGTGGGCTGCGACAACAGTTTAGAGCGGCGGTTGCTGCACTAGGTGCAGCCTGGCTGAGAGCCCAGATGCCGTGTGTGGCAGCAGACAGCAGATCGCTGACAGACGGGGGGGTGCGGCGCCACCTTGTGCGCGGCGGTCACGGCCACTGGTAAGGTACAGCTCGGCTGCAGGCTCTGCAGGCTCCCGATCTGAGACAGCAAAGAAGCAGAGGGGAGTAAACCCCCGGCCCCCAGAGCACAGTGGAGACAGAGGACCAGATGCAGGGAGTAGAGGGGGACCCGGCAGACAGGATGGGGCGTGTGGGGGGTGAGCCCGGTACAGAGCATGGCTCTTCTCCCATGGCTTGTCACGGATGCACAGTGCAGGCGGCCAGGGCTGCAGGGGCAGATCGGTGCAGCCAGCCGGCCCAGCGAGCGAACACCGAACTTCAAGATGGGGGCCAGACAGCCAGCACGCCCCACACCCCCACGCAGCCTGGTAGAGGGTCCACGAGGAGCACAGGGTGGTGGGGGAGCACCGACGAAGGTCGTGCAACGAGGACCCAGCCCAGCAGTAGGCGCAGGAGCCCGTCACGAGGGACAACGAGCGGAGTGTGGCGCGACGGGTCGGAGAGTAGGGCGAGTACAGCACCACAGACCCACGGCAAACAGAGCGGGTCCATCGGGGATGCAGCCAGCTGTCGGTCGGATGAAAATGGACAGTGACAGATCTGGAGGTGAGCGGTCCGGGTCGGAGGGTGGCGATGAACAAGGACATCCAGCGACGGTGGTTCCCGCAGTGACGGCTGGTGGGCCCTGGCCTGGGCAGCCTGGTGAGTGAATCTTTACTTTTATTTCTACTTTAATGCATAGTCTATTGGGGCAGGGTGGTAGACCGGGGCCATCAGGTTAAGGGTAATTTGCAGGAGCCGGGGGGACAGGTTTATTCCCGTACTGCCAAAATGAGACAGGACTCCGTATAGGAACCGGGGGGGGGCTAGGTGAGTTGGCGGTTGGGCTCAAGGAGTTGGTGCAGCGCTTTGTGCCAGGCACAGGAAGTAGTCGGGGGTAGGCATGGGCACCGATGCATGCCACACCTCTGGCAGCGGGCACCCCCCCAGGATTGCAGGTGATAATGCTGCGACAGCAACGGGGACAGCTACGGCGGTAGGTTAGTCCCCCGGTTTATCGCATGGGCTCCGGATAGCCGGGGTGAACAGGACGGAAAAGAGGATTCGGTCGTATTCCGCGAAAAGTGAAGTATACATCTGTTTCGAGGGCCCCCCCGGGGTCCCAAAGTGCAGATAGAAATAATAGAAAATTTGAAAAGGTGGATGAGTAGAGATATTCACGTTATCGCCTTCGGAGAAGCTCAGGCGTTTATCATATGGGCGAGCGTGATTTGGGAAAAAGACCCCCGAACAATGTTCGGCTCGGTTAGTTTATTGGCAGGCCATTAGTGATGCACACAGGACTTATGGCGGTGTGGCTTGGAAAGGTGGATGAGTAGAGATATTCACGTTATCGCCTTCGGAGAAGCTCAGGCGTTTACCATATGGGTGAGCGCGATAGGGGAAAAAGAACCCCGAACAATGTTCGGCTCGGTTCGTTTATTGGGAGGCCATTAGTGATGCACACAGGACTTATAGCGGTGTGGATTGGCTCAGGTAGGACGAATAGTTTTGGGCACCGGATTGCCGTCCGACCGTTCCTACGCTGGGCTCTTAATGACATCAGCCGGTGGATGAAGCTGATTACAGCGTCGCGGGGCTCCTAGGAAGTTTTTTCAGGCAAGTGTAAAGTTGGGACAAACTGTCGAGTCTAACAAATGTGTTCAGGCGGAGCAGGATCCCATTCACTGTCCAAGGGTTTTAAGAGAGGAAAAGTACGTGCAGGAGGGTCTGGGGAGTAAGACTACGCCGGTGCGTTTGGAAAGGATGCCTTCTGTACTCAGTGAATACCCTTTCTGAGCAGCGGCTCATAATGTAAGAGTCCGGTTTTTCAATAACGGTTGTATAATAACTGGTTGATTGATGACGGTCCCACCCGCGGCTGAGATTTTCAGGCGGCCCTGCTACATCCAGCAGTGGTTGTTGGAAACTGGGGAAAGAGTTTACTTTAGGGTTCATGGGGGGTCATTCGTGGCCGAATCGGACATTGAATTGGCCTTCTGGATATTGCTGGGCATCCAGGCAGCTTTTGGCTGATGGCTGCACATAATGGGGCTTAGTATGTGGATCATTGACTGCTGATGGGTTGCCCCATCAAGTGGGCCTTCTTTTAAACTTTCAGCTTCCTCTTAGAGGCAGTCTGGGATGTTTCGGGTATTGACTCAGTTATGCATTACCTGGATGGGTTTTGGATGTGTTGGCCCTGCCGGTTCCAATATTGGTGCCGTCCTGTTGGGACGTTACGTCTGGCGGAACGTTTCGGTAGTTCCTTTAGCTCCGGGGAAAAATAGGGTCCCATGGAAAACATTACATTCCTGGGAATTGAAACGGATTCTCTTGGGATGGAATTGTGCTGCCAGGGACATAGATTGAGAGGCTAAAAGACGAGGTGAAGGGACTTTTAGAGTACGCAAGGTACAATTACGTCAACTACAATATGGGCTGGGGAAATTGAATGTTGCTTGCCGCATAATCCCCATGGGTATGGTTCAATTTGCCTTCGGCTGGCGGTAGCAACTGCAGGATTACGGGCTCCCACTCACTTTGTGGGCCTTAATAAGGGGTACAGGGGTACTTGCAGGTGTTGCAGTATTTCCTAGAGCGGGCGTGCTTTGGGATGTCGTGTCCCATCAGCGATTGTGACTTGGAACTATTCACGTATTCTACAGGGAACTATTCACGTATTCTACAGGCTCCACGGGGTTGGTGCATTGTTTCAGGGGACTATTGAGCGCAGCTCGGTGGCACCCAGCTTGTTTCGGGGCCGGGTGGCTGCAGAACATGGTTTCTTTTCTGGTACAGGTGGTTAGTCGACTGAATGCGGCATCCGTGCTGGTGGTTAGGGTATTGCGACATTGGGTGCTGCGCTGCTTACAAGGGATGCATTCATCTTCGCTGTACACTTATCAGGTATTGTTAACACTTTGGCTGACTCTTTGTCGCGTTTTCAGTGGCCCAGGGTCTGGGAGTTTGGCATCAGAAGCAGATTTTACTTGGGGACTGCAGCAAAGAGTTTCAAGCAACTTGTCAGTAAGGCGACTTTGTATGCCTACTCAAAAGGCATGGCAGGAATGGTTTGTTTGCGTAACAGGAATGGGTAGTCGATGCAGTTCTCTATTTTATTAATGTGGTATCAGAATGGGGTATCTCGGCGGCTGCCATTTACCACAAGCTGGCTGGTTTGGCCTTTCTTTTAAGTGACAAAGGTGATGGTACCATACCAAAGAGTTTTGGGAAAACAGAAGTTGTAAGTGTACCGGATGGACACAATGAAGAGGGTTGGGAGGCGCCCAGTCTCCTTGGAGATGTTCCAGGCTTTGTATTCTAGTTTTGAAAAGGTCTACAGCTCTCTTTATGCATGGGCTTTATTGCGGGCAGCATTTGCACTGGCCTTCCTGGTTGGGACATGCGGCCTGGGGGTGTCGCGGTTTCCTTTTTTATTACATGAGGACAAGTGCTTCCTTATTAAAGTTCCAGGGCGCAGTGGGGTTAGAAGATGGGGTTAGCAGCTGGGTATGTTCCGAAAAGTTTTCTCTGCTCATTCCTTTCGTATTGGGGCAGCCACAGAGGCGTCCAGGGCAGGTCTGAGACAGGACGCAGTCTGGCGCATTGGTAGGTGGAACTCGGATAGATGTAAGTGGTGCATTCGCTCACAGCTGATGCGGTAATATGTCTCACACGACTTTGGGCGGTGGTTATAATGTATTGGTGATTGATATTTTAGGTGGTTTGTGCTGTCATTTAATTTTGTTCACAGGTCGCGAGGTGGGCCTAGTTGGTATACTTGGTCATTCCTAAGTTTATTGGGGGGTCAGAAGAGCGGTGGTTCAGCCGAATGGTAGGCAGTCATGTATCCTCAAGCTGGAGGCTCGGGTCAGGTGCATCTGGGTCCCAGGCATGTGGTTGAACAGGGTGTTGGGGGAAATACGCAGGTTCTCCCGTTTGAACAGGGCCCTGGAGGTTGTTGATGTTACATGTGGGAAAAAACGGTATGGGAGCCATATCTTTGAGGGACTTTACTCGTGATGTAAACATGTGAATTTAGGTTTATGAGTGGCTTACCCAGGTATGGTTATAGTACTGTCTGCTATGGTGGGCAGGATGTCATGGCAGTGGGCACGGTCAGTTAAGAAGGTGTACAAGGCCCGTATAAGGAGGTGAGCAAGTTTTTCATCTAAAACGGGGTTGGCCATACGCCACAGAGAACTGGAGGTGGATACATTGAGGTATCTGCGTAGTGATGTGGTACATCTGAATGATGTGGTACATCCGAATGATGTGGGGACGGTTTTGTGGGCACTGGACCTTCAGGTAGGCATACAGCGAGGGCTGAGGGTGTGGGGGTGCATGCAAGGGTAAGGGATTACCCCTTTCGTGCTGTGGCAGTGTTGGGTCGCTGGAGAAGGAGAAGATAGTGGTTACATGTGGGATTGGGGTTGTTTCTGGTACCCATCCATGAAAGGATGGGGGTTGTTGCTGGTACCCATCCATGAAAGGATGGGGGTTGTTTCTGGTACCCATCCATGGGATGGGGGTTGTTTCTGGTACCCATCCATGAAAGGATGGGGGTTGTTGCTGTTACCCATCCATGAAAGGATGGGGGTTGTTGCTGGTACCCATCCATGAAAGGATGGGGGTTGTTTCAGGTACCCATCCATGAAAGGGTGGGGGTTGTTTCTGGTACCCATCCATGGGTTGGGGATTGTTTCTGGTACTTTCAGGTTACGAGGGGTTAACCTGGAAGGGTTAAAAAAGGGTAGGTCACTGTGAAGGTTGAGTACCGCCTCCGAGTCAGGGGTTTCCGACTGGAGGCCTAAAGTTTAAAAGAAGTTATTCGCAGTGACCAGTGGTATGTTGTTTCCCTTTATGACACTAAAAGTATATTTAAAGTTTAATGGTTATGTATGAAGATGTTATTTATTTATTTTATAAGTTGTAATAAAAGGCCGTCAAGGCCATTTACTCCAAAACCTGGTCAAGTCATTTTGTGAAGGATTTGGAGGGGGGAAGTTTTGGGGATAAAAGGTGTGATCAGGATACTGGGCTTAAGTCCTACAAATGTCAAGAGAGTCCCGGAGCTAAAGACAGAAGAGAAATGGGCGCAGGGACGGCATGACAGTGCTGGACAGCACAGTTGCCGTTTTAAGAACGGTGTTTCCCCTTTTAGAAAAGGGGATGGGTCTGGGAGAAGGCGGTGCTCAGAGACGAAGAGAGGAAAGGAGAAGGGGAAGTGACATCAGTCGAAGAGCGGAGGAGGAAGCAATTCCCACCCACCCGCCCTGAGTTGGTTAAAAAGGGGGTAAGGGACAGGTCAGGATGACCCGGCAGTGTTGGGTCGCTGGAGAAGAAGATAGAGGTTACATGTTTGGAACATGTGGTACCCATCCATGGGATGGGGGTTGTTTATGGTACCCATCCATGGGATTGGGGTTGTTTCTGGTACCCATTCATGAAAGGATGGGGGTTGTTGCTGGTACCCATCCATGAAAGGATGGGGGTTTTTGCTGGTACCCATCCATGAAAGGATGGGGGTTGTTTCTGGTACCCATCCATGAAAGGATGGGGATTGTTTCGGGTACCCATCCATGAAAGGATGGGGGTTGTTTCAGGTACCCATCCATGAAAGGATGGGGGTTGTTTCTGGTACCCATCCATGGGTTGGGGATTGTTTGTGGTACTTTCAGGTTACGAGAGGTTAACCTGGAAGGGTTAAAAAAGGGTAGGTCACTGTGAAGGTTGGGTACCGCCTCCGAGTCAGGGGTTTCCGACTGGAGGCCTAAAGTTTAAAAGAAGTTATTCGCAGTGACCAGTGGTATGTTGTTTCCCTTTATGACACTAAAAGTATATTTAAAGTTTAATGGTTATTTATGAAGATGTTATTTATTTAATTTTATAAGTTGTAATAAAAAGGCCGTCAAGGCCATTTACTCCAAAACCTGGTCAAGTCATTTTGTGAAGGATTTGGAGGGGGGAAGTTTTGGGGATAAAAGGTGTGATCAGGATACTGGGCTTAAGTCCTACAAATGTCAAGAGAGTCCCGGAGCTAAAGACAGAAGAGAAATGGGTGCAGGGACGGCATGACAGTGCTGGACAGCACAGTTGCCGTTTTAAGAACGGTGTTTCCCCTTTTAGAAAAGGGGATGGGTCTGGGAGAAGGCGGTGCTCAGAGACGAAGAGAGGAAAGGAGAAGGGGAAGTGACATCAGTCGAAGAGCGGAGGAGGAAGCAATTCCCACCCACCCGCCCTGAGTTGGTTAAAAAGGGGGTAAGGGACAGGTCAGGATGACCCGGCAGTGTTGGGTCGCTGGAGAAGAAGATAGAGGTTACATATTTGGAACATGTGGTACCCATCCATGGGATGGGGGTTGTTTATGGTACCCATCCATGGGATTGGGGTTGTTTCTGGTACCCATTCATGAAAGGATGGGGGTTGTTGCTGGTACCCATCCATGAAAGGATGGGTGTTTTTGCTGGTACCCATCCATGAAAGGATGGGGGTTGTTTCTGGTACCCATCCATGAAAGGATGGGGGTTGTTTCGGGTACCCATCCATGAAAGGATGGGGGTTGTTTCAGGTACCCATCCATGAAAGGATGGGGGTTGTTTCTGGTACCCATCCATGGGTTGGGGATTGTTTGTGGTACTTTCAGGTTACGAGAGGTTAACCTGGAAGGGTTAAAAAAGGGTAGGTCACTGTGAAGGTTGGGTACCGCCTCCGAGTCAGGGGTTTCCGACTGGAGGCCTAAAGTTTAAAAGAAGTTATTCGCAGTGACCAGTGGTATGTTGTTTCCCTTTATGACACTAAAAGTATATTTAAAGTTTAATGGTTATTTATGAAGATGTTATTTATTTAATTTTATAAGTTGTAATAAAAAGGCCGTCAAGGCCATTTACTCCAAAACCTGGTCAAGTCATTTTGTGAAGGATTTGGAGGGGGGAAGTTTTGGGGATAAAAGGTGTGATCAAGATACTGGGCTTAAGTCCTACAAATGTCATGTGCTAAGGCATAGTGTTTGCAATGATACAGAATCATCTCGCCTACTAACATTGCTGTTCAGGCTCTATACACAGAGACCTCCAATCTGCACAAGCCTGAGCCTCTTCAAGTCCACAAAGCAAGTGCATTTATACAGCAAACCACATTACCTTCTGCCAATGACAAGGTGGCTCCCAGCAACTAGCCACAATTTAAGCAACAGCCAGCAGAAACCTTAGAGACTAAACCACAGCTAGATGCTCTTTCAACATTATTTTATCCTGGTTAACCTCATCCTTATTCACCAGAGAACTTCCACGCCCAAGGGGTCACATAAGTCACTTTGGCACCAAAGAGTGAGAGATCAGACCTGTCTGACTTCGCAAGCTATATAGAGAACTATAGAGCTTAGAGATCAACCTTCAAAGCTGATCTCAACCTTACTGCCAAGAAGAAACTTGATTTGCGCATTAAGTGGCTAGGGGCAGAATCTGCAGATCATGTTAAAAGACTGAGAGCAGTACATGTTGACTACCCAGATGCAGGTCTTGCTGCTGCATGGGCAAGACTTGTGTAAACCTGTAGTAGCTCTGAAGCCATAGAAAGCGCTCTATTCAAGAGACTGCAAAACTTTCCAAAAAAAGGTAACAAAGATCATCACAAGCTGCAAGAACTAAGCGACCACCTCATGGAGCTAGATTTGGCAAAGGCAGACCCTCGTCTACCTGAGCTGAGCTAACACCGCCCATGGTATGAATCCAGTGGTGTCTAAACTGCCATACCACCTACAAGAGAAATGGGCACAGCAGGGCTCAAGATATAAAAGAGACTGTAATGTATCTTTCCCTCCATTCTCATATTTTTGCAGGTTCATCAGTGAACAAGCCTGAACGAGAAATGCTCCCAGCTTCAGCTTCAGTGAATCTACTTTGCCTCCATCATCATCATCATCAAGGTATGATAACAAGGCAGCTAAACATAGAAACTTATATAGAGCAGTATCTGTTAAAAAGACAGACATCTCACCTCCCAGATCCTCTCCCTCTCACCAGAGTGATTCGGGTGATAGAGATTAAGATCCAAATTGACAGTGCCCTATTCATAAAAAACCTCACCCTCTAAAGAAATGTCGTGGGCTTAGGGCAAAGACTGTCCAAGAACACAGGGAGATTCTCCAGAAACCTGGAATATGCTATAGGTGCTGTGCTTCCTATGACCATTTTGCTAAAAGCTGTAACGTTACTATCAAGTGCACAGAATGCAGTAGTGACAAACATGTTACAGCTATGCATCCTGCTCCACTTTCAGACAGTCCACAGCAGCCATCTATATTGAACCCTGCATCAACTCATGGCAGGGAGCAACAAAGCCATGCTCCAGCCACTACAATTGTTTCTTCTTTATGTACTGAAGTCTGTGGAGAAGGATTAAGCCACAAGTGCTGTGCCAAGGTATGTCTAGTCAAAATATATCCAAAGGATCAACCTGAGAAAGCTACCAGAATGTATGCCATAATAGATGAGCGGAGTAACAGATCCCTGGTTAAACTTGAATTCTTTGAGATCTTTGGCATAAAGGAACATGCAACACCATATACTGTCATCACCAGTTCTGGTCGTGTAGAAACCTCTGGCAGAAGGGCCGATGGGTTCATGGTCTCTCATATCAAGACAAAGAAGGGCATGCCCTTGCCAACATTAGTTGAATGTGACCAAATACCAGACAACAGGGAAGAAATTCCTACTCCAGAAGTTGCATATCACCATCCCCACTTAAGGCACCTGGTTTCCGAGATTCCTCCAATGGACATGGATGCTTAGTCTTGCTGGGAAGAGACATTCTCAGAGTACATAAAGTATGCCAGCAGTGCAATGGATCTGACGATGCCCCACATGCAGAAAGACTTGATCTAGGCTGGGTAATAGTGGGTGATGTATGCTTGAACAGAGTGTGCACCCCATCTAGGATCAACTTCTTTAAGACTCATGTGTTAAGAAATGGGCGTTCATCTCACTTTAGACAATGCCCTCATCATTACGAAGTAAAGGAGAAGCCTCTTGACATCATCCAGGTATCTGATGTTACTCCCATCCCTGTGATGACAACTTAGGTAGCACAGTGTTTTGTACTACACGTGATGACAACAGAATAGCCTTGTCAGTTGAAGATAGAGAGTTCATCACAATAATGGACAGTGAATTCTTCAAACATGAATCTAACAGCTGTGTTGCACCATTACCTCTTCGCACTACAAGAGTAAGATTTTCAAATAATCGTGAACAAGCTTTATCGAGATTCAGCGAACACTAAAGAACAGACCTGAAATTAAGGAACATTTCATTGCCTTTATGAAAAGGATCTTTGACAATGATCACACTGAGCCAGCTCCACCTCTTCTTGAACATGACGAGTGCTGGCAACTGCCTTTCTTTGGAGTGTATCAACCATGTAAACCAATGCAAACCTGGGTAGTGTTTGATTCCATGTAAAAAAGGAAAAATTCCCCGTGGGATTTTTTAGCAGTAATTATGAGTCAAAAAGATTTTGTAAAAAAGTATAGGTAATTTTATTATCAAAGGACAATTGGACAATACTGATACAGAAGTTAAAACATGAGCTCTGGTATACACAATGCGAGACTAATGGATTGGAAAAGGGAAACAAAAGTTGACAATACCATATGGATTAATGTATTTTCTAAAATATCAACCTTCCATAATTCAATTATGGTTGTACTGTCCGATGTTCAGAAAAAAGCCCCAATGCATTTCGACCTAAATGTTTACGGTCTTCTTCAGGGGGTTTTTATATTTCTCTAAATACATAAAAAGATAGGTTTCAATGGTGTATAATATGATGTACAGTCACAATCATTTATGCATCTATCGTATGTAAAAAACGATAGTCGCATCATATTTACCCTCTCCACCATATGGGCTTGCTTATCCAGAGACTTCTTATTATTAAAAAAACACACACACAGAAAAAACAGTTGATTTCCCCACTGATGGTCCCAGAGACTGCTGGGGAGCCGTCCTCACCTCCACCCCGACGGGGACCACCCCCGGCCGTGGGGCTTACAAGTGGTCACAGATTAATGGGCACCCCAAAAGGAGAAGAGGGTGGGGACCATTAACACCTGGAAGTCATCATAATTATAGTAATGAATATATTGTATACATTTTGTGTTATATGGATATAATAGCTGGGTTAAAGAGGAAATAGTTGCAAAAAGAGAGGACAAGGAGCAGGCCTTTTTTAAAAAAAGGTAGAAAACTCAAACCACAATGTATTATATGTGCTATAAAAATGCAAAATTCCCAAAATGTATTATTTTTAAGTGTTCTTATATAGTGGTCAATTCCCGCTTATGCTCCGGTATAATTATTTATGCCCAGAGGAAGTGAATCAATGGGTGAAATGTTACATGGTATTAAGTGTCATTAATAATTAATACAATAAAATGGAAGATAAAATTACAAAAAGATTATAGTGTTTTAAATAATTATTAAAAAATGGAAGATAAAATTACAAGAAAATTGTAGTGATAAACTTGAATTGAAAATTAAAAATTAATTAATAATGAATTATTAAAAAATAAAATATAAAAAATATGTGCAAAGTGTTTACTGGGGAGTGAAGCATATGAAAACCTTTGTGAAGCGTAATAACAGCATTGCTGAATACCTGATTGCTATATAAAAGTTGTTAAAACACTGTGGCCTCTATAATAGGAGGCATCAGGTCCAGGGATTTAGATCAAATGCATATGGCTGGAGGCTCTGAATAGGGAAAAGCGTAGGAAATATTGAAAAAATATATTGGAAAAAATATATATAACAACAATGGTGCTATATCACCATCCGCTGCCATATGTTCTTACCCGATAGTCGACAGGTGCATGTGCTCTGCTCGTCAGGGATCAACTGAAAAGCCCCTGGTTGCAACACCTCTTATTATACCCATGTCACTGACTCCATGATGATCCACAAGTGGTTCAACCCCATAAACCTCCCCCCCAGAAGAGGAAACACCATCAGGCCGCTGATCGTGTTCGGATGGCAGAAGTGCCCCGGACTCCTACGTCGCCTCTGATGCAATCCGCATGACTGGAGACGAGCCACGCGCATGTGCGGCCGAGGTACTCCCCACACAGCGCAGGAGAACGTACCGTGCACGCGCGCCTCGTCATCCCCCAGTCTAACGGTGAACACGGAACACCGCCGGCAGTGTTAGAGCTCCCCACAGTGGAGGTTGGAAAAACTGCGGAAGCTTCTTGGGAGGGGAGATGTGATAAAAACACATCCCCCTACCCTGCCAGGAAGCCACCGGACCCAGGGCAGACCCCAAAGGAGGCAGAGGGAGGGCGGAACCACAGCAGTCCGGAATCTGGACATAAAGAGAAACATAATAATAAAGATACACTGTCAAATTGCATATATTCATACATTGGTCTTTTAGTCAAAGTGTGTCCAATAGAGCAAAATCTTTTGGTATAATCATTAATTAGTTAGTATAATTTTTCTTAATTAGTTACAATAAATTAGGTAAATAAATGAATAAAGGTACATTGTATAGAATCTAAATGGTAATCTAAGCATTAGTAAGGGGATATATAGACTTTCCCAGAGTCTATTTACGGGGTATAATAGCCAGTATCGAATACATGTACATGATGGCATGAGTACAATGATGGAGAGTATGGGGATACCTCCAAATTTATTATTCTTAAACACATAATATAACAAGCATATGTATGTATGTATTGCTAAACCAGGAGAAACAAAATCTCATATCCCGGTGATAAAAATATCTTATTGGAACATGGACATAAACATAAGCTCTCTCCATCATGGAGTAGCATTACAGATAATGTTCCAAAAAGAGATATATATCCCCATTTACTCCATCTATACCCATGCCCTTCTGGTCATGCAATCTTAACTGGTCTTTTCCGAACTGTAGCCCTTGAGAAAGGGAACATAAGAAATTGACTCATTGAGGCCTGGATATTTAGTGGCCCCAAGTTTGTATATCCATTTCTGTTCAATTTGTAACAGCCTTTTATTCCAATCGCCGCCTCTTACTGGAATGTGTATCTGGTCTAGGGCGGTGAAGGAAATTTTCGGCATTTTATAGTGGTGCTGTGTAACCACATGTCCTCCAAGGGGGAGATAGATGTTATCAATCTCCATGCTATAAATGTGCTTGAATGTTCTACACCAGAACCTCTCCCTCGTTTTGCCCACATAAAATGCGCCGCACTCACAGGTCATTAAATATACTACTGCAGGAGTTTGGCAGTTTACAAAATGCTTAGGTTTAAAAACCTGACCATTAGGGAGGGTAAAAACTTTCTCCTTTCTAATCCATGGGCAGTGAGCACAATGTCCACATGGAAATGTTCCATATATTGAACAATGTTTTTTGTTGGTCTTCCGGTAATCGCTTTTTACCAGTTTGTCTTTTAAGGACGCAACTCTTTTGAAAGTGATAGAGGGGGCTGGAGAAATAAAGTGCTTTACTGTATCATCGTCTGTTAGAATAGACCAATTTTTCTCAATAATGTTACGGATTTGTTTATGTTGCCGTGAAAAGCGCATAATTATGCGCATGGGATCCGTTTTTTTTCTTACTTTTCGTCTGAGGTCTAAATAGCAAGGTTTCACGAGCTTGTGCAATAGTTCGATTGTAAGCTTTACGTAAATAGGAACGGCTGTATCCTCTCTCCAGAAGACGATTCTGAAGTTTGCCAGCCTCCGTTTTAAATAATATCTCATTGGAACAATTTCTCCGCAATCAGAGATATTGTCCGTATGGGATGGAATTGGGTGGAAACTCTCCGCATGTAATACAGTATTACCTGCTGTACTTTTATGTAAAGTGTGCTGGTTAAGTTTCCTTGTGTGTCACATTCACTCTTGACGTCTAGAAAGGTCACGGATCTGACATCGTAGCTCATAGTAAATTTTAAATTGAAACTGTTTATATAATCAAAAAACTGAGTCAAAATATCCTCAGGGCCTTCCCAGATGACGAAGATGTAATCGATGTACCTGAGCCATATTGTAACATGGCTCAGGTACACGGCTACTACAAATGGTTGGAGATACGCATCAATCACCCTGCTCAAATTCTCCAAAATGTTACCATTGCCGACACTATTGGTCAGCCTGTAGGTTGAGCAGGGTTTTTGTGGATTTTCGGGATGCTGTAGAGCGGTCAGGTTTTTAAACCTAAGCATTTTGTAAACTGCCAAACTCCTGCAGTAGTCTATTTAATGACCTGTGAGCGTGGCGCATTTTATGTGGGCAAAACGAGGCAGAGGTTCTGTGTGTGTAGAACATTCAAGCACATTTATAGCATGGAGATAGGTAACATCTATCTCCCCCTTGGAAGACATGTGGTTACACAGCACCACTATAAAATGCCGAAAATTTCCTTCGCCGCCCTAGACCAGATACACATTCCGATAAGAGGCGGCGATTGGAATAATAGGCTGTTACAAATTGAACAGAAATGGATTTACAAACTTGGGACCACTAAATATCCAGGCCTCAATGAGTCAATTTCTTATGTTCCCTTTCTCTAGGGCTACAATTCGAGAAAGACCAGTTAGGATTGCATGACCAGAAGGGCATGGGTATAGCTAGAGTAAATGGGGATATATATTTCTTTTTGGAACATCATCTGTAATGCTACTCTGTGATGGAGAGAGCTTATGCTGATGTCCATGTTCCAATAAGATATTTATATCACCGGGATATGAGATTTTTTTTCTCCTGGTTTATCAATACATACATATGTTTGTTAAATTATATGTTTAAGAATAATAATAACGGAGGTATCCCCATACTCTCCATCATTGTACTCATGCCATCATGTACATGTATTCGATACTGGCTATTATAACCCGTAAATAGTCTCTGGGAAAGTCTATATATCCCCTTACTGATGCTTAGATTACCATTTAGATTCTTTACAATGTACCTTTATTCATTTATTTACCTAATTTATTGTAACTAATTAAAAAAAATGATAGTAACTAATTAATGATTATACCAAAAAGATTTTGCTCTATTGGACACACTTTGACTAAAAGACCAATGTATGAATATATGCAATTTGACAGTGTATCTTTATTATTATGTTTCTCTTTATCCCCAGATTCCGGACTGCTGTGGTTCCGCCCTCCCTCTGCCTCCTTTGGGGTCTGCCCTGGGTCTGGTGGCTTCCCGGCAGGGTAAGGGGATGTGTTTTTATCACATCTCCCCTCCCAAGAAGCACCCGCAGTTTTTCCAACCTCCACTGTGGGGAGCTCTAACACTGCTGGCGGCGTTTCGCGCTCGCCGTCAGACTGGGGGATGACGAGGCACGCGTGTGCGGCACGGTCTCCTGCGCTGTGCGGGGAGTACCTCAGCCGCGCATGCGCGCGGCTCATCTCCAGTCACGCGGATTGCGTCGGAGGCGACGGAGGAGTCCGGGGCACTTCCGCCTTCCAGAACACCGAGGTGGCCACAGAAGGGCAGCGATTAGCTTCCTCTTCTGGGGGGAGGTTTATGGGGTTGAACCACCTGTGGATCATCATGGAGTCAGTGACATGGGTATAATAAGAGGTGTTGCAACCAGGGGCCTTTCAGTTGATCCCTGACGAGCAAAGCATATGCACCTGTTGACTATCGGGTAATAACATATGGCAGCGGATGGTGATATAGCACCAGTGTTGTTATATATATTTTTTCCAATATATTTTTTCTGGTACAATGTTTTAATTGGGATATGAAAAAGGGAAAACCAGATAACAAATTCCCACTCAGGGGATATGGACATACAGTGGGGCAAAAAAGTATTTAGTCAGCCACCAATTGTGCAAGTTCTCCCACTTAAAAAGATGAGAGAGGCCTGTAATTGCCATCATAAGTATACCTCAACTATGAGAGACAAAATGTGGAAACAAATCCAGACAATCACATTGTCTGATTTTTGAAAGAATTTATTTGCAAATTATGGTGGAAAATAAGTATTTGATCACCTACAAACAAGCAAGATTTCTGGCTCTCACAGACCTGTATCTTCTTCTTTAAGAGGCTCACTCATTACCTGTATTAATGACACCTGTTTGAACTTGTTATCAGTATAAAAGACACCTGTCCACAACCTCAAACAGTCACGCAGCAGCGCGCAGACAGCGGCGTGCAGGTGCACTGAGCATGCCGCTGCTAACGACGATTATGCCGTTAGTGGCGGCTCCCTCGCGAATGCACGGGAGTGACGTCATTGCGGCTCCAACTAGTCACAGTGCCAGAGCCGCGATACCCGGAAGTCACTCCTGGATAGATGAAGGAGAAGAACGAGGATCGCTTCGGGGGCTTCCATCTCAGGTAAGTTATTCATAATGAGCTAGTATGCTATGCATACTAGCTCATTATGCCTTTGCCTTACTGGGTGTGTTTTTTTTTTTTTTTCCTGCCTTTACTTCCTCTTTAAGCCAGTAAATGTGGTTTGCTAGAGAGCATTTGGATGATCCAGAAGAGGATTGGGAGAATGTCATACGATGTCAGATGAAACCAAAGTAGAACTGTTTGGTAGAAACACAACTCGTCGTGTTTGGAGGAGAGAGAATGCTGACTTGCAAAGAACACCATACCTACTGTGAAGCATGGGGGTGGCAACATCATGCTTTGGGGCTGTTTCTCTGCAAAGGGAACAGGACGACTGATCTGTGTACATGAAACAATCAATGGGGCCATGTATCGTGAGATTTTGAGTGCAAACCTTCTCCCATCAGCAAGGGCATTGAAGATGAAACGTGGCTGGGTCTTTCAGCATGACAATGAGCCCAAACACACCGCCCTGGCAACGAAGGAGTGGCTTCGTAAGAAGCATTTCAAGGTGCTGGAGTGGCCTAGCTAGTCTCCAGATCACAACCACATGGAAAACCTTTGGATGGAGTTGAAAGTCCGTGTTGCCCAGCGACAGCCCCAAAACATCACTGCTGTAGAGGAGATCTGCATGGAGGAATGGGCCAACCTACCAGCAATAGTGTGTGACAACCTTGTGAAGACTTACAGAAAACGTTTGACCTCTGTCATTGCCAACAAAGGATATATAACAAAGTATTGAGATGAACTTTTGATATTGACCAAATACTTATTTTCCACCATAATTTGCGAATAAATTCTTTCAAAAATCAGACAATGTGATTGTCTGGATTTGTTTCCACATTTTGTCTCTCATAGTTGAGGTATATCTATGATGACAATTGCAGGCCTCTCTCATGCTTTTAAGTGGGAGAACTTGCACAATTGGTGGCTGACTAAATACTTTTTTGCCCCACTGTAAAACATAGGAAAGAAGTTCACGTAAAAGTACATAATAAGACTTATATTATGAGGGTATAGATTATAAACTGACACCAACCCGCCAGCCAGGGCCGGGGGTCAGTGCACTATGCCCGAGCCTTGAGACCCAGGGGCTAAGGTAGACAAGGGGGAGCGGGGTTGTCCGCAGAAAGGGGAAGAGGAAATCAAAAACAAAAAAACAAAAAAAAACACGCACAACAGTGGGGGGGAAGGGGGGTGGTAGGTGTAGAACAGAGCGGCGGGCAAAAGGCCCAGAAACAGAGAGGAAGTGGGAAAGAGAAAGGGGGGTCCCCCAGGCTGGAGACGGGGTCAAATTTCATTTAGAGTCCTAGACTAGTCGGATGTAGATTAGGGAGTTCGTAGGACTACCATGGGGCCCACATCTTAAGGAATTTTGCATGGGAGTCGTGGAGGACGCTGGACATTTTTCCATGGATCATAAGTGTTGTCAAGGTATTCTTTACCTCTGCGAATGAGACAGAATGTTTTTTCCAAGCCCTCTCTATTGTTCGTTTGGCAGCGATAAATAAGTATGTAGCTAGTTTCTGCTGGTGAGAGAAAAGGCCCGGGAGCGGGCAAATTTGGGGTCTTTGTGGAAGGGGACATGAAATAAGGAGGATAGTAGACCAAAGACCCTTGACCACAATCCTACAAAACGGGGGTAAGACCACCATGTGTGCAGTTCATCTCCTAGTTGACCACAATCCCGAAAGCATCTGTCATTGCATGATGGGTTTGACTTAGCGATACGGGCTGGGACCTAGTACCAGCGCAGGAGGACCTTATAGGCCGCCTCCAACATGGCAGATTTAAAGGAGCATTTTGCTATGCTGGACCAGGCCTTACTCCAGTCTGCAAGATCTATGGGTGACAGGTCATGTTCCCATTTAAGCACATAGGAAAGGGTAGTGGAAGTGCTGCCAGCAGTTAGTAAGGAGTAGATCACAGAAATGGTGCAGCGGGCACCTGGACAATGCTGGCAGGTGTGCTCAAAGGCAGTCATTTGATATGGAAAGGAGCCAAAGCGCCGGAGGGAAGTTATCCAGTGTCACAGCTGGATGTAACAGAAGAGTTTGGCGGGCGGAGATTTATGGGTCTCTTGAAACGAGGACCACATGGGGAAGGCGCGGGTATTAAGAAAGTGACGAACCAGGAAGAACCCATGGGCAGTCCACCATGAAAAAATGTGGGGTTGTTCCAAGCCAAGTGGGAACATAGGGTTATTCAAGAGGGGAAGCAGCGGCAGGAATGGGGACATAAGTTTGCCTGAGTATCGTATCGAGTCCCATAATTTCAGACTGTGTGTCATGAGGGGGCTGGCAGAAGGTGGTCGCATTTTAGGGGGTAGCCACAATAAGGCTGAGATAGGGACTGGCGCGCAATTAGGTACCTCCAGAAGAACCCAAAGGGGGATGTCAGACGTTGCATGGAGCATGGAGAGTTGGGAAATGTGAGCTGCCTGATAATACTTTGCAACGTCCGGAACGCCCAGCCCACCCCATAACCTATGAGCATAGAGAGTAGAGCGGGAAACCCTGGGGCGTTTATGTGCCCAGATAAAGGTGAGAAGTCTGAAGTAGCCACAGATAGAAAGCAGGGCCCCATACAGGAAGAGTTCGAAAAAAGTAAAGAATCTTTGGGAGAATGGTCATCTTGACCGCATGGATATGGCCGATGCAGGATAAAGTGGGGAATCGCCAAGATGCCATGAGAGCCGCGATAGTGTGCAAGAGTGGGTAGTAATTGGTGGAGAAAAGGGAAGCATAAGAGGGGGTCAACTTGATACCCAAATAGTCCAGTGAGGAGCTTGTCCAAAGGTAGGGGAAGGAAGATTGGAGATGTAAGGCTCGGGGACCTGGGAGAGTAACGTTCAGGGCAGTTGTTTTGTGTGGGTTGATTTGGAGGCATGAAATAGTTGCAAAGCGGGTTAGAAGGGCCTGGAGGTTTGGTAGGGTGACAATAGGGTTGGTGAGGGTCAGGAGGGCATCGTCAGCGAACATGTTCAATTTATAGCTGTCACCTGCATAAGGGATGCCTGTGATGTTAGGGTCTGCCCTAAGGGCAATAGCCAGCGGTTTGAGGGCAAGAACAAAAAAGACCGGGGATAGAGGGCATCCTTGCCTCGTTCCCCTAGAGATGGGAAAGGAGGACGAGAGGCAACCAGCATAACGGACTGAGGCAGAGGGGTTTGAGTAAAGGGCCGTCAACCACGACAGAATCGAGTCTCCAAAACCCCAGCTTTGTAGTACGTAACGCAGATAGTCCCACGAGAGGGTAGCGAAGGCTTTATATATATCAAGCGAAAGGAGAAAGCCGGGGATTTTGCTTTGCTGCAGTAAGGTGATCAAGTGGACAACTTTCCGGACATTGTCCTCTGCCTGACGGCCAGGTACGAAGCCAACCTGGTCTCTATGCACCAAGGAACGCAAGTATTTGTTAATGTGAAAGCACAGGATTTTCCCTAAAAGTTTCACTTCTTCATTTTTATAGGGAAATTGGGCGAAACGCCTGGGGTTCATAGGCCTCTATGGTGGTCTTAGGAATCATGGAGATGTGACCTCGTTATGAGTCTGGAGAGGGCAGCGCATCTTGTTTCATGCAATTAAAGTAGGCCGTCAGGTGGGGGAGCAAGAGGGGAGAAAACTTGCGGTAGTATAGTCCGGTGAAGCCACTTTGCCCCTAAGCCTTTGAAACACGAACGCCCTTGATGGCCTGAGCCACCTCCAATTTGGTAATGTCAGCATTAAGAGTCGCACAGGCTGCTGAGGAGAGAGGTGGAAGATGAAGATCGACTTCTTCCGCAAGATTAATAGGGAAGGGGGAAGGTTTGCTATAAAGCGAGTCTAAAAAGTCTGCCAGGGCCGCAGTGACTTTGTTCGGATCTGTGGTGAGGTCCCCGTTGGCGGAACAAACGCAGATAGGTTTAGGGCCACGAGATGTGGCATTGAGTTTCTTAGCCAGCATTGCGCCCGGTTTATTTGCGCAGGAATAAAGTTTATGCTTTGTCCACCGTAGGGCCCTCTCGGCTCGGTCGGAGGCCAACAAGTCTAATTCGGCTGCAAAAGTGTCTGTTCCTCCACAACCGGGTCATGGGAGGGGGAGGATCCAGATGAGTATTTCCTGTCCATCGAGGAGTCCAGAGCTACATTTGAGTCACCTATCAGGATAAGGGTCCCAGAGCTATGTTGGGACACGACTTTAAGAAGGTGGGAGAAAAACTTATGTTGGAAGCAGTTGGGGGCATAGTACCCAACCAGGGTTACATTCTGGCCATTTAATGTGCCCTGGAGTAGTAGGTATCTACCGGTTGGGTCTGCTATTTCCTTGAAACATGAGAATAGGAGGTTGCATCTAAAGGCATCTGAACCCCCCCTCTGCTTCTCGGGGGGCGGAAGCCAGATAAAAAGTAGGGAAGTGAGAGGAAACAAATTTCGGAGCAGAAGAGGAGGAAAACCTGGTCTCCTGCAAGCACACTACATCAATGCAGCTACATGTTAGGTGATGAAACACCTTGGACCGTTTTACTGGTGAATTAAAACCATGAATATTTTGGGAATAAAACTTCAACGGAGATTGGGTCATAGCGAGGAGATGATGGTTAGCTCACGTGATTGAGTCTGGCAGCTGCAGCTAAGTTCAGTAGGGACCCTGGTCAACGACTTTTGTGGATTTCCAGCCTGAGGGAACAAAAAAAGAGAAAGACAGGGGAGGGTGCAAGACGAGAGCCAGGACGGGGAAGGAACAAAAAAGCAAAAATACAAAAACAGTGAAAACGTACTAAGTGCGCTACGTTGAGCGTGGACCACATCTTCAGCAAGACGTGTAAGGCGGGGGGACACATGTCCATTCTAAATCATGATAGCTCAAAATTCAGCAGGTAGAGGAGGGTTCCGGGGGAGGGAATAACTGGCTGAGTCAACCAAATAAAAGGAACAGGGGAGAAAAAAAATTAAAAGGGGTGGCCCAAACTAAGGGGGTAAGGCAAGCCCATAAACGGGTGCTAATAGTCAACCTGAGGATGAGTTACAGCGAGAAATTGCTATTTGAACATTTAACACAGAATTGTCTTATAACAGTAAGAAACACAAATGGAATAAGCAACCCCTGAGGTTTGGATCATGCAGTTAGACTGGTCCCCAGCCAACTAGCCGGGGGGGACCAGACATAAAGTAATTAATGATCAAAAGTGTCCAGTGCAAACCAATCAGTGCTCAGATGATAAAACACATACAGACATAAATATAATCCAAAGAAAGTGACTTGTGCAATAAATAAATAAAAGTCTTCAAAAGCTCATCAGTCCTTAAAGTGCCAATCAGTGCAAACAGCAAACTTTCTTCATAGACCAATCACTTGAATGGGTGGGAGTTGTGAAGTGTATAGACCAGAAAGGGTTACTGGGTCCTCTCCATGCAGCAATCCTACACTAGAAGGTAGTGGCCCCTTACCTCATTACACTGAGGTTACAGCATAAATAGAACACCGCTCATAACAGCTTCTCTGAGGGTTGGTCCGGGGTCCTGGACAGGGTCTCTATATGCCTAAGATCCTCAAGGAGCAGGGCGGCCAAGGAGGGAAGGGGATGCCATATAGTGTAGTAATTTTTAAAACAGGTATGCTTTATTTACAAGCAATAGTACTCACACAGTGTATGACAGAGAGCGCATCTATCCAACGAGCGGCAAGCTCGTAGGCTTCTGTCAGTGGAAGGTGCCTGTCCCATCCCTACGCGTGGCGTCACGGGTCATGTGACTTCATCATGGGATACCTGAAGATTACAAAATCTTTTTGACTCATAATTGCTGCTAAAAAACCCACATGGGGAATTTTTCCTTTTTTACACTATTTGGGTGTGCAGCCTCTCAGACAATGTGTCATACAATTCTATAGTGTTTGATTCCATTGCCAAGCATCAAGATGTATCCCTGAACAATGTTCTTCTAATGCCCCGTACACATGGTTGGAATTTCCGACAGAAAAAGTCTGATGGGAGCTTTTGGTCGGATATTCCGACTGTGTGTATGCCCCATCGGACTTTTTCTGTCGGCATTTCCGATGGAGATAGAGAACATGTTCTAAATTTCTCCGTCGGAAATGCCGACGGAGGTTATCCCATTGGCAAGTCCAACCGCGTGTACACGGCATTACTGGTCCTAACCTAATCAACAACCTTGCAGGAGTACTTATGAGGTTCAGAGGAGAGCCAGTTGCCATAACTGCTGACATTGAACAAATGTTCCATTGCTTTATAGTAAGAGAAGACCATAGGAACTTCCTAAAATTTCTGTGGCACTGTGAGAACAACATAAACAATGCAGTGATTAAATATCGCATGAAAGTGCATGTCTTTGGAAACAGTCCCTCTCCTGCTCTTGCAACATATGGTCTTTGAAGGACTGCTCTTGATGGCAAAAAGGAGTATGGTGCAAATACTCAACACTTTGTTGAGAGAGACTTCTACGTGAATGACAGACTCAAATCCTTACCCACAGATGAAGAAGCCATAGACCTACTCCAAAGGACTCAAGGTATGCTTTCTGAGGCTAACCTCAGACTTCATAAGATTGCCTCAAACAGTGCTACTGTGATGAAAGCCTTTCAGCCTGGCGATCATGCCACAGGATTTAAAGATTTAATCTGGGAATGGACATGCTTCCTGTTCAGAGAAGTCTGGGCTTACGGTGGAACTTATTTAAAGACACCTTTGGCTTTCAAGTCAGCTCTGCAGACAAGCCATTCACCAAACGTGGGGTTCTGTCAGTGGTGAACAGTCTATATGATCCATTGGGATTTGTGGCTCCCATCACCATACAAGGTAAATCCTTATTAAGACAGCTATCAGAGACTATTCGAGATTGGGATGCTCCACTACCATCAGACAAACATTCAAGGTGGGAATCCTGGAAATAATCTCTACATACCATAGATGGAATTGACATACCACGCTGCTACACTTCAGCTTCCCTTGCTACATGTCAGAGAAAAGAGATTCACATCTTCTCAGATGCATCCACTGAAGCCATAGCAGCTGTTGCCCACCTCAAGGTAAGAGACTCCCTCAATCAAGCCCATGTAGGGTTTCTATTTGACAAAGCTAAGTTAGCACCTAAGCCTGAGCACACAATTCCCAGGCCTGAACTTTGTGGGACTGTGCTAGCCATAGAAATTGCAGATTTTATACTGCGTGAGCTAGACATTCAAATAGATAACATCAAATTCTACACAGACAGCAAAGTTGTTTAGGGCTACATATACAATCTGACAAAAAGCTTCTATGTCTATGTCAGCAACTATGTAGAAAGAATCAGAAAATCCTCAAAGCCTGAACAATGGCATCAGAACTTAATCCTGCAGATCATGCCACCAGACCTATGTCTGAAAGTGTCTTTGCAAATTCTTCTGGGTTAACAGGACCTGAATTTCTGCTGGATCATACAGAAGAAACTACATCTGAGGTCTTCAGTCTTCTAGATCCTGACAATGATCCAGAGATTTGGTCTGAAGTTAAGACTCTTTGTTCAAACAAGATCTGAACAAAGATTTATCTTGAGTTCTCAACTCTTTGAACACAAGGCTTGTATGCACTATTGCAAGGTTAGTCCATATTGCTCATTGCTATCACACAAGGGCCAATAATTCTGAATCAATAAAATTATTCAATAATTGCGCTATTACGAAAATATACAAGTGATAGCCGCCAGCATGTAACAGTGTGGTAGACAGTGTACAAATGGATATATATGGGACACATGCAGCGCTAAAAAGTGCACTTACATTTTCAACATGTGACTGTAAAAAAGTGCTATAAGTACAACCAATATCTCTTAGGTTATGTGTATCAAAGGTAAACCTCTAACTTGTGAATAAAAAAGAAAAAGTCCATAAATATAGTGAACAGTGTATCAGTTCATAACTCCAAGGGGGTTTATAAATATAAATATAAACCATGCCGAAACTTCACAAGGGGTGAGGGCTGGAACCAATTCTGTATAAGGGGACACCTTGCGTATGGATCTTCTAGGTTTCAAATGAAGACAACACGTAGTAGAAATGAATATCCTTACCGGAAAGGGTGGACACAGTCACCATACGGTGGAGTGTCTTACAGGCTTGGGGGATCCAACGATCCCGAGGGTATCTGGCTGAAGAGGTCCCGATGTGAAGTGGCATCTAAGACGACCAACACCATTCAATGGTATGGGGGTTCTCGATCAATCTGGATATCTTCCTCCGATGGAAGGAGTATGCCAGGAGAACTTGTTAAAGCTCAACAGAGTCCCATTCATGAAAGGAGACAAGAATAAAAAATTCTCCACATAGGGCATGAATCCGTTAAGAAAAGGCTTTTATTGAAAAGCTACAAGGAGTGCTGGACAAAGCACTATGATATAAAAACGTGATCACGAAGAAAATAAAACAAAATCAAGTAAAATGATAGCGTGATAGCGTGATAGCAGGGCATCTATAGGCATTAGCAACCCGACATGTTTCGGACCATCGTCCTTCTACTGGGGCATAAGCCTGAATGCCTGTATCACGCTTACATATATACACAGATAATTACACCACATATAAATCAGCTGTGTAGACCTGGGTAATTACGTAGACAATTAGTATGGACCTGCTAAGCAGCTGTGTCAAGCCATTACTCAGTGTTTAATTCAGTGTGGAAAGCATTCATTGCTGACACTGCAGAGTAAACTCCATAGTAATCTACCAATCGGTGCTCTATACAGAGTCACGTGACAAGGTCACGTGACACTGCAGAGTATACTCCATAGTAATCCACCAATCAGTGCTCAATACGGAGTCACGTGACGAGGTCACGTGACGGCGTCATTGCACGTGACGTCATCGCGCTCCGGACGTCGCGCTCCACGCCTCCCTTTCACTTCAGGAAGTGAGAGGCCAAACTGAGGAGAAATAACATCCACAACAGCCACAGGGGCTGTCATAGCGCGTCAATCCGGCACGCTCCAGTGCGCTCAACTTCCAGTGTCCCCAATGGGGGGAATTTGAGCATTTTGGATTACATGGGGAAAATGATGGACACGAGTATATGTGTTTAATCAGACAAACCATAGGCAGGTCAAGTATTATTACCTATATAACCTATAGATCCCTCTACATGGTATTGAAACCATAGGGAAATTAAAAATAAAACTAAAATGTGTAATTAAAATTAAAAACTGGAAATAACCCCCCTATATAAAAAACATGTTTATAATCAAAAATACCCATCCAATGCTATACAGCCCTGCTCATTAACTATATAGCAGGGACTCACAGAAACTGGCATGATAGTATATATGCATATCACCCAGGCCTACATAGTAACATGCATATACATTAAGGACTACACGTACCAGTTATGACTTATTTATAAAGGCGTTTATATCCCAATCCACATTCAACCCATGGGGGTAATAGCTTTTTAGTTGGTAGATCCAGAAAACTTCGAGCTGTGATACCCCCCTGGTGCGTGGACCCCCTCTCCATGATGGAACAAATTTATCTATGACCTGGAATTTAGAGCCCCTCGGATTCTTATTATGGAATTCCAAAAAATGACGGGGAACACTGTGGTTAGTGCAGCCTTTTTTAATGGCAGTAATGTGTTCATTTACTCGAATGTTAAATGATCTAATGGTGCGACCCACATACTGCATATTGCAAGGGCATGTAATGAGGTACACAATGTAACGCGTGGTACATGTGACAAAATGTTTAATTTGATATATAGTGGAAGTGACGGCAGATTCAAAGCATACCGATCTGCGATTTCCACAAAGATTGTACCTACACACATTACATTTCTTACAGGGATAGTATCCTTTAGTCTCTGGGAAAAAAGGACGGTCTGGTGGGTGCTTCTATAACATTGCGGGAAATGTGATTCCGCAATGATGGAGCTCCCCTAAAGGTGACACCTGCCCTGGTAGGGAGCACCGGACCCAGGACAGGGTCACTTCTAAGGATGCGCCAGTGGCGGTTTAAGATTTGTTTAATCTGTCTATGCTGGACAGAGAATTGGGTGAAGAGAGACCACTTGAATTTATCTTTAGGGGTTGGCTTCGGTCGCACAGATATCAGCGTTTTACGGTCTATGAGAGAGATTTTTGTGATCTATCTGGGCGGATTGGTAGCCATTTTCCAGGAAACGTTCCTTCAGAAATTGTGCTTGGTGAATAAAATCAGTAACACTGGTGCAATTCCTACGGATGCGCAGTAATTGACTGCGGGGGACAGACTCCAACCAGGGGCCGTAGTGGCAACTGTACTTGGAGATATAGCCATTCCTGTCCGTGGGCTTGAAAAAGGTGGTGGTTACAATCCGACGGTCAGAAATGGCAATCTCCAAATCGAGGAAGTGTATCGAGAGTTACTGTGCTCAGTTCGTACGTGAGAATGATGCCCCTATCATTATGGTTCAAAGTTGCCATAAACTCATGAAGGGTCTCCTCGTCACCTTTCCATAGGAGGAGGATGTCGTCTATATATCTAGCCCATAAACACAGCTCAGGTAGCTGTGCGGGATAGACGACATCCTCCTCCCAGAGGGCCATGAAAAGGTTGGCGAGGCTGGGGGCAAATTTAGCCCCCATAGCCACGCCTTTCTTCTGCAAAAAAAATTGGTTATTATACCAGAAGTAATTTGTTTGTGTTGCAAACCGTAAGAGTTCCATGATATACTGTTGTTGTGGTGGTGGGATGTCGTCACTAGCATTTAGGTAGTGTTCGACAGCCGCCAGGCCCAACCTACGTGGGATAGAAGTATATAACGCTGTGACGTCCGCCGTGACCAAAATGAGGTTGTCTTGGTATTCTATATTCTCCAACCGGCGGATAGTGTCCCCTGTGTCCTTAAGGTAAGATGGAACCCTAGATACCAGGGGTTGGAGAAAAAAGTCTATGTAGCGGCCGACGCTGGAAGTAACGGAGTCTATACCGCTTATAATAGGTCTACCAGGGGGTTTTGTACTATTTTTATGTACCTTTGGGAGGTAGTACATCACTGGAATGCGTGGTCCTACTGGGACTAAGTAGTCCTTTTCTTTTTTAGTGAGGAATCCTTGTTGGAAACCCCGTGTAACTAGATTCACTAGATGTTTTTTAAAAACCCTAGTTGGATCTTGGGGGAGAAGTGTGTATGTATTTTCATCACTAAGAATATGGCACATCTCTCCGTGGTAGTCTTCTTTGTCTAAAATAACCACCCCACCCCCCTTATCCGCGGGGCAGATGACTATATCTTTACGTTCACAGAGAGATTTTAAGCCTATCCTAATGTTGGGATGATCACAATTACGTTTGTTGGGTAATGCATCTAGATCCTTAAGAACTAGGCCACAAAAGACTTTAATGGCAGGTGCCGTCGCACCAGGGGGGTTAAATAAAGACTGGTTGGCCAATCCCGTGTGAAGAGCTGCTGTGCTTGTAGCTGTAATTTTTGTATTAATTGTACCTTCAACATCCCCAGGATTAACTAGGAAATGTCGTTGTACGTTAAGTTTCCTTTTAAATTTCTGAACATCGATAAAGGTCTCGAATTTGTTCAACTTTTTAGAGGGAGCAAACTTGAGACCCTTATCCAGTACGTGTAGTTCTGCCTTGGAGAAGGATTTTTGACTAAGGTTAAAAATACCACATTGCTTGTATGCACTATTGCAAGGTTAGTCCATATTGCTCATTGCTATCACACAAGGGTCAATAATTCTGAATGTCAAGGCTGGCACTTATGCCAAAAGCCTTTTTCTGCAAAGGACATTGCTGAAAGTGAACTGATCATAATACGCAGTGAACAACAGAATGTCTTTAGCACAGAAATGAAATGTATCCGTGACAAGCAGGATATTTCAAAAAACAGTTCAATTGCCAACCTGAATCCATTCATTGACAGCCATAGCATGCTAAGGGTTGGCGGCCATTTAAACAAGGCCAAGTTGGGAGAGTAAGAACAAAATCCTCTTATCATACCTGGTGGTTGTCATCATCTCTCCACCTTGCTCATACGACACTACCATGTTAGGGTTAAGCACCAAGGTAGACAATTCACAGAGGGTGCCATAAGAGCTGCAGACCTTTGGATTGTTGGAGCAAAAAGACAGATTTCAACTATACTACACAACTGTGTCCAATGCCATGGCTGATATCAGTGTGAGAGGTGTTAAATAGGTATGGTGGCCACCCAAGTCTCTTAAGACGTCAGTCTTATTTTAACTATATGTCATTGGTAGTTGTAATTTGATGTGGAAGAGTTATCTGTAATGTATTTGGCTTTTCTAAATTTGTTCGTCTTTTGATAACTAATTAAAGATTTATAATTAAATATGTTAATGGGTCCTTGTTGAAGAACTGCTTTACAGAGTATTCTCTGGTTTCTTTTTTGTAACTTTTGAATGAGTTCAGAGGAAAATCATCCCATGTCCGGTGATATCTTTCCCGTTCACTAAGGGGGTGATGAAACACATAGGTGTTTTAATTTGAGTGGGCAGTGGATAAGCCCTAGTAAAAACTCATATTCACCTATAATTAATAAGGCTGGTCTTTTTGGTCACCCTTTTTGTTCCTTTATCCGTGAGAATAAACCTGATGATTTCAGGAAATTTCTCCAAATGACGGACCCCATATTTCACCGTTTGTTGGCTTTGCTGACCCCTTATATTAGCAGGCAGGATACCTGCATGAGGCAAGCCATCACTCCAGAGCAGAGGCTCGTCGCCACCCGTGGTACTTGGCGACGGGGAGAAGCCTGCAGGACCTTAAGTTCTCGACAGGCATCTCCCCCCAGGCTTTGGGGATCATTATCCCAGAGACCTGTTCTGCCATCATCCAGGTCCTGCAGAAGGAGTATTTGAAGGTAAGATTTTTATCCTTTAACATCACATGTTATTGTATTTAATGTTTGTTAATATATTGTATTTCTTTCCTCATTCCCTAATTACCATGATTGCAATATGCTGTGAATGCCCCCTTTGTCCACATGCATGCTGTATTTTTTTGGAATTTTTTTTTGGTCCTTCATACATATTTGCCTTCACTTACCTCCCCAGCATGCTCTCCTGGGCCTATATCCACCTCGTCTACTCAATTAACAATGTATTTTGTCAGCTCCATAGTAGTGCTTTACCCTAAACACCCTCTAAAATTTGTAAAAATGTGATTTGTGCTTGAAATTCTGGCAGACTGCCAGAGGTTTTTTTGGGGGGTCCCAAAATCATTTGGAACCCTCCCTCTCCCCAACTGCTAACTCAGCTAATACCAATCCTCTATCCTCAATCCTCTATCTGCTGACTTTGCCAAACCCATACACACTATACCCACCTCTTTTGTGGTCATATTTATGGATGAATTCCCCAAAGCATGTAGTGCAAGGGCCTGCCTGAATACTTTCAAATGGTAATGTTCAAAGTTTTTTTATCCTATTATTATCTAGATAGGTAATATCAGAATGTAAAAATGTGCTAAAATGTGTACACTGTGTATTTATATCTTTGTATTATGACACTTCTTACCTGTCCAGTGGGCTGCCAATAGTGTAAGTAAGGAGGGGCTGGCCAAAGTAATACACATTTAGACATTCATCTCTCAATGAAGTGGAGAGGGTTACCTGTCCAAAACATCTCCCCCCCTAAAATTTATAAAATGACCCATGGGGGGGGGGGGAATCTGATAGGTGGACCTTATACCTTTGTCTTTAAATACTCCCTAAAAAAATGTTATACTGATGTTGGCCAAGAATGTTTGTGTCTAATCTGCTTTCCATGTTTATGTGCAAAATGATTAATTTATTTTTCTTGTTTGACTCCACAGTTTCCTTCCAACCCACAGGAATGGCAGACTGTGGCCTCCCACTTTGCCCAGCGGTGGGACTTTCCTAACTGCGGAGGGGCAATTGATGGGAAACACGTCCACATCATCCCACCACCCAACTCGGGGTCATACTATTACAACTACAAGGGGTTCAATAGTATTGTGATGGTGGTGGTGTCGGCTACTTACGAGTTCCTGTATGTGGACATAGGGAAGAATGGCTGGATGTCAGATGGTGGAGTCATTGCCCACACGGAGTTCTACAGGCGTCTCCAGAATGGCAGCTTGGCACCTCCAGAAGACAATGCGGAAGGACTCCCATTCGTCTTCGTTGCGGATGAAGCGTTTGCGCTGGGGGACCATCTTATGCGGCCATTCCCTATGAGGACCCTCACCCCGGACCAGAGGGTTTTTAATTACCGGCTGGCCAGAGCCAGAAGAGTGGTGGAGAACGTTTGGAATAATGGCCAGCCGGTTCCGCCTATTTCTTACACCGATACACATGGCGGAATATAAACTCAATCACATCATCCTGGCTTGCTGTGTTCTCTACAACTTTTTAAGAAGAAATTCTATGAACTATGCTGACTCAGTTGGGCCTGAAGCCGGAATTAATCTAAATGAACCAACCCTGACGGCGCTTGAAGCTGGCCGTCCTGGCTTGCCCCCCCAGAGTGCCCGCGAGGTCCGTCTAAGATACATGGAATACTTTGCGGGTAGGGGGGCCATCAATATGTCAGACAATGTCTGAGACATTTTTTAAATAAAAAAATATTTTAAACTGAACAAATATTTGCTTAGATTTACTGCTTGGCTTTCTTTTAGCTGACCCTGACTGAAATTTGGGGAGTCCTGAAAATGGCGTGATTGTGTAAAATTAGAAAGCACTGTTGGGTGTTATTTACTAAAGGCAAATACACTTTGCACTACAAGTGCACTTGAGACTGCACTGAAACTGCACTTGTAGTGCAAAGTGGATTTGCCTTTAGTAAACAACCCCCATTGTCACTGAAAACACCAACTTTACAACAAAAAAATGCTTTTGAGCATTGAAAGAAGAAGCCACACATTGTAGATTCTCAATCTTTTTAATCAAAGCACAATCACATGTGCATTTATAAAAGGTTTTTAAAACAAACCAACATGTTTGTTGTATAACAATTTTTTAGGTGACATTAAAAGTACAAATTTCCTTTTAAGGTAAAACAGGCATGTTTTAAACCAACAAGAAATACACAACTCTGAAACTTACAAAGTTCAACTTTTGTAGAAATTGAAGGCAATATCAGACATGAGTATTTATAAACTGTGTTTGATATTGCATTCAGCAGATAGGGTGAAGTCACCCCTGGAAAAGCCAAATCTTGAAGATGCACACAAATTGCCGAATGTCAACATGTGCTAGCTGCCATCATGGGGGATCAATGGACATGTTTTGTGGGTGCAACCCCTTCCTCTCAGCTACTTTATTATTGAGGAAGGGGTTGAACCCCCAAAACACGTACATTGATCTTCCGTGATGGCAGATAGCACATGTTGACACAGTGTGTGCATCTTCAAAATTTGGCTCTTCTAGAATATGTCAAAAAATGTTCAAAAAATTGTCATAAAAACAAAGCAGAAATAATATAGGGATTTTGAGGGGTTTTAAACTCTCCCTAAAACATCAATGATGTTCTTCATCTTGTTTTGAACATCATTGATGTTTTGCTTGATGTTTTCCAAGTCCCTATTACACCCCATGATCTCCCTGATCAGGATCTGGGCACTTTCACTGGTGAAATGACCTTCATCCACAACATCACGATCACCTAAAAATAATAGAAAAAAAAATACACCATGTATTATAAATATGCCGGCATCCATCTCTTACCTGAGCCTGTGGTCACAGACACTCACCTGTTGTGGTGACAATTTCTATAACGTCTCCCTCCTCCTCCTCCTGTTGTGTTTGTGGGATTTCCACTTCTTCCTGAGGTGGGGGTCTGTTGTCTCCTCTGATGAGTGGTGTCCTCTGAGTCTTTGCCTAGTACGTACGATCTGTGAGTGGAGGAAGGAGTAGAGGAAGCGCTGATTGTGATAACTAAGGTAACATTTAAACTTGGGCCTATACTGCTTAGAAATTGAGGCCTATATTGGGACAAGATTAGGGGACTTTAGCCTGACATTAGGGTTTGTCTTGTGTTGTGTCTTGCAGAGAAAATGGATATATTGAATGATCAGGACATTATCCCCATATTCATTGATATGTTCAGGGAGCTGCCCTGTCTGTGGCAGGTAAACCACCCACATTATAAGAATCAAACAAAGAGGAAGGCAGCGCTGGATAAATATCTGGAATGTGTAAAGCCGGTGATCCCCACAGCAGACATCAACTATTTGAAGGCCCTAATTGGTGGCATGAGGAGCACTTATCTAAGGGAGCACAAGAAGGGCCAGGATTCCTTGAGATCAGGAGCTGCAGATGCCATGTATGTCCCCAGGCTGTGGTACTATGACAGGCTGCATTTTCTGGCTGGTCAGACTGAACCCAGGCCAGCACTCTCCACTCTTCCTTCCACGCTTCCTTCCCCCTCAGCTGAGGCTTCTGACGCCCAACCTGGGCATTCCAGGCAGCAAAATGTGGAGGAGCCCAGCTTGAGCCAGGTATAGCATTCTTCTAAATATTTCTGTTTGTCAAATTAATGATGTTAAATCTATGTTAGTTTGGAGTACTAATTTCTGATTGTGATTGATGAACCAAAAACTAAAACGATGTCCCTTTTTCATACACAGGAAAGTCTCAACCAGGAGGTGGCCGGGCCCAGTAGCCTGCCCGATACCCAGGTCCCTCCCCTCCGCCTTCTACCAAAAAGTGTCAGGAAGAGGAGTAACCTGGAGGAGGCAGCAATTGGCCTATTTTGGAAGGCTACTGAGGCCCTCAGAACCCCCCACAGTGTTCAAGAGGACTTTGCATACATAACAGCCTGCAAAATGCAGGAAATGGAGGAGAGCCAATGCCTAATATGTGAGTATCTCATCTTCCAAGCCCTAAATAAGGGGTTGAGGGGCCTACTCACAAGTCAAAGCCATGCTTGTGAGCTCAACCATGGTCCTCCTCCTCCACCTCCAGGTACTCCTCCTCTTCCTCCTGCCACACCTCCAACACCAGAGCCACAGCATCTAAGGAAGACAATAAGGAAGTGATGGCCTTGGGTTCAGTCTGGTTTGACAAAAAATGCAGGCTCTTGTATGACCACGGCCTGAGGACATACATGTCATTTGCTGCTGTTCATGATCTCTTGGACTTCTGGACCAGATTGTACTCCCTTATATATAGACTCCTCAGGCCACCCATTTTGCAGTAAAATAGTTGATGTGTGCCCTGGGGGCCCAAGGCTTCGCCAATTTCTGCAGTTTATCCAGCGTTGCCTCCCTCTTTGTTTGGTTATGATCCCTTAATAAAGGTATTTTTTTTTCTATTATACTCACCTATGTGTGTTTTCATTCAAAAAGGACAGTTTGTTTGTGAGGAGGCAGGTACATTTCAAATATACAATGTGAAATTAACAAGGGACACCAACATCAAACAACCTCCTTTAGATTAAATAATACAAGATAATAATTGTGTTGTGGTAACTTGACACACAAAACACACCCAAAACTATTCTGGAGTTATTAAAAAAAATAAAAAACAAGATCAGGATTTTAAAAAATTTTAAAGAAAAAATTTTAATTTAAAAACATAAAAAAATATTTTTTTTTCTGTAGATGTGACAAATCAAAATATTATACTGATGAAATCACGATAAATAATAAAGAAAGAAGTTTGTGAGAAGTCTGTGTGAATATGAGCAGCAAAACAACTTCATTCTTCTAGCATTATAAAGAAGAAGAGAGTGCGCTGCATTACACAATTTAAAACATTGCAGCGTGACGAAAGTGCTATATCCATTCCGAACACTAATTTTACCAGACCGAGCAGTTTCATCCAATGCATGGCACTTTGTGCGTTGAAATTGGCCACACACGGTCGGAATTGAAAAAAAAAATTTATAGCCTGCTCTCAAACTTTGTGTGTTGGAAATTCCGATGGAAAAAGTCTGATGGAGCCCACACATGGTCGGAATTTCCGACAACAAGCTCCGATCGCACATTTTCCGTTGGAAATTCCGACCGTGTGTACGAGGCATAAGCCAATCCAAGACTTTTTAACTGAAAAGGGCACATGTACATGGACTTTTAATCCTTCTCATTCTTCCCACATGGGTGGCTCATGGGAGAGAATAATAGGCATTGCACGTAGGATACTGGACTCTATGTTAACCACTTTAAGGCCTATTTTTCAAACTTGTCGCTTACAAGTTAAAATCAGGTTGTTGTTTTTTTTGCTAGAAAGTTACTTAGAACCCCCAAAAATGATATATTTTTTTCTAACACCCTAGAGAATAAAATGGCAATTGTGGCAATACTTTCTGTCACACCATATTTGAGCAGCGGTCTTACAAGCGCACTTTTTGTTGGAAAAAATACACTTTTTTAAATTAAAAAATAAGACAACAGTAAAGTTAGCCCAATTTTTTTTATATTGTGAAAGATGATGTTACGCCGAGTAAATTCATACCCAACATGTCACACTTCAAAATTGCGCCCGCTCGTGGAATGGGACAAACTTTTATCCTTAAAAATCTCCATATGCGACTTTTAAAAAATTCTACAGGTTGCATGTTTTGAGTTACAGAGGAGGTCTATGGTCTATGGCTAGAATTATCATGATCGTGGTGATACCTCACATGTGTGGTTTGAACACTGTTTTCATATGCAGGTGTTACTCACGTATGCGTTCACTTTATTTTTTATTTTTACACTGTTCTTTTTTTTTAAAAATGTAAACATCCCTTGTAATAGAAAAAAAGCATGACTAGACCTCTTAAATATGAGATCCGGGGTCAAAAAGACCTCAGATCATATATTTACACTAAAATGCAATGAAAAAAAAATTTAAAATGTCCCTTTAAGATCTATGGGCGGAAGTGACGTTTTGACATCACTTCTGCCCTGCAATTGTATGGAGCCGAGCAGAGGCCATCTTCCCCTCACTCAGCTCCATGCCAAGCAGGGGAGAGGACAGCTCCGCCGCTGCCGGTGGCTCCGGTAAGCAGCGGGGGGCCCTCCCGCCACTGATAAAAGTGATCTCGCAGCGAATCCGGCGCTGAGACCACTTTTATCTGAAAGCGGACGCTGAAGAAGTGAATACCAGGGTTATGGCAGCTAGTTGCTGCCATAACAACAATATTCCACTTCATAATGATGGCGGGCAGTCCGTAAGTGGTTATGGACTTGAACTCCACAAGTTTTACTCATGAAAGTTTAACCACCTTTCTGGCAGAAGTGTCCATCATAATCTATTCAACACCACTTGTTCCAATGTCTGCAGATCCAGTGTCCCCAACCATCTTTACTCCAGCTACTCTTCTCATCCAGAAGCTTGGGTCTGTTCCTGTGCCACCTGAAAACTTTAAAGCAGGAAACATACCGTGAACAATGGAAGTGAGTACAACACCTCGCCAACTGCTTCTGGAATCGTTGGAAGATGGAGTATCTTTCTCTTCTGCAAGGACGCAGAAAATGGCAACATCCGAACCCTAATCTTCTAGTTGGAGATCTTGTTCTCCTCGAAGACCAGCAAGCCGAAAGAATTGAATGGCCCATGGAGCTCATTGTAAAGAGCATTCCTAGTGATTATGGTATGGTGCGTAAGGTAGTGGTGAAGGTTGCCAGACAAGGAACTGTAAAGTCTTTCCTCAGACCCATTACAGAACTTGTTTTACTCTTGCCTTTTGGAGACTAAACTTGTTTACCTGGGTTTCTTGGATCCAGTTTCTACCAGAAGAAGGATGTGCCTCAAACTTTAAAGTAGATGTAAACCCAATTTTTTTTTTTTTTATGTCATAATATAGAGTATGCGATTTCCTATCATTTGAGCCCAGTCTTGCCACAAAGAGTTAATCCATCAATCCTCTTATTAATCTTGACAAACAGAGAAAAACTTTGTCAAATCCTCCCCCTTGCTGTGAGTGACAGGTGATTTACATATCTTGTGCACTAGCCTAAGACACATGCATTATTTTTTAATTCTCTCCCACTACTTTCTTCTGCTGTTCTGCCAGGATTGGATGTTCCACACCTCAGCATAATTGGACATGCTGAAGTCATGTGGTTACTTTCTTGTCTTTTCACTGGATGTTAGAGATCATAGCAGAAGTCCAGTGTAAGAAATACACAGGAGAAAAATGCATGTTGACAAGGGGAGTGTAGAGGTGGGCGGGGAGTCTACTGACATCACGACTCCACCCACCGAGCTCCAGACAACAGACCCACCCACAGAATATGCAGTTTTTTGGCTCTCATAACAGACAGAGGGGAGACATTTGACAGGTAAAGATACATGCAGGAGGGATGTATATCCTTATAGAGAACCCCTATGGCAGTAGTTTAAAAAGGATGACATTGGGTTTACATCCACTTTAAGTGACACTTCTTGATGCCTTTTTGGAGTTATTGTTGTTGCATATATTTGCATGTTCTTTTTGTCTTTCAGGTCTTCAAGACAACTGCAAATTTCACCATTTGCATTGCATAACTACCGTTATAATGTAGCATAGTGGTATTTACAATACCGGAAGGGGAGTGTGCTGTTACACCTTTAAAATGTATGCTATGTATAGTCTTGGTAATGTTTATGTAGCGCTGATAACTTTTGTTTTTAGCCATATGTGTGTTATACAGGACATAAGTTGTTATAGTGCCATCTTGTGGACAGTTGAAAAGGTACAACACTTTTATGTTTCATGCTTAAGAGAAGTGACATGGAAGTAATTGATTGTTTATTTCTGAACATTAACTATGATCTACCCACAATGCTCCTGGGCAAGAGAAGAACTGAACTGCATTGTGGGAGGATATAAAAGGGCTGGGAGCAGCCATCTTAGGTCTCTTGTTCCTGGGACGCGTGGGCAGAGCTCTGTGGGTGTGTGTGTCCCACAGGGTTGCGGCCTACTTTGTGAGGGAGCGGAGCAGCAGCAGGGATCCTGTCATCGTATCACAGTGTGCTGGAGGAGCAGAAGTGATTGTTCCGGAGACCCGTGGAGGAGGTAACCGAGGACTACTGGTCGTTACTGAATGGAGCAGTGTGACGGCGTGGCAGTGGTTCCGTACAGACTGAGAACTGTTGAAACAAAGGCATTCATCTGCCCGGATCCTGTGTGGTGAGAGGGTTAACACCCAGAAGTTTGTTTAAATATTACACACACTTAGAACTGTTACAGAGTGTCGCTGGGACTGATAGTCCCATGGAACAAGTTAAGTTGGAGAACATTACATCTGCATAGACTTCAGTATTCAACAATTTCATATTAGATGTTTATCTCCTTCGTATAAGAACACTTAACCAGTCTTCTGGATTATAACTGCTTTAGTGTATTACCTTACCTTACACTGCGCAACACCCAAGAGGAACCCCTTTTGTGGATTACAATTACAAATTCATAAGCTAGCGAAGACTGAAGACGTCAAGACTATCTCTTTTACTGCAGGGCCCTGCACTAGAAATGAGCCGAACACCCCCCTGTTTGGTTCGCACCAGAACATGCGAACAGGAAAAAAGTTCGTTCGAACATGCGAACACCGTTAAAGTCTATGGGACACGAACATGAATAATCAAAAGTGCTAATTTTCAAGGCTTATATGCAAGTTATTGTCATAAAAAGTGTTTGGGGACCTGGGTCCTGCCCCAGGGGACATGGATCAATGCAAAAAAAAGTTTTAAAAACGGCCGTTTTTTCAGGAGCAGTGATTTTAATAATGCTTAAAGTCAAACAATAAAAGTGTAATATCCCTTTAAATTTCGTACCTGGGGGGTGTCTATAGTGTGCCTGTAAAGGGGCGCATGTTTCCTGTGTTTAGAACAGTCTGACAGCAAAATGACATTTTGAAGGAAAAAACTCATTTAAAACTACCCGCGGCTATTGCATTGCCGACAATACACATAGAAGTTCATTGATAAAAACGGCATGGGAATTCCCCAAAGGGGAACCCCGAACCTAAATTAAAAAAAAAAAATGACGTGGGGGTCCCCCTAAATTCCATACCAGGCCCTTCAGGTCTGGTATGGATATTAAGGGGAACCCCGGCCAAAATTTTAAAAAAAAAATGACGTGGGGTTCCCCCTAAATTCCATACCAGACCCTTCAGGTCTGGTATGGATTTTAAGGGGAACCCCGCGCCAAAAAAAAAAAAAAAAAAACGGCGTGGGGTCCCCCCAAAAATCCATACCAGACCCTTATCCGAGCACGCAACCTGGCAGGCCGCAGGAAAAGAGGGGGGGACGAGAGTGCGGCCCCCCCTCCCTCCTGAACCGTACCAGGCCACATGCCCTCAACATTGGGAGGGTGCTTTGGGGTAGCCCCCCAAAACACCTTGTCCCCATGTTGATGAGGACAAGGGCCTCATCCCCACAACCCTGGCCGGTGGTTGTGGGGGTCTGCGGGCGGGGGGCTTATCGGAATCTGGAAGCCCCCTTTAACAAGGTGACCCCCAGATCCCGGCCCCCCCCCTGTGTGAAATGGTAAGGGGGTACATAAGTACCCCTACCATTTCACGAAAAAAGTGTCAAAAATGTTAAAAATGACAAGAGACAGTTTTTGACAATTCCTTTATTTAAATGCTTCTTCTTTCTTCTATCTTGCTTCATCTTCTGGTTCTTCTGGCTCTTCTGGTTCTTCTGGTTCTTCCTCCGGCGTTCTCGTCCAGCATCTCCTCCGCGGCGTCTTCTGTCTTCTTCTCCTCGGGCCGCTCCGCACCCATGGCATGGGGGGGAGGCTCCCGCTCTTCTCTTCTTCTCTTCTTCTTTTCTTCTTTTCTTCTCTTCTTCTCTTCTTCTTCATTTTCTTCTCCGGGCCGCTCCGCAATCCATGCTGGCATGGAGGGAGGCTCCCGCTGTGTGACGGCGCTCCTCGTCTGACAGTTCTTAAATAACGGGGGGGGCAGGGCCACCCGGTGACCCCGCCCCCCTCTGACGCACGGGACTTCCCTGTGGCATTCCCCGTGACGTCACAGGGAAGTCCCGTCAAGTCACCGTGCGTCAGAGGGGGGCGGGGTCACTGGGTGGCCCCGCCCCCCCCGTTATTTAAGAACTGTCAGACGAGGAGCGCCGTCACACAGCGGGAGCCTCCCTCCATGCCAGCATGGATTGCGGAGCGGCCCGGAGAAGAAAATGAAGAAGAAGAGAAGAAGAGAAGAAGAGAAGAAAAGAAGAAAAGAAGAAAAGAAGAAGAGAAGAGCGGGAGCCTCCCCCCCATGCCATGGGTGCGGAGCGGCCCGAGGAGAAGAAGACAGAAGACGCCGCGGAGGAGATGCTGGACGAGAACGCCGGAGGAAGAACCAGAAGAACCAGAAGAGCCAGAAGAACCAGAAGATGAAGCAAGATAGAAGAAAGAAGAAGCATTTAAATACTTAAGGGTCTGGTATGGATTTTTGGGGGGACCCCACGCCGTTTTGTTTTTTTTTTTGGCGCGGGGTTCCCCTTAAAATCCATACCAGACCTGAAGGGTCTGGTATGGAATTTAGGGGGAACCCCACGTCATTTTTTTTTTTTAATTTTGGCCGGGGTTCCCCTTAATATCCATACCAGACCTGAAGGGCCTGGTATGGAATTTAGGGGGACCCCCACGTCATTTTTTTTTTTAATTTTGGTTCGGGGTTCCCCTTTGGGGAATTCCCATGCCGTTTTTATCAATGAACTTCTATGTGTATTGTCGGCAATGCAATAGCCGCGGGTAGTTTTAAATGAGTTTTTTCCTTCAAAATGTCATTTTGCTGTCAGACTGTTCTAAACACAGGAAACATGCGCCCCTTTACAGGCACACTATAGACACCCCCCAGGTACGAAATTTAAAGGGATATTACACTTTTATTGATTGACTTTAAGTATTATTAAAATCACTGCTCCTGAAAAAACGGCCGTTTTTAAAACTTTTTTTTGCATTGATCCATGTCCCCTGGGGCAGGACCCAGGTCCCCAAACACTTTTTATGACAATAACTTGCATATTAGCCTTTAAAATTAGCACTTTTGATTTCTCCCATAGACTTTTAAAGGGTGTTCCGCGGCATTCGAATTTGCCGCGAACACCCCAAATTGTTCGCTGTTCGGTGAACTTGCGAACAGCCAATGTTCGAGTCGAACATGAGTTCGACTCGAACTCGAAGCTCATCCCTACCCTGCACTTAGTTACAGAGGATAGTGACTTTACAGTTTAGAGAAGGGGGAGCTCCCTGGTATAAATATAGATATATACATATACTGAAGTATATTTGTGTATGTTATTCAGACTGGTATAACTGTTTACTATACTGTGGCACTACGTTGGTGTGATAGTGTAGTTATTGCAATAACCTTTTATATAAATATATTTACTCAAAGAAAGAAGTTATTTTTGGTTATTACTGAAGTTTGTGTGCAGTGTTGTTATTTCTCCTGCAGGTGGAGCTACAGACACCCAGGTAGAGGTAAATATAAACATAAGTGTATATTGTGGGTTAAAGTCAATACTCATATCATTACAACACTGCACTACAGTTGTGCCAAGGGGATTGAACAATTTAAGAGAGGTAAAGAGACAAGAGGACAGGCCTGCTTTAAACCAGCAGCTCCACCGAGAGTTATTGCTACATTAACATAATTGGTTATTATACTGCTGCCATCTTGTGGTTATTTTGCTTATAGCACCATCCTTTTCTGTTTATTATCTGTGTCCCCGCCCACATTATGATGTACTTCCCTTTCCTGTTCCTTCACTCTGTCTTGTGAGGAAGAGATGGCAACTTCTGTATAGGCCTCATGCCATCTGCTTGCATCTGGGAACACATTACCATGTGTTGACCTGCAGATACCATCTTTCATTCATCTGCCACATTTTGTTGTCTGCTATACCTGTTGCTTGCAATAAAACCCACGCTTATGGAAGAAACGGTGTCTAGTGAATTCAAGCTATCTGATAAAGACTGTCCGTTGTGATAACATCTGCTAATACAGGCCAGGCATAGAGGTCTCAGCAAGGGATAAGTCACTATTACAACAGATGGAGTCAGAATATCCACCTCCCTGGCTGCAGCAGCTCTAGTATAGCAGCCACGGAGGGAGCTGCACTCTGGTCTTCCATCTCAACGGATGCCTAGACTGCACTCTGATTTAAGAGACATGCTTTTACCTACTTTTGTTTGTGAGTGCAACTTTTATCTTTTTTTGATCTCTATAATAAACTCGTTTACTACACAATGGTTGGCTTGGTGCCCCTCTCTCTTTTATTTTCTATTATATTTTTACCATGTTTCAATCTTCGTAAACTAATTAAAATGGTCTCTAATACACAGGATACCTGTTGTCAAATTAATGGATTTTTAAGGCACAAAATTTCAGTAATTTAAAAGTGGTGATTCTGATCTAGCACAGAATATGTCCCTCATATCATATTTATAATAGTGATGTAAACTCAGCAAGACTGCCTGCCAGTTACCTGCCGTTGGCTCCCGCTGCTGTCAATCAAATCCAGTGACGCGGTGGCGGGGCCACGTCCTGTTGTCTGTGTCAATGGACGCAACAGCGGGACTCGTGAGCGCGCCAACACGGGTGCCCCCAGAGAAAGCAGCTCTCTGTAGGAGCACCCTATGAAGAGGAGGAGCCAGGAGCGCCGCCGAGGCAACCCAGAAGAAGAAGTATAACATGTTTGTTATTTTTTAAAAAGTTGAACCTTTACAATCACTTAACAAGTTCTTTCTCACGTTCAGCATACTAAAAATTACATCCCAAAACATATTCTGCTGTTTAAATCTGTGAACTTCAGTGCAATTAGGTGTTTGTAAAAGTTTCTAGACTGCAGTAAGCACTATATGCGTTCCAACATATATATCAAAATGAAATGCTATCTAACTGCATCTCTGTCTTATACCAGTAATATGCTTTGTAACTCAATGTGAACCCAAAAATACAGTGCCTTGAAAAAGTATTCATACTCCTTGACATTTTCCACATTTTGTCATGTTACAACCAAAAACATAAATTGGGAAATTTATTGGGAATTTATGTGACAGACCAACACAAAGGGGCACATAATTGTGAAATGGAAGGAAAATGATAAATGGTTTTAAATTTTTTTTTTACAAATAAATATGTGAAAAGTGTGGCGTGCATTTTTATTCAGCCCCCTTTACTCTGATCCCCCTAACTAAAATCTAGTGGAACCAATTGCCTTCAGAAGTCACCCAATTATTAAATCCACCTGTGTGTAATTTAATCTCAGTATTAATACAGCTGTTCTTTGAAGCCCTCAAAGGTTTCTTAGAGAACCTTAGTGAACAAACAGCAGACAGGTCAAGGATAAAGTCGTGGAGAAGTTTAAAGCAGTGTTAGGTTATAAAATAATATCCCAAGCTTTGAACATCTCACAGAGCATTGTTCAATCCATCATCCAAAAATGGAAAGAGTATGGCACAACTGCAAACCTACCTAAACGGACAGGCCGGGCAAGGAGAGCATTAGTCAGATAAGCAGTCAAGAGGCCCATGGTAACTCTGGAGAAGCTGCAGAGATCCACAGCTCAGCGGGGAGAATCTGTCCACAGGACAATTATTAGTCATGCCCTCCACAATATCTGGCCTTTATGGAAGAGTGGCAAGAAGAAAGCCATTGTTGAAAGAAAGCTGTAAACAGTCTCGTTTGCAGTTAGCGAGTAGCCATGTGGGGGACACAGCAAACATGTGGAAGAAGGTGCTCTGGTCATAGCAAAATGCTATTTGTAATGGAAAACTAACACTGCACATCACCCTGAACACAACATCCCCACCGTGAAACACGGTGGTTACAGCATTTCCTGACTACCTCTCACATTTTTGGAGGTCCTGGAACACCAGGACAGTGGAAACGCCCACAAATGACCCAATTTTTGGAAAGCAAACACTACAAGGTATTTTCTGAAAAGCATAGTGAATCTTTTGAAAATATAATCTTTTGCCACAAGTTGGAAAATGCAGGAAAAAAAAATTAAAACACACATCATAGGTATACTTACTATAGAACTACACCCCAAAACACATTCTGCTACTTCTCCTGAGTATAATGATATCACATGTAAGATTTTTTCACAGCCTAATCATATAGTACAGACAGGGCCAATCACAACCCATTTGTACCAGGCGAATAGCTGTGGCCAATCACAGCTAATCACAATACACAGTGTGTACATACTGTCATTCAGTAAAAATATTAGCTTATAGCAGTGAAGTTCACTGCTATAAGCAAGCATAGTATGTAAAAAAAAATCCTGATCAACTCCCCAGAGTGGTACAGTGTTACTATGATAACACTGTATTGCTCTATTCACAGTATGTAAAAAATAAAGTTAAAAAAATAAATAAATATAAAATATTTTTAAAAATTGGTGTTTTTTTTTTTTACATACTGTCCCCAGTCAGTCTCCCTGATTCCTGCCGCACCAGTTATATGATGACGCTGTACTGCACTGGTGACAGTATGTAAAAAAGAAAATGTAAAAAAAAAAAAATCTAAATTTTCCAAATATATATCCAAATATATTACAACTCCTAAAAATGCACCATGTCTCTTACCTCAAACTGTCTACTTTCCAAAAAGGTCATTTGGGGGTATTTGTACTGTCCTGGTGTTTCTGGGTCTTAAGAAATTAGAGGCCGACAGTACATCAGGACTGATTGATTTTCATATATACACTGAGAAATAATCATGCTGTCTAATCAGCATCTTGATATGCCACACCTGTGAGGTGGATGGATTATCTTGGCAAAGGAAAAGTGCTCACTAACACAGATTTAGCCCTGGTTCACATTGGTGCGATTTGACATGTCAAATCGCATGTCAAGATGGCGGCAATTGCCGGCAGTGGAACCGTCCTGATCGTTGCAACGCTGCATTTGCGGCGCCGCACGAATTTCAAAAAGTAGTTTCTGTACTACTTTTTGCAATTTCAGGGTGCGATTTCCATTGACATCTGTGCAGAAACCCACACAGGTGTCTCTGAAATCGCGGCCGAAATCAGGACTGACATGCGGGAGTGAAATTGTGCGAGTTGAGCTGAACTCGCACGGCTTCATTCCTGTAGCTCAGTGTGAACCTGGGCTTAGACAGATTTGTGAACAATGTTTGAGAGAAAAAGGCCTTTTGTGTACATAGAAAAAGTTATATAGATCTTTGAGTTCAGCTCATGATAAATAGGGGCAAACACAAAAGTGTTGCGTTTTTTAAATTTTGCTCAGTGTATATATATCATAGTTTGTGGACTGTATAACTTTCCTACAGACTAAATAATAAACACTTTGGGGTTATTTTCACCAAAGAAATGTAGCAGAATACATTTTGGTCTAAATTTATGAAAAAAAAATATTTATTTGCAAAATTTTGGAACAGAAACAAAGAAAAACTTGTTTTTTTTAAAAAAATGTTTTGGCCTTTCTTTGTTTATTTAGAAAAATTAAGAAAACCCAGTGGTGATTAAATACCACCAAAAAAAGCTCTATTTGTGTGAAAAAAAAAATGATACAAATTTAATATGGGTACAGTGTTGCATGACCGTGTAATTGTCATTCAAATTGCGACAGTGCTGAATGCTGAAAATTGACTTGGGCAGGAAGGGGATAAAAGTGCCCTGTATTGAATTGGTTAATTGAGAATTATCATCAATGTTAAAGCGGTTGAAAATCGCGGCTGTTGCAAAAAAAAAAAAAAAACACCTGCAAGGCAATGGCATAATGTGCTAGTATGCATCACTGTACTGTCACTGCTGAGGGCTGACATCTTCCCCCCAGTCTTTCTCCCGGGTTTGTGCGCTCCGGTTATGTGATGGGCCGGAGCCACGAGGAGCCCTCGGTTGTGCCATGAAGCTTTGAAGGCCAGGCAAGGTAGGTATACACCACTCCCGCACCGCCCCAAAGATGCTGCAGGGGGGGACTTTGCAGACTTTCCCGCAAGCACACCACCTCAGTGTGAAAGCACTCGGGCTTTCACACTGGGGTGGCATGAGAGGAGCTTTACAGGTGCTATTTATAGCGCCAAAACACCTGTAAAGCATCTCAAAAGCGTGTGAAAGGGGTCTTAAAGTTGCAGCGACTTCAAAGTAGTTAATGCACTATCTTGGTCCGACTTTCATGCAACTTGAGAGTGATAGACTTCAATGTTAAACCTCAAAAGTTGCATGAAAGTCATACCTGAATCTTATACAATGCAACAGTTGTGCAACAGTTGTCTATTATCACTGGTCAAAGCCAGTCATATCCAAGTTGCACCCATTAAAAGTTGCACCAAAGTTGCCACAGACATGCTCAGACTGTTTTGACATGAAAGTTGCACAACTTTCATTCCGACTTTCCCTGTAACTTCAGGTTCCATGGGACTTCAATGAACGGGATCCGATTTCATCCGACTTTGAGATGATTGCGACTTGTCCTTTGACCAATCAAAACAAGTCCTTTGCTTCTGGTGTGGATGAAACCTCACACCAAATTTATAAAAAAACTTTGTGCCCCCCCCCAAATCCACACCAGGCCCTTTGAGTCTGGTATGTATCTTGAGGGAACCCCACACCAAAAGTTAAAAAAAGACAGTGTGCGCCCCCCCCCCCAAGACCATACCAGATGAATTTTGAGAGGAAACCTTACGCCAAAAAAAAAAGAAATGCGTAGGGTCCCCCCCAGACCCTTATCTAAGCATGCAGCCTGGCAGGTCTGGAAAGGGGTGGACGAACGAGTGCCCCCCGAACCATACTAGGCCACAGGCCCTCAACATTTGTCTCTGAATTTTGCAGTCCCACCCTTGCCTCCCTCACCTTCCATGCCTCCTGGTACCGAGTCGGTCTGTGAAGATGAACCCATGCACTCGGGCTTCACACATCTCTCTGTGGATGAGAGAACACTTAGGAGGAGGGAGCGATTGTGCCTTTATTGTGGTCAGGCAGGTCACTTTTTGAAGTCTTGTCCTACCCGTCCAGGGAACACCCAAACCTTGGGGTCCTGTTACGGACAGACCTTAGGTGGCGTTGTTTCGTCCCCAGTTATCCAGAAGGATAAGCCCCTGGTTTCAGATACCCTTTCTTGGGCTGAGTCGTCCATCGAGATACAGGCTCTAATCGACCCTGGGGCTGCAGGCCTGTTCATTGATGCTGCCTTTGTATTGAAGCACTCGATTTCGCTGCAGCTGCGTGACACTCCACTTGCCATTGACGCTCTTGACGGGAGACCTCTACATCCTGCCGATGTTACTCATGAGACTGTTCCGTTGTCCATGGCCATAGGGGCTCTTCACCATGAGATAATCCAATTCCAAGTTATTTCCTCACCTAAGTTTCCACCGGTTATTGGTTATCCTTGGATACAGAGGCAGAACCCCTCTTTTGATTGGCTCCATGCTGAGGTTCTCTCCTGGTCGCCACAATGCGGTAAGTCATGCTTCCAGAAGGTAGCCAAGGTCCTACCTCTTCACTCTCCTCCCTGCCGGATTTTTGCGAGGTCTTTGACAAAGGTCAAGCCGGTATTTTTCCTCCACACCGTTGGTATGATTGCGCAATTGACCTTCAACCTGGTGCCATACCCCCTCGTGGCCGAGTTTACCCTTTGTCGGTCTTGGAGGATAGGGCCATGGAGGAGAATGTTGCAGGCACACTTTCTCGAGATTTCATCCGCAAATCCTCGTCTCCTGCTGGTGCTGGTTTCTTCTTTGTGAAGAAGAAGAGTGGTGAACTGACCGTGTATTGATTATAGGGGCCTCAATCATTTCACGATTAAGAATGCCTATCCGATTCCATTGATTACGGAGTTATTTTACCACCTCAAGGAAGCAACGGTTTTCACAAAGCTTGATTTGAGAGGAACATACAATCTCGTGAGGATTAAGGAGGGCGACGAGTGGAAAACTGCGTTTAATACCAGAACAGGCCATTATGAGTACCTGTCAGGGCTGGGCTCAGCCCTTCCTTCTCTGAGCTGGCCGCTCAGCTGTCAGCTAATTGCCAGCTCCCATCTCTCTCCATAGTTACCCAGCTGTTGTTGATTCTGCTCATCAGTCCTGTCTCTTAAAGCAGTCCAGCTCACTTGATCTCTGCCTTCGCCTTTGTCAACATCACAGAGACTTTCTCCTGCGTTCCCGTTGAAGACTTGCTCGGCTGACGTTCCTTCTGGCTCCTGATCCTGCTTGCTGTACTACTATGTTTATCTCTGGCTCTCTGACATTTTCTTGGCTGACTACCCGATCCGGTTACTTAACTCTGGCTTGTTTTGACTACGTTTACTCTGTTTACCTTATTTTATACTTCTGTCTTGGTCTGAGTCATGGTTCCTGATAGTAGGCGAAGGCCATGAATTCAGAAGATACAGTCAATCCACTTGTTGGTAATATTTTTTCCAGATTGGATGAGCAAGATCACCGCATGGATAAGTTTGTCATAGCGTTACAAACACTCCTGAGTCGCACGGCTCACCTGGAAACTCCCACTGTGGCTGCTCCGGTAGAACTTGAGTTGCAGGCCATCCCTGCTGCTGCGCCAGTCTCTGTGCAGGCACCTGCCTCGAGTATTACCTTTATCAGAGGTATATCTGGTTCCGCTTCACTTCCCTAGCGATTTGGAGGAGATCCAGTTTAATGCAGAGGGTTTCTCAACCAGGTTGAGATTTACTTTGAGATGCAGCCTAAGGCGTTTCCCACAGACAGAAGCAAACTAGGTTTCGTGATATCTTTGCTTTCTGAGAGAGCCTTGGCCTGGGCAAACCCTCTATGGGAGACGCAAAAACCTGTTGTCTTGAGTTACCCTGAGTTTGTGGCCTCCTTTAAAAGGGTATTTGACGTTCCTGCACGTTCCGCTATTGCTGCCAAGTGCCTCATGTCCATCAAACAGAGTACGAGAGTACGAGAGTGTTGCCGACTACGCCATTGAATTCCGTACTCTGGCAGCAGAGGTTGCTTGTTCATTGATAAATAAATATATGTGTATGCGCTAAAGGCTATAAATACATGAACAAAGAATATAATAAATCTATACAATATTAAAAATTATTATAAATTATAAACAGTGTCACACACCTGTGAAGAAAGTGACTATAATCCACAATTGAATATATGAAAAATGGTAACATGCACCATGCAAAAAAATGTGAGAAAAAAAAAAAAAAAATCCTTTAAATGATTAAAAAAATATATAAGTGCTACTTGATAAATAAAGTGTCCGAAACCAATTCATACAAATGAATATATCTCAGTCCAAGCCATTCATAAGAGTATATAAATCAAAGTGCACAATAGTGTCCAAACAAATAGCAGGCAATCCTCATGCTGGTTTTTTTGAAAAAGTGCTAAATATTCCTCATGCTCTTCTTATGAGATGTGCACATTAAGGCATGCTGCAGTGCTCTCCAGTGACCCCCAATGGATAATGCGCTCACCTTAGAGCATGTGACACAGTAGCTAAACAGTGTCAAAACACGCATTAGAGCCACTCCAGGGCTCACACAGGGTATGATGGTGATGATCTGTATCTCGCTCAAATGGTGACATATATGAAAGAAAGGAGACTCATAGCATAATACCGCCAGGAATTTATTTGAAAAGCCCTAAAAACAATCCCTCCAGGAGGGTACTCACAATGCTTGGGTGCATCAGTGCACCATCCTATCCAAAACATGCAATACAGATGAATCCTGTGGCGTGCGGTGCGGTGTTCAATCCTCTGCCTGTCTGTGTGTAGAAAGCTCCGTCCTGCCCCTTGTTCATTGATGCTGCCTTTGTATCGCAGCAATTGATTCCGCTGCACCTGCGTGACACTCCATTTGCCATTGAGGCTCTTGACGGGAGACCTCTACAGCCTGCCCATGTGACTCATGTGACGGTTCCGTTGTCCATGGCCGTAGGGGCTCTTCACCATGAGATAATCCAATTCCTAGTTATTTCCTCACCTAGGTTTCCGCTGGTTATTGGTTATCCTTGGTTACAGAAGAACAACCCCTCTTTTGATTGGCTCCGTGCTGAGGTTCTCTCCTGGTCACCACAATGCAGTGAGACATGCTTCCAGAAGGTAGCCAAGGTCCTGTGCACCTCTTCACTCTCCTCCCTGCCGGAGGAGTACCGCGGTTTTAGTGATGTCTTTGACAAAGGTCAAGCCGGTAGTTTGCCTCCACACTGGCCTTCTGATTGCGCAATTGACCTTCAACCTGGTGCCATACCCCCTCGTGGCCGGGTTTAACCTTTGTCGGTCTTGGAGGATAAGGCCATGAAGGAGTATGTTGCAGACGCACTTTCTCTAGGTTTCTTCTGCAAATCCTCGTCTCCTGCTGGTGCTGGTTTCCTCTTTGTGAAGAAGAAGAGTGGTGAACTGAGACCTTGTATTGATTATAGGGGTCTCAATCGTTTCACGATTAAGAATGCCTACCCGATTCCGTTGATTACATAGTTATTTGACTGCCTCAAGGGAGCAACAGTTTTCATGAAGCTTGATTTGAGAGGGGCATACAATCTTGTGCGGATTAAGGAGGGTGACGAGTGGAAAACTGCGTTTAATACCAGAACAGGCCATTATGAGTACCTCGTAATGCCTTTTGGCCTTTGTAACGCCCCGGCAGTTTTCCAGGAATTTATTAACGATGTCCTCCGAGATTTGTTGCAGTTATGTGTGGTGGTTTATCTCGATTATATCCTCATATTTTCCAATCCCTGAAGAGCCACCACACAGATGTCTGTCGTGTACTTCAGAAACTAAGAGAAAACAATCTCTATTGTAAACTGGAGAAGTGCGAGTTCCATCGTGAACAGGTTAAATTCCTGGGCTATGTCATTTCCACTGCTGGTTTTGTTTGATTGAATCGCCTTCGGCACTCTTTATACATGGAGTCATTCCATTTGAATTAAAAAACATATGTAAATATACCCAACTCTCAGTCACTGATGAAGGTATCAGAATACTGGAAACGTGTCGGGCATCAGGGTACACCACCCCTTCGAGAGTACATATGATGATTTGTAATTGTATATTTTCTGTTCTGGATATCAGGGTACACCACCCCTTGGAGAGTACATATGTTGATCTGTAATTGTATATTTTTTGTTCTGTTTTTTGTTTGATGTATTTATGGTATGTGTAGATGGCACACGTCTTTTTTATTCTATATCATTAAAAGATATTTTTTATCATAGAGTTGGTGGTCTGTTAAAGTCCCATTTAGGGGGTATTTTTCTTGTTCCATTGCACCAGGGATGGGACCACCATACTCTACATTTGTCATGGTGGAGGCCTCTCTTTCTTGTTCTCATTCTTACTGACCATAAGAATCTCACATTCTTGTCTGAGGCTAAGCGCCTCTCTCCCAGAAGGGCGCGATGGGCTCTTTTCTTGTCGAGTTTTAATTACATCGTCTCATTCTTACCCGTTACTAAGAATGTAAGGGCTGACGCCTTGTCACGACAATTTTTCTCCACTTCCAAGTTGGAGTCGGTACCGGTTCCTGTGATTCCTCCTGATCGTATTCTGGCTACGGTTCGCACCAGTTTTACTTCTCCTTTGGGTGACAAAATTTTTGCTGCTCAGGTCCATGCTCCTTCTGAGAAACCTTGTGACCGCTGCTTTGTCCCAGAGAGTCTCCGTACTGCCGTGCTCCAAACTTACCATTCTGGCCACCCTGGGAAGAATCAACTCGTTTGGGCCATTTCCGAACAATTCTGGTGGCTTAGTCTACGGGCTGATGTTACTGCCTTCGTAGCTGCCTGTTCCGTGTGTGCTCAGAGTAAGACTCCACGACACCTTCCAGTGGGCCTCCTACCACCCATACCCAATGGAGAGAGGCCCTGGACCCACCTGTCTATGGAATTCATTGTGGATTTACCCAACTCCCAAGGCAACACTGTTATCCTTATTGTGGTTGACTGGTTCTCAAAGATGTGTCATTGTATTCCACTTAAGAAGTTGCCCACTTCTTAATTCTGCTTCCCGATTGTCCCCGTTTATGCGAACTATGGTTTCCAACCTTACATGTTACCTGACTCGTTTGTTCTGCAGAGTATTCCTGCATTAGAGGAGCATCTCCCTGGTCTTCGTTCCACTTGGGCACAAGTCCAGGAGGCTTTGTGACATGCTAATGATAGGTACAGACTCCATGCTGACCGAAGACGCCTGCCTGCGCCTTCCTACCAGGTTGGGGACAGGGTCTGGCTGTCATCTTGCAACCTCCGACTTCGTGTTCCCTCTCTGAAGTTCGCACCTTGGTTTATTGTGCCTTTCCGTATTCTTCGCAGGATTAACCCAGTGGCTTACGCATTAGACCTTCCTTCAAATATGCATATCTCAAATGTATTTCATGTCTCCTTAATAAAACCTTTGGTCTGCAACCTCTTTACCACCTTGGTGCCTCATCCTCACCCTGTACAGGCTGAGAACCATGAGGAGTATAAAGTACAGTCTATTGTTGACTCCCGTAGGTTCCGTGGGCACATACAGTACCTGGTGCATTGGAAAGGGTATGGTCTGAAGGAACGCTCTTGGGTCTCATCCCCGTACATCCACGTACATGCCCCTGTCCTCCTCCGTGATTTCCATAGATGTTTTCCCCTCAAGCCTGGTGGTCCTCTGAGGGGGACGGGTCATCGAGGGGGGGGGGTACTGTTAGGGCTGGGCTCAGCCCTTCCTTCTCAAAGGTTGCCACTCAGCTGTCGGCTAATTGCCAGCTCCTTTCTCTCCACAGTGACTTACCTGTTGATGATATCCTGCTCGTCAGTCCTGCCTACCTAAGCCGTCCTGTCCAGATGATCTCTGCCTTTGCCATGGTCACATCTCTAGAGAGGCTCTCCTGTGTTCCTGTTAAAGACTTGCTTGGCTTACAAGTCAGATCAGTTAAAATGCTGATGTGACTTGGATGTGACTTCAATTAAATTCAATGGGCTGAATTCTGACTCAAGTTGGACAAAAGTAGTGCAGGAACTTTTTCAAAAGTTGGACTGACACAAGTCGAAACAGTTAAGACGGCTCTCAAAGAGAACCATTGATTTTGACATGTCATGCTCTCAAAGTCGGAGCACTTGTCAGACCAGTGTGAACCGGCCCTGAATGGAGCCTGAGCCTGGTTTCAAATTTGTGCAATGTAGACACTGCATTTGATTTGCACAAAGTACCTCTCATTAGTGTCCACTTGTGTCATGGGTGGAGACCTCAAAGTTCTCCCATATAGAAGAGTGTTTGCTGTCATGGTTCAGAGAAGCAGGATCTCCCAATCCATGGATAGTGTAGGACCCACTAATCATGGGGTACTTTGTCGCAGTAAGTGGGCTTAGCACCATATAGCAATATGGTGTGACCAAATCCCCATATTTTTTGCTAATATTTTTTAGATTGTCTAGGTGTTTTAAACTAGCCCTGCTGGAGGTAAATGTCTTTTTTGCATGTGTGCGCTGTAATATTTTGCTCATTTGATTTGCACAGGAATCGCAGCGCATTTCTGTGGACATGAAGTGCGATGTTTGTGCAGCGTGATATCAGCCAAAGATTTTGTATGGCTAAAATCACATTGCATCCGCACCAAAATGGTGCAGGGCCTTTTTTTTTCCCCCCGCACCCCAATCGCATTGCATGGGTGTTTACACCCATGTGATGCAATTCTAGCAGTAACACTGCGTTTTGTGATCTGTTTCGGGGTGTCATTAAGATAACACTGACACGTGCAACAGATCGCATGGACACCGTGCGATTGCAATGCGATACCGGAAATGCACAGGATTCGCTGCGTTTTCTGCATCGTAAGTAAGAACCAGGGCTGAATGAATTGTGTTCACCTGTCTATTTGACAGTAAGAGACAGGACAATCCCATCCAATGAGTACCAGAGACAATCAAATTGTTTTCCAATCTACCCAGGATCAGAAAACCAGTTTTGGATGCACGTGTGAGTCATCCAGAACTAATTGTAATCCATTAACAAAACAGTCCTGAAAATGAAGTATCTCACAACTAAATCTGTGTGCTGTTCTAACAAAAAAATATTAAAATTCCAGCTTACCACACTGCTTTTTTCCTTTCTCTTTGCACCTAGCACAGGTGCAGAATTTATAGTAACTTCTTGTGCAACTTCTGATTCTAGAAGACAAAGCCATTCATTTACACACAAACTTGGCTTGGCAGACATAGAAGTGACCTGGAAGCCAACTATACACAAATTATTTATTTGGTTACTTTAATTAATATTGTATAAAACAATGCTGTTCAGCTGGCAGGGTCTGTGCAACAGGCAGCCCCCAGGGCCCCAAACTTCTAGAAAAGCTAGAAAGGGAGTGTCATGTCCATCTAATGCAGTGTATCATATGCTCCCAAAGATGTCAGCTGCAAGATACTTGTGACTACAACCAACAAAGACATCCAGGACGCGTACTAATAATTAAAACTCTTTAGAAACTGATGAATGTTTTCATTTTAAATAGGGGTATAAACATGTGCTGTACAATAATTACTAAGGCTGAAACAAGTGGCAAAATAACTACTGCGAAAAAAAAAGAAACTGGCTGGTTTAGCTTGAACCGGAGCAATATCTTGCTCTTTTATGAGCATGAGAGGATCTTGTGTGATATACTGCACAGTGCATACTCGTGTGATTGATTGTGCATTGTGTTTGTCATTTGAGTATTATGTGGCAGGCATGGACTTGACAATGACTCACACGCTTACAGACTGCAGAAATTCTGACTGAGTCTTTGTCCATTTGCTCAGACTACTCTGTTCTCTGTCAGTCCCACGCCCTCCAATCTGTCAAATATCTCAGAATTTTACTGTATGTTTAATCCCTACTCCTCTTCTATGCTAGATTGTCTTGTACTTGGAAGTCAGCAGTCTAGCCATCTTGGATTAAAAAAAAAAAAACTGAGCTGAGGGCTGCCCAATGTTTGATGGGCTGTCAGGATGATCCTTTAAAAGAGAAGTTTGGAATTTTTTTTTTTTAAGAATCATACTTACCTAGGTGGAGGCAGCATCGCTCTGACGCTGCATTTGTCCCCCACCAGCTCTAATACTGAGAACCGAGCAATCAAACACCGCTGATCGCTCAATTCTCCATGAACAGAGAACTGGTGCCTGTCACAGACTCTCTGCTCTAGAGCAACCCCCCACCCCCACCCTCACTGTCTCACTGGAGTGTGTATACTCACGTAAACATTAAGCGAGTAAACGTGAGTATATGACTGCACTTGTGTAGCGGTCTCCCCGACTTCCAAGGGCCTGATGGTGACCCCCCAGATCCAGGGACAAACTGACATTCCTCCTCAGGGTGCAGGTTACTAGGCATAGTGGGTGTGGTGCAGGGTCAAAAATTGGGCGTCAGTCACTGTTTGTAAAAATGAACAAAGAGAGTTTTATTTCTCTTAACAGGAACGGTGGGAGAGAGGGTTAGGGCTCAGGACACTCTTAGGCAAATGCAATAGCAATTAGGCAAACTCCACAGACAAAAATAGAGCTAGGCAGACAACAATACAGAAAGGGGCCTTAAAGCTGAATGCAGCAATCTGTATCTTGTAGCAACTGCTGTCTTCTATAGCAACAACTTTTCTCACAGTATCCTACTGTAGATCTTCCAATTTAACTTGCAGTATTCTACTGTAGATCTTCCAGCTTAACTCACAGTATCCCCCTGTAGATCTTCTAGCTTAACTCATAGTATCCCACTGTAGATCCTTAAGCTTACCTCGCTGTCTCTCACTAGACTTCTTGGACTCTCAGCTACCTGCTGGATCCCTCGAGCTTCACCCACAGCTAACCGCTGTACTTATCTTCAAGCTTTACTTATAGCTACCCGCCCTACTCCTTCAAGCTTTACTCACAGCTACCCGCTGTAATCCTGGATGAGTCTTCACTGAAGCTTTCCCACTTACTTCACCGTCCCTGGCTAGTGAAGCGTCTGCTCTGGTACTCCTTCAGAACTTCATTCCTTCCAAATTTGCCTCTGGTACCAGGAGCGGTTGTCCCTTTGTGGCAACTGCTTTTCGTTTACCTCCGGCAACGATCAGGCTCCCCTCCGGCTGAGCCTCTAACACATGCGGTTCCACCCCGGCTTCAGGCTTAACCGTTGCTGCTCCTCCTTTGCGGAACCTTGAACTACTGGATAGGCCTTACGTAGACCTAGCAGCCAATAAGACTTCTGGATAGGCCTCAGGCTTCTGGCCTAGAACCAGGAGTTACTCGACATATGCCCAGGCAGGAAGAACCCGATTCACTGACTTCTCCCGAATAAATAGCTTATCCCAGCATGCACAGTGGCCAAAAGAAACTCCTGCTGATTGGCTGAGACAACTCGTTTACCCATCACCTGAATTCACTGTAATCCACCATCCTAATGCCAAAGGCAACAGTGCCACCTATTGGCAGAAGAGAGAGACTACCAATTAAACTGAGACTTAGGACAGAAATCAGTGGATGAAACTATCAATTAGCCAGGCTAGTTACCACCTAGCACAACTAGATTTATTAGCAGCCCTGTTTAGGACCAGGGTGCTGCAATCTCCCCCTGCCAAGGAAACTACGTCCCGGAGTTTGCAAACAAAAAAACATATACTCTCAATCCTAAGAGTGGATGTCCTGGTAAAAAGTAGATAGGAAGGGATAAGGGGAAGGATGAACATTTAATAACAAATGTGGGTGAACATAACAGATGCATAATTACAGGTAATACTTCACATGAAAGAAACAAAGATGAGACTGTATTTACAATTATGTGTGGTGTACGACACAATAGCAGTGAAAACTGCAATGAGTACTAATCCTATATCCTAACTAGCTATCTAATATTTACATGATAAAGCAATTAATAAAGCAATTAAAGATAACATTGCTGCACACGGTGAAGATTCTGTCTCTCCTCAGCCAAGGAAGACGCAAGGAATGCAGGAACACCTGAAAGATATTAGGTTATGCAACATGGAAAATATAACATTCTAGCAGGGTTCTATAATACAATCTACCATTATAGCATTTTTAGTAAAAGATAAACCTTATATACATTGGTGAAGTTTAGTATACCCTCAGCCGAGAGCTACAAAAAGGGGTGTAAAGTGAACACAGCAATATATCCTGATATATGTACACAATCATAGTAAATAGCTGTTCCTGAAAATATTTACAAGTGGAAACTTACTAACTAACTAACTAACCAACCATCCCATTGTCCTTGGAGCCCCAAAGTCCAATAGGCACTTTCCTTGGAATGCAACAAACATGGTCAACAACTTTCCAGTAAGCTGTCTTCTTCTCCTACCCTGTACACACGACCGGTTTTCCAGTCGGAATAAACGCTGAAGGTTTTTCCGACGGAGTTCCGGCGGAATTCCGCTCAAGCTGTCTTGCATACACACGGTCACGCCAAATTCCGACCATCCAGAACACGGTGACGTACAACACGTACGACGGGACTAGAAAACGGAAGTTTAATAGCCAGTAGCCAATAGCTTCTGTCTCGTACTTGCTTCAGAGCATGTGTAATTTATGATACGTCAGAACAGCATACAGACGATCGGTTTTCCGTATAGGAATTGGTTCTGTCGGAAAAATTTAGAACATGTTCTCTTTCTAGGTCCGTCAGAATTTTCGACGTAAAAAGTCTGATGGGGCATACACACGATCGGAATATATGATGAAAAGCTTCCGTCTGACTTTTTTCTGTTGGACATTCTGCTCTTGTGTACATGGCATCAGGGACAAGCACTGGAATGGTGTGCATGGCTGTTTTCAGTCAAGCACTTTTAGCCATACAGATATGCATGAGACCGTAATCACGAAGAACTTTCCCATCTTCCGGAGCAACAAAGTCCCCTTGCACCTTAAACATATCTCAGCTTTTCTTTAACACAGCCGGGGACTGAAATCACTTCTCCTCACACATGATCTCCTGATGGGATCAGGAGCACAGTCCAGCAGTAACAGCACAGGCAGGAGTGTCCCCCACTTCAACATATTTCAAATGCAGAAGTTTCCTTTGGAACTGACACAGCCAAACTAAGCACACCGCTGTGTTCCATACTGACTTGACACAAACTTTCAAGGACGTTACCAATAGTAAACAAGAAAGAGATGTGGGACTTTGAATGAGGCCATTGATTTGTGGAGGTAGAGTGGTTAGTAAACATTATTTATTCGTGACAATAGTATAAAACAAGTAAAAAAGTAATTTCATATATATATATATATATATATATATATATATATATATATATACATACACATGCACATGCACACATGGCATGAACATAATGGATACATCGATACATATATGTCAGCTTGGCAGCACATGAAAGGTGACAAATAATTATTCATAAAATGGTATAAATGCATATATGTACACATGTCATAGAAACGGCATTTGTTAATAAGGTGAATGATATAAATGTTGAACATGATTATTTGTAGATATAGTACAAGATATTTCTTATTAACAGGCATTGGTACACCATATGCAACAGAGCTGCTGTAAAAACAAAGGAAGATACACATACACATTAATAATTGCATGCAAGGCTTTTTTTCAGGGGGAATGCAGGGGAACGCAGTTCCAGCACTGACTGTATGTAATGGCAAGAAAAGCTGGGGTGTGCTGCCGGGTCTATTGATTGGGGGATCTATTCTGGTTGGAGGGGGTCTATTTTTGCAGGGGGGGGTCTATTGTTGCTGAAGAGGTCTAATGTTGCTGGTGGGGAACCTATTGTTGCTGAAGGTGGGTCTTATATTGCTGGGGGGTCAGATGTTGCTGGGAGAGATCTACTGTTGAGGGAGGGATCTATTGTTATTGGCTGACGGAGAGTCTATTGATACTGACTGCGGGGAAATTTTGTTGCGTATGGTCCACTGTTGTTAGGGGGATCTATTGTTGCTGGCGTGGGGCCCTATTGTTACTGGCTGCAGGGGATCTATTATACTGCTTTTCTTGCTATTATTACCAAATTCCATACAAATTACTGAGCACCACAAAATTATATGTGGTTTTGTATTCTTTAAAAGGGGCAGTACTGGGAGGTGGGTAGGGAGTGGAACCAAGGAATAGGGCTCGGAAGTGGGTAGGGGCAGAGACAAGGGGTGACTCAGAAAGGGGAGTTCCTGCACCTATTCTCTGAGAAAAAAAGCCCTGATTACATGGTACTCAATACATTTTGAATGTATAAAAGGTATATATGGGCCAGTGAATAGGTAAAGAGCAAGAATTGACTGAGCACCCCATGGAAACTCGACATGTTTCACGGCTATATGCCATTCATTAGGAGTTGGGTACAGAGATAAAAGGTTGGCTAAAGCACTGTGCTTGGCTAGCATCGAGGAAGATGGAACCTCAAACTGATCGTCTGTTCCGGAGCTGAGGCAAGGAACCCCACCCCGGTTGAGAAAACATCCATATAACATGCCCGATGGCCACAACACATTTCACATGTTTGGGGATGATTGCAAATATAGTGTTGTGTGTGTATCCAGTGAATGGGCTGTGTGTGCTACCTCTCTGATGTAAAACACCTGATCAGGTAATTGAACAGGCTTTCCTGACAGCCCAGTAGTAGTAATGTAGTCTTGCACATCCGCTTGAATAGGCCTACGAAAAACAACACAGTCCGGGTAGATATGGCGACCATAGTCCCAGGTTTGAAGAACATTTATATACTTCCCAGCATGTTGGAGTGACAACTTTCTTATATCACAATGAGCAAAAATTTTCAGGTAGTCCCGGATAGCAGCATCAACCCACGGTGCTCATTTCCATTGGATTTCAGCTTCCAGACTTTCTGGCACATATGGGTATAAGTAGCCATACTCCTCTGCCACTTTTCTCATGACAATTCTTTGTAACTTGGACAGTCTTCATAATAGTTTAGGATCCCCACCCTGGGATAAAACTTGTGTATCTAATGCCGTGTACACACGAGCTGACTTTTCGACTGGAATGGTCTGACGGACCGAATCCGGCGGACAATCCGACCGTGTGTGGGCTCCATCAGACCTGCAGCGGACTTTTTCGGTCGAAAATCTGACGGACTTTAGATTTGGAACATGTTTCAAATTTGTCCGATAGACTCAAGTCCGGTCGAAAAATCCGCTCGTCTGTATGCTAGTCCGACGGACGAAAAATTACCCTAGGGCAGCTATTGGCTACTGGCTATTAACTTCCTGATTTCAGTCCAGTCGTACGTCGTCACGTACGAATCTGTCGGACTTTGGTGTGATCGTGTGTAGGCAAGTCCGTTCTTTCGAAAGTCCGTCGGAAGTCCATCAAAAGTCCGTCGAAAGGCCTTCGGACCTTTGTTGCCGAAATGTCCGCCCGTGTGTACAGGGCATAAGGCACATTTGACCCGATAGCCTGCAATTTTGTCAGGCTTTTGAGACATACTTGTAAATAGAGAGGACCTTTGCCCCATGACATCAGGGGTTTTGGCACGGTGAGCCCACCGCTCCTCTTCCAAAGAACTTGCAGGGCAAAGAACAGGTGATGCAGATGTTGACAACTCAGGCCCAGTACTGGAGGTTTTAATAGTGGAGAGAACTTCCTCCTCTGCGGGCTCACACCGCTGCTCAGCATCACTTTCTGACCACCTCTCAGGCCAGAACACATTATCAGAAGACAGTTCATATATCCGATCGGACAGAATGTCTGAATCTGACTCAGTTGAAAATTCTTCAGCCGGGAGCAAGTTGCACTTGGAACTTGTAACAGCAGACTTCCCAAACTCTTCTCCCTTAGTGGTTACAGGTTTAACAGTCCCCACAGGCACACTGCCTTCACTCATCAGGCTTACCTGACTCAGTTGCCTTCTCCCTGGGAGGTTCCACCATCAAGGATTGTTGGTGGCCCCACCTCGGCCACGGGAGATCGCTGGGGTGCCTAGCTTTGGAGCAGTCAGGATAGCTGAAGGAGCAGCCACTTCAGCAAACAGGGTAACAGTAGCAATTTTCACAGGAACTTCTGGAGCAGGAATAGCGGCACACTTGTCCCAATTCACTTGTAGCACTCGTGGGGGTAGGGCTGGCAAAACTACTTCTAGTAGTGGTTCTCCGCAATGCCCACAGGTAATCCAGGGATGAACATTGTTAGCTAGGCTGGAACACTTTGCATACAACAGCCCAATTGGTTCATAGCCTTCCGCTGTGCAAAGCATTAGGCTATCCTTTGGTACATACTGCACTCCGGTATCAGTGAGGACATCCTTCAGCCCTCCCCGGTTAGAACCGATGCCCGGCACATAGACTTTCCAATCCGACATGGAGACTCCAAACTACGCCATATTCTCCACTTGATAACAGTAGCTCAACACGTGGACTGGTAATGGCGGTGCGCACGGCAGCATCTCCTTTTCCTCCTCTGCAGAGCGCCAACTCTTCCCCCTGCCAAGGGATTGGTTCACATGTTCTTCAGGAACTTCAATGCCCGCCTCTTTTCTCCAGCAGCGCGCCAAAACTTTTCTGGAGTCTGCCTTAACCCCTGCAGCACTGGTGTAAAGTGACAAAAGACCAGGCTGACACTCTCCCAAGAGCAAAAGGACACTTAGGTTCTTCCTCACCCAGTTCACAAGGATAATAACACAGTCTCTGAGGAATAAAGGTGTTACTTGCCACTTTCCCACAGAGGCAGACGAAATCCCTGTGTAGTTGCAGTCCATTGCCAGGGGCAACCACATCAAAACTGACGTCATGCCCCATGCTGGGCGCAAAAATGTAGTGGTCCCTCTGACTTCCAAGGGCCTGATGGTGACCCCCAGAGCCAGGGAAAACTGACATTCCTCCTTAGGGTGCAGGTTACTAGGCATAGTGGGTGTGGTGCAAAGTGAAAAGATTGGGTGCCAGTCACTTTTGGTAAAATAAACATAGAGAGTTTTATTTCTCTTAAAAGAGAAGTATGGGAATTTTTTTTCCCCAAAATCATACTTACCTAGGTGGATGCAGCATCAGACCGATGCTGCATCTGTCCCCCGCCATCTCTGCACTGAGAATCGAGCCATCAAACATCGCTGATGGCTCAGTTCCCTGAACAAAGAGCTCCTGCCTGTCAATCAGCAGCTCTCCTGCTCTACTCCTCCACGCTCACTGGAGTGCTGAGCTGTAGAGGGGCGGGGAGTGGCCGTCTCAGTCTCTCAGCGGCTCGCTGAGAGGCTGAGATGGCCATCAGTCCAGGCAACTGGTGGATCCAGACTCCCAGAGTCGGGATAACACAGTGCCCGGACTGATCTGTGTGACGTCAGCAGAGACTTCAGACCGCTCACTGCTGAAAACTGGTCACAGGAGTGCAAAATGAATTGCACTCCTGTGACCCTTAGGAGAAGCCCAACCTAGCAAGCTCAGGCTGGACTTCTCCTTTAACAGGAATGGTGGGAGAGGGCTCAGCACACCCCTAGGCAAATGCAATAGCAATTAGGCAAACTCCGCAAATAAAAAAAAAAAGAAATAGAAAGATAACAATACAGAAAAGGCCTTTAAGCTGAATACAGCAATCTGTATCTTGTAGCAACTGCTGTCTCCTGTAGCAACAACATCTCTCAAAGTATCCTACTGTAGATCTTCCAGTTTAACTCACAGTATTCCCCTGTAGATCTTCCAGCTTAACTCACAGTATCGCACTGTAGATCCTTAACCTCAGCTCGCCGTCTCTCAATAAACTTCATGTACTCTCAGCTACTTGCTGGATCCTTCAAGCTTCACCCACAGCTAACCGCTGTACTTATCTTTAAGCTTTACTTACAGCTACGCGAGGTACTCCTTCAAGCTTTACTCACAGCTACCCGCTGTATTTCTGGTTGAGTCTACACTGAACATTTCCTACTTACTTCACCGTCCCCGGCTAGTGAAGCGTCTGCTCTGGTACTCCTTCAGAACTTCATCCCTTCCAAACTTGCCTCTGCTAACAGAAGTGGTCATCCCTTTGTGGCAACTGCCTTTCCTTTACCTCCGGCATCGATCAGGCTCCCCTCGGGCTGAGCCTCTAACACACGCAGTTCCGCCCCAGGCTTCGGGCTTAACCTTTGCTGCTCCTCCTTTGCAAAACCTTGAACTACTGGATAGGCCTTACGTAGACCTAGCAGCCAGTATGACTCCTGGATAGACCTCAGGTTTACGGCCTAGCAAACAGAAGTTACTCGACACACGCCCATCCAGGCCGCAGCCCCAGGCGGGAATACCGATCACCTGACACCTCCCAAATAAATAGCCTATCCCAGCATGCACAGTTGCCAAAATAAACTCCTGCTGATTGGCTGAGACAACTCATTTACCCATCACCTGAATTCACTGTAATCCATCATCGTAATGCCAAAGCAACAGTGCCACCTATTGACAGAAAAGAGAGACTACCAATTAAACTCATACTTAGGACAGAAATCAGTGGATCAAACTATCAATTAGCCAGGCTAGTTACCACCTAGCTACCACAACTAGATTTATTAGCGGCCCTGTTTAGGACCAGGGTGCTACACTTGTTTTTCTGCTCTGTACTCAATGCTGTTTTATTGATCTTTACTCTGCTTTGTGCAATGTCCCGTAGACAACAATGCATCTCATTTCAGATCAGTAAAAAAACTCAGCATTTTTTACTCCCAAGTGCAACAAGCCTAATACAAAAATAGAAAATTTCAATTTGAGCGCAGTAATGCACTTGCGTGTTTACTCGTTTAATGTTTACGCGATTACAAGTGAGCATATTACAATACTGGCAATGAAGAAGAATTTTACTCATCTCTACACTTGTACACTTTTACTCGCCTATACTTAACATTATGAAGGTCTTTACACACAGTTTTTGTCCCCCTGCACACGGGCGCCACAATTTCCCGAGTAAACTTTTAGTAAATGTTTGCTTGCACACGCCCATGTGCAAGGGGCCCTAGTGATGATCTTCAGTTGTTTCTATAGAGATATTTGTGTCAGAGTCCTGTGTGTGCACTGCATGATTTCATATAAATGGTATGATACCTTCTTCTAATAGCAGGTCCAAGGCTGTACTTCAGGATGTATTTTGTGTCTCTCCTTCCTGCCCCCATCCAGCCCTGTTCCAGCCACCAGCATCTTCCTCTATGAGTCAAATGTGCGGGCTGGAAAAGGGATGGGTTACAGAGGTGTGCTGATTGGCGAAAGCAGCACCGGGAAGTGGAGCAACTCAGCAGCTCCTCCTTCCCACCCATATCAGCAGCGCTATTGATTGATACCCTGCTCATCTAGAATTATAGTTTTCTTTACAGACATGTGTTTGTGAACCTGTCCCGCAACACACAGAGCAGCCGCTTGAATGCACTTCAGTAGCTGTCAATGACAAACCTTGATTTCCGGGACGCAGCCCGGGACAAGATTATGTCGAGACAGTTGATGAAAATTTGAGAGTGTTCAGAACAGATCGGGACAGTTGGCAACTACGAACAAGTATAGTCAGTGAAATCACAACTACTTGTCTGGACAAGTCGCCTAAAAAGTGCTGAGGTTATTAGATCATGATGGGAAACATACACAGCATTTTCACTGGGTTAGGTCTAAAATCGCAGCCTGCAAACTTCAGCACAGGTTTTCTTACTTGACCCCCAGTTCCTCTCCTGGTAAGTTGCTCCTAGTGCTGTAATGATCCCAGTCTCCTGTTACTTCTGCTTATCCTTCTGCCCACTGGCCACTCTCTTCATTTGGTCAGCTTGATTTGTGATTATCCTGACCTCCAAACTTCTGCATGTCCCTGCTTACATAGTCATTTTTTGTACTGGATTCTGCCTTCCTAATTACTGCTTGTTTGTTTTCCAGTCTATCTCTCACAATTGTTTAGGGTACTACTCCTGTTTGTGCTTGCGCCAGTTTTTCCACAGTTTTGTAAAATTGTATCTAGTGAATGGTCTACTCGTTGCTTATCGCTATTAGCCCTGTGTATCCTCCTCCTTGCCTACAAAATTACTAAAGTTCCAGTCTGTCAATTTAATGTTAACCTGTTTTTGTTATGTCTGTATCTTTCAAATTACTTTCCTGTCGCATCATGGCAGCATACACTTTGGGTTGTGACTCCGCCCCCACAACCTGATAGGACCATATAGCTATAAATTGTAGAGAGGGCCCCCGCCCCAGTATTCTCTTATTTTTCCTCACCGGTCAGGACCGAATGATTTAAGAAGCACCCCCTTACCGCATTCGCCCCAGCCAGGTTCTAGCCTCTCCTGGGTGTAAGCCCTTGCCTGTACAGCCTCTAAATGAGCTAGATGGAAGGAACCCCACTCTGGTGATCTCAGGGGTATGTTGCGGCTTCAGTATAAGCCTTAAATAGGCTTAGTTGTGTGCAGCGGTCTCCATAAATCTTTTACATCTCGTGGTGTAGCCTTGCTGGGTGTTGTAGTCCCTCTGTGCCACCCCCTGGTACGACGAGCGTCTCGGCGCTTCTGCGCATGCGCGGTGCGTGACCTCAGGGCGTCCTGGTGTGTTTGCCAGGTTCCAAGATGGCGCTGAGCGTGGCGCGGTGCTACTGCGCATGCACGAGCGGGACGTGACCTCGGCGGCCATGGCGGCATTTTTAAAAGGCTCAGACTGTCACTCTGTGACTCCTCCGGTTACCTGAAGATACCCTGACTGCACTAACAGCTGTATTTTCACTTCTGGCGTTCACCCCTTCTGGGTAAGTGTTTTCCTTTCTCCTTGTAACTTTTACCTTGGCTGCCTGCATGTTTATACCTGCCTGTATCTCTCCCAGGTGTATAACACTTTTCCTTTCTATGGAGGCCGCTGCCCCAGCAGATCACCATCAGCCCAATAGGTAAGGGGGGGGGGGATTTCCATGGTAAGTAGTGAAGATCGAAAAAGAGAGCAGGATCGTACCTAATTGGTCAGCCCTACCAGGTCATCAAGATCGTCAAAATCAAGGCGAAGAGAGACCTCACGCAGGAGAAGCCGCTCCAGCCATAGGCGAAGCCGCTCACGCGGCAGAAGTCGCTCATCCCACAGGGGAAGCCGTAGAAGGAGTCGATCCTACTCTAGGCATAGGCGTTCCTATCACAGAAGATCCCCTGCACGTAGACGTCAGTCTCCTGTACACCCCCCCGTCCAGCGGGGAATGCTTGCTGAGTATGCGGGGCCACAGCCCTACCAGACAAATTGGCCTGCCGCAGATGTATGGAGGAGGCCACCAGGGAGAAGGAGCTGGATACTATGGAGCCTACCGGAGTCCCTGCTCTACATGTCTCAACTCCAGATGCGGAAGCTACAGCCCAGAGCGCCTCACCATCCCATCCCAGTACATCAAGGGAACAAGAATTCCCGTTAGACGATGAAGAGCTGGAGGCATCAGCTGGATTTGATTTCTCGCTCATAGGACCTTTTGTGAAATCGGTCAAGGAAGCGATAAACTTGGAGGAGCCTGAGGAGGTACAGCAGAAACAGAGGAAGTATTTCCCGAATCTCAAGAGAGTTCCTGAAGCCTTTCCATTCATAGAAGAGCTGCATGAGCTTATTAAGGAGGAATGGCAGAATCCGGCAAAGAAGATTAGTCTATCCAACAGACTTACCAAATTGTACCCATTGAAAGAGCCCAAGGTATCTCCCTTGGTTTCCCATCCAGTGGTAGACGCTTCTTTGATGCGCCTAGCCAGACACGTGACGCTCCCCATTGAGGACGCAGTAACGTTCAGGGATGTGCTGGACAGAAAGGTGGATACAGCCCTTAAAAGGGCTTACCTTTTTGCAGGGCACTGGCCGCCGTCGGGAAAGCTATTTCCGGTTGGTCTTCAAATACCGCAAAGCTCGTCACTGAGGGCGCAGATCAAGACCAGATCATTAAGGCCTTACAAGAACTCAGCCTTGCAGGGGACTTTATGGCAGAAGCTTCCGTGGACACTATTAGGTCCGCATCAAGATCCATGTTACCCACTGTAATGGCCAGGAGGGCGCTATGGCTTAAACCCTGGTCGGCCGACCCTGCCTCGAAATCCAATTGGTGCCGGATTCCATATGACGAGGTAAACCTCTTCGGAGCAAAGCTGGATACAGCAATTTCTAAGGTGACAGGCGGGAAGTCAGGGCTTATTCCTTCAGACAGAAGACCAAAACAACAAAGGGCGCCTCCCTTTAAGCGCAATCTCCCGGAGAGATACAGGGATGCAAAATCCTATAGGACCGGGAAGGAATACAGGAGAAGTTGGAAAAACCCTCAGACGTCCTTCCTCAAGTTCCAAAAAACCAAACCCCTGCCTCCAATGAACAGAAATCTTTTTGAAGGTACGCCCGCCCAACCAGCAGTGGTGGGTGCCAGGCTCCCAAAGTTCAAGCTGGTTTGGGTGGAAATGATAAGAGACCCGTGGACAGTATCCACCATCCATTTCGGGCACAGATGGTCATTCAAAAGTCGCCCCCCAAGGGGTCATTTTTGCACAACCAAGCTTCCTCCTTCCCAAGAGAAAAGGCTGTCCTTGGTCCAGTATATCCAGGATCTGCTACAGAAGCAAGCAATAGTGGAGGTCTCACCATCTCAAAGAGGGCAAGGTTTCTATTCCCCACTCTTCCTGGTAAAAAAGAAATCAGGGGACTTTCGTCCAGTCCTGGACCTAAAAAACCTCAACCGGTCGATCCGGATAGAAACGTTCAGGATGGAAAGTCTACAATCAATCCTCCAAGCGATAAATCGGGGAGATTGGATGCTTTCAATCGACCTCCAGGACGAATACCTACATATCTCTATCCACGCAGAGTTCCAAAAATTCCTCCGCTTCACTATAAGCAGTTGGCACTTCCAATTTCGAAGTCTCCCGTTCGGGATCTCCACCGCACCCAGGACATTTACGAAGGTCCTATTGCCCGTAATAGCCCACTTGAGAGAAAGAGGACTGAGAGTCCATCATTACCTGGACGACATCCTGCTTCGTTCGGACGACAAGGAGTCTCTCATCCAGCATCGGGAAGTTCTGGTCTCCACATTACAGTCCCTAGGGTGGCTGATAAATTGGAAAAAAGCCGCATCTATCCCACACAGAGAATGGTCTTTCTGGGGGCCGAGCTGGACACGAGGGAGAACACAGTAGAGCTTCCAAAGGAGAAGATTCCTCCCCTAATTCAGAAGGTGAAGAAGGCTATCTCGGCCAAAAGGCTACCGGCCAGAGCATGCCTCAGTATCCTGGGCTCCTTAGCGTCCACCATTCCAATGGTCCAGTGGGCGCAATGGAACTTGAGGTCTCTCCAAATTTCCTTTCTGCGCCAGTGGAATGGTATGTCAATGTCCCAGCCGATTTACATCTCTCAAGAGGAAAAACAATCATTGCTGTGGTGGACATGGCCTTGCAACTTGAGAAGGTGCAAACACATAATCACTCCTCACCAGGAGACAGTGACCTCAGATGCCAGTCTGCAGGGGTGGGGAGCTCACTATCAGGATTACGCGGCTCAAGGCCACTGGCCATTCAGGACACAGGATTCAGTGTTGAATGTTTTGGAGATGAAAGCAGTGTTTCAGGCTCTCCTGTCCTTCAGTTCCCTCTTGAGGGAGAAGCATGTCCTTCTGAGGATGGACAACAAGGTGGCGGTCGCCTATATCAACAGGCAGGGGGGGGCACCAGAAGCAGGTCCATGATGCAGGAGGTCCGTCCTGTTCTAGAATGGGCACAATTGAACCTGTCGGATGTAAGGGCGATTTATGTTCCGGGAGTCCAGAATGTTTTGGCCGACTCGCTGAGCAGGAATTTCACCTCCAACAACGAGTGGTCTCTGAACCCACAGGCCTACGCCCTCATATCTCGGACCTGGGGTTCACCAGAGATAGACCTGGCTGCAACTCCGGAGAACGCAAAATGCCAGAGATTCCTATCAAGGATACCATTCCCCTCGGCGGAGGGGACGGATTGCCTCCAACACCCCTGGAATTTTCACCTGGGGTACATCTTCCCTCCGACTCCACTCATAGCGAGATTCCTCCTGAGGCTCAAGAAGTCAACGGCACTGGTGGTAGCAGTAATTCCTTTCTGGCCGAGGAGGCCATGGTTTACTACCCTCATGCAGCTGAACACAGCAGATCCGCTGCCTCTCCCATTGTCGACGGACCTGCTCTCCCACGGTCATCTTCTTCACCCAAACCCAGAGAAGCTACATTTGATGGCCTGGAGACTGAAAGGGCTAGGTACCTAGAGCAAGGCTGTTCCCAGAAGGTGGTGGATACCTTACTCCAGGCCAGAAGACCTACCACAAACAACATATACAGGCGGGTCTGGGAGAAGTTTATCGCTTTCACTCAACAGCAAGGTTGGGACTCATCCTCACTGTCGGTGTCACAGGTCCTGGAGTTTCTTCAATTAGGCCTAGAGAAAGGCCTTAGGTCAGGTACCCTGAAGGTTCAGGTCTCGGCCCTGTCCGCCTTGACAGGAGTTAAATGGGCACAAGATCCCCTTGTGGTTCAGTTTCAACGGGCCTGTCTAAAACTGAGGCCTCCCAGAAAACCTTCCTTCCCAGTCTGGGACCTCTCAGTTGTTCTGGAAGCCCTATCTAAGGAGCCCTTCTTCCCTAATGAGAGCATATCCCTCTGGGATCTAACGCTGAAAGTCTGGTTCTTAATAGCCATAACATCGGCTAAAAGGGTGTCAGAGATGCAAGCTTTAATGGTCAGTGATCCATATCTGGTTGTCTTTCCAGACAGATTAGTCCTAAGACCTTCGGATCGATTCATCCCCAAGGTATCCTCATCTTTTCACTTCAACCAGGAGATTAATCTTCCAGCACTCAGTACGGATCAAGGCGATCCTCATCCATTAGATGTCAAGGGTAATGTCTTGGAATATCTCTCGGCAACCAGATCCATCAGGAAAACGGAAAGTCTCCTAATCATCCTAATCATCCTAATCATCATCATGGATTCAGGAGAGGTCAAGCGGCATCTTCACGCACCATTGCTTCATGGCTAGTAAAGACCATCAAGAAGGCCTATTCATTGAGTAATCATCAAATACCTGAGGGCTTAAGGGCACACTCCACCAGGGCAGTGGCAAACTCCTGGGCGGCATATTGTAGAGTCTCGGCGGAGACAATTTGCAGAGCAGCTACCTGGTCTTCCAGGAGCACCTTTATGTCCCATTATAAGGTGGATTCCGCCTGCTTATCCACAGTGGATTTCGGAAGATCCGTTATCCAGGCCAATTCTTCTATTCTTTGTTAATAAACTTAGTGTGAATTCCCACCCAGTTTTGCGAGTTATTCCCCAAAGTGTATGCTGCCATGATGCGACAGGAAAACGGAAAATTGTATACTCACCTTTCCGTAATTTTCCTGTCGCATCTTCATGGCAGCATACAATCTCCCACCCTTCTGAGGTGATATACACAGAGAATACTGGGGCGGGGGCCCTCTCTACAATTTATAGCTATATGGTCCTATCAGGTTGTGGGGGCGGAGTCACAACCCAAAGTGTATGCTGCCATGAAGATGCGACAGGAAAGGAAAATTACAGAAAGGTGAGTATACAATTTTCCGTTTTTTTCTCACTCAGAATGCCTGTCATTGTTTACTATACTTTCAAATCGAGGTGCTGTCTGTTGACCTGATATTGGAGGGGGGATATGATAATATGTGTAGATTCAACTTGGATTAAAGAAAAATTGCGGTGGAATTCAATCAATTTAGAGTTATTTTTTTACCATTCACATCTGCGCATTTCCAAATGCACGTTAATCCACAAGGAAAATGCATGGCGCACTTGCTCTACCATTGCATCTGTGCGTTTCTGAATGTATGGCAACCCACAATAAAATGCACACCATGCCATGCTTTTCAAAAACATGCAGCAATGCGCGTTGTGCTTGTGTTATCATTCGTTTGCATCTGCGTTTTTCCAAATGCACAGCAACCAGCAACAAAATGTATGCTTTTTTGTAAACGTATAAAACGTGCGGAAATGTGCAATGTGCTTGCATTACCATTCGTTCACATCTGCGCATTTCCAAATGCACAGCAAGCTGAAAGAAAACACATGCTTTGCCAAGTGTTTGAAAATGAGTAGCAATGTGTTACCATTTAGGCTGCATTTGCATCTGCGCAGTTCCAAACGAGTGGCATGCTGCACAGACATGTGCTTTGCTGTGCATTTTTAAAACCCGTAGAAACACACATCGTGCTTGGGTTACCATTCATTCACATCACATTTAGGAACGCAAGGCAATCTTCAAGAAAAAGCACACATTTTCTTTGTGATAGTCTGTGATAGTGGAGCTGGAAGTCATGTGAATTTCATGTGGTGCTGTGTGTACCAGGGCTATCTATTCATCCCTCCCAGCAGCAGCACAGCTAGCTTTCAGAACAGGCTGTGTATGAAGCTGTTTCCTATTTGATTTTGAATAATGCTGTGATTTGTGAGGCGGGACTTGGGAGGTTTGGACTTTTCCTGTAGGTGTGACTGGGCAAGACTGAATGCTAATTAGGATGTATTCCATCCTACCCACCATCAAAGCTGTGAAGGAAGTTATATCATTTGCACATTCTGAAAGACTACAGAGGGGTGTGATTAAGGCTAGAGATTCAGCAGAAAGTGGATATGGAAGGCATTCAGTCTACAGCCAGGCTATACAGAGCGTCACATGGTACAAAGTCACAAATAAATGCAGACAATCAGGGGATCTGCAAACAGCAGGGCAACATTGTACAGAAGTATGATCTATGCTGTGACTGATCATTCCATTCAGTTCAAGTGAAAAGAAAGTTGGGGTTTAGCTTTAACTTTTCAAGATACCATATATACTCGAGTATAAGTCGAGATTTTCAGACCATTTTTTTGGGCTGAAAGTGCCCCCCTCGACTTATACTCGAGTCACCGCCGTCTGCCTACATGATCAGTGTTTCATGCAGGCAGACGCTGCCCAGCGTGTGCTACATACCATTTGGCAGCCTCTCACTGTTCAAAAGCCGCGCCTCCTCCTCGTCTGTGATAGGCAGAAAACTCCATTTCCCAGCAGCCTATCACGGATATTCTCTCATCCTCGTCCATGGTATGAGGATGAGAGAATGTCCGTGATAGGCTGACTGCTGGGAAATGGAGTTTTCTGTCTATCACGGACGAGGAGGAGGCGCGGCTTTTGAACAGTGAATGGCCACCGAATAGTAATAGCACACGCTGATTGGTGGATGCAGAGCGGCACACGGAGGCATGCACAGGACACAGGTAGGTTGCACACATACACAGGACACATGCACACATACACAGGGACACATGCACAAGACACAGGTACAGGACACAGGACACATGCACATATACACAGGACACATGACACATGCACATATACACAGGACACATGCACATATACACATGCACATATGCACAGGACACATGACAAATGCACATATACACATGCACATATACACAGGATACATGACACATGCACATATACACCATATACACATGACACATGCACATATACACAGGACACATGCACATATACACAGGACACATGACACATGCACATATACACAGGACACATGCACAGGACACAGGGAGGTTTACAGCTGCAGATGGGCATTGTTGACCCTCTTTTTCCGCTTTCAATAGCTGCTGCATTTCTCACCCTCATCTTATACTCGGGTCAATAAGTTTTTCCCATTTTTTTGTGGTAAATTAGGGCCTCGACTTATACTCGGATCGACTTATACTCGAGTATATACGGTACTTATTTTATTGCTCTCCCTTCTCCTCTTTTAGAAAGCTATGTACGACACTCTGTCGGCCCCTCAAACAGTACACAATCTGTCTGCATCTGGGTCTAAAAGGTATGTAATACAACAAAAATGCTTTATTTAAAAAAAATATTTAACATATTGATGAAGGGGAAAGGAGGAACCAGGGAAGGCAAAATATAAGCAGATTAAATATCCCTTTTAAATAACGCATGTAGATTTGGCAGAGTATATTTTTTGCAATGCAGTTTATGTATTTATTTTTTACATTTACGCCTAATAGGTTTTTATAACTTGTGCTGCTTCTTATGAAAATTACTGGCTATAATTTGTTGTGGCATTCTTCATCTACATGGCAAACTGAGTTTTAATTGACGTCCTGGTGACGTTCATACATTTATACAAATCTGAGTAACAGAATGGAACCTTAACAAAGTACAATCATGTGGGATGGGAATTACCTTTTTATGCATAAAGTGAAAAAAAGCAAAATAAATGTGCTTCTTACCAGCAATACAGTTTGTATTTTTGATTTTTACATTCTGCGAATGTGATTTTAGGAATTCTGTCATCTTATCATCACGGCATTTGTCAAAAGCATTTTCATGGTTATCGTCTCTTGCATATGGATCCGCACCAAAGTCCAACAGGAGCTCAGCTGTCTAAGGTAATTAACAAAAATATTTAGATAAAGTGATTAGTTCGCCAAAAATTAACATTATTATTAACTAGATACTGGTTCATGTAATAACATGGATTCCCCTACCCCATTTACCTCGAAACTCCTACATTTTTCCAGGGGACAAAACAGATCTCACATTTAGTGCCACCTGTTGGAGAAATCTGGTATTGTGACATAACCAATATTTCCCTCAGGCTGCATTCATAATTTTGCGTAGCAGGGACAAGCAATCCCACTCGCGGTTTTGGTTCAGCTATTTTGTGTTTTACGACATAGGGCAGCCCATTCACTTCATTGGCTGCACTATGTGTATTTGTCGCCTGAAAAGAAGTTCATGCTCCTTTTTGGGCAACAAGCATAGCCTGTTTTGCTGTGAACGCCATGCAATCACGTCCCGCGATGGTTACGGCTGAATTGCATCTCATTTGTGGTGTTATTAAAGAATAAATGGATCCAAAAGCGTATTGTGCATTCTGGAGAAAATTCGGTCAACTCTGACCATGATCCCAAATCATGTGAATGGGGCCCTAGGAACCACTTTAATCTGCTACATAATGTCCAGTGTGTTAAACAATGTATGCTGCAGCAAGACTGGACTCCTTGGTGGCTGCAAGAAGTGGTAAACTTTCAATGTTTATATGTGAAGGGTCATATTAAAATGGTTGTGGGGTAATTAGTTCTTTAAAATAGGTCTTCCACCAAAAGCAAGTGCATGTGTCATTCACTGTTTTCATATGTTACCACACCTGACACATGTTTACCTATGTACGTATGTGCATGTACATGGGGGTGGTGGCCTTTTCTCTTTTAAAGTTCACACTTCTTTTTTACTTAATTTTATTGCTACCACATAGCATGCTGCTGGTGAAAGGCCCTCTTTAAGAAGAAATCAGGAGTCTTTTAGACCCATACTGTCACCTATGGGCCTCAATGAAGTTGATCAAGCACAGAATGTGCATGTTCAAGTGGCTGTGGAAGTGATCACTTTCACTGGAAAGCCGTAAGTCGGCTTGACAAGTAAATACCCTCTGACAGCTGATACAGTGTATGTAAATACACATTGTGTGTATATTACAGTGTATGTAAATACCCCTTCTGCTGCCAATTTAGGTCTTGCAATGGTGGTGGCAAAAGGCTTAAGGGTATGTACTAATCGGTTTATATCATAGAGCGACACATATATGAGAGTCTGAGAGGGCTGCACAGTCTTTGAAAAGAAAAAAGTGGAAAGTTCCCCACATGGCTTTTTAACAGCAAATAGGAGTCAAATATTTTGTAAAAAAAATCACAGATTTTTTATTATTATTTCAAAGGATGGTTAGACAAAAAACATATATAAAAAACGGAAAATACATCGGATAGTGCAATTTCAAGGGGCATTTCCATACATCGGATAGTGCAATTTTGGGGCATTTCCATACATCGGATAGTGCAATTTCAAGTGTAACAATGTATCACCCTTGATGTATATACCAGAGCTCATATTTTGATTATTTTTTTATATATGTTTTGTGTCTAACCATCCTTTGAAATAATAATAAAAAATCTGTGATTTTTTTTTACAAAATATTTGACTCCTATTTTCTGCTAAAAAGCCCCGTGGGGAACTTTCCACTTTTTTCTGTATTAATGGGTTTTTATTTACTTTGTGTGGGTTTTGCTCTTCAATAAAAGTCTATAGGAAAGCAAAGCCCACTTGAAACAGTGTAGGCCAGAAGGAAGTCAACTGCAAGTCAATTGCACCTGTCAATTGATTATAACAGATTTCAGAAGGGTCTCAAACAGATGTCAAACTGATGCCATCAAGACAAGCTCTAAAAATAAATCAGGGTACGCAATTATACATACTGCACAGATCTTACCTGACTCCAGCTTGCCTAGCCAGATACAAACCTCAATGGGACCCCTTCTGCACTAAATGTAGCGAATATAATAGCTCCTTTTACCACCTAATCTGGTCTTGCCCGGCCATCCAGAGCTACTGGAAACAAGTGATTACATTCATACATGATGAAATGGGCTCTCCATTAACAGTTTGCCCTAAGCAATGCTTACTGGGAATACTTCCCAATCAAGAACAAAATAAACATCACCATATCTTCATGCAGGAAACACTACATGCAGCTAGACTTCTGATAGATATAGAAATGTGTTATGTGTGATCACTTACAAAACAGTAAGGCATGCTGAAGTCTGTTTACTATGAATTATTTTTGTAAGGTTGTGCTTTGTTTAACATGGAGCCCATGCAATGCTCCAAAGTTGTCTGTACACCTCACTTTTTCATCAATAAAAGTTTGTTGGATTAAAAAAAAATCAGGGGCTTTATGAGGAAAAGTCATGGGTACAACATAAATAATATTATCATGTATTCATTAAAACTTTGTAATATTGTTAACCTAGTAAACAGAACCTTTAAATGATTGCCATAGACTGCATCATGTATGGGCAGTATCCCATCAGCTCCTCTACTGTTGACATTAGCACCCACTTCCAGCAAAGCCAAGACGATTTCAGAGAAGCCCTTGCAAGAAGCCTCATGTAAGGCTGTCCATCCTAAGAAAAAGCCAAAAACACACACAAATATATATATATATATATATATATATATATATATATATATATATATATATATATATATACATATATATATATATATATATATATATATATATATATAGCATCTGTTCAAAGAACATGGTTGTTGACAGTTTTAGCAGTTTGTAGTTTTTACTCTTTGCTTGATTTTAATAGGAGGCAGACAGCAAAAAATAAGCTAACGGGGGTAAATCCTTCCCTACTTTGTCCAAAACCATAAAAAAGTTTTGTCTTAACATATACGGTACTTCAAATTCTCTTTCAGAAACAGATTGTCACCAAAATGGCACAACATAATTTATTACAATTTACTAAAATTAATATACTTTCCCCTTTCCTACCTACATCATTGTTCTGTATACCAACTTGTCTTCTCTTGCTTAGAGATTGACACGTTTTTAATTAGTTGACTACTCCATTATACAGTATAAAATCAAACAGCAACTTTCAATAACCTAATAACCCCAAAGAAAGATATACTGTAGAAGATCTTCCAGAGATTGGATATACACTAACTGATAACTACAACCCCAATTCCAAAACTCCATACCATCAAACATGCAGACTTTTGAACTGAGCGCTGATAGCATGCCGGAAAGTCCCTCTCCTATTTAGTACAGAGAACGTAGCACCCATGGTTACCAGAAAGGATGTCAAATTACAAATAGTCTAACCAAAGAACAGTTTTCCACTTTGCAACAGACCATTTTAAATGAGCTTTGGCCCAGAGAACATGTCAGTGTTTCTGGATCATGTTCAGATATGGCTTCTTCTTTGCACGATAGAGCTTTAACTTGCATTTTTGGATGGCACAGTGAACTGTGTTCACAGACAGTGATTTTTGGAAGTATTCCTGAGAGCATGCAGTGATGTCCATCACAGAATCCTTTTGTTAATGCAGTACTGTCTGAGGGCCCAAATATCACAGGAAATCAATATAGCATTTCAGCATTGTCCCTTGTACACAGGGATTTCACCAGATTCTTAGAATCTATTCATGATATTATGTACTGTGAATGATGATATAGTTATAGTTAAACCTCTACCATAGGAGTGTGCAGGGGTTGTGCTTTGGCACACCCTCATTACCCCATGTGGTACAGATTCACCCTGCTGCCTGGGCCACCTGTGTCCCCAACCCCAGAAGCGCTGCTGGCTTCTCTCCTCTCCTCTCCCGTTGGCTGCTGTGTTTCAGGATTCAGAAAAGGAAGGGTTGGTAAATTACATTATTTACTGACTCCATCCAGTAAATAATGTAGTTTACCAACCCTTACTTTTCTGAATGAACACAGTGCAGTGAGTTATCGGTACTGATCACTCACTGTGTTTATTCATTCATAACTGAAGTATAGAAAACTGTGTTTACTATGCTTCAGCATGTGAATGAACAGGAAGATGCTCAGCACAGAACACCTCCCATTTATTCACTGCGTAGGGCAGCTGAGGCTGCAGAGAAAGGTACTGGGGAATCTCTGTCCCCCTAATAGGGCTCCCCAAAAAAATTGTAAACAAATAATAAAAAATACATTAACCACTTCAGCCCCGGAAGGATTTACCTCCTTCCTGACCAGAGCATTTTTTGTGATTCGGCACTGTGTCGCTTTAGTTGACAGTTGCACAATCTGCAACGTTGTACCCAAACAAAATTGACGTCCTTTTTTTTCCCAAAAGCTTTCTTTTGGTGGTATTTGATCACCTCTGTTTTTATTTTTTGTGCTATAAACAAAAAAAGACTGACAATTTCGAAAAAAAAGAAATATTTTTTACTTTTTGCTATAATAAATATTTTACCCCAAAAAATATATATAAAAAAATGTTCTTCCACAGTTTAGGCCGATATGTATTCTTCTACATTTTTTTGGTAACAAAAATCGCAATAAGTGTATATTGATTGGTTTGCACAAAAGTTATAGTGTCTACAAAATAGGGGATAGATTTATGGCACTTTTATTATTTATTTAATTTTTTTTACTAGTAATGGCGGCAAACTGTGATTTTTATCGGGACTGCGACATTATGGTGGACAGATCGGACACTTTTGACACTATTTTGGGACCATTGACCTTTATACAGCGATCAGATCTACAACTAGAAACTGATTACTGTATAAATGGCACTGGCAGGGAAGGGGTTAAACACTAGGGGGCGATCAAGGGGTTAATTGTGTTCCCTGGATGTGTTCTAACTGTAGAGGGGATGGGCTCACTACAACAAGACAGAGATCACTGCTCCCAATGACAGGGAGCAGTAGATCCCTGTTATGTCACTAGGCAGAACAGGGAAATGCCTTGTTTACATAGGCATCTCCCCGTTCTGCCTCTCCTCGCCGCAATCACGGGCCGTCGGCGAACATCGAGTTCGCGGGACCTGCAGCACACTCCTGTGGCAAATTGAAAGGGACGTACAGGTACACCCTTTTGCCTGCCCGTGCCATTCTGCCGACATAAATCGGCGGTCGGCAAGCGGTTAATCACCAGAACAGAACATTATGAATACCTCATAATGATCTTTGGCCTTTGTAATGCTCCTGCAGTCTTTCAGGAGTTCATCAACGATGTCCTCCGAGATATGTTGCAGCAATGTGTGGTGTTTTATCTTCATGATATTCTCATATATTCTAAATTCCTAGAGAGCCACCACATAGATGTCTCCCCTGTGCTACAGAGATTGAGACATAATAACCTGTATTGTAAGTTGGAGAAGTGCGAGTTCCATCGTGAACAGGTTACATTTCTGGGCATTTCTACTGCCGGTTTTTTGATGAACCCAGAGAAATTATCTGCAGTTCTACAGTGGCCTCGACTTGTATGTATACATCCATTACAACATTTTCTTGGCTTTGCCAGTTATCGGAAATTTTTCGGAACTTCTCTTCTTTAGTCAAACCCCTGACTGATATGACCAGAAAGGACGGTAACCCACCAAATTGGTCTCTGGATTCCATTAAAGCCTTTGAGTCTCTCAAGGCTGCATTTGTTTCTGCTCCTCTGTTGGCACATCTTGATCCTACGCTACCTTTCATTCTTGAGGTTGATGCATCTGAGACTGGAGTGGGCACCCTTCTGTCTCAAAGTCCTACCTTTGAGATCGCTATGCATCCTTGTGGCTACTTTTCTAAGAAATTGTCTCCTGCAGAATGCAATTACGAGATTGGGGATAGAGAATTGTCCTCAACGGTACCACTGTGCCGGTTTTCATTCTGACTGACCATAAGAATCTCACATTCTTGTGAGGTGAGGATGAGGTGAGGCTGAATTAATGGACACAGGTAGGCTGCATTGATGGACACAGGTAGGCTGCATTAATGGGCATAGGTGAGGCTGCATTGATAGACATAGGTGAAGCAGCATTGATGGGACACAGGTAGACTGCATTGTTGGGCACAGGAGAGGCGGCATTGAGGGACACATGTAGGCTGCATTTTTTTGTACAGGTGAAGCAGTATTGATGGACACAGGTAGGCTGCATTGTTGAGCGCAGGTGAGGCTGCATTGATGGACACAGGTGAAGCAACATTGATGGACACAGGTGGGCTGTATTGTTGGGCACAGGTGAGGCAGCATTGATGGACAGAGGTGGGCTGCATTGTTGGGCACAGGTGAAGCGGCATTGATGGACACAGGTAGGCTGCATTGTTGGGCACAGGTGAAGCGGCATTGATGGACACAGATAGGCTGCCTTGTTGAGAACAGGTGAAGCGGCATTGATGGACAAAGGGTAGGCTACATTGTTGGGCACAGGTGAAGCAACATTGATGGACACAGGTAGGCTGCATTGTTGGGCACAGATGAAGCGGTGTCAGGAACAATGAAACAGGCGGAGACAGAAAATGCAGTAAAAATCACACCTTTTAATAAAATAGTAAAAATTATACAACTGGTAAACATAGTCAAAACATAGCCATGGTTCAGTAGCTAAATTGGGTAGTCAGAACAAGCCAGGAAATCGGGGAGCCAGAGATCAGCGTAGTCAGAGGAAGCAGACAGAATCGGGAACCAGAAGGAACGGCAGCCCTTGAAGCAACTGCAGGCCCCGAAATCAATTATAGCTGGTGCTTGAATAGTTCTTCCTAGAAGCTGTAACAGAATAGAGATAGCCAAGTGAGGAGAGTTGCTTGGCAAAGATTAGAAGACGAACTGGTGAACTGGCCACCCGTGGTAACATCCATACAGGGCGAAAAGGTCCGGCAGATCGTTTAGATCTGCGCTCTCTCAATCTCAGGTCATCCTTCAAGGCTTCTGAAAGACCGATGCAGAACTGGTAATCGAGAGCCGCATCTTTCCAATTGGTGTCAGCACTCCATCGCCTGAAATTGAAAACGTAATCCTCGGCTGCTCTGCGGCCCTGATGGAGTGTGTGGGGTACTGCTTCTGAAGTGGCGGTTCGCTGAGGGTCATCACAAATCGTAGCCATGTCATTGAAGAAGGTGGTCAGGGTATCTAGGGAAGTGGCCTTCTGTTCCAGTAGGCGGTGAGCCTATGACTGTGGCTCACCCTGTAGCAAAGAGATGACAAAGCCAACCTTGGTGGTTTTCAGGGAGAAGGTGCGGGGCTGTAGGGCAAAGTATAGTTCACAGGCCGTGCAGAAAGCCCTGAATTTGGTGCAGTCACCAGAGAAGCTTTCAGGAGTAGGCACTCGGGGCTCTAGTGGTAACAGTACTACTGTAGGTGCAGCTGAACTTCCAACGGAAGATGAGGGAGCAGCACCGGGGGTAGCAGAGGGTGCTGATAAAGTTTGTACACGTTCCTCTAGCCGAACATAACCTTCCTGCAAGTTTTTGACGGCTTCTGTAAGGCCGGCTAGATGTTGGCACTGTTCCTCCATGGGGGAGGTTCCTCGCTCAGGCTCAGACATGGCTGTCTCATACTGTCACGTACCTGGTGGGTAGAGCCTGGTTATGCAGAGGATGGCTTCTCTTGCACCTCTGACTCGGAGCCCCTGAGAGTGTATACAGGTAGCGCAGGAGTGCAGAGTCACACAAGTTCTGGTTAAACGTGCTTGTTGGGTTGCTGATCCAGTAGTTGGCCAGATGGCAGTGAATCTCTGTGGACAGGAACAGGCTGGTACTTAGCCGAAGAGCAGGTCCCAAAGGTAGCTGGACAGGTGCTAGAAACTTGGTAGCTCTGGAGGGGCTGGAACTTAAGCAGAGTCAGACAAACCGGGTCATACACAAAACGATCAGATCAAGTACAGATGCAGAGGCAGGAGAATGGTCAAAGGACAAGCCGGGGTCGATGCAGGTGGAAAACAGGAATAGTCAGAAACAAGCCGGGTCAATACTTCAAGAGCAGATACAGGTAACAGGAAACAGGATACTCACAGAACGCTGTAGACAAGACAGCATTTATCCTGGGTGCTGATCCAGCTTAAATAGCCCACTTGCTGCCCTTATATATCACGGAATGCGCAGCACATATCGCGAATGCGCATATGCGTACGCATGTTCTCATTTCCGCGCATATGCATTTGCGTGTTAGCAAGCGCTAACGCTCCTCTTCTTCCAGGCATTCGGGAAACAGGAATTCTTCTGCGGCTATTATTCTGTCTTCTGACAGAGCCTTCCTGACAGAGGAGCAGCCGCAGCAGAGGACCATGGGACATGAAGTCCTATCTCAAAACAGCCCCATTGATTTCTACAGGGGGCAGAACTACAAAACCCAGCCTGCTTTGAAAGAAGGGGGCTAACTAAAGACTCCATCTTGTTGGTCTGAGGGGAGATCACCACGAGGCAGGGAGCTGAATGGACGTGTGGGGAGAGACTACAGGCACCCACTGAAGAACCATCCAAAGATGGTTCCAGAGACCATTCAGAGATGATTAAAGATGGGTGTCCCACCAGAGAAAGGACTCCAGTGAAGACTGCAGGCATCTGAGGGCAAGAGGCAATTGAATCGCAAGGTGGCCAGGCGAGCCGCTGAAGAACTATCTGCCAAGACATCCTCTTTCTGCCCTGTTCGCAGGACTGGTGAGAGGGCACTTGCCCATTTTGCTGAAACTACCCACTTTTGAACCCTGCAGATAGACATTATAGTTTAAAAGTGCAAATAGGACCTGTTACTGCCATATCAAATCCTCTATGCTGACTAATGACTCCCTTTTGTTACACTCTGAGGATTTATTGTCTTCTATGAGCTCCAACTGCCGGTGAAGATATTTACAAGGCCTTGTACTCTGAACACTGTTATCTTATTGCTTTTAAAGGGGACACGTTACTGGTATCTATATTACCTAATCTTTCATTAGGATTAAAGATATTTTAGGCCGGTCTGGGGTTTCCCTTTAGCAGTGGTAGTACTTACAGCAACCAATAGCCTTCTTGAGGAATCCATTTATTGATTGTCTGTTATTGTGTACATTGGTATCATTTACTTGTTGTTGCTAATTGTTATTTAACTGCTTTAAGAACTATTTCAACTGAGTCTTGGCTGTTTATCCAGGACTTGGCTGACTATGCCCTTTTAAGTCTTTCCTCTTGATTAAGTAAACCTGAGAAGGCTAAAACAGTTTAAACTGTGTTTGTGTGTCATTTATTGTGCTATTCCACTAACCTTATTGCTAGGTGTGCTATTAGGGGCTGGGACAATTCATGGGGTTGAAGGGCAGAGTAACGGACTAAACAAACTCAAGTGGCTTCTACGGGATAGCGCTGCACATCTCGTCCCGGCTCATCCCGGATATTTACCCTTCTCTGCAATCAACTCCCCCAGACAACATCCCTGCAAGCAACAGGATGCACCCTGCCACTGCGATCCAGTGGTGCGAGAAAGAAAGCGCCCGCTCAGAGTCAAGTGTGGTGATGGAGCTCCCTGGGGAGACCTGTACTGAAGAACAAATTAGCCAGGCAGTGCAGACGTTGTCCCCAGACAGGAAGGTGTGGGTGACCTCAAGGAGGTCCCACGGTCAAACCAGACCGTGGGACCTCCAGCACCTATGCGATGTTAGAGTGGAGGAAAGAAGTTCCTGAAAGCTTCCAAGGCATCAGTGTGCAAATGGCCAACAAGACGGAGCTTTGTATAATCCATCGGAAGGTTCCAGATGAGGGTCCTACCAGTTACAGTCAAGCTGAAACAGCTGAGGAAGAAGTTTCCTCCCCAACACCCCTGGCCATGATCGGGCTGGAATTTCTCACCGCCATGGGTGAATTCGTATCAAAATGCCAGAAGGGCAATCCAGTGTGTTCTGGGGCTGGATATCGTAAGCTGAGGATTTTCTCGGGGAAACAGCCGGTGCCCACTGGAGAGGAAGAGTATGAAGTCTGGATGGAACAGGCCATGCAGACCCTAGAAGAGTGGGACCTGCCAGAGGCCTAAAAGAAGCAGCGCATCAGTGAGAGTTTGTGAGGTTCTGCTGCCAAGGCCATCAAAATCTTGAGATTCAGAAATACGACCTTATGATTACCAGCTTATGATTACCTGGCTATGTTACAGAAGGAGTTTGGGTGGACAGAGAAAGCAGCTGACCTGATCTATTAATTTAAGCATGCTCTCCTGCCTCAAGGTGAACGTCTGTCTGAATACATCAGACGGCTGAACAAGAAGCTATACCATATCGTGTTAAAAGAGGGATGATGCCTACTGCCATAGACCAGGTAAGAATACAGCTAATCCTAAAGGGGGCCCTATGCTCCGACCCAGTCTGGCTTCAGCTAAAGACTTCTTTGGGTGTTATGTCCCTAAAATATCCCGAGCGCATCAAAGTGGTGAGGGAAGAGGAGGCCATGTTTGATGACAAGCGAGTAGCCGTCCATCCAGCCTCTGCACCTCTGACTGAGGTCGGGTCTGTAGGGGATGTGGAGCAGTACTCTGAAATAGCCGCCTTAAAGTCTCAGATGGCACAGATAATGGAGATGATGACTTTGCTTTTGAAAATCACTAAGACACCGGATGAGAGTGTCACTGAGGCGAGTGGGCCTCCTACCCCACCTACTGCCTCTGGCAAGAGGCCAATGAACAATGAAGTATGCTTAAACTGTGGAGGAGTGTGACATCATCAACGGGTGTGTCCAAGCACAGTGAAGCCTGTAGCACAGCGCCAGAAGCCGGCGGGAAAACTTCAGAGGGCCCCAGTGAAGGAGTCAACCCAGTGCCCATCTACAGTAGCTAGCTCCAAGACCAACTACGCAAAGAAACAGCAGCTGAGCTCCAAACCCTTGCAGAGGGCCCTGTTGTTGCCTCCAAGCGACCCAGTGTCCCGTTTCCCTTGAAACATGCTGCCTGGCGTCGTAGAGTCAATGCACACCAGACTCCCAGAACTCAGCGTAGACTTAAGCTGAATCAGAATCTCCACAGTAGAGGAGCGCGGATACAAGCCACCAAACAGGCCAAGGCCACCACTTCCTCCAAGCTCCCTGACCTTCTCCTGTTGTTCCCATCCAAGTCGAGAGAATCTACACCAAGGCCCTTCTGGATACTGGAGCTCAAGTGACCCTCCTCTACAGAGACTTCTATGACAGGCACCTCAAGCACCTGCCATTGCAGAAGTTGGAAGAGCTGGGGATATGGGGAATTGGGACTCAGAACTTCCCCTATGATGGCTATCTACTGGTTAAACTGACCTTCGATCCCTCCGTGTCTGGGAAAGCCGAGACTTTTGACATTTTTCCAGTGGTCTGTCCTCGCCCACCAGGGGCCAGTAATAGTTCTCTCATCATAGGGACCAACACTGATCTTGTCAGAAGGCACTTGACACCTCTTGTTCTGGAGCCAGGCACTTCAATTACAAGTGTGCACCCCATGCTGAGACAAGCCTACTAGCGTCTTGTACAAGAACAGAAGGCCCTAGCTGAAAGAATGGGAAAGATGTGGCGCTTGGACCGGTGTGAGAAGATGTTATAGCATGGTGAAGTGGCCTGTATACGAGCATCTGTGAAATTAAATTGGAAGCAACCAGGCCCTTTAATTGTCCTTGAAGCGGACAGACAGAAAGAAGACATGGGAGTGGAGATCATTTCCAAAGTGGTTTCAACGAAAGCATTGAAAAGAAGTCACGGGAAGATCTCAATTAGTGTCTGTAACATAACAGTCTCGCCAGTGAAGATGCCGGCTCAGATGTTGCTGGGACAAGGGAATCCGGCCACCCCAGTCCCACGTCTGATTTGGTGGGGGGGAGCAAAGGATGGGATCCCTGTCAAGTTCTTTTCGAAGAATACTCCTCTCTTACCTGAATGGAAAGAAAGAGCCAAGACTCAGCTCCTGAGATGGCAGGTTGCATTCTCCAAGAGTGAATTCGATGTGGGGTGTGCAAAAAGTGCCCAACAACAGATCCATCTTCAAGAGGATAAGCTGTTCAAGAAAAAAGTTTGATGGATTCCTTTAGAGGACTTGGAGGTTCTACGTGAACAACTGGCAGAGTTGAAGAGGGCAGGTATCATCCCGTCCCAGAGTCCATGCGATTCCCCGATGGTGGTACGGACGAAGAATGGGTCGCTGAGGCTGTGTATTGACTACCGGTCACTGAACCGAAGGACCATTCCTGGCCAATATACCACCCCAAAGATAGAAGATATCTTGCAGAGCCTCTCAGGAGCGAAGTGGTTCAGTGTGCTGGATTTGAAGAGTGCGTACAACCAAATCCCCATGCACTCTGAGGATCGGGAGAAGACTGCTTTCATTACCCCGGTGGGGTTCTTTGAATTCGACCGTATGCCTCAAGGATTGTCTGGTGCCCCAGCCACCTTCCAAAGGCTAATAGAGAAGACCGTGGGTGACATGAACCTGATCAAGGTGTTGGTGCAGTTAGTCGACATCATCGTTTTTGGCAAGACCCTGGAAGAACACAAAGAGCGTCTAGAGAAGGCCCTGAAGAGACTCCTCGATGAAGGGTTGAAGCTGTCTCTGGAGAAGTGCCAGTTTTATCAAGCCTCTGTCAACTACCTTGGCCACATTGTGTCTGCCGTGGAGTGGCCACCGACCTCCAAAAACTGGAAGCTGTCAACTCCTGGCCGAGGGGTTGAAGCTGTCCCTGGAGAAGTGCCATTTTATCAAGCCTCTGTCAACTACCTTGGCCACATTGTGTCTGCCGACAGAGTGGCCATCGACCCCCAGAAGCTGGAAGCTGTCAACTCTTGGCCGAGCCCTACCAATGTGACTGAGCTTAGGTCATTTATGGGATTCTGCTCGTACTACAGAAGGTTTGTTGAGGTATTCGCTAAGATAGCTCGTCCACTTAATGAGCTGCTACGGAACGAAGAGGAAGAGGACGACCCAGATCTGACGAAGCCTGTCAGACCAGCTGGAGGGCCCAGAAAACCCTGAGAGTCTATTCAGGAACAATGGACTCCGAAATGTGAAGAGGCTTTTAGGCAGCTTAAATGGAGCTTAACCACTTCAGCCCCGGAAGGATTTACCCCTTTCCAGACCAGAGCACTTTTTACAATTTGGCACTGCGTCGCTTTAACTGCTAATTACGCAGTCATGCAATGCTGTACCCAAACAAAATTTGCGTCCTTTTCTTCCCACAAATAGAGCTTTCTTTTGATGGTATTTGATCACCTCTGCCGTTTTTATTTTTTGCGCTATAAACGGAAAAAGACCGAAAATTTTGAAAAAAAATGATATTTTCTACTTTTTGTTATAAAAAAAATCCAATAAACTCAATTTTAGTCATACATTTAGGCCAAAATGTATTCAGCCACATGTCTTTGGTAAAAAAAATGTCAATAAGTGTATATTTATTGGTTTGCGCAAAAGTTATAGCGTCTACAAACTAGGGTACATTTTCTGGAATTTACACAGCTTTTAGTTTATGACTGCCTATCTCATTTCTTGAGGTGCTAAAATGGCAGGGCAGTACAAACCCCCCCCCCAAATGACCCCATTTTGGAAAGTAGACACCCCAAGGAAATTGCTGAGATGCATGTTGAGCCCATCGAATATTCATTTTTTTGTCCCAAGTGATTGAATAATGACAAAAAAAATTACAAAAAGTTGTCACTAAATGATATATTGCTCAAACAGGCCATGGGCATATGTGGAATTGCACCCCAAAATACATTTAGTTGCTTCTCCTGAGTATGGGAATACCGCATGTGTGGGACTTTTTGGGAGCCTAGCCGCATACGGGGCCCCGAAAACCAAGCACCGCCTTTAGGATTCCTAAGGGCGTACATTTTTAATTTCACTCCTCACTACCTATCACAGTTTTGAAGGCCATAAAATGCCCAGATGGCACAAACCCCCCCCCCCCCAAATGACCCCATTTTGGAAAGTAGACACCCCAAGCTATTTGCTGAGAGGCATGTTGAGTCCATGGAATATTTTATATTTTGACACAAGTTGCGGGAAAATTACAAACTTTTTTTTTTCTTTTTTTTTGCACAAAGTTGTCACTAAATGATATATTGCTCAACATGCCATGGGCATATGTGGAATTACACCCCAAAATACATTCTGCTGCTTCTCCTGAGTATGGGGATACCACATGTGTGGGAATATGTGTAATTACACCCCAAAATACATTCTGCTGCTTCTCCTGAGTATGGGGATAACACATGTGTGGGACTTTTTGGAAGCCTAGCCGCGTACGGGGCCCCGAAACCAAGCACCACCTTCAGGATTTCTAAGGGCGTAAATTTTTTATTTCACTCCTCACTACCTATCACAGTTTTGAAGGCCATTAAATGCCCAAATGGCACAACCCCCCCCCCCCAAATGACCCCATTTTGGAAAGTAGACACACCAAGCTATTTGCTGAGAGGCATGTTGAGTCCATGGAATATTTTATATTTTAACACAAGTTGCGGGAAAGTGACCAATTTTTTTTTTTGCACAAAGTTGTCACTAAATGATATATTGCTCAAACATGCCATGGGCATATGTGGAATTACACCCCAAAATACATTCTGCTGCTTCTCCTGAGTACGGGGATACCACATGGGACTTTTTGGGAGCCTAGCTTCATACGGGGCCCCGAAAACCAATCACCGCCTTCAGGATTTCTAAGGGCATAAATTTTTGATTCACTCCTCACTACCTATCACGGTTTCGAAGGCCATAAAATGCCAAGATAGCACACCCCCCCCCAAATGACCCCATTTTGGAAAGTGGACACCCCAAGCAATTTGCTGAGAGGCATGGTGAGTATTATGCAGCTCTCATTTGTTTTTGAAAATGAAGAAAGACAAGAAAAAAAAATTTTTTTTTCTTTTTTCAATTTTCAAAACATTGTGAAAAAAAGTGAGGTCTGCAAAATACCTCTCAGCAAATAGCTTGGGGTGTCTACTTTCCAAAATAGGGTCATTTGGGGGGGGGTTTGTGCCACCTGGGCATTCCATGGCCTCCGAAACTGGGTTAGGCAGTGAAGAGTGAAATCAAAAATTTATGCGCTTAGAAAGCCTGAAGGCGGTGCTTGGTTTTCGGGGTCCCGTACGCGGCTAGGCTCCCAAAAAGTCTCACACATGTGGTATCCCCATACTCAGGAGAAGCAACAGAATGTATTTTGGGGTGTAATTTAACATATTCCCATGGCATGTTTGAGCAATATATCATTTAGTGACAAAAAAAAAAAAATAGCCTTTTTCCCGCAACTTGTGTCACAATATAAAATATACCATGGACTCGACATGCCTCTCAGCAAATAGCTTGGGGTGTCTACTTTCCAAAATGGGGTCATTTGGGGGGTTTGAACTGTCCTGGCATTTTATGCACAACATTTAGAAGCTTATGTCACACATCACCCACTCTTCTAACCACTTGAAGACAAAGCCCTTTCTGACACTTTTTGTTTACATGAAAAATTATTTTTTTTTGCAAGAAAATTACTTTGAACCCCCAAACATTATATATTTTTTTAAAGCAAATGCCCTACAGATTAAAATGGTGAGTGTTTCATTTTTTTTTTTCACACAGTATTTGCGCAGCGATTTTTCAAACGCATTTTTTGGGGAAAAAACACACTTTTTTAAATTTTAATGCACTAAAACACACTATATTGCCCAAATGTTTGATGAAATAAAAAAGATGATCTTAGGCCGAGTACATGGATACCAAACATGACATGCTTTAAAATTGCGCACAAACGTGCAGTGGCGACAAACTAAATACATTTTTAAAAGCCTTTAAAAGCCTTTACAGGTTACCACTTTAGATTTACAGAGAAGGTCTACTGCTAAAATTACTGCCCTTGATCTGACCTTCGCGGTGATACCTCACATGCATGGTGCAATTGCTGTTTACATTTGACGCCAGACCGACGGTTGCGTTCGCCTTTGCGTGAGAGCAGGGGGGTACAGGGGTGCTTTTTTTTTTTTTTTTTTTTTTTATCTTATTTTTAAACTGTTCCGTTCATTTTTTAATTTTTTTAATCATTTTTATTGTTATCTCAGGGAATGTAAATATCCCCTATGATAGCAATAGGTAGTGACAGGTACTCTTTTTGGAAAAAATTGGGGTCTATTAGAACCTAGATCTCTCCTCTGCCCTCAAAGCATCTGACCACACCAAGATCGGTGTGATGAAATGCTTTCCCAATTTCCCAATGGCGCTGTTTACATCCGGCGAAATCTAAGTCATGAAATGCTCGTAGCTTCCGGTTTCTTAGGCCATAGAGATGATTGGAGCCATTCTCGTCTCTGATCAGCTGTATGGTCAGCTGGCCGAATCACCGGCTGCATTCTCGGGTTCCCTGTTGGGACAGGAGAGCCAGAGAAAAACATGGAAGACGGTGGGGGGTGGCATTCCCTCCCACTGCTTGTAAAAGAAGTCTAGAGGCTAATTAGCTGCTAGGATTGCTTTTACATGAAAGCCGACCGCTAGCTGAAAAGAATGATACCAAGATGATACCTAAACCTGCAGGCATCATTCTGGTATAATCACTCAGTACCATACCAGTACGTTGCTGGTCCTTGTTGGGCATATATTGTAAACTTTTTTTTCATGCAGCCTGTGGGCTGAACGAAAAAAAGATATTGATTGGTGGGTATGCCCACCATTAGAATACCTCCCTTCATCCACCCACTTCTAATGATGGGCATACATGCACCGTTTATATATGCCGAAGCATGGGGGCATCCTCCCGCAAAGGGTAGGAGCAAATCGCTCCTCCACCCACTGCTGCCCCCACGCTTTGGCATATATGCTGAAGTATGTAACTGTGGTGGTGAAATCACCTCCGACAGCGCTGGAGTCACGGCTTTATGTATTGTGGGAGCAAACGCTGTTGCTGTCAAGATAATAAATCCGCTCTGAAGCTGAATGGCGTACCTGAAAACAAAAAAACGGTTACCAAACATGATAACAACAAAACAACAATAAAACATTGCAGAAAAGAATACAGTAAAAAAGAGCAGAACAATAGAGAGAGAATAGAGAGAGAGAACAATAAAACGACAACTATTTTTGGTTTATATTATTTTATATTTTTATGTGTTTTTTTTTTTTTTTACACTTTTTTTTGTAACTTTAACTTTTGTAACTGGTACCAGGTTTGGGTCTCTCAAAATGTGATGGCATCTTGGGAGACCCTGTGAAAGTGTGTCCTAGTCTGTGCAGTGCTGTACCCTACGCTAATACTCAACTAGTGTATGGTAGCGTTCAAAACATTCACCAATGCAACGACCAGGATTGTCAGGACAGAAGGGACAATAATACCGGGTGTCACGCCTAAATCCGCACTTGCTGCAGACACGACATCTTTTTTGGGGGTTCGTTGGGTAGGGGTACTCGGGAGGACATAAAGAAAATGCCTCTCATGCAGCCGGCTTACTGCATTTGGTTGGGAAAGGTGAGGTGGAGCACCGTCTGGAAACAGAAGGGCTCTGACGATCTCTTCCTGGAATTTAAGGAAGGATCCAGTCCGTCCTGAAGCTCTGTATAGCACATAAGCGTTCAGCAAAGCCAATTGAAATAAATAAACAGACACTTTTTTGTACCAGCGTCTGGCCTTACGGGCAACTAGGTACGGCGCCAACAACTGGTCGTTGAGGTCCACCCCTCCCATATTTTGGTTATATTCGTGGACACAGAGGGGTTTCTCCACAACACCAGTCACCGTAGTAATTTGGACCGTCGTGCCTACATGAAGGGAGGTAAGAACGAAAACATTCTTATTATCCCTCCACTTCATAGCGAGCAAATTATTACACTGCAAGCAGGCTCTCTCCCCCAGCATAAGACGGGAATCTACAAGCCGCTGGGGAAAGCCCCGGCGATTAGGTCGCACGGTGTCACATGCTCCAATCTGATGATCAAAAAGGTGACTAAAAAGTGGCACGCTCCTGTAATAATTGTCCACGTACAAATGGTACCCCTTTCCGAATAAGGGTGACACCAAGTCCCACACTATCTTGCCAGCACTTCCTATGTAGTCAGGGCAGTTTGTCGGCTCTACGTGACTATCTTTGCCCTCGTAAACCATAAAACTACATGTATAGCCTGTGGCCCTTTCACAGAGCTTATACATCTTGACCCCGTATCTGGCACGCTTGCTGGGAAGGTACTGTTTGAATGTCAAGCGGCCAGAAAATTTAATCAGGGACTCATCAACGCAGACAACTTGATGGGGAGTAAACAAGTCTGTAAAACATTGGTTGAAGTGGTTTACGAGGGGCCGAATTTTGTAGAGCCGATCGTATTCAGGGTCTCCACGAGGACGACAGAGTTCATTGTCGTTGAAGTGCATGAACCGCAAAATCTGCTCGTATCGTGCCCTGACCATGGAGGCAAAGAACACGGGCATATGGTAAATTGGGTCAGTGGACCAATGTGACCGCAACTCACTCTTTTTATTTATGCCCATGTTGAGGGAAAGGCCCAGAAAGATCTTAAATTCAGAAACCGTAATTGGTTTCCAATCTCTGGCAAGGGAGGACTGGGGAATAGTGGCGATGTGTTGACCAGCGTACAAGTTGTTTTGGTTCACAATAGATCTATAGAGATCTTCGGTGAAAAACAGCGAATAAAAATCCAGTGACGTAAAATCAACTGTTTCCACCTGAATGCCGGGTTGGCCAGTGAATGGGGGAAGTACGAGTGCTGCAGAAGTGGTGGGTTCCCAATTCGGATAGGCGAATACAGCAGGAAGGGCACTATGGGCACGACGGGCCTGCGTTCGTCTTCTTGGTGGCAGCGGGACACTACTTGTGCTTGCCACCTCGCCAGCTTGAACTGCACTTATGGGACTCGCCACGTCACCAAGTGTTACTACAGTGCTGGATATACGACCAGGGTGTACTAGGCTGCTGGTGCTTGCCAGTTTACCAGAAGGAACAGCGGCGCTAGTACTTCTCTGCTCCATACGAGGTTCTTGCACTTCAAGGACAGAAGAAGAAGATTGGGGTCTGGTATGCCTGACCTTGGCAGGGACCACAACTCCGTCGTCAGAGCTATCTGTCATGGAGCCGCTGTCGCCTACAGGATCGTATTCTGAGCCTGAATCTGACAGATGAGTGACTTCCTCTTCACTATCTGTCATACTCAGAAACGTGTAGGCCTCTTCACTAGTGTACCTTCAATTTGCCATTTTGGGCTCATAATTTAGGGGTACACTAGTGAGACTCACAGCCAAAAAAGCTCCTGTCAGCGACTGTATCAAAACGCTACCAAAAAACTGTTAGCGATCGCAGGGCTGGGCCGAGGGGCAAAACGCAGGTGCTAGCAGGTATCTGGGCTGATCCCGCTAACACTGCGTTTTTGGGAACCCTAAACTGCTGGGGACGCTAGTATAGATCTGATCGGATCAGATATCGATCCGTTCAGATACTATAGCACTAAGGGAGGTGTATGCTGCGTGCGTGGGTGTTAGCGGTACTGGCGCTAACCTGACGCTGCCTGGGGCGACGCAGACCTTATCTGACCCTAAAAACTTAACTTATATCACCGCCGGGCGATTAGGGGGTTAAACCTTTATAAGGTAATAAACGGCGGGTGCCCTGAAACTATAATAAACTATAAAAAACAAACTAACTAATCAGCGTCACCCGTAACAGTTATACGGTGATCACTGGTGAAAGGGTTAACTAGGGGCAATCAGGGGGTTAAAACCTTTAGTAGGTAGTATATGGGGGTCCCTGTCGCTATAAAACGCTGACGGCGAACCTATATACTTACCTCCCTAACTAGCGTCACCTGTGTCACTAATACAGCGATCAGAAAAACGAGGGGGGTACCAATGTACTAAAGGGGGCTAACCCTAGACCTAAAGGGGGTACCCTAGACCTAAAGGGGGCTAACCCTAACTGCCCTACCACTTATAACTGTCACAAACTGACACCAATGCAAAAAAAAAACTGCTATTGGTGTCACTGTGACAGGGGGTACAGGCTGGTGATCAGGGGGTGATCGGGGGGTGATGGGGGGTGAAAAGTGTGCCTAGTGTGTTCTACTGAAAGTGTAGTGTTGGTGCAGACTTACTTGATGTCTTCTCTCCTCAGCACCGGAACGAAAAGACCGGGTCGAGGAGAGATGACATCACTTCCTCTGCCGCTGTTTACATTACAGCAGCAGAGGAAGAATTTCATTCGTGGGGAGCGATTGCAAGGGGGTGGCCACGAATCAGTGGCCTCCCCCTCAGCCTGTATAGCTTCCCCACTGATGCCGACCGCCTCGGGCACTGGGGGGGGGGGGGGGGCACGATCCTCCCATCCCGCGGGAGGCAGATCACGTACCAGGTAAGTGATTTTGCCTGCCCGTGCCATTCTGCCACAGTATATCTGCGTTAGGCGGTCGGCAACTGGTTAACAACAACTCCAGTCCTAGCCTATGCAGATCCAACCAAGCCATATGAGCTACACGTTCACGCCAATCGAGATGGGTTAGATGGGGTGCTATATCAAGAGTATGACGGCCATCTACGGCCTGTTGCCTACGTGAGTCGGAGCTTGGCCCCCGCCGAGAGGAACTACCCCACGCACAAACTTGAGTTACTGGCCTTGAAGTGGGCGGTGGTGGATAAGCTGAGGGATTATCTGTATGGAGCAGAGTTCGTGATCAAGACCGACAATAATCCTCTCACCTACATCCTCACTACCGCCAAGTTGGACGCCATGGGTTCCAGATGGTTGGCTGCCCTATCAGGGTTTACTTTCAGCCTGAAGTATCGACCGGGGTCAGGAACAAAGATATGGATGCTTTGTCAAGGAGGCCATATTGTTCCAGAGACCCTCTAGAAGAATGAGCCCAGCTGACACCTGAAGGGGTACGAGCCTTATGTCAAGGAGCAGAACACCAAGCTGGAGGAGGATCCAGGGCCAAAGACGTTGGAGTGACAGCCGCTGGTGTCGCCAGATGTTATTGCAATGTCACCCAAGTCGGGGATGAAGGTCTGCCCAAGCTTTCTAAGAAAGACCTGCGGAGGGACCAGTTGGAGGACCCTCTCTGTAGCTTGGCATTGAAGGCCTTGTAGAGCCAATGCCCTGACTTGCTCCTCACTGACTCCCTGAAGGAAGCCCATTTTCCAAGAGAGGGATTGATTACAGCTGCACCAAGGGGTGGTCTACCGAAGGAGCCCCTCTGACGTTTCCAAAGAAAAATGGCAGTTATTCCTACCTGAAAAACTTAGGGAGACAGTATTAACTGCCCTACATGACAACCATGGTCACCTAGGGCCCCAGAGGACATTTCACCTGATAAGGGACCAGTTCTACTGGCCCTGCATGCGGGCTGAAGTTGAGGGCTATTGCCACTCCTGTATCAGATGTATCCAAAGGAAGAGTTTGTCTCATGAGCTGCTCCAATGGTTCCAGGGACCATCCAGAGATGCTTGAAGATGGGCGTTCCACCAGAGAGAGAACTCCAGTGAAGACTGCAGGCATCTGAGGGCAAGAGGCCATTGAGTCGCAAGGTGGCCAGGCAGGCCGCTGAAGAACTATCTACCAAGACATCCTCTTTCTGCCCTGGTTGCAGGACTGGTGAGAGGGCACTTGCCCACTTTGCTGGCGCACTACCCACTTTTGAATCCTACAGGCAGACATTATAGTTTGGAAGTGCAAAACTATTACTACCATATCAAATCCTCAATGCTGACTAATGACTCCCTTTTGTTACACTCTGAGGATTTATTGTCTTCTATGAGCTCCAACTGCTGGTGAAGATATTTACAAGGCCTTGTACTCTGAACACTGTTATCTTATTGCTCTTAAAGGGGACACATTACTGGTATCAGTATTACCTCATCTCTCATTAGGATTAAAGGTACTGTATTATAGGCCGGCCTGGGGTTCCCCTTTAGCAGTGGTAGTACCATTTACTGATTGTCTGTTATTGGGTACATTGGTATGATTTACTTGTTGTTGCTAATTGTTAGTTAACTGCTTTAGAATCTATTTCAACCGAGTCTTGGCTGTTTATCCAGGACTTGGCTGACTATGCCCTTTTAGGTCTCTCCTCTTGATTAAGTAAACCTGAGAGGGCTAAAACAGTTTGAGCTGTGTCTGTGTGTCATTTATTGTGCTATTCCACTAACCTTATTGCTAGGTGTGCCAGTAGGGGCTGGATGTCAGGGCTGGGCTTAGCCCTTCCTTCTCTGAGCTGGCCACTCAGCTGTTGGCTAATTGCCAGATCCCTCTCTCTCCACAGTTACCCAGCTGTTGTTGATTCTGCTCGTCGTTCCTGCCTACTTAAAGTCGTCCGGCTCACTTGATCTCTGCCTTCGCCTTTGTCAACATCACAGAGACTTTCTCCTGCGTTCCTGTTGAAGACTTGCTTGGCTGACGTCCCTTCTGGCTCCTGATCCTGCTTGCTGTACTACTACGTTCATCTCTGGCTCTCTGACATTGGCTTGACTGACTACCCAATCTGGTTACTGAACTCTGGCTTGTTTTGACCACGCTGTTTACCTTTTTATTATTATTATTAAACAAGTGTGATTTAACTATACTTCTGTCTCGGTCTGATTCATGGTTCCTGATGGTAGGCGAAGGCCATGAATTCAGAAGATACAGTCAATCCACTTGTTGGTAATATTTTTTCCAGATTGGATGAGCAAGATCACCGCATGGATCAGTTTGCCATGGCATTACAAACGCTCCTGAGTCGCACGGCTCACCTGGAATCTCCCACTGTGGCTGCTCCAGTACAACCTGAGTTGCAGGCTGTCCTTCCTGCTGTGCCAGTCACTGTGCAGGCACCTGCCTCCAGTATTACCTCTATAAGAGGTATGTTTGGTTCCGCTCCGCTTCTCCAGCGATTTGGGAGTTATCCAGTTCAATGCAACTCCATTGAATTCCGTACTCTGGCAGCAGAGGTTGCTTGGAACAATGAGGCCCTCGTGGCTGCTTTTTCTCATGGTTTCTCGGATTCCATCAAGGATGAGATAGCTGCCCGAGATATACCCACTGAGCTGGAGAGGTTGATCGTGTTTTCCATCCTCATTGACTCCAGACTCAGAGAAAGACTCTCTTTTAAGGAGCGCTTGTGGAAGCCTCCTGTACATTTTCCTCCGAGCTTTGAAATCCCACCCGTACCTCCCTCACCTCCCATGCCTCCTGGTACCAAGTCGGTCAGTGAAGATGAACCCATGCATTTGGGCTTCACGCGTCTCTCTGCGGATGAGAGAGCCTTTAGGAGGAGGGAGAGATTGTGCCTTTATTGTGGCCAGGCAGGTCACTTTTTGAAGTCTTGTCCTACCCATCCAGGGAACCTTGAGGTCCTGTCATGGACAGACCTTAGGCCACGTTTCATCCCCAGTTATCCTGAAGGATAAGCCCCTAGTTTCGGTCACCCTTTCTTAGGCTGAGTCGTCCATCGAGATACAGTCTCTAATCGACTCTGGGGCTGCAGGCCTGTTCATTGATGCTGCCTTTGTATAGCAGAACTCAATTCCGCTGCAGCTGCATGACACTCCACTTGCCATTGAGGCTTTTGACGGGAGACCTCTACAGCCTGCCCATTTGACTCATGAGACTGTTCCATTGTCCATGGCCATAGGGGTTCTTCACCATGAGATTCCAAGTTATTTCCTCACCTAGATTTCCGCTGGTTATTGGTTATCCTTGGTTACAGAGGCGCAACCCCTCTTTTGATTGGCTCCGTGCTGAGGTTCTCTCCTGGTCACCACAATGCAGGAAGACGTGCTTCCAGAAGGTAGCCAAGGTCCTGTGCACCTCTTCACTCTCCTCCCTGCTGGAGGAGTACTGCGATTTTAGCAATCTCTTTGAAAAAGGTCAAGCCGGTAGTTTGCCTCCACACCTGCCTTATGATTGCGCAATTGACCTTCAACCTGGTGCCATACCCCCTCGTGGCCGGGTTTACCCTTTGTCGGTCTTGGAGGATAAGGCCATGGAGGAGTATGTTGCAGAATGCAGACACACTTTCTCGAGGTTTCATCCGCAAATCCTCGTCTCCTGCTGGTGCTGGTTTCTTCTTTGTGAAGAAGAAGAGCGTTGAACTGAGACCTTGTATTGATTATAGGGGTCTCAATCGTTTCACGATTAAGAATGTCTACCTGATTCCGTTTATTACAGAGTTATTTGACCGCCTCAAGGAAGCAACGTTTTTCACGAAGCTTGATTTGAGAGGGGCATACAATCTTGTGCGGATTAAGGAGGGCTACGAGTGGAAAACTGCGTTTAATACCAGAACAGGCCATTATGAGTACCTCGTAATGCTTTTTGGCCTTTGTAACGCCCCGGCAGTTTTCCAGGAATTTATTAACGATGTCCTCCGAGATTTGTTGCAGTTATGTGTGTTGGTTTATCTCGATGATATCCTCATATTTTCCAAGTCCTGGGAGAGCCACCACACAGATGTCTGTTGTGTGCTTCAGAAACTAAGAGAAAACAATCTCTATTGTAAACTGGAGAAGTGCGAGTTCCATCGTGAACAGGTTAAATTCCTGGGTTATGTCATTTCCACTGCTGGTTTTTCGATGGACCCAGAGAAACTTTCGGCAGTCCTACAGTGGCCCCGACCCGTGGGTTTACGTCCTCTGCAGCGTTTCCTGGGCTTTGCCAACTATTATCGGAAGTTTATTTGTAACTTCTCGTCACTGGTCAAGCCCCTGACTGATATGACCAGAAAGGACGGTAACCCACAGAACTGGTCTCTGGAGTCCATTAAGGCCTTTGAGAGTCTCAAGGCTGCCTTTGTTTCTGCTCCTGTGTTGGCACATCATGATCCTACGTTGCCTTTTATCCTAGAAGTTGATGCTTCTGAGACTGGAGTTGGCGCCCTTCTGTCTCAACGTCTTAACTCTGAGAGCGCTATGCATCCGTGTGGCTACTTTTCCAAGAAATTGTCACCTGCAGAGTGCAATTACGAGATTAGTGACAGAGAGCTGTTGGCAATCATTTTAGCCCTGAAAGAATGGAGACATCTCCTTGAAAGTACCACTGTGCCGGTTCTCATTCTTACTGACCATAAGAATCTCACATTCTTGTCTGAGGCTAAGCGCCTCTCTCCCAGAAGGGCGCGATGGGCTCTTTTCTTGTCGAGTTTTAATTACATTGTCTCATTCTTACCCGGTGCTAAGAATGTAAGGGCTGACGCCTTGTCACGACAATTTTCCTCCACTTCCAATTTTGAGTTGGTTCTGGTTCCTGTGATTCCTCCTGACTGTATTCTGGCTACGGTTCGCACCAGTCTTACTTCTCCTTTGGGTGACAAAATTCTTGCTGCTCAGGTCCATGCTCCTCCTGAGAAACCTTGTGACCACTGCTTTGTCCCAGAGAGTCTCCGTACTGCCATGCTCCAGACTTACCATTCTCCCAAGGCAGCTGGCCGCCCTGGGTAGAATCAACTCGTTTGGGCCATTTCCCAACAATTCTGGTGGCCTAGTCTACGGGCTGATGTAACTGCCTTCGTAGCTGCCTGTTCCGTGTGTGCTCAGAGTAAGACTCCACGACACCTTCCAGTGGGCCTCCTACAACCCATACCCAATGGAGAGAGGCCCTGGACCCACCTGTCTATGGATTTCATTGTGGAGTTACCCAACTCCCAAGGCAACACTGTTATCCTTATGGTGGTTGACCGGTTCTCAAAGATGTGTCATTGTATTCCACTTAAGAAGCTGCCCACTTCTAAGGAACTGGCTTCCATTTTTGCTCGGGAGATCTTTCGCTTACATGGGCTACCCAAGGTGATTGTCTCGGACAGGGGTAGTCAGTTTGTCTCCCGGCTCTGGCGAGCCTTTTGTGCACAGTTGGGAATTCAGCTTGCTTTCTCCTCTGCGTATCATCTGCAGTCTAATGGGGCTGCAGAACAAGCCAATCAGTCCTTGGAGCAATTCTTACGTTGCTATATTTCTGACCATCATAACAACTGGTCAGACTTATTATCATGGGCAGAGTTTGCTCACAACAGTGCCTTGAATTCTGCTTCCCGATTGTCCCCGTTTATGGCGAATTATGGTTTCCAACCTTCCATGTTGCCTGACTCGTTTGTTCCGCAGAGTATCCCTGCGTTAGAGGAGCATCTCCGTGATCTTTGTTCCACTTGGGCACAAGTTCAGGAGGCTTTGCAACATGCTAACGATAGGTACAGACTCCATGCTGACCGCAGATGCCTGCCTGCACCTTCCTTCCAGGTTGGGGACAGAGTCTGACTGTCGTCTCGCAACCTCTGATTTCGTGTTCCTTCTTTGAAGTTCGCACCTCGGTTTATTGGGCCTTTCCGTATCCTTTGCAGGATTAACCCAGTGGCTTACGCCTTGGACCTTCCTCCTAGTATGCGCATCTCAAATATCTCAAATGTGTTTCATGTCTCCTTATTGAAACCTTTGGTCTGCAATTGCTTTACCACCTCTGTGCCACGTCCTCACCCTATACAGGTTGAGAATCATGAGGAGTATGAAGTACAATCCATTGTTGACTCCTGTAGGTTCGTGGGCGCATACAGTACCTGGTGCATTGGAAGGGGTATGGTCTGGAGGAACGCTCTTGGGTCTCATCCCCGGATGTACAGTCAGGTCCATAAATATTGGGACATTGACACAATTCTAATCTTTTTGGCTCTATACACCACCACAATGGATTTGAAATGAAACAAATAAGATGTGCTTTAACTGCAGACTTTCAGCTTTAATTTGAGGGTATTTACATCCAAATCATGTGAACGGTGTAGGAATTACAAAAGTTTGTATATGTGCCTCCCACTTTTTAAGGGACCAATAGTAATGGGACAATTGGCTGCTTAGCTGTTCCATGGCCAGGTGTGTGTTATTCCCTCATTATCCCATTTACAAGTAGCAGATAAAAGGTCCAGAGTTCATTTCAAGTGTGCTATTTGCATTTGGAATCTTTTGCTGTCAACTCTCAATATGAGATCCAAAGAGCTGTCACTATCAGTGAAGCAAGCCATCATTAGGCTGAAAAAAACAAAACAAACCCATCAGAGACATAGCAAAAACATTAGGTGTGGCCAAATCAACTGTTTGGAACATCCTTAAAAAGAAAGAACGCACCGGTGAGCTCAGCAACACCAAAAGACCCGGAAGACCATGGAAAACAACTGTGGTGGATGACCGAAGAATTCTTTCTCTGATGAAGAAAACACCCTTCGCAACAGTTAGCCAGATCAAGACCTCTCTCCAGGAGGTAGGTGTATGTGTGTCAAAGTCAACAATCAAGAGAAGACTTCACCAGAGTGAATACAGAGGGTTCACCACAAGATGTAAACCATTGGTGAGCCTCAAAAACAGGAAGGCCAGATTAGAGTTTGCCAAACAACATCTAAAAAAGCCTTCACAGTTCTGGAACAACATCCTATGGACAGATGAGACCAAGATCAACTTGTACCAGAGTAATGGGAAGAGAAGAGTATGGAGAAGGAAAGGAACTGCTCATGAACCAAAGCATACCACCTCATCAGTGAAGCATGGTGGTGGTAGTGTCATGGCGTGGGCATGTATGGCTGCCAATGGAACTAGTTCTCTTGTATTTATTGATGATGTGACTACTGACAAAAGCAGCAGGATGAATTCTGAAGTGTTTAGGTCAATATTATCTGCTCATATTCAGCAAAATGCTTCAGAACTCATTGGACGGCGCTTCACAGTGCAGATGGACAATGACCCGAAGAATACTGCGAAAGCAACCAAAGAGTTTTTTAAGGGAAAGAAGTGGAATGTTATGCAATGATCAAGTCAATCACCTGACCTGAATTCGATTGAGCATGCATTTCAGTTGCTGAAGACAAAACTGAAGGGAAAATGCCCCAAGAACAAGCAGGAACAGAAGACAGTTGCAGTAGAGGCCTGGCAGAGCGTCACCAGGATGAAACCCAGCGTCTGTTGATGTCTATGCGTTCCAGACTTCAGGCTGTAATTCACTGCAAAGGATTTGCAACCAAGTATTAAAAAGTGAAAGTTTGATGGATGATTGTTAATCTGTCCCATTACTTTTGGTCCCTTAAAAAGTGGGAGGCACATATACAAACTGTTGTAATTCCTACACTGTTCACCTGATTTGGATGTAAATACCCTCAAATTAAAGCTGAAAGTCTGCAGTTAAAGCACATCTTGTTCGTTTCATTTCAAATCCATTGTGGTGGTATATAGAGCCAAAAAGATTAGAATTGTGTCGATGTCCCAATATTTATGGACCTGACTGTACATGCCCCTGTCCTCCTCCGTGATTTCCATAGATGTTTTCCCCTCAAGCCCGGTGGTCCTCCGAGGGGGTGGGGTCGTTGAGGAGGGGGTACTGTCAGGGCTGGGCTCAGCCCTTCCTTTTCTGAGCTGGCCGCTCAGCTGTCGGCTAATTGCCAGCTCCCTCTCTCTCCACAGTTACCCAGCTATTGTTGATTCTGCTCGTCGGTCCTGCCTACTTAAAGTCGTCTGGCTCACTTGATCTCTGCCTTCGCCTTTGTCAACATCACAGAGACTTTCTCCTGCGTTCCTGTTGAAGACTTGCTTAGCTGATGTCCCTTCTGGCTCCTGATCCTGCTTGCTGTACTACTACGTTTATCTCTGGCTCTCTGATATTGGCTTGGCTGACTACCCGATCTGGTTACTGAACTCTGGCTTGTTTTGACCACGCTTACTCCGTTTACCTTTTTTTTATTATTATTAAACAAGTGTGCTTTAACTATACTTCTGTCTCGGTCTGATTCGTGGTTCCTGGGACAATTCTTGTTGTTGAAGGGCAAAGTAACAGACTGAACAAACTCAAGCGGCTCCTACGGGGGATGCGCTCTATATATATATATATATATATATATATATATATATATATATATATATATATATATATATATACACACACACATACACACATGCATGTGTGTTTGAGCTTTGGGGTGCACACCATAAATACAATGACTTCTGCCCATCTTTACTTCTGAGACACTCTAACTTTTTAAGATGCCCTTTTTATACCCAATCATGTTACTGACCTGTGGCCAATTAACCCAATGTAGCACTAACCCAGACCAGTCTTGCAGTTTTGTTCCAGGTTCTATTCCTTATGGGGTACACAGCAGCCAGGCAAACAGCAGCTTCACAGTCTCACAACTAATTTCCCAGGCAGTGAATGCCCTTCTTGAGGTTTAATGCTGGTTTAACTTGGTTGGGGTAAAGAGTGAGCCTTGAGAAACTCCAAATTGAATGCAGGTATGACAGAGGACACACTCTGGCTGTAACTAAACTCTTCAGGGGAAACTCCCCTTAGAACTAGGCACAGATGTACTCACAGCTCAGGGAACTCCAGTTATAGAAGCAGCACTAAACCAGAAATTATAGGACAGTCTCTGCAAGAGTTAAACAATGACAGTCACTAGAATTTCTTTCTCTCTCTGGCCTCTACTCTGATCCTCTGTAGACTTCCTTCATACTACTCTCATCAACTTTAGAGATAGGTCGCTAGGCTTTCCCTGAGCTGGGACCTAGTTGGGCTCCTGGGGACTTCAGCTAAGAGACCTAGAGGGAAACAGCCATTCAGGCTGGGTATTCTTCACCAGGATAAGGACCATGCTGTTCCAGGCCCCAACCTATTTATATTCAACTCTATAAATGACAATGGTCCCAAAAATGTGTCAAAAATGTCCAATGTGTCCGCCATAATGTCGCAGTCACGATAAAAATCGATGATCGCCGCCATTACTAGTAAAAAAAAAATATTAATAAAAATGCAATAAAACTATCCCCTATTTTGTAGACGCTATAACTTTTGCACAAACCAATCAATAAACGCTTATTGCAATTTTTTTTTTACTAAAAATATGTAGAAGAAAATTTTTTGGTATTTATTATAGCAAAAAGTAAAAAATAATGCGTTTTTTTCAAAATTGTTGCTATTTTTTTGTTTATAGCGCAAAAAATAAAAAACGCAGAGGTGATCAAATACCACCAAAAGAAAGTTCTATTTGTGGGAAAAAAAGGACGTCAATTTTGTTTGGGAGCCACATCGCACGACCGCGCAATTGTCAGTTAAAGCGACGCAGTGCCGAATCGCAAAAAGTGCTCTGGTCAGGAAGGGGGTAAATTCTTCCGTGGCTGAAGTGGGTAAACATTTGAAATGTTTTCTATTTTATACAGCTTCCCAACTTTCTTGGAATTGGAGTTGTACAAGTTTCTTTAACAATTAGATCCTGTTTGATATTACATAGTTACATAGTTAGTCTGGCTGAAAAAAGACAAAGTCCATCTAGTTCAACCAATAAAAGTAAAAAAAATCCTAAAGTTTTTTTAAAAATCATGCAAACCTGTACCCACAGTTGATGAAACAATTTGCTCCAGCTGGGGGAAAAAAATCCTTTCTTATCCCAAGAGGCAATCGGATATTCCCTGGATCACCTTCTCCTTTAAATGTTAGTATCCACTTATATTATGTACATTTAGGAAATAATCCAGGCCTTTTTTAAGCAACCTACTGAGCTGGCCAGAACCAGCTCTTGAGGGAGTCTATTCTACATTTTCACTGCTCTTACTCTGAAGAAACCTTTCCATATTTGGAGATTAAATCTCTTTTCCTCTAGATGTAAAGAGTTGCTCCTTGTCCTTTGTGATGAACTTAAAGTGAATAACTCAACACTAAGTTCACTATGTGGACCAGTTATATATTTATACAGTGCCTTGAAAAAGTATTCATACCCTTTTTGTTTTGTTACAACCAAAAACGTGAATGTATTTTATTGGGATTTTATGTGATAGACCAACACAAAGTGGTGCATAGTTGTGAAGTGGAAGGAAAATGATAAATGGTTTTAAATTATTTTTACAAATAAATATGTGAAAAGTGTGACGTGCATTTGTATTCAGCCCCCCTGAGTCAGTACTTTGTAGAACCACCTTTTGCTGCAGTTACAGCTGCAAGTCTTTTTGGGTATGTCTCTACCAGCTTTGCACATCTAGAGAGTGAATTTTTTGCTCATTCTTCTTTGCAAAATAGCTCAAGCTCTGTCAGTTTGGATGGAGAGACTCTGTGAACAACAATTTTTCAGTCTTGCCACAGATTATCAATTTGATTTAGGTCTGGACTTTGACTGGGCCATGCTAACATATGAATATGCTTTGCGCTAAACCATTCCATTGTAGCTCTGGCTGTATGTTTAGGGTCATTATCCTGCTGGAAGCTGAACTTCCGCCCCAGTCTCAGGTCTTTTGCAGACTCTAACTGGTTTTCTTTTTTTTTTCCAATTCATAATTTTTATAAACACCAATTTTAGTTTACAGCACTTAGAACAAAAACAACTAAATACACATAAAAAAAAAAAGAAGAATAAAACAAACAAAAACAGTAAACAAACCAAGAGGCCAACACACACCACCTATCTTTCTCTTAATTACAACAACACTATTATTTGTGTAAATAACTCATCCCTTTCCACCCGTCTTCTCTCCCCCTATTTTATCTACCTCATCCTATATCCATCCATGGGAAAAAATCCCCCCTGCAATAAGACCAACAGTCGTATATATCTACAGGTACGCCTATCTATACAATCCATTTATATCCTAAACTTATCCCTCTTACTCTTCCTTTCTCTTTTCCACCTTTCTTCCCTCTTTTTTCCCTTTCTTCTCCCTCTCCCTTTCTCTCCCCCTTTCTCCTCCTACCTTTTATTTACTTTCCCTTATTCCACCCTCTTTCACTTATCCTTCCCCACATTTTCTATAATTTGAAAAATAACCATCCACCGCTGGAGTTCCATCTGTTGCTATTATAAAAGGCGTCATCCTGGGCATGCACAGCCACAATACCCATATTTTATGAAACTTTTTTATTGACCCCCTATTTCGACAAACCTGGCATTCTTTTAATACAGTGTCATTAACCTGTAGGCGCCATTTCTCGTATGTTGGCACATTCGAGGAATTCCATTTTTGTGTGATTAGCTTGCATGTAATAAACAACACCTTGTTAATTGCTAATTGTTGGTATGTATGTTTCCTTTTCTAGGCACCCCAGCAAACCTATTTTAGGATCCCTTTGTACCTGTATTTGGTATATATATAGTATCAATTATTTTTTGCCAGTACCTAAATAATTTGGGACATTTCCATAGCATATGTATTAGGTCAGCTGAGGTTCTCCTACACCGGGGAAAGTCAGATGTATCTCATCTACCCCAGTAATACAATTTAACTGGGGTCCTATACACACTATGAATTATGTATAATTGTGTTAAAGTTTGCTGGGGTGAAACTGATACTGATTGTACTTGTTCCAAAATATTTTGCCATTGTTCATCTGTTAGATCTCCTAGGTCCCTTTCCCACCCCCATCTAGCTTGACAGGTAGCCTTTCCCTGGAGTTGGTCAATTAAATAGCCATATATTTTAGTGATGATGCCCTTTTTCAATTGTATCTTTACGATTAAGTCTATTAATGGCATATTTTGAACTTTTAAATTCTTTCCTTTAAATTGAATCTGTAAAGCATGTCTTAACTGTAAATATTGAAAAAAAGGTGTTGAGGGAAGGAAATATTTTTGTAATTCTTGATATGTTTTTAGCACCCCATCAGAGTATAATTGGTCAATATATTAAATCCCGATCCTTTCCATACTCCAAATCCTTCTAGTTTATTTATCTCCTTATACTTTATATTTTGCCATAGAGGGGTATAAACTGAAATGTCTATATATTGCATTTTTAATTTAATTTCCTGCCATATTCTGTTCATCAACAATAAGGTGGATCTTTGTATAGCATTTCCAATGGATCCAGATTCCAATTGAGCTATTAAATGATTACAAGAGAGTTGAGTCAAAAGTATCGATTGAATTTGGTCCATCCTGTCTATATTGCCCCATCCCACTATCTGTTGCAGTTGAGAAGCAATAAAGTACATCTTTGCATTTGACACAGCAAGTCCCCCCTTATCTGGAAAATTGTAATGTAGAAAGCTTAATTCTGGGAATTTTACCCTTCCATAGTAGGATACGGAACAGGGAATCTATTTTTTTAAACCATTTAAGGGGAATCCACATAGGAGAATTATGTAGAATAAAAGGTAACTGAGAGCCCCAGAACATTTTAATCAAATTTGCACGTCCCACCAGAGATAAAGGTAATTTAGTCCATATTCTAATCTTCGCCTTAAATTTATCTAAAAGTGGCGTCAAATTTTGATTCAAATATTCCTCGATTTTAAAGGAGACCTAAATACCTAGATCCTTAAAAGACTTAGCTATTCTAATCTGATTTACCTTCTGTGGTAGGATTGGAGACATCTCATCTAGTGGGATTAATACGGATTTAACCCAGTTTATGCTGAAACCGAGAAGGAGCCAAGGGTCTCTATCAGGGTTACAGTAGAAACTAGTGATTCATCCGTATCTTCCAGAAACAGCAGAGCATCGTCTGCATACAAATAAAGTTTATCTTCCCTTTCTCCTCTCCTAAACCCTTTAATTAGGGGTGTTTGTCTGATTGTTATCACTAGGGGCTCTATTGCTAATTCAAACAACAATGGGGATAATGGGCAGCCCTGTCTGGTACCCCTAGATAAAGAAAAAAGTTTGATATAGTACCATTAATCTGTAAACATGCTCGGGGGGCATGATATAATAATTTTATCCACCTCGCAAAACCTTCACCTAGGCCAAATCTTTCCAAAACCTCCCACAGATATGTCCACTCGACGCAGTCAAACGCTTTTGCTACATCCAGGGACAAAACCATTGTTTTCCCACACTATCAGGAGAAATCTGGAGGTTAAGAAACAGTTTCCTCAAATTTATTGCTGTGGACCTTCCTGGGATGAAACCTGCCTGGTCCTGATGTATCAATTCCCCTATAACGTATTTAGTCTATTAGTCTAGTTCAGCAACGAGATTGGCTGTTTAGACTCTAGCAGTGTCTGATCTTTATCTGGTTTGGGTATTACAATAATAGTTGGTTCTATCATTGATTCGGGAAGCCTACCTGTATCGAATGCCTGGTTAAGCATTTTCAATAATTCCGGGAGCAGTATTTCTCCATAGATCTTATAAATCTCCAGTGGCAAGCCATCAGTTCCTGACGCTTTACTGCTAGCTGATTCTGAAACGGCTCTTGTTATTTTGAGTGGGGAATTAAGTCTCTCTCTGTCATCTGCAGAAATTGAGGGTATCTCCAGTGGATGGAGAAAGTCTCCGAGTTGGTCCAATTTATAAGTCACCTTGCTCCTATATAAATAACCATAAAAGGATAAAAAGGATCATATAATATCTACCTGATTATGTGAGATGTCTCCTGTTGCCAAACATACCGCAGGGATATAATTTGAACGGGTCTGAGATTTTACTATTACAGCTAACATTTTCCCATTCCTTTCCCCTTCCTCGTAATACCTGCTCCTTACAAATAGGAGATCTTGTTCTGCTTTTTCCAGGACTGTCCTTTTATATAAAAGTTGGGTGTCTTTCCATATAGAATTATTTATTAAACTAGGGCTCTTGATATATTGAAATTCTTTTTGTTGCACTTCTCCTACAAGGCGAGTTTCCCACTTTGCATTTAAATTTTTAAACCGACTAATTGCTTGTATTAGGATTCCTCTTAAAAATGCTTTTATCGTATCCCATATCACCTGTGGGTTGCAGTATCTGCATTATTCTTAAAGAAATGGACCAGACATTGACGTATGGGGCTGTTCAACGGCAGTTCCTGCAACCACTGAGCATTGACTCTTCAATTCGATTTAATTCTGGGTTTAATCCTTTTTAACCACTTGCTGCCCGCCCGCCGTCATATGACAACGGGACGGTGCAGCTGTTGTTCTGGGCCGCCGCCATATGATGGCGCAGCCTTCCAGGCAGCCCAGGGGGCGCGCGCGCCCGCCGCATCACTCGGGTCCCGGTGCACGTGCCCGGCGGCCGCGATGCCCGCCGGGCACCCGCGATTGCCTGGTAACCGAGCAGGACCGTGGATCTGTGTGTGTAAATACACAGATCTACGTCCTGTCAGATGGGAGGAGACCGATGGTGTGTTCCTTGTACAGAGGAACACCGATCGGTCTCCTCCCCTTGTGAATCCCCTCCCCCCACAGTTAGAATCACTCCCTAGCAACACATTAACCCCTACAGCGCCCCCTCCTGGTTAACCCCTTCATTGCCAGTCACATTTATACAGTAATCAATGCATTTTTATAACACGGATCGCTGTATAAATGTGAATGGTTCCAAAAATGTGTCAAAATTGTCCGATGTGTCCGCCGCAATATCGCAGTCACGATAAAAATCGCAGATCGCCGCCATTACTAGTAAAAAAAAATAATAATAAAAATGCTATAAATCTATCCCCTTATTTTGTAGATGCTATAACTTTTGCGCAAACCAATAAATATACGCTTATTGCGATATTTTTTACCAAAAATATGTAGAAGAATACGTATCGGCCTAAACTGAGGAAAAAATTTGTTTAAAAAAAAAAAAATGTGGATACTTATTATAGCAAAAAGTAAAAATTATTGTGTTTTTTTCAAACTTGTCACTCTTGTTTTGTTTATAGCACAAGAAATAAAAAACGCAGGGGAGATCAAATACCACCAAAAGAAAGCTCTATTAGTGGAGAAAAAATGATAAAAATGTCATTTGGGTACAGTGTAGTATGCCCGCGCAATTGTTATTCAAAGTGCGACAGTGCTGAAAGCTGAAAATTGGCTTGGGCAGGAAGGGGGTGAAAATGCCCTGTATGGAAGTAGTTAAAGACAAAGAAATTGGTGAATGGTCTGAGACATTCCTTGCTAGATACAGCACATGAGACAAATGGGAGAGTTAATTCTGTACCCAGGACTAAATCAATCCTGGATAGTGATCCATAAGTAGAGGAGCAACATGAATAAGGCATGCCCTGTAGGATTTACTACTTACGGACCGCCTGCCATTGTTATACGTTGGCTGTTTGAAGAGGAATATCGTTGTTATGGCAGCAACTAGCTGCCATAACCCCTGTATCCTCTTCTTCAGCGGGCGGTCCGCTTTCCGATAAAAGTGGTCTCTGCGGTGATCACTTTTCCCGATGGCGGGAGAGGCCCACCCTCCCGCCACGCTCTGGTGCCCTCCACCGCTTAACGGATCCATCGGTAGCAGCGGAGGCGATCAGATCCTGTGTCCTTTGTGGTATGGAGCTGAGTGAGGGGAAGATGGCCCCCACCCGGCTCCATACCAATGCAGGGTGGAAGCGACGTCCAAATGTTACTTTCGCCCATAGCTCTTAAAGCATCTTTTTTTATTTTTATGTGGCATTTTAGTGTAAATATGAGATCTGAGGTCTTTTTGACCCCAGATCTAATATTTAAGTGGTCCTGTTGTGCTTTTTTTCTATTACAAGTGATGTTTACATTTCTTGTAATAGGAATAAAAGTGACACAATTTTTTTTTTTTAAAGAACAGTGTAAAAATAAAAAATAAAAGGTAAAATAAATAAGATTTTTTTTTTTTTTTTTAAATGTGCCTTGTCTCGTCGAGCTCGCGTGCAGAAGCGAATCAATACGTTAGCAGTGCCCGCATATGAAAACTGTGTTTAAACCACACATGCGAGGTATCACCGCAATCGTTAAAGCGAAAGCAATAATTCTAGCTCTAGACCTCCACTGTAACTCAAACAATTTTTTAAACGTGGCATATGGAGATTTTTAAGGGTAAAAGTTTGTCACCATTCCACGAGCAGGCTTAATTTTGAAGTGTGACATGTTGAGTATCAATTTACTCGGCGTAACATGATCTTTCACAATATAAAACAAAATTGGGCTAATTTTACTGTTTGTCTTATTTTTTAATTAAAAAAAGAGTTTTTTTTTTTTTTTTTAAAGTGCGCTTGTAAGACTGCTGTGCAAATATGGTGTCACAGAAAGTATTGCAACGACCGCCATTTTATTCTGTAGGGTGTTCGAAAATTTATATATATATATATATATATATATATATATATATATATATATATATATATGTTTGGGGGTTCTAAGTAACTTTCTAGCAAAAAAAAAAAATGATTTTAACTTGTAAACAAGAAAAATTTTAACTTGAAAAATAGGCCTGCTCTTAAAGAGGAAGTAAACCCTCCCCAAGTTTGCTATACGGCGGAGGGATATAGACTGATATAGAGATATAGACTAGATATAGACTGATATAGAGATATAGACTATATAGAGATATAGACTAGATAAACCATTGAAAATAATGTGCAAACCAATAAAACAAATCTGCCCTGTGGGTCTATTAATGCCTTCCTGCAGGAAAATTTAATTTTTGATGATATTAATATACTGGTACCTCTAGCATATGTAGAGTATACCGAATGATATTGTAGAGGGTACCTCTCGTTCTGTAATACTGACGTTGTGTCCTGTGTAAGATGTGTTTCCTGCAGGAAAGCTACTGACAAAAATATATTGCCCCAGTACAAAAAAAATACTGGTTCTTTCAGTCCTCTCACATTCCATGACACTATTCTAAATTCAGCGTTCATTCTTCATATTTTTCAAAGAATAAAAGGATCGCCTTCCTAACAATGGAATAGAACCAGACTCCAAACAGACATCTCCAAAAAAAAGAGAGAGGGAAAATAGAGAAGAGGAATATCATACCCATAACAGTGGAGGCCGTCCAAAACCCCACCAACCCAATCAACATTAATTTGATAATATTTATTTGTAGGCCCAGACAGACAAACAAAAAAATAAATAAAAAGCACAAACACCACACACAACAAACCCAGCCACTCCCAAAAAATAAAACATTTTCCCCCAGGGGACAAACAGAGGGAGAAAAAAAACCAGTAGCAATCCCTCATCCACCATCCCTCTCCACCCAACAGCAATAGGTGAGAGAAGGGGGGCGGCAGGTGCAGAACCGAAAAAATGAAAGATAGCGGTTTTCTTTTAAGATTGCCCTGTATTTGGCTCCATCCATCTTCCAATCAACTCTGACCAGTTTCCCTGTCCCTGCTGAAGAAAAACATCCCCACAACATGATGCTGCCACCACCATGTTTCACGGTGTGTTTAGGGTGATGTGCAGTGTTCGCTTTCCGCCACATATAGCATTTTGCTTTTAGGCCAAAAAGTTCATTTTTGGTCTCATCTGACCAGAGCACCTTCTTCCACATGTTTGCTGCCCCCCCCCCCCCCCCATGGCTTCTTGCAAACTGCAAATGGGAATTCTTATGGCTTTCTTTCAACAATGGCTTTCTTCTTGCCCCTCTTCCATAAAAGCCAGGTTTGTGGAGTGCACGACTAATAGTTGCCCTGTGGACAGATTCTCCCACCTGAGCTGTGGATCTCTGGAGCTCCTCCAGAGTTATCATGGGTCTCTTGGCTGCTTCTTTGATTAATGCTGTCCTTGCCCGGCCATGTCTTGGTAGGTTTGCAGTTGTGCCATATCCTTTCCATTTTCGGATGATGGATTGAACAGTGCTCCGTGAGATGTTCAAAGCTTGGGATATATTTTTATAACATAACCCTGCTTTAACCACTTCAGCCCCGGAAGGATTTACCGCCTTCCTGGCGGGGCCATTTTTTGCAATACGGCACTGCGTCGCTTTAGGCTTCATGTACATGAGATGTTTCTCAACCTCTCCTGAACACTGGAACATCACAGCTAGTAATCCAGATTTAAAAATGTGTGTTTAGCAGCGTTTATGTTCAGGAGCGTTTACTAAAGATAACCTCAGGAGACCCTCCCAAATGATTAGAAAGCACTAAAACCAAGTATTTATTAACTATTTCAGCCATTCTGTAAGAGAACAGTGTGAGTAGCAGCTGAGAAAGCAGTGTGCTTGTAGCTAGCTATTATTTTTTGGTTGGTTTGTTAATATGGATCCCATGATGAGCATGTGTGAGGAAATGCTCCTGATGTTGCTTTTGCTGAGGCTCCAAAGACGTAGAATATTGCGTGAAAGGACCAGAGTTTTTCGCTACTGGACACATCCATTGATGGCTCAACACATGTCCACAGGATACTTTCTAATATGTATGTTCAGCTGCGTAATTACCCAGAGAAATTTTTTTATTTTACACGCATATCAATTGCCACCTTTGACGTTCTCTTGGAAAAGGTTAGACCATGTCTAGTTCACATTGACATCAACATGAGGAAAAGCGTGCCACCAGGGGAACGTCTGTTGGTGACTCTCAGGTATATGTATATATTTATCAATCTCTCTCCTTACATCTCTCTCCATATAATTCTCTCCTTCTCTCTCTCTCTCTCATATAAATATATCCATTAAGTAATGCAAGTTGTGTATTGTACAGCATAATTGGCTGATGAGGGGAATATCACTTGGTATATCAAGCTTGCATACAGTGATAATTGAGTTTTTGGTGTTTTTAGCATTTTCCAGGCTCAAAAGTAATAAATAAAATGTTTCCCTTCAAAATTGCTACTAGACAAAAACGCGCCTAAACGCGGGTAGCCGCGTTTAGCATTTGAAATCCCTCTAAACACAGCTTCTGAACGCATTTTTTGGGTTCCAAAAAAAGCCTCTAAAAGCCACTGCCTAGAAACAACTATAAATTAACCTGTGTACATGTACTGATAAGATAACATAGAGGAGAGTTCAGGAGCAGTTGAAAAAAATGCACAACTGCTCCTAAACATCCCTTTACCAGCAGCAGTGTACATGAGGCCTTAACTGAAAATTGCGCGATCATGCGACGTTGTACCCAAACAAAATTGATGTCCTTTTTTTTCCCACTAATAAAAACAAATTTTTTTGCGCTATATACAAAAATAGAGCGAGAATTTTGAAAAAAAACATAATTTTTTTACTTTTTGCTATAATAAATATCCCAATTTTTTAAAAAACAAAAACAAATGTTTTCCTCAGCTTAGACCGATATGTAATTGTCTACATATTTTGATCTATGGCATTTTTAATATTTATTTAGTTTTTACTAGTAATGGCGGCAATCTGCAATTTTTTTATCGGGACTGCGACATTGCGACGGACAGATCGGACACTTCTGACACTTTTTTGAAACCATTGACATTTATACAGCGATCAGTGCTATAAATAGCCACTGATTACTCTATAAATGTCGCTGGCAGGAAAAGGGTTAACACAAGGGGGCGATTAAGGGGTTAAATGTGTTCCCTCACTGTGTGTTCTAACTGTGGGGGGATGGGACTGACTGGGGGAGGAGACCGATCAGTATTCCTATATACTAGGACGATCTGTCTCCTCTCCCCTGACAGGACATGGATTTGTGTGTTTACACACACAGATCCACGTTCCTGCTCTGTCACGAGCGATGCGGGTCACCAGGCATCGCGGCCACCGGGCATGTGCATCAGCTCCTCGGTGACGCGGCGGGCACTTTTGCGCCCCCTACACCCCTTAAAGCCGCCGCCGTACAGCTACGGCGATTTCCGCAGGGGAGCCATTCTGCCGCCGTCAAATGGTCAGGCGGTTGGCATGTGGTTAAACTTCTCCACAGCTTTATCTCAAACACCTCTGAGGGCTTCACAGAACAGCTGTATTTATACTGAGATTACATTACACACAGATGGACTCTATTTACTAAGTAGGTGACTTCTGAAGTCAATCGGTTCCAATAGATTTTAGTTAGGGGTATCAGAGTAAAGGGGGCTGAATACAAATGCACATCACACTTTTCAGATATTTATTTGTAAAAAAAAAATTGAAAAATATTGATCATTTTCCTTTCACTTCACAATTATGTGCCACTGTGTTGGTCTGTCACATAAAATCCCAATAAAATTCATTTAAGTTTTTGGTTATAACTTGACAAAATGTGTAAAATTTAAAGGAGTATGAATATTTTTTCAGGGCACTGTACATGTTGTTGATCATATCCCCCTAAATCTCCTCTTCTCAAGAGACAATACATTCAGTTCCTCTAATCTTTCCTCATAGCTGAGCTCCTCCATGCCTCTTATCAGTTTGGTTGCCCTTCTCTGCACTTTCTCCAGTTCCCCGATATCCTTTTTGTGAACTGGTGCCCAAAACTGAACTGCATATTCCAGATGAGTTTTTACTAATGTTTTGTACAGGGGCAAAATGATATGTCTCTCTCTGGAGTCTATACCTCCCTTAACCTCCCTGGCGGTATGATTATTTCGGATTTTAGGTGCTGAAAGCGGTACCATTATTTTGCATGGAAATTTGGCGTTTTATATTGTAGGTCTGTAAATCTTAACAATAACACACTTAAATCTGTCCAAACCAGAGTCTAGTAGATATCCCGGGTATGATAAAGTTTGAAACACAAAAACATAAATTATAATATAATAAATAAAAATAAATAATTAAAAAAAATTAAAAAAAATAGTAATAAAATAAATTTCCCCACAATTCACTATCGCTCAATTCTGCAAGTGTTCTAATTTACTATCGCTGTTTTCTAGCTGGTCTAAAGCCACTTTTGACGTAAAGGGACACTTTTTGGTTGCTATGGACAATCTCCAGTTTCCAGGCAGAAAGAACAGTGTATATCATGCAAAACTGCATGCAGGGCATGGGCCAGAGCACTGGGGACAAAAGGGATGTGAAATCATTTCATACAGTACTGTAATCTGTAAGATTACAGTACTGTATGTGTTATGATTTTGACAGTTTTTTGAATTTGCCGCCAGGCTCCGCCCCCGTGCGTCGCGCCACTCGCAGGGAACGGAGCCTGGCACGGAGAGGCTTCGGAGGAGGACGGAGCCCTCGGACACTGCGGGGGACATCGCAGGATCCCGGGGACAAGGTAAGTAACGCCGCCCCAGGATCCTGCAATGCGATCCCGAGTGTGGCTCGGGGTTACCGCTAATGGTACTGAATTTTAACCCCGAGCCACACTCGGGAAAACCGCCAGGGGGGTAATACAAGAAAGGACTTTGCTCGCTTTGGAAACTGCAGCTTGGCATTGCATGCTATTATTAAGTTTATGATCTACCAGAACACCCAGATCTTTCTCCACCATTGATTCCCCCAGTTGTACTCTCCCTAGTATGTATGAGGCATGCATATTCCTAGCCCCCACGTGCATAACTTTACATTTATCTACATTAAACCTCATCTGCCACAAAGTTGCCCCATATTCTGTTGTTGGAGGCTGAAACAATTTAGCGGATTCCCCCTATGTCTCAGTAGTCAGTTACAAATCTGTGTGATGATCAGTTCCAGATCTTTAGCTGTTCATACACTATGCAAATTTTAGCAAGTTCCTGATGAACACTGTTAGTGGCCCTCTCAACCCCCCTCCTTCCCTGCATCCTTTGATTGAAAAATCAAAGCAGCCAGGTGGAAAAATGTCAGCTGAACAGTTCCAGTACTTAAACAGATGCAGTCACTGTTCAGGTATTCTGACAGTCGCTGGTGCCTGCTGTGAAAAACAATAGCCATAGCAGGAGATCTGCACTGTATAGCATGGATAGAGGAAACTGTTCAATTTTTTAAAATTCAGCCCGCAGGTTGTGTATGGTTAGCCTACGAATATGTTACAAATAATGCTGAAGAACAATTCATATAGTGATTAATATTTAACAATGATTATATGCTTCTTGAGTCATTCAATGATAATGTTCTCATCAGACCTGCATAGTCACTCTGATTTACGTTGATTCCAGCTTCAATGAGTGCAGTAACCAGAGCCAAATTTCTTCTTTTAGCTGCTTTATGGAGGTGGGTCTCACCCACAAAGTTTCTTTTGTGTATACTCCCTAAGGCTTTAAAGGAGAACTTCTATTTAGTGAATATCACACAAATAAAACAATAAAAGAGGCAAACAATTATAGCTGAACATGTTTATAGTTTGGTTATCATTGTACCTTTCAATAAAGTATATGTAACCCAATTACTAAAATCTCATATAAACTGCAACATGGTCAATTTAAAAAGGATTTTCAATATTTTAAAATTTGCAGTTTTAGGTATATATACACAATACTTGTTGATCCTGCCATAAAGGTCCATGTTCAGGCGCTTCTTTCTTTGGGGTGACTTTGCTCTGTCCCTGTCTCTTGTGGCCTTGTCACACTTGCTTTCAATTTGCTTCTGATGAGAAAATAAGTGCCCATTTCATCATACATCACACAGGCATGGCTAACTGTTGACACCATCAGGAAACTTGTACTGAGGAATGCCATGCAGCCATTGCTAAAGTGAATACATGTAGACAGGAATGGGCCAGAAATAGGCTGCAATAAATCAGCACCACTAAAATGCAACAAAACATGAAAACAATTTGAAAACAAGCACATTTAAAAAAAAAAAACAACGTTTTTAGCAACTTAAATCTCTTTCAGTTAGGGTTTACATCTAGGCACTGTGCTAAATAGCAAACAGACCGATATCAACAAGGGGGTCCCACTTACTTGTGGTTCAAGAGAGAATGAGATAGCTCTTATAAATAAGCACCTATACGTGTATAGCCATTTCAAATTATAAATATTTTGGTTTTTAGTAGAGCAGAATTTGTTAAAAAAGTCCAAAGTCATTCTGTTCAAATGGAAACCATTAGGAAATGTTTTTAAGATATGGCAATGTATGAACGAGGGATCATGTTTGCAAAATATCAAGGTGAAGCATAGCTTTTGTGTTTTATTAAAACATGCAGGAGAATGCAAGAATGTAACTAAAATGTTTTTTAAAAATCAATGTACTACATGAATCGCTTTATGGCTAGGTGTGCCTATGTACAAAAACATTAATTGGGCCACACATATTAGAGCCCCTTCACACATGTGTTCTCAGTAAAGCGCCATTCGTTTTAGCAGCATTTTACTGCTGTTTAAGCGGTGCTTTTGCAATGCTTTTCGGCCGCTAGCAGGGAGCTTTTAACCCCAGAAAAGGGGTTAAAAGCTCCCGTGTTGCGGCGCTTCTGAAGTGCTGCCCATTCATTGCAATGAGCAGGGGCCTTTTGGGAGCGCTGGTTCCTGGAGTTCCTGGTAATTGGAGACTCTATCTGGCAGACTAAAGCTGATCATACACTGCACAAATTTCAGTCCGTTCCTAATAAACTGGCCACAATTTACTCTGAGGGTGACCCTAGGGTTGCCACCTTTTCTTTGAGCCAAACACAAACACTTCAGCGGGGCTTGCCATTTTTTTTTGTAGCATACACTATGAGATTGTAAAATACCTGGCACACCTCTGTGTGCCCTAGGGAAGCAGTAATGTGGCATGCGCAGCGGTGAACAGTGGGTGTAGCCAATTGCATATAGTGCAGGTGTGTGTAATGTGCAATATAGTGTATATAGTGCAGGTGTGTGTCATGTACAATATAGTGTATATGTAGTGTGTAATGTACAATATAGTGTATATAGTGCAGGTGTGTATAATGTACAATATAGTGTATATAGTGCAGGCATGTGAGATGTACAATATAGTGTACATATAGTGTGTAATGTACAATATAGTGCAGGAGTGTGTAATGTACAATATAGTGTATATGTAGTGTGTAATATACAATATAGTGTATATAGTGCAGGCGTGTGTAATGTACAATATAGTGTATATAGTGCAGGTGTGTGTAATTTACAATATAGTGTATATAGTGCAGGCGTGTGTAATGTACAATATAGTGTATATAGTGCAGGCTTGTGTAATGTACAATATAGTGTATATAGTGCAGGCGTGTGTACAATATACAGTCAGGTCCATAAATATTGGGACATCGACACAATTCTAATCTTTTTGGCTCTATACACCACCACAATGGATTTGAAATGAAACAAACAAGATGCACTTTAACTGCAGCCTTTCAGCTTTAATTTGAGGGTATTTACATCCAAATCAGGTGAACGGTGTAGGAATTACAACAGTTTGTATATGTGCCTCCCACTTTTTAAGGGACCAAAAGTAATGGGACAGATTAACAATCACCCATCAAACTTTCACTTTTTAATACTTGGTTGCAAATCCTTTGCTGTAAATTACAGCCTGAAGTCTGGAATACATGGACATCACCAGACGCTGGGTTTCATTCCTGGTGATGCTCTGCCAGGCCTCTACTGCAACTGTCTTCAGTTCCTACAAAAGAAGAATACGCTGCGCTAGAATGTGCTAAATGTGCTACTTAATATTATAGCATGCTGAAATTACTGCGCATATACAAACGCATGTGACCATAAATATATATAAGTAATTTATACCCCCACAGGGTAAGTAAAATTATTGAATTATTCAAAAAATAAATACACTCCCCAAATGGGGTACTCACAATCGTAAGGTGCGTCAGTGCACCGCTCTAAACAAAGCATACGGTCAAAGCATCAGTGAGGGTATGGTGTGCATCTCATCAAATGGCAGATCCGCTGCCTCTCGCTCCGTCCTGGCCCCTCCCCTAAGCGTGTTCGACACAGGGATCACGTGTCTTCATCAGGGGGATTGTGAGTACCCCATTTGGGGAGTGTATTTATTTTTTGAATAAATTTTAAACGATATCACACTATATAGTTTTTTCTTCTCATCCAACTGTGAATACCTCATTGGAGCCTGGGATCTGCATAGAGCCTTGGGGTGGTTCAAAAGCGTGATTTAACTTTGTTTAGCGACTAAGTTACACGCTCTGAGGTGAGCATATTACCTTGGGGGTCACCGGATTGCACCATTGCATGTTCTGCGGCACAAAGAGAGTTATAAGCATGTCTAATTACATCACCAGTGGACATCACGCATAAGCACCGTTATTATTTATTTTCAGGACTTCACAGTTTACGCATAAGCACCTTTATTATTTATTTGCAGGACTTCACAGTTTACTTATATGATCTGTTTCCAATAAGGACTGTTTTTTCACATGAACTGTGTGGCACTAAGCACTTTTTGGAATTTATCTGGCACTAAGCACTTTTTTGGAATTAATCTGCTTTTATGTTTGTTTATGTACTTGAATATTATTGAAATTAGATATACTTATTAGCACATTTTGCACTTTGATGCGTTTATGTATATATATCATATTTCATATTTGATTACTCATTTATAAGCACTCACCACTCAATAATTTTACTTATCTTGTTGGGGTATAAATGACTTATATATATTTATGGTTACATGCGTTTGTATACGCGCAGTAATTTCAGCATGCTATAATATTAAAGTAGCACATTTAGCACACTCTAGCGCAGCGTATCTTTCTTTTGTATTTGCCATTTGCACGCTTATGAGACGTGTTTAACGCACGCAGCTGGGTAGTGTTTTCCATTAAGCATAAGGTTTAATGTGGCTTGCAGGATTTTTTCCTTTTTTTTGTCTTCAGTTCCTGCTCCTTCTTGGGGCATTTTCCCTTCAGTTTTGTCTTCAGCAAATGAAATGCATGCACAATCTGATTCAGGTCAGGTGATTGACTTGGCCATTGCATAACATTCCACTTCTCTCCCTTAAAAAACTCTTTGTTTTTTTTCGCAGTATGCTTCGGGTCATTGTCCATCTGCACTGTGAAGCGCCGTCCAGTGAGTTCTGAAGCATTTTGCTGAATATGAGCAGATAATATTGCCTGAAACACTTCAGAATTCATCCTGCTGCTTTTGTCAGTAGTCACATCATCAATAAATACAAGAGAACCAGTTCCATTGGCAGCCATACATGCCCATGCCATGACACTACCACCACCATGCTTCACTGATGAGGAGGTATGCTTTGGATCATGTGCAGTTCCTTTCCTTCTCCATACTCTTCTCTTCCCATCACTCTGGTACAAGTTGATCTTGGTCTCATCTGTCCATAGGATGTTGTTCCAGAACTGTGAAGGCTTTTTTAGATGTTGTTTGGCAAACTCTAATCTGGCCTTGACCTGTATTTGAGGCTCACCAATGGTTTACACCTTGTGGTGAACCCTCTGTATTCACTCTGGTGAAGTCTTTTCTTGATTGTTGACTTTGACACACATACACCTACCTCCTGGAGAGTGTTCTTGATCTGGCCAACTGTTGTGAAGGGTGTTTTCTTCACCAGGGAAAGAATTCTTCGGTCATCCACCACAGTTGTTTTCCGTGGTCTTCCGGGTCTTTTGGTGTTGCTGAGCTCACTGGTGCGTTCTTTCTTTTTAAGGATGTTCCAAACAGTTGATTTTGCTACACCTAATGTTTTTGCTATTTCTCTGATGGGTTTGTTTTGTTTTTTCAGCCTAATGATGGCTTGCTTCACTGATAGTGAGAACTCTTTGGATCTCATATTGAGAGTTGACAGCAAATGCAAATAGCACACTTGAAATTAACTCTGGACCTTTTATCTGCTCCTTGTAAATGGGATAATGAGGGAATAACACACACCTGGCCATGGAACTGCTGAACAGTCAATTGTCCCATTACTTTTGGTCCCTTAAAAAGTGGGAAGCACATATACAAACTGTTGTAATTCCTACACCATTCACCTGATTTGGATGTAAATACCCTCAAATTAAAGCTGAAAATCTGCAGTTAAAGCACATCTTGTTCGTTTCATTTCAAATCCATTGTGGTAGTGTATAGAGCCAAAAAGATTGAATTGTGTCGATGTCCCAATATTTATGGACCTGACTGTAGTGTATATGTAGTGTGTAATGTTTGGTGGGGAGCCTCCCAGTGTAATTTTGGGGGGTGGGAGGAGGTCTCCTGGTGTAGTATGGGGGGAGGGACAAGGGAGTCCTCCTGTAAGGCATTGGCTGAGGATAGTTAAACTGTGCATGATACATGAGCCTAATGCCGCGTACACACGATTGGACATTCCGACAACAAAATCCATGTTTTTTTTCCGACGCATGTTGGCTCAAACTTGTCTTGCATACACACGGTCACACAAAGTTGGTCGGAAATTGCGAACGCCAAGAACACAGTGACGTACAACGGCACTATAAAAGGGAAGTTTCAAATCAAGTGCGCCACCCTTTGGGCTCCTTCTGCTATTCTCGTGTTTATCTCGTGTTAGTAGAAGTTTGGTGAGAGACGATTCGCGCTTTTCAGCCTTGTGCTTTTCAGATCGTTACTGCTCTTCAGTTTGTGCTTGTGGGTTCGTATCTGTTCTTCAATGCGGGTAGTCAGTTTGCATTTGTTTGTCGGTGCGTATTATTATTATAGTACGTATTTGATTTACAGTGCGTTCTTGTCCGGTCGTTTCTGATTTTCAGCTCGCTCTTCTCAGGCTTTTCTGTTTTTCAGTGCTTTCTGTTAGTTCATTCTGACCAGCCGACCGTTTTGAAGCCATGTTGTGGTTACGTACTCGTCGTAGAGTTCGTGCTGTGCGGGTGCTTGGTGTTGGGGGTTCTTGCGCTAACCCAAGCCCAGTCCATGAATAGGGTGGGGAGGAGTTCATGGACGAAGAATTGGTTGCTCCAGCGTAACCAATTCTCTCACATGCCTTTGTTGCGGGAGATCGGTGAGAATAATTCTGATGATCTCAGGAATTATCTCCGGATGACGGACCCCGTTTTTCACCGTTTGTTGGCTTTGCATGTTGCCTTATATTAGCAGGCAGGACACCTGCGGCAAGCCATCACTCCCGAACACAGACTAGTCACCACGTTGCGGTACTTGGCGATGGGGAGACGTCTGCAGGAAATCAAATTCTCGACGGGCATCTCCCCCCAGGCTCTGGGGATCATTATTCCAGAGACCTGTTCTGCCATAATTTAGGTCCTGCAAAAGGACTATATTAAGGTAAGATTTCTCCTTTAACATCACATTATATGTATTTAATGTTTGCTAATGTATTGTATTTCTTTCATCATTCCCTAATTACCATGATTGTAATATGCTGTGAATGTCCCCTTTGTTCTCATGCATGCTGGAAGCTTTAAAACTTCCTTTTTTGTCCTTCATGCATATTTGCCTTCACTAACCTCCCCAGCATGCTATCCTGGGCCCATACACGCCTAGTCTAGTCACTTAACAATGTATTTTGTCAGCTCCATAGTAGTGCTTTACCCTAAACACCCCCTAAAATATGTACAAATGTTATTTGTGTCCTTAAATTTATGCAGAGTGCCGGAGGCTTTTTTTTGGGGTCCCAAAATCTTTTTGAACCCTCCCTCCCCCAACGTTAAGTCAATCGATACCAATCCTCTATCTGCTGACTTTTTTCAGGGCCTGCCTGAATACTTTCAAATGGTACTGGTTAAAGTTTTGTTCTCCTATTATCTTGTATGGTAATTACAGAATGTAAAAAAGTGCTTCAATTTGTACAGTGTGTATTTATATTTTTGTATTATGACACTTCTTACCTGTCCAGTGGGCCAGTGGCGTAGCGTGGGTTGTCAGCACCCGGGGCAAGGCAAGTAATTTGCGCCCCCTAACCTGCGGACTTTTAGCACTCCCCGAGTCCCTTCAAGTACAATAGTACTGACCTACCTGATTCCAATACTGACCACTACACTAACCTACTTGATTTCAACACTGACCAACCTGATTCCTTTACTGACCCTTTGCGCACTACACTGACCACTATACTATACTGTCCACTACGCTGACCACTATACTATACTGTCCACTACACTGACCACTATACTATACTGTCCACTACACTAACCACTATACTATACTGTCCACTACACTGACCACTATACTATGCTGAGAACTACACTGAGAACTACACTGACCTCTACACTGTCCACTACACTACACTGCCCACTACACTATACTGACCACTATACTATACTGAGAACTACACTGACCTCTACACTGTCCACTACACTACACTGTCCACTACACTACACTGTCCACTGCACTATACTGTCCACTACACTACACTGACCCCTACACTGACCTCTACACTGTTCACTACACTACACTGTCCACTACACTGTCCACTACACTACACTGACCACTATACTATACTGTCCACTACACTACACTAACCACTATACTACACTGACCCCTACACTGACCACTATACTGTCCACTACACTGAGAACTACACTGGCCACCATACTATACTGGCCACTACACTATACTGACCACTACACTGACCACCATACTACACTACACTGACCGCTATATTGTCCACTATACTACACTGTCCACTACACTGACCACCATACTACACTACACTGACCACTACACTATACTGTCCACTACACTGAGAACTACACTGACCACTATACTGTCCACTACACTGACCACCATACTATACTGACCACTATACTACACTGACCACTATACTATACTGACCCCTACACTGAGAACTACTGACCACTATACTGTCCACTACACTGACCACCATACTATACTGTCCACTACACTACACTGACCACTATACTATACTGTCCACTACACTGAGAACTACACTGACCACTATACTGTCCACTACACTGACCACCATACTAAACTGACCACTACACTGACCACCATACTACACTAACTGACCACCATACTACACTGACCACTATACTACACTAACTGACCACCATACTACACTAACTGACCACTATACTACACTAACTGATCACTATACTACACTAACTGACCACCACACTACACTAACTGACCACTATACTACACTAACTGACCACCACACTACATTAACTGACCACTATACTACACTAACTGACCACCACACTACATTAACTGACCACCATACTACACTAACTGACCACCATACTACACTAACTGACTTTCTCTCTCCCCCCGCTGGGGCCAGTAACACGACTGTCACGAGGGAGTCTCACTCACCTTCATGTCTGGCTGGCCTGCATCAGTCCGGGGGAGGAGAAGACAACAGCGGCTCACATTCCTTCTCTCCCCCGCGCTCTAGCTGCCATGTTCATTGTCCGGCGCAGCGCACTGTGATTGGGCGTATGCAGGTCATTCAGGAGTAATTGCGGACAGGCCAGCTCTACGCCTCACGTGACCCACATACGCCCAATCACAGGGCGCCGGACACTTAACATGGCGGCCGGAGCCCGGGGCACAGGCATTTAAAATTAGGAGGAGTCAGCCAGTGACACATACTGGCGCCCCCCTAAATGTCGCACCTGGGGCCACGGCACCCCCTGCACCCCCCATGCTACGCCACTGCAGTGAGCTGCCGATAGTGTAAGTAAGGAGGGGCTGGCCAAAGACACACACATTATGTATGCATTCAGCTCTTAATGAAGTGGAGAGGGTTACCTGTCCAAAACATCCCCCCCCCCCACTAAAATTTTTACAATGGGCCATCAGAGGGGGTGAGGAATCTGATAAGTGGACCTTCTCTTTTTGTCTTTACTCCTTCAAATAAATGTTAATACTGATTTTGGCCAAGAATGTTTGTGTCTAATCTGTGTGCAATGTTTATGTGCAAAATGACTCATTTTTTTCCTGTTTGACTCCACAGTTTCCGTCAACGCCACAGGAATGGCAGACTGTGGCATCCCAGTTTGCCCAGCGGTGGGACTTTCCCAACTGCGGAGGGGCAATAGATGGGAAGCACGTCCACTTCGTCCCACCCCCCAACTCAGGGTCATACTATTATAACTATAAGGGGTTTAATAGTATAGTGATGTTGGCAGTGGTGTCGGCGACATATGAGTTCCTGTATGTGGACGTGGGGAAGAATGGCCGGATGTCAGATGGTGGAGTCATCGCCCAGACCGATTTTTACAGACGGCTCCAGAATGGTGGCTTGGGATTGCCACCTGCTGAAGAGAACGTGGTAGGACTCCCGTTCGTCTTTGTCACTGATGAAGCATTTGGTCTGGCTGAACACCTGATGCGGCAGTTCCCGATGAGGACCCTCACCCCGGAGCAAAGGGTTTTTAACTACCGGCTGGTCAAAGCCAGAAGAGTGGTGGAAAATGCCTTTGAAATAATGGCCAGCTGGTTCCGCTTATTCATCACTGCATTAAACATGGCGGAATATAAAATCAATCATATCATTATGGCATGCTGCATATTGCATAACTTTTTAAGAAAAAATGCATCGAACTATGTGTCCTCAGTTGGGACTGAGGCCGGCTTCTTACCGGATACAACAACCCTGATGGCTCTTGAAGGTGGCCGTCCTGGCTTGTCCCCCCAAAGCACCCGTGAAGTTCGTGAAAAGTATTTAGAGTACTTTGCGGGTAGGGGGGGCATTGATATGCCACAAAATGTTTAACAAACATGTGAAAAATAAATTTTTTATTTAAGGTACAATTTTAACTTGGTGCATCAGTGGCCTATACTGCTTATAGATTGAGGTTTATATTGGGTCAAGATTAGAAGTTTGCCTGACATTAGGGTTTGTCTTGTGTTGCGTCTTGCAGAGAAAATGGATGGGTTCAAAGACCACAGTTTCCTCCCAATATTCATTGATAAATACAGGGAGCTGCCCTGTCTGTGGAAGGTGAAACACCCGCATTACAATAACAAAATAAAGAGGCAGGCGGCGCTGGAGAAACTGCTGGAGTTGGTGAAGCCGCAGGTTTCCACGGCAGACATCCCCTATTTAAAAAAAAAAATTGGTGGCCAGAGGAGCACATATAATCTTGGGAGTACTAAGGTCCAGAAATCCATTGGATCAGGAGCAGCAGCAGATGACATTTATGTACCCAGGCTGTGGTACTATGAGAGACTTCATTTTCTGGCAGACCAGACTGAAGTCAGGGAATCCCTCTCAACCCTACCTTCCACGCTTCCTTCCACCCCAGCTGAGGCTTTCCGACGTCCACCCTTGGCCTTCCAGCAACAAAGAAGTGGAGGAACCCAGCTTGAGCCAGGTATAGCAATGCTCAACATATTTCTTGTCGTAAAATAAATGATGTGAAATAGATGTTATTATTGATCACTAATTGCTGATTTAATAAAGTGTTTTATATATCAATAGACAGTAGTGGCCAAAAATGTTTGGAACAAGAATGAAAAATGCTGGGGTCAGAATGATAGTCTTTTCTATTTATTAACATTCAATTTGCAACAGTCATGAGCTGAAAATTGTGTGTGATTGATGAACAAAAAACTAAGTCCCTTTTTCATACACAGGAAAGCCTCAGCCAGGAGGAGGCTGTGGAATGTGGCAGCCAGGAGGCGGGGGTAAGCGGGGGTAAGTGGCAGCCAGGAGGTGGCCGGGCCCAATAGGAGCCTCACAGAATCACAGGCCCCTTCCCTCCACCTTCCAACCAAAAGGGCCAGGAAGGTGAGTAACGTGGAGGAGGCATCGCTCAGGCTGATTAGGGAGGCTAATGAGGCCCTCAAAGCCAACCCCACTCTCCAAGAGGCCTTTGCATGCATGACTGCATACAAAATGCAGCAAATGGAGGAGGGCCAATGCCTCTTGTGTAAGGAACTTATGGTGATCACCCAAAATAAGGGGTTGAGGGGCCAACTCACAACTAAAACACACCTGTGTGAGTTGGACCATCCTCCTCCTCCAACTCCTGCCACACCTCCAACACCACAGCCACAGCCTGGAAGGAAGCATGTAAGGAAGACAAAAAAGTGATGGCCTGGGTTCAGTCTGGTCTGGCAAAAGATGCAGGCTGTGGTATGACCACAGCCTGGGGAAATAGATGTCATCTGCTGCTGTTCCTGATCTCTTGGAGTCCTGGACTGGATTGTGCTCACTATTATATGGACTTCTCAGGCCACCAATTTTGGCTGGCAAATAGTTGATGGGGTACAAAGGCTTCGCCAATTTCAGCAGTTTCTCCAGCGTTGCCTGCCTCTTTATTTTGTTATGACCCAGAATAAATGGCTATTTTTTTTCAGAAATACTTGCCTATGTGTTTTACTTCAAAAAGGACAATTTGTTTGTGAGTAGGCAGGTACATTTCCAAAATACAATGTCAAATTAACAAGAGACACCAACACCAACCTCCTTGAGATTAAAAAATACAAGATCATAATGGTGTTGTGGTAACTTGACACACAAAACGAGAAAAAATATTATGGAGATCACTATAAAAAAACAAAAAAATAGGAGATCTTGATAAAAAAAATAAAAAAATAAAAAAATATATATAAACAAAAATTAGAAACATTATTATGGAGATCTGACGAAAAAAATAAATGTGATTCAGGAGATCACAAGAAATAATAAAGAAATCAGTTTGTCAGAACTCTGTGTGAATATGAGCAGCAAAACAACTTCATTATTCTAGCATTCTAAAGAAAAAGAGAATGCGCTGCATTAAAATAATTTAAAAATTGCAGCGTGACGAATGTGCTATCTCCATTACGAACGATAGTTTTACCAGACCGAGTGCTTCCGTCTCGTAATTTATTCTAAAGCATGCGTGGCACTTTGTGTGTCGGAATTGTCTACACACGATCGGAATTTACGAGAACGGATTTTGTTGTCGGAAAATTTGAGATCCAGATCTCAAATTTTGTGTGTCGGAAATTCCGATGGAAAAAGTCTGAGCCTACACACGGTCGGAATTTTTCACAACAAGCTCGGATCGCACATTTGCCGTCGGAAAATCCTATCGTGTGTACGGGGCATAAGTATGTATGCGTATTTTTTTGAGGGGGGGGGTGAGGACTGTATGTATGCATATTGTATGGGGGGGGTGAGGACTATATGTATGCATATTGTATGTGGGGGGGGGGGACTGTATGTATGCATATTGTATGGGGGTGTGAGGACTGTATGGATGTTGTACGGAGGTGAGGACTGTATGAATAGATGGTGTATGAGAGAGGGGTGAGAACCCTTTATTGAATTCCTGACATACACAATACCCCAAAAACTTACTGTACAAGTCTCCAGCGTGATCTCTGCATAAATGATAACAAGCAATAAACTGGCAGGTGCATGTTCCATGTGCTGCTGTGAATTGGCTCTGAGTGGAATTACAATCACAGGAACAGGAATAACAAGGGAATTTGCAGCAGGCTTTTATAGGTAACATTTAGATAATATTAAAGTGAATATATCACAACAATCAGCTGGTCATATGGCAGTATTATCAGAATTCTTTGTTAAAAAGTGCATCTTTCTTGCTGAATAAAAATGTTCATTTGTCCCAGGGCATAGTTGCCAATAGTCCCGAATTTCACGGGACATTCACGAATTTTGGAGCCTCGTCCCGATCCTATTGTTTCCCGCGATTTGTCCCGAATTTTTGCGCTTGTCCCGAGGATCGTAAATTTTTGGGCAATAAAGCTTTAATTTTATTATATCGCCGCAGCCTCGTATCCTCCCCCCTTGCCTCATTTTGTCCTCCTTGTCTTCTTTCGGACAAGGAGGACACATGCTCTTTCTGCTTGCCTTGATTTGCCAAGTATGGCAAGCGGGGGCGTGGCTACTTAAGTTACCACGCCAGCCCGCCCAGACCCACGCAGTCGGAGCACATGGATGGATGGGGGAGGAGGTGCGCCGCTGTGTCACGCTGACTGCTGCTGCTGCTGCGGCTGCTGTGTCAGTGCCAGGAGAGGACACCAGGACTCGGAGGAGGTTCGCCTCCTCCTGTTTACACTGCTGCCTCAGGCTCAGCCTGGGAGGGACCCCGCCAAGGAGGAGAACTTGAAAGGTCCGGGGGAGCCCGAGGCCGGGACCAGGGAACAGTCGGCGCCACGGTGGGGGGGAGCGAGCGAGTCACTTTACACAGACACGGTAAGTCAAAGTGCTCCCAGGGGGAAATAGGAAGTGGCAATGGGTGAACCCCATATGGTGACAAATAGCAGATGTTGGCCCAGTTAGATTTATGTGTATTTAAAAAATAACAGGGTCACCCACCGCCACTTCCCATCTACCCCCCCCCCATCAACGCCATGCTCACTGTCGCTTAATACCACACCCCCCTCAAAATGGAAAAAGAAAAGGAGGGGGTCCACCTTCAGCCATCCAACCCCATAAAGGCCACCCACTGCCGCTTCCTTTTACTGCCCCCCCCTATTTTTTATTTTATTTTTTTAAATACACAACAATCTAGGGGGTGGGGGGGGCGGTAATAGGAAGCGGCAGTGGGCGGCCTTTATGGGGTTGGATGGCTGAAGGTGGACCCCCCTCTTTTTTTAACATTTTGGTGGGGGTCTGATAGGAAGCGACAGGGAGCACGGCCTTGATGGGGGTTTTTTTTGGGGGGGGATAGGAAGTGGCAGTGGGTGACCCCCTTATGGGGACAAATAGCTGATGGTGACCCGGTTAGATTTTTGTGTATTTAAAAAAATAACAGGTTCAACCAAAAAAAAACAAAACATCAAGGCCGTGCTCACTGTCACTTCCTATCACACCCACCCAAAATGTGAAAAAATGAAAAAAAGAAAAAGGAGGGGGTCCACCTTCAGCCATCCATCCCCATAAAGGCCACCCACTGCCGCTTCCTATTACCGCCCCCCACCCCCTAACTTTTATTATTTTTTTAAATTTTCTCAGCTGGCCCACTGCTTTAAAAAATAAAAAGTTAACAGGGTCACCCATCGCCACTTCCCATCTACACCCCCCCCCCACATCAAGGCTCACTGTCGCTTCTTATCACACCCACCCCCCCCCCCCAAAAATGTGAAAAAAAGAAAAAGGAGGGGGTTCACCTTCAGACACACACAAAAAAAAAAAACCCCATAAAGGCTACCCACTGCCGCTTCCTATTATACACAAAAAATCTAGGGGGTGGGGGGTGGTAATAGGAAGCGGCAGTGGGTCGCCTTTATAGGGTTGGATGGCTGAAGATGGACCCCCTTCTTTTTCTTCTTTTTTTCACATTTTGGGTGGGTGTGATAGGAAGCGACAGTAAGCACGGCCTTGATGGGGTTTTTTTTTTGGGGGGGGGGGGAGATAGGAAATGGCAGTGGGTGACCCCCTTATGAGGACAAATAGCTGATGGTGGCCCGGTTAGATTTTTGTGTATTTAAAAAATTAACAGGGTCATCCACCGGCACTTCCCATCTACCCCCCCCCCCCATCAAGGCCGTGCTCACTGTCGCTTCCTATCACACCCCCCCAAAATGTGAAAAAATAGAAAAGAGAGGAGGGGGTCCACCTTCAGCCATCCAACCCCATAATTCCACCCACTGCCGCTTACTATTACCGCCCCCACCCCCTAGATTGTTGTGTATTTAAAAAAAGAAAAGAAAGATTAGGGGGTGGGGGGCGGTATTAGGAAGTGGCAGTGGGTGGCCTTCGCTCCATCGATCCCCACTGAGCAGGCAGATGACAGGTCCGTCGCTGCACCTGTCAGGGTGCCGCTCTCCCCTATGGGATTGTTGTGTATTTAAAAAAAGAAAAGAAAAATTAGGGGGTGGGGGGCGGTAATAGGAAGTGGCAGTGGGTGGAATTATGGGGTTGGATGGCTGAAGGTGGACCCCCTCCTCTCTTTTCTATTTTTTCACATTTTGGGGGGGTGTGATAGGAAGCGACAGTGAGCACGGCCTTGATGGGGGGTGGGGGTGGCTCTGGGGAAAAAAAAAAAAAATTGGGACTGTAGGCAAGTGTGCAGTCATCCTGACACCATACCAACCAAAGTGCCGTGATAACTGAAGTGCATTATTTCTATTACATTACAAAGAAAAGAGCAGGAAGATGACAGGTCAGTCGCAGCACCTGTCAGAGTGCCGCTCTCCCCTATGGGGGATCAGATGACAATGGACCGCAGAGTCAGTCGTCACCCGATCCGATCGGCAGACGGATGGAAAAGTAGGTTTTTCCTCCGTCACACTTTTTCGGATCGGAGCGGGTCGGATGTCAGCGGACATGTCACCGCTGACATCCGACGCTCCATAGACCTCCATGGAGTGTCCGTCCTAAAAAACTGACAGTCGGACCTGAACGGATCGGCCGTGTGAAAGAGGCCTTTCTTTCTTTCTTCTTTCTTTCTGTCCTCTTCCTTTCTTTCTGTCCTTCTTTCTTTCTGTCCTCCTTCTTCCTTCTTTTCTTTCTTTTTGTTTTCTTTCTGTCCTCCCTCTCTTTCCTTTCTTTTCTTTCTGTACTCCCTTTGTCTTTCCTCCCCTTTTTCTTTCTTTTTGTCCTCCATCTTCTTTTCCTTCTTCTTCCTTCTTTCTTTCTCTGTCCTTTCTTTCTTTCTCTGTCCTTTCTTTCTTTCTTTCTCTATCCTTTATTTCTTATTTTCGTCCTTTATTTCTGTCCTTTCTTTCTTTCTGTCCTCTTTCTTTCTTTCTTTCTTTCTTTCTTTCTTTCTTTCTTTCTTTCTTTCTTTCTTTCTTTCTTTCTTTCTTTCTCTGTCCTCCCTCTTTCTTCTTTTCTTCCTTTCTTTCTCTGTCCTCCCTCTTTTTTCTCTTTCTTTCTTTCTTTCTTTCTTTCTTTCTTTCTTTCTTTCTTTCTTTCTTTCTTTCTTTCTTCTTTCTTTCTCTTCTGTACTTCTTTCTTTCTTTCTGTCCTTCTTTCTTTCTCTCTGTCCTTCTTTCTTTCTCACTGTCCTTTCTTTCTTTCTCACTGTCCTTTCTTTCTCTCTGTCCTTTCTATATTTCTTTCTGTCCTTTCTCTTTCTTTCTTTCTTTCTTTCTTTCTTTCTTTCTTTCTTTCTTTCTTTCTTTCTTTCTTTCTTTCTTTCTTTCTTTCTTTCTTTCTTTCTTTCTTTCTTTTTCTTCCTTTCTTTCTTTCTTTCTTTCTTTCTTTCTTTCTTTCTTTCTTTCTTTCTTTCTTTCTTTCTCTCTGTCCTCATTCTTTCTCTTTCTTTATTTTTCTTTCTTTCTTTTCTTTCTTTCTTTCTTTCTTTCTTTCTTTCTTTCTTTCTTTCTTTCTTTCTTTCTTTCTTTCTTTCTTTCTTTCTTTCTTCTCTTTTTCTCTGTCCTTTATCTCTTTCTCTCTTTCTCTTTCTCTCTGTCCTTTATCTCTTTCTCTTTCTCTCTGTCCTTTATCTCTTTCTTTCTTTCTTTCTTTCTTTCTTTCTTTCTTTCTTTCTTTCTTTCTTTCTCTTTCTTTCTTTCTTTCCTCCTCCTTCTTTTTCCTTCTTTCTCTCTTTCTTTCTTTTTCTTTTCTTTCTGTCCTCCCTCTCTTTCCTTCCCTTTCTCTTTCTTTTTCTTTTCTTTCTGTCCTTCCTCTCTTTCCTTCCCTTTCTCTCTTTCTTACTTTCTTTTTCTTTTCTTTGTAATGTAATAGAAATAATGCACTTCAGTTATCACGGCACTTTGGTTGGTATGGTGTCAGGATGACTGCATACTTGCCAACAGTCCCAATTTTTTTTTTTTCTTCCCCAGAGCTCATCCCGATTAATTTCCCAGGATTTTGCCTTTGTCCCGGGAAAATCGGGATTGTTTTAGGAAAAAACATTCCCCTTGTGTTCAGTGGGGAGGGGCAGCCAATCGGCTGCTTCCCTCTCCACTGAACACACAAGAAAGCCGAGAACTGTAGCTGTCGCACTGCTGGGGGACACAGATCGCTCTGTAAGGAGGGCTCAGCTGCTGCTGCCAGGAACACTGAAGTAAGGTGGGCTCTGTTGCTTGGGGGCACAGATCGCTCTAAAGAGGGCTGCCAGCTGCTGGTGACACTGAAGTAAGGAGGGCATTATTGCTGGGGGACACAGATCTGTAAGGAGGGCTCCGCTGCTGGTGACACCAGATGTAAGGAGGGGCTCTGCTGCCAGGGACACAGATCTGTAAGGAGGGCCTCTGCTTCTAGGGGTACCTGATGGAAAGACGGACTCTGCTGGGGGCACCTAATGTAAGGACAGACTCTGCTGGGGGCACCTGATGCAAGGACGGACTCTGCTGGGGGCACCTGGTGGCAGGCGACGTGGCAGGTGACACAGTCAGGGGTCCCACAGATTCTGCATTATGGTGAGTTGAATGATTTCATTCTATATTACAATGTAATAGAAATAACGCGCTTCAATCATCCTGACACCATAGCAACCATGATCCCGGGATGATTGAAGCGCTAACACCAGGTGTTTGGGGTATCTTTAGCTGCTGATTGTTAAACTCTGGAATACACATTTCTATTGTGGTGTAGGATCTGGGGCTGCTGTCCCTCCATCCCTCTCCCCCCCCATCCCTCTCCATCCCCCCTTCCCGCTCCATCCTTCATTCATCTCACTCTAACCACACCCCCTTTGAGCCACGCCATTTAAGCCACGCCCACTGTTCGCGTAAACCACGCCCATTTTTCTGCACAGCTCGCGTCTTTGCTTTCCTATGCCACACCTACTAACGCATGCCCCGCCCCCTGATTATAATGTGACTCCGCCCACAGCCAAAAAAGTGTCCCTAAAAATTTTTTTACAATGTTGGCAACTATGCCAGGGCCAAGGCAAAGATTACTAGGTCCAGGCATTGTCGGTGTTACTCACTGTCAGGAGCACTGAGGATGTTCCTGGTAATTGGAGACTCTATCTGGCAGACTAAAGCTGATCATACACTGCACAAATTTCAGTCAGTTCATAATAAACTGGCCACAATTTACTCTGAGGGTGGCCCTAGGGTTGCCACCTTTTTTTCGAGCCAAACCTGAACACTTCAGCGGGGCTTGGCATTTTTTGTAGCATACACTGTGAGATTGTAAAATACCTGGCACACCTCTCTGTGCCCTAGGGGAGTAGTAATGTGGCACGTGCAGCTGTGAACAGTGGGTGTAGCCAATTGCATATAGTGCAGATGTGTGTAATGTGCAATATTATGTGCCATATTGGGGGGGCGGAGTGAGGACTGTATGTATGCATATTGTATGGGGGGGAGTGAGGACTGTATGTCTGCTTATTGAATGGGGGGAGGTGAGGACTGTATGTATGCATATTGTATGGGGGGGTAAGGACTGTATGTATGCATATTGTATAGGGGGAGTGAGGACTGTATGTATGCATATTTTATGGGGGAAGTGAGTACTGTATGTATGCATATTGTATGGGGGAGGAGTGAAGACTGTATATATGCATATTGTATGGGGGGAGTGAGGACTGTATGTATGCATATTGCATGGGGGGGGGGGGCGGAGTGAGGACTGTATGTATGCATATTGTATTGGGGGGGGTGAGGACTGTATGAATAGATGGTGTATGACGGAGGGGTGAGAACCCTTTGTTGAATTCCTGACATACACAATACCCCAAAATCTTACTGTACAAGTCTCCAGCATGATCTCTGCACAGTTCTCAAGAGAGCAGCAGTTAACATGGAGGCTCCGCCTGCAACCCCACCTCCGTGTTCCGTCTGAACTTAGCACACTGAGCAGATGGAGGCACTGAGTACAGGGGGTAAATGGGGATGGAGAAACATTGGCATGGCAGGAGCAGAAATCACTGCAGACATTGCGACACAGTCACAGTGAGCCGCGGGTCGGGTTAAGTGAGGTATTGTCTGGGTTACAGGTGGGCAGAGACCCAGACACATGTCTCAAAAACCGGTGGCAACCCTAACTCAGATACATAAATATTTTTAGTTAATCACATACACACACACACATACATTCAAATGCATACAGATACTAAGATACAGTAGGTGACCGCGATATTGTGTCAATCTCGCCGCACTTCTCGGCGAGATTTGACACCTACGAGCCCCGTCGCAGGAGCCAGCGCCGAGATGGCTCGCTCATCGGGAAAGGAAAACTTTGTCTTCCTTCCGCGATGAGTGACAGGCAGCGCTGACAGCTGTCTGGTATGAATCCTGAGGCGGGAACACCGCGCCAAATTTTCAATGAAAAAACCGGCGTGGGTTCCCCCCTCGGAGGCATACCAGGCCCTTGGGTCTGGCATGGATTGTAAGGGGAACCCCCTATGCCGAAAAATCGGCGTGGGGGTCCCCCCCAAATCCACACCAGACCCTTATCCGAGCACGCAGCCCGGCCGGCCAGGAAAGGGGGTGGGGACGAGCGAGCGCCCCCCCCCCCTCCTGAGCCGTACCAGGCCGCATGCCCTCAACATGGGGGGGTGGGTGCCTTGGGGGAAGGGGGCGCCCTGCGGCCCCCCCACCCCAAAGCACCTTGTCCCCATGTTGATGAGGACAAGGGCCTCTTCCCGACAACCCTGGCCGTTGGTTGTCGGGGTCTGCGGGCGGGGGGCTTATCGGAATCCGGGAGCCCCCCTTAATAAGGGGGCCCCCAGATGCCGGCCCCCCACCCTGTGTGAATGAGTTTGGGGTACATGGTACCCCTACCCATTCACCTAGGGGAAAGTGTCAATAGAAAAAAAAACACACTACACAGGTTTTAAGAGTCATTTATTAGGCAGCTCCGGGGGTCTTCTTCCGACTTCGGGGGGTCTCCTTCCGACTTCTCCCGGTGTTCGGCCTCTTCTCCCGGGCCCCGCCGCTATCTTCTTCCAGCTCTATTGCCAGCGAGGGGCCCGGTCTGCTGCCGCTGTCTCGCCGCCGCTGTCCCGGTGTTCGGCCTCTTCTCCCGGTGTTCGGCCTCTTCTCCCGGGCCCCGTCGCTATCTTCTTCCAGCTCTATTGCTAGCGAGGAGCCCGGTCTGCTGCCGCCGTCTCTCCGCCGCTGTCTTGTCGCCGCTGTCTTGTCGCCGCTGTCTCGCCGCCGCTGTCTCTCCGCTTCTTCTCTTCTTTTCTTCTTCCCCGATGTTGACACGACGCTGTCTCCGGCTCGAATGCTGTGTGCGAGCTGCGGAGCCATTTATATAGGCGGTAACCCCACCCCCTTACGACGTCATGGTCCCAGCATGCGCAGGGACTCTGGGGCCACGCCCCCTTATGACGCCAGAGTCCCTGCGCATGCTGGGACCATGACGTCGTAAGGGGGTGGGGTTACCGCCTATATAAATGGCTCCGCAGCTCGCACACAGCATTCGAGCCGGAGACAGCGTCGTGTCAACATCGGGGAAGAAGAAAAGAAGAGAAGAAGCGGAGAGACAGCGGCGGCGAGACAGCGGCGACAAGACAGCGGCGACAAGACAGCGGCGGAGAGACGGCGGCAGCAGACCGGGCTCCTCGCTAGCAATAGAGCTGGAAGAAGATAGCGACGGGGCCCGGGAGAAGAGGCCGAACACCGGGAGAAGAGGCCGAACACCGGGACAGCGGCGGCGAGACAGCGGCAGCAGACCGGGCCCCTCGCTGGCAATAGAGCTGGAAGAAGATAGCGGCGGGGCCCGGGAGAAGAGGCCGAACACCGGGAGAAGTCGGAAGGAGACCCCCCGAAGTCGGAAGAAGACCCCCGGAGCTGCCTAATAAATGACTCTTAAAACCTGTGTAGTGTGTTTTTTTTTCTATTGACACTTTCCCCTAGGTGAATGGGTAGGGGTACCATGTACCCCAAACTCATTCACACAGGGTGGGGGGCCGGCATCTGGGGGCCCCCTTATTAAGGGGGGCTCCCGGATTCCGATAAGCCCCCCGCCCGCAGACCCCGACAACCAACGGCCAGGGTTGTCGGGAAGAGGCCCTTGTCCTCATCAACATGGGGACAAGGTGCTTTGGGGTGGGGGGGCCGCAGGGCGCCCCCCTCCCCCAAGGCACCCACCCCCCCATGTTGAGGGCATGCGGCCTGGTACGGCTCAGGAGGGGGGGGGGCCGCTCGCTCGTCCCCACCCCCTTTCCTGGCCGGCCGGGCTGCGTGCTCGGATAAGGGTCTGGTGTGGATTTGGGGGGGACCCCCACGCCGATTTTTCGGCATAGGGGGTTCCCCTTACAATCCATGCCAGACCCAAGGGCCTGGTATGCCTCCGAGGGGGGAACCCACGCCGGTTTTTTCATTGAAAATTTGGCGCGGTGTTCCCGCCTCAGGATTCATACCAGACAGCTGTCAGCGCTGCCTGTCACTCATCGCGGAAGGAAGACAAAGTTTTCCTTTCCCGATGAGCGAGCCAGCGCGACATTCACAGTACCCTGTCGCCGAGAACCAGCGCGACGCTATCGCGCTGGAAACACAATCTCGCGGTCAGGTACTGTATATACATATGCTCAATTACATACAGTACATTAGGGATGAGCCGAACACCCCCCGGTTCGGTTCGCACCAGAACCCGCGAACGGACCGAAAGTTCGCACGAACGTTAGAACCCCATTGACGTCTATGGGACTCGAACGTTCGAAATCAAAAGTGCTCATTTTAAAGGCTAATTTGCATGGTATTGTCCTAAAAAGGGTTTGGGGACCCGGGTCCTACCCCAGGGGACATGTATCAATGCAAAAAAAACTTTTAAAAACGGCCGTTTTTTCGGGAGCAGTGATTTTAATGATGCTTAAAGTAAAAAAAAAAAAGTGAAATATTCCTTTAAATATCGTACCTGGGGGGTGTCTATAGTATGCCTGTAAAGTGACGCGTGTTTCCCATGTTTAGAACAGTCCCTGCACCAAATGTCATTTTTAAAGGAAAAAATCTCATTTAAAACTGCTTGCGGGTTTAATGTCATGTCGGGTCATGGCAATATGGATGAAAATCAGTGAGACAAACGGCATGGGTACCCCCCAGTCCATTACCAGTCCCTTTGGGTCTTGTATGGATATTAAGGGGAACCCCGCACCCAAATTAAAATAAGGAAAGGTGTGGGGCCACCAGGCCCTATATACTCTGAACAGCAGTATACAGGCGGTGCAAACAAGACAGGGACTGTAGGTTTGTTGTTAAGTAGAATCTGTTTGTAATTTTGAACATTTTTAACGTGTTTAGCTCCAGCCAAAAAATCTTTTCTAAGCTTTTTGGAAAACATAGGGAAGGGTTATCACCCCTGTGACATTTGTTTTGCTGTCTTTCCTCCTCTTCAGAAGATTTCACCTCACTTTTTTGTCCCAATGAAAAATGTTTTTTGAAAATTTGGGTTTTTTTGTGGAACAAGGATTGGAAAGCATCAGTGGAAAGGAGAACTTGTTTTCCCATATTAACTCTTACAGGAGAGAATTTCCCTTCCTAGGGGTAGATTTCATCTCACTTCCTGTTGTCTCCTTCCGTTTGCAAGTAGGAGTCGTTTGTAAGTTAGATGTTTGAAAGTAGGGTCCTGCCCTATATACTCAGCAGAAATTTGGGCCTTAGGTGTTGCTGTGGCCACAACACTGTAAGCCCTCACAGGGCCCTGCTGTGAAATATTAGATCAAGAATTGTAATTACATGCCCCTGTTGAACAGCAGCTGAAAAATTAGGCCTTAGGCACTGGTGCTGGTGCCACAACACTGCAACCCCTCACAGACACTCTAGTTGGAACGCAGGAACGAGCCCTGCTGCAAATTATTGCTTCAAAAATTGTAATTACACGCCCCTGTTAGACAGGGGCAGAAAAATTGGGCCTTAGGCACTGGTGCTGGTGCCACAACACTGCAACCCCTCACAGACACTCTAGTTGGAACGCAGGAACGAGCCCTGCTGCAAATGATTGCTTCAAAAATTGTAATTACACGCCCCTGTTAGACAGGGGCAGAAAAATTGGGCCTTAGGCACTGGTGCTGGTGCCACAACACTGCAACCCCTCACAGACACTCTAGTTGGAACGCAGGAACGAGCCCTACTGCAAAGTATTGCATCAAAAATTGTAATTACACGCCCCTGTTAGACAGGGGCAGAAAAATTGGGCCTTAGGCACTGGTGCTGGTGCCACAACACTGCAACCCCTCACAGACACTCTAGTTGGAACGCAGGAACGAGCCCTGCTGCAAAGTATTGCATCAAAAATTGTAATTACACGCCCCTGTTAGACAGGGGCAGAAAAATTGGGCCCTAGGCACTGGTGCTGGTGCCACAACACTGCAACCCCTCACAGACACTCTAGTTGGAATGCAGGAACGAGCCCTGCTGCAAAGTATTACATCAAAAATTGTAATTACACGCCCCTGTTAAACAGGGGCTGAAAAATTGTGCCTTAGGCACTGGTGGTGGCGCCCAGAACCAAAAATGTTCTTACAAGCTATCAGCGTGATGATTGAGGAGGAAGAGGATAATTACTCAGGGATAGTCACTCAGCATCAGCATAGGCAGTCTTTGAAGGGATCTGAGATTTCAAAAAAAATTATTCGGTTACATCAGCATCAGGTGCTTGGTAGCTGGTGGTGATCCAAGACTCATTCATTTTTATGAAGGTCAGCCGATCGACCGAGTCGGTGGACAGACGCACCCTGTGATCGGTTACCACGCCTCCAGCAGCACTGAATGTGCGTTCCGAAAGAACGCTGGATGCAGGACAGGCCAGTAGCTCAATTGCATACTGTGCAAGCTCTGGCCAGTGATCCATCCTCAAGACCCAGTAACCCAGAGGATTTTCGGTGGGAAAGGTGTCCAAGTCTGATCTTGCCCCTAGGTATTCCTGCACCATGTAAAACAGACGCTGGCGATGGTTGCTGGAACCGATCATACCTTGGGGCTGCGGACCAAAAAATTGTCTGAACGCATCGGTCAGACGGCCACCTTCTCCACCGCTCCTTCTTTGACTGACCGAAGCCTCAGCAACACGTTGTCCAGAAACAGGAGTTTGTAACCTCCCAGTCTCTGGGAACGCGTTGCACAGACCTTTCTGCAAGGCCTCCCGAAGATGTTTCATCCTCTGCTCCCTCTGCGATGGCAAGATAAGGTCCGCAACCTTACCCTTGTAACGTGGATCAAGGAGGGTTGCCAGCCAGTATTGGTCCTTCTCCTTGATACCACGAATACGAGGATCCTTACGCAGGCTTTGCAGGATCAGGGAGGCCATGCAGCGTAGGTTTGCTGAGGCATTCGGTCCGGAGTCCTCTGGGTCACTAAGAACGACATGGTCCGCAGCCACCTCCTCCCAGCCACGTACAAGTCCATGTGTTTCTTGGGACTGATCCCTTAAAGACTGCTGCTGATGCTGAGTGCCAGGCTCCACCTCCATACTGACACAATCTTCCTCCTCCTCCTCTTCCTCCTCGTCCTCTTCCTGTGTGATCGGCGGGCACGCAGGAACACTGTCTGGATAAAGGGGGCCTTGAGAGCTAAGGAAGTCCTCCTCTTCCTGCCTCTGTTCTGCCTCAAGTGCCCTGTCCATTATTCCACGCAGCGTGTGCTCCAACAGGTGGACAAGGGGGACAGTGTCACTGATGCATGCACTGTCACTGCTCACCATCCTCGTGGCCTCCTCGAATGGTGACAGGACAGTGCATGCATCCCTGATCATGGCCCACTGGCGTGGGGAAAAAAAACCAAGCTCCCCTGACCCTGTCCTGGTGCCATAGTCGCACAGGTACTCATTGATGGCCCTCTGCTGCGTGTGCAGCCGCTGCAGCATGGCCAACGTTGAGTTCCACCTGGTGGGCATGTCACAGATTAGGCGGTTCTTGGGCAGGTTAAACTCCTTTTGGAGGTCCGTCAGCCGAGCACTGGCATTATATGACCGGCGGAAATGCACACAGACTTTCCTGGCCTGCCTCAGGACATCCTGTAAGCCCGGGTACCTGCCCAAGAACCGCTGCACCACCAAGTTAAGGACGTGAGCCAAACAGGGCACATGGGTCATTTGTCCCTGTCGGAGGGCAGAGAGGAGGTTGGTGCCATTGTCGCAAACCACCATTCCTGCCTTAAGTTGGCGTGGCGTCAACCACCTCTGAACCTGCCCCTGCAGAGCTGACAGAACCTCTGCCCCAGTGTGGCTCCTGTCCCCCAAGCACACCAGCTCAAGCACCGCATGGCATCTTTTGGCCTGCGTACTTGCGTAGCCCCTTGAACGCCTACGGAGCACCGCTGGTTCCGAGGAAGAGGCCATGGAGGAAGAAGAAGAGGAGGGGGTGGAGGAGAGAGGTGTGTCACAATCAGCATTTTGGAGGCGTGGTGGCGGAACAACCTCCAACACTACTGCACCTTGTCCTGCATCCTTCCCAGCTGCCAGCAGAGTCACCCAATGCGCCGTGAAACTTAGGTAACGTCCCTGTCCATGCCTGCTGGACCATGAGTCAGCGGTAATATGCACCTTACCGCTGACCGCCCTGTCCAGCGAGGCATGGACATTGCCTTCCACATGCCGGTAGAGAGCCGGAATCGCCTTCCGTGAGAAAAAGTGGCGTTTGGGTACCTGCCACTGAGGAACCGCACATTCCACAAACTCACGGAAGGGGGCAGAGTCTACCAACTGAAAAGGCAGCAGTTGAAGTGCTAGCAATTTTGCCAAGCTAGCATTCAACCGCTGGGCATGTGGATGGCTGGGAGCAAACTTCTTTCGGCGGTGCAGCAGCTGGGGCAGGGAAATTTGCCTGGTACAATCTGACGTCGGTGTACCAAAAGCAGATTGCCCACAAGTACTTGGCTGTGACACACCTAATTCTACACCTTCATTCCTCTCACTGTAGGTCTCAGAGAGGACTGAAGGTCTAGTGGGGTTGGAAATCTCAGCTGATGAGGAGCAAGGAGAGATCCTCTTTGTTCTTTGGTGTGGGTCTTTTAGATACGCTTGCCAACGAACTGCATGGCAGGTCAACATATGTCTGGTCAAGCATGTGGTACCCAAGCGGGAGATATTTTGGCCACGCGAGATACGCTTGAGACATATGTTGCAAATAGCAGCGGTGCGATCTGATGCACTCGTCTCAAAAAAGGCCCACACCAAAGAACTTTTTGAATAACGCGCAGAGACTGCAGCGCCCTGCACATGTGGAGCTTTGGGGTGTGATGCAGTCAATGTGCTGCCCTTAGGCTGGCCCCTGGAGGGCATCCTGCCTCGTTGGTGATGTGCTGCCGCCTCCTCCTCCTCCTCCTCCTCCTCCTCCTCCTCCTCTCTCCTATCAGGCACCCACGTTGAGTCAGTGACCTCATCATCCCCTCCCTCCTCATCACTGGAGCAAACCTGGCAGTATGCTGCAGCAGGGGGAGCATGACTGCCAGATTGCTGTCCTTCTTGGGCACCCCCTCTGTCCGCGCTCATGTTACTGCCTTCATCGAGCTCAGTATCGTCATCAGAGCCTTCCAAACGCTGGGCATCCTCCTGGAGCATGTACCCAACACTGTGGTCAAACAGTTCGAGGGAATCCTCATGAGGACATGGTGGAGCTAGGGAAGGAGTCACTGATGACATTGAGCTGAGGGAAGAGGCCGCTGCTTTGCCAGACAAAGCACCCTGGGCATGGGTGAGAGAGGATGAGGAGGATGAGGACGGCTTGGTCATCCACTCGACCAAGTCTTCCGCATGTTGCGGCTCAACATGGCCAGCTGCCGAAAAAAAGGCCAAGCGTGTCCCATGGCCACGTGCTGATGAGGATGCACCGTCTCCACGACCAGCACTAGACACAGAGCCTGCTTGCCCTCTCTTATTGGCTTGTGACTGTCTGCCTCTCCTTCTTGGCCTTCCAGACATACTAATGGCCTGTAGCTGCACTAAGCTGGGATAGAACACCTGTAATTTTCTTCAAGTAGCTTTATATACTGTAACCAGACAAGCCTGCCTGTCAGTAGGAAGATAACAGGAACGGATCTAGCTGAACACTGTGAGCAGGACGCACTGTACTAAATGTAAATAGTCTAGCTGCCTGACCGTGGTACTAATAGGATCAAATAGAACACCTGTAATTTTCTTCAGGTAGCTTTATATACTGTAACCAGACAAGCCTGCCTGTCAGTAGGAAGATAACAGGAACGGATCTAGCTGTACACTGTGAGCAGGACGCACTGTACTAAATGTAAATAGTCTAGCTGCCTGACCGTGGTACTAATAGGATCAAATAGAACACCTGTAATTTTCTTCAGGTAGCTTTATATACTGTAACCAGACAAGCCTGCCTGTCAGTAGGAAGATAACAGGAACGGATCTAGCTGTACACTGTGAGCAGGACGCACTGTACTAAATGTAAATAGTCTAGCTGCCTGACCGTGGTACTAATAGGATCAAATAGAACACCTGTAATTTTCTTCAGGTAGCTTTATATACTGTAACCAGACAAGCCTGCCTGTCAGTAGGAAGATAACAGGAACGGATCTAGCTGAACACTGTGAGCAGGACACACTGTACTAAATGTAAATAGTCTAGCTGCCTGACCGTGGTACTAATAGGATCAAATAGAACACCTGTAATTTTCTTCAGGTAGCTTTATATACTGTAACCAGACAAGCCTGCCTGTCAGTAGGAAGATAACAGGAACGGATCTAGCTGAACACTGTGAGCAGGACACACTGTACTAAATGTAAATAGTCTAGCTGCCTGACCGTGGTACTAATAGGATCAAATAGAACACCTGTAATTTTCTTCAGGTAGCTTTATATACTGTAACCAGACAAGCCTGCCGGTCAGTAGGAATTTAACAGGAACGGATCTAGCTGAACACTGTGAGCAGGACGCACTGCATTAAATGTAAATAGTCTAGATAGAAGATAACAGGAACGGATCTAGCTAAACTGAATACAGTGTATATATATATATGCAACACCTGGGATGCATATATATACACAATACACTGTAAGTGCAGCTAACTGACTGACTGTTCTGCCTAATCTATCTAACTCAAATCAAATGACACTGTCTCTCTCTCTCTCTATCTCTCAGCACACCGGAACACACACTACACAGGGCCGCCGTGCAGGCGGCCTTATATAGTGTGGGGTGTGTACTAAATGCCCTGAGCCGTAATTGGCCAAAGCCACCCTGGCTTTGGCCAATTACAGCTCTCTCTACTGACAGCGCTGTGATTGGCCAAGCATGCGGGTCATAGTGCATGCTTGGCCAATCATCAGCCAGCAATGCACTGCGATGCCGCAGTGAATTATGGGCCGTGACGCGCCACACGAATTTAGCGCGAACGGCCCATAACGTTCGCAATTCGGCGAACGATCGAACAGCCGATGTTCGAGTCGAACATGGGTTCGACTCGAACACGAAGCTCATCCCTACAGTACATGAGCACACACATATATACAGACTCAGATATATACAATCAGATACATGTATACACACTCAGATATACATAATCAGATACATGTATATACACACACACTCAAGATATACACAATCAGATACAAGTATACATACAGTGGGGACTGAAAGTATTCAGACCCCCTTAAATTTTTCACTCTTTGTTATATTGCAGCCATTATCTAAAATGATTTAAGTTAATTTTTTTTCCTCATTAATGTACACACAGCACCCCATATTGACAGAAAAACACAGAATTGTTGACATTTTTGCAGATTTATTAAAAAAGAAAAACTGAAATATCACATGGTCCTAAGTATTCAGATCCTTTGCTGTGACACTCATATATTTAACTCAGGTGCTGTCCATTTCTTCTGATCATCCTTGAGATGGCTCTACACCTTCATTTGAGTTCAGCTGTGTTTGATTATACTGATTGGACTTGATTAGGAAAGCCCCACACCTGTCTATATAAGACCTTACAGCTCACAGTGCATGTCAGAGCAAATGAGAATCATGAGGTCAAAGAAACTGCCTGAAGAGCTCAGAGACAGAATTTTAGCAAGGCACAGATCTGGCCAAGGTTACAAAAACATTTCTGCTGCACTCAAGGTTCCTAAGAGCACACTGACCTCCATAATCCTTAAATGGAAGATGTTTGGGATGACCAGAACCCTTCTTAGAGATGGCCGTCCGGCCAAACTGAGCTATCGGGGGAGAAGAGCCTTGGTGAGAGAGGTAAAGAAGAACCCAAAGATCACTGTGGCTGAGCTCCAGAGATGCAGTCCGGAGATGGGAGAAAGTTGAAGAAAGTCAACCATCACTGCAGCCCTCCACCAGTCGGGGCTTTATGGCAGAGTGGCCTGATGGAAGCCTCTCCTCAGTACAAGACACATGAAAGCCCGCATGGAGTTTGCTAAAAAACACCTAAAGGACTCCAAGATGGTGAGAAATAAGATTCTTTGGTCTGATGAGACCAAGATAGAACTTTTTGGCCTTAATTCTAAGCGGTATGTGTGGAGAAAACCAGGCACTGCTCATCACCTGTCCAATACAGTCCCAACAGTGAAGCATGGTGGCGGCAGCATCATGCTGTGGGGGAGTTTTTCAGCTGCAGGGACATGACGACTGGTTGCAATCGAGGGAAAGATGAATGCGGCCAAGTACAGGGATATTCTGGACGAAAGCCTTCTCCAGAGTGCTCAGGACCTCAGACTGAGCCAAAGGTTTACCTTCCAACAAGACAATGACCCTAAGCACACAGCTAAAATAACGAAGGAGTGGCTTCACAACAACTCTGTGACTGTTCTTGAATGGCCCAGCCAGAGCCCTGACTTAAACCCAATTGAGCATCTCTGCAGAGACCTAAAAATGTCTGTCCACCAACGTTTACCATCCAACCTGACAGAACTGGAGAGGATCTGCAAGGAGGAATGGCAGAGGATCCCCAAATCCAGATGTGAAAAACTTGTTGCATCTTTCCCAAAAAGACTCATGGCGGTATTATATCAAAAGGGTGCTTCTACTAAATACTGAGCAAAGGGTCTGAATACTTAGGACCATATGATATTTCAGTTTTTCTTTTTTTAATAAATCTGCAAAAATGTCAACAATTCTGTGTTTTTCTGTCAATATGGGGTGCTGTGTGTACATTAATGAGGAAAAAAAATGAACTTAAATGATTTTAGCAAATGGCTGCAATATAACAAACAGTGAAAAATTTAAGGGGGTCTGAATACTTTCCGTCCCCACTGTACATATATATATATATATATATATATATATATATATATATATATATATATATACACACTCAGATATATACAATCAGATATATGTATACACACATATATACACACACTCAGATATACACAATCAGATACATGTATACAAACACATATATACACACTCGGATATATACAATTAGATACATATATACACACACATATACACACACACATGTATACACACTTGGATATATACAATCAGATAAATGTATACACACACACACACACACATATATATATATATATATATATATATATATATATATATATATATATACACACACACACTCAATCAGATACATCTATACACACTGTAAAGTTCGGGGAACCAGTTAGATTGCAGGACACAGGCTTTTCAGTCAAAAGGAGGTTTATTAAACTTAAATAGCTTCACAGCAGCAAACCAAAAGAAAGAGATTTCAGTCTCACCGACTTGCAGAGTCCAGAACTGCTATCGCAATTTAAACAGTCCTTGGGTTTTGTTGCAGGTAACTTCCCCTGCCAGGAGGCTTCCAGGCAGGACACTGCCGTTCACTTTTGTCGCTGCACACAAAACCACCATCCACAGTCTCCTCTACACTCACCTACAACTTCCTGTCTTGTTTTAAACCCACTTCCTCTGACAGATGAGTTAACCCTTTTTGTTCCCTTAAAGGGACCACAGTCCAAACAGAGGGGAAATGTAGCATCCTTCCAGGACCCAGCCGCGGCGTCCTGTACATATCCCCCCCCCGCCCCAACGCCAAGGAGGTGGAGGCAACAGTGGAGCTAAAACAATGGACTCGGGAGAGGGCATCTGCATTTTAATGCTGTCTCCTGGGCCTATGCTCCACTACAAATTTAAATTCCTGGTGTGCCAGGAACCACCGAGTAATCCTGGCATTAGTCCCTTTACCTTGTCTCAACCATGTTAAAGGGGCATGGTCAGAAATCAGCCTAAACTTCCTCCCCAAGAGGTAATATCTGAGGGATTCCAGAGCCCACTTAATGGCCAGACACTCTCGTTCAATTATAGCATAATTTTTCTCCGCTGGTGTCAACTTCCTACTGAGTAAAACTACCGGGTGCTCCTCACCATGAACAACTTGTGACAACACCGCTCCCAATCCTACATCGGAAGCATCAGTCTGGACAACAAACTTTTTTGAAAAATTGGGTGCTACCAGGACAGGGAAATTTGCACTGTGCCGACTTGAGCTCCAAAAAAGCCTTCTCAGCATCTGCATTCCACTCCACCATGACCGATTTTCGACCCTTAGTCAGATCGGTCAATGCAGCCTCCAACGTGGCAAAGTTGGGCACAAACCTCTTGTAGTATCCCACCATGCCCAGGAATGCACGTACCTGCTTTTTTGTGAAGGGACGGGGCCAATTCTGTATAGCCTCTACCTTGCTGACCTGAGGTTTCACCATCCCTCTACCCACGATATAGCCCAGGTATTTCACCTCCTTCATTCCCAAAGCACACTTTTCACGGTTTATTGTAAACCCCTCCTTCCAAAGAGAGTCCAGCACTGCCTGGGCTTTGGGCAAGTGTGATTCCCAGTCTCTGCTAAAAATGACTATGTCGTCCAAGTACACTGAGTCATACTCCTGGTGAGGTCGTAACATCCTATCCATTGCTTGCTGGAATGTGGCTGAGGCAGTTTGCAATCCAAAAGGCATTCTTTTGTACTGAAAACTCCCATCTGGGGTAGAAAAAGCAGTTTTCTCTCTAGCAGCCTTAGTCAACAAGATTTGCCAATACCCCTTGGTAAGGTCTAATGTAGTGATATACCTGGCTGTACCTAGTCTCTCAATAAGCTCATCTACCCAGGGCATGGGGTAGGCATCAAACCGTGAAACTTAATTAAGTTTCCGGAAATCATTGCAGAATCGCAGAGTCCCGTTGGGCTTCGGTACCAACACAATCAGGCTCGACCACTCACTCTGTGATTCTTCAATAATCTCCAGGTCTAACATCTTCTTCACTTCCTCTGAAACAGCCTTCCTTTGAGCCTCTGGGATGCGGTAGGGCCGGACAAAAACTTTGACTCCTGGTTCCGTGATAATGCCATGCTCTATGACACTAGTGAACCCTGGCAAGTCTGAAAATTTCTCTTTATTTATCTGCTTCTCTCCTTTGCCTGCTGACTTTGGATTTTAGACAGGGTATTTGCTACTTGGACACTCTTCACCACAACCCGAGGCTCAAGTCTTGCACTACCCAGGGAGGTCACCGGTTCCCTGTCAATCCAGGGCTTTAACAAGTTTACATGATATATCTGATATGGTTTCCTCTTGCCTGGCTGGTGGGCTCTATAATTTACCTCTCCCACTTTTTCTACAACTTCAAAGGGGCCTTGCCATCTGGCCAAGAATTTACTTTCCACAGTGGGAATCAACACCGCTACTCAATCCCCCACTTGGAAGTGCCTTATTTTAGCAGCCCTATTATAGACCCGTTGTTGAGTCTCCTGGGCTTTTTGCAAATGTTCCTGGACCAGTGGCATCACAGTTCAGATCCTCTCCTGCATTTTGGAGACATATTCAAGAACACTCTTATGCTGAGTAGGTTCACTTTCCCATTCCTCTTTAACAAAGTGCAGTAGTCCGCGAGGACTGGGTTTCTGCCCATATACCAACTCAAAGGGCGAAAACCCAGTGGAGGCCTGGGGCATTTCCCGGATAGCAAACAGGAGAGCTGGTAACAGGCAGTCCCAGTCTTTCCCATCCCTTTGTACCACTCTCTTGAGCATAGACTTAAGGGTCTTATTAAAACGTTCTACCAACCCATCTGTTTGGGGATGGTAGACCAAGGTGCGCAGCTGTTTAATCCGGAACAGCTTGCATACATCAGCCATAACCCTTGACATAAATGGGGTGCCCTGGTCTGTGGGTATTTCCTTGGGAAAACCAGTCCGTGTAAACAACTGGAATAATTCCCGAGCAATAGCCTTAGAGGAGGTATTCCGCAGGGTTAGCGCCTCAGGATAACGGGTGGCATAGTCGAGGATCACTAGTATGTAGGAGTGACCTTGAGCCGACTTTACCAAGGGACCCACTATATCCATGGCTATCCTCTCGAATGGGACCTCCGGAAGTGGGTCACCGGAGCGGTCAACTGACAGGTGGGACAAGAGTTACAGTATCTCCTTACCTCTGCTTTCAGACCTGGCCAGTAAAACCGGTTGGTGATCCGTGCCTCCGTCTTTTCAACTCCAAGGTGTCCCCCTAAAACACTGTCATGGGCCAGGTCCAGGACCTTGCGTCTATACCGTTAGGGTACCAATAATTGTTCTACCACATTTTCTCTCACTTTGGTAACCCGATAAAGCAATTCATTACATATTGTGAAGTATGGCCCCCGCTTATTTACACCTGGCTCTTGGGGAACCCCATTTACTACTACAACCTGTTCCCGTGCATGGGCCAAAGTGGGGTCCTGCATCTGGGCAGTACCAAATGCCCCCTGGGGAACACCTAAATCCGGCAGGGCAGGGGTAGAATGCCACTTCCTCATCCTCTTCCCCCAGCATTACCTGAAGTGGGAAGGTTCCCTCCCCCTCAGTGTTCAGGTAGGTCTGTGAACCACGCATCTTGACATCCTTAACAGTATCAGCACTACTTTCATTAGCATTGTCATCCTCTGGATCCACATTAAGAACCTTTGGCATTTCAGGGTTATTCCCCTCAACAGCAGGAACAGAGGGGCTAGTTCCTCCCCAGTCTCTGGACCGCTCAGGTAGTTCTTGCAAATAATGGACAGTAAGAAACAGGAACAGATTCTGGACAGCCACACTCTTGAAAAAATAGCCTTGTTTATTTGGAAAAATTCACATCAAAACAAAGATAACAGCAGACAAAAGAGAGCTGATGTTTCACACTAACATTAGTGCTTAATTCTACTTTTCATCTGTCAAATACTCCTGGAGCGGTGATATCTCTCCCTAAATAATGGACAGTCTCGTTCTATGATAACATCATGTACCAAGTTCTTTACCACCCCCACCTCTTGAATACCAGTGCCACATGCTGTGTAGATGGACACCGAGATGAGAGGGTACTCTCTAGTGTCCCCGTGAATGCACACAACCCGTAAAGTTTTGCTTACTGGACCGATCTTCCCAATTACTCTAGGATGAACGAGGGATACCATGCTTCCAGAGTCCAGCAAAGCCTGGGCAGGGAGGTGGTCCACTTGGACTTCACACTCAAATTTCCCTTCTCCAAGGTCAAGATGTGTTGTACATGCTTTATGGGCATAAAAAGACCCCCACCAAAGAACCCCGCATTCCATGGGCTCCTCTTGCAGTGGGCAGTGGGCCCGGGTATAGCCCCAGGAATGACATCGCCAACATTGTACATCCCCTCCTCTCCGAACAGGAACAGATCGCTGAGGAGGTCCCGGGAGTGACTCTTGACCTTCCGGGGTGTTGGTTCCAGGGCTCCGGGGGATGTCCTTTCGAAGGGTGGCAGTCGATCGAATAGGCCATGGCAGACTGGGCCCTTGGTGCTTGGCAGTGCCAAGCAGATCCTCCACCACTGTATATCGTTCCACCGTCTCAACAAGGAGGTTCACTGTTTTGGGGTCTCCATGGCTGACCCACCGTCAAAGATGGTCTGGCAGTGACCTTAGGTATCGGTCCAGCAGGACCCGCTCCACGATTTGGGGGCCGGACAACACTTCGGGCTGCAGCCATTTTTTTACCAGTTGCACCAGCTCATGCTTTTGAGACCGGGGTGGCCGATCTGGTCAATACTTCCATTGGTGCACTTGTTGGGCCCGAACGGCCGTAGCCACCCCCAAACGAGCCAGTATTTTTGCCTTTGGTTTTTGATAATCTTTAGCGTCATCCAGTGGTAGGTCGAAGTAGGCTTTTTGAGGATCTCCGGTGAGAAAAGGTGCAATTAGGCCGGCCCACTGGTCCTGGGGCGAAAAAAACAAAAGAAAGCGCCTCTGAGTGGAGGTATTTATTTGTAGCAATAAACAAGTAATCCACATTTACAGAGAGGTAAGAAACAGGCAGCTGGGCTGGATGGACGTTCCGTAGTCCGACAAGGCGTCCGTGGGCGTGTGACGTCACCGTAGTAGAAAGAACCACAACGCGTTTCAGAGCATGCACGAAGCTCCCACTGGGCATGCGTGCTCCTTTTTCAAGTGTCACACCTTCCCCGTCCCCCTTCGGAGCTGTACTTCCCTTACCTCTCTGTAAGTGTGGATTACTTGTTTATTGCTACAAATAAATACCTGCACTCAGAGGCGCTTTCTTTTGTTTTCTTCTCATGTTTACCTAGAGAGCTGACTTCGCTCACCCGGAAAGCCTGCCCTCAGCGCTGGTTCTCACATAAAGACATTTTGTTTTTCTACCACAGCTTTTAACCACAGTGGCTAATTGTTATGGACATTTTCTAACTCCCAGCAATTATAGTCTTATTTGTTATTTTATCCGTAGCCTACTGTATAATTTATTGTATTTTACATTGCATTATCATTGGTCCTGTGCGCTGGCTTATATGTGTATATACACTGGTCCTGGGACCACCCTTCTCTCTCTGCCGTCCTCTCAAATGTAGCAAGAAATGCCTCTACAGCATCACTCAGGGACATCTTCTGCAGAAAATGGCTTGCCCTCATGGTCACCTGGTTGCCAGGGGCAACAGCCACTTGTTCACGACCCTAATAAAGCTGCTGCACTGCTTCTTTTAAGGCTTGCTGGGCTGCCAACTGGGCCACCAACAGGCGAGTATTTTCTTGCTGCAGAGCCAGCGCCTCTTTGTGGTGCGTTTGTTGTACCTCCAGCTGGGTTGCTAAGCACTAATTAGCTTCCTCATGGCGAGTCTGCACTTGCATATTAGCCAGGGACAGCTGTTTAATTCGTTCCTCCATTGTTTCAGCTTTCAGCGTTTGTGCGGCTTTAACCCAGGACATAAATCCACTGTACTCCCTTTAAATGTCAGTTTAAGTCCAGTGCAAAAACAGCAAGAAAAATGCCTGTTACTTTGTCCTGCCCCACATCCTGCACCAGTTGTAAAGTACAGGGAATCAGCTAGATCGCAGGACACAGGATTTTCAGTCAAAAGGATGTTTATTAAACTTAAATAGCTTCACAACAGTAAATAACAGCTATCGCAGTTTAAACAGTCCTTGGGTTTTGTAGGTAACTTCCCCTGCCAAGAGGCTTCCAGGCTGGACACTGCCATTCACTTTTGTTGCTGCACACAAAATCACCATCCACAGTCTCCTTTACACTCCTCCAGACTCACCTACACCTTCCTCTCTTGTTTTAAACCCACTTCTTCTGACAGGTGAGTTAACCCTTTTTGTTCCCTTAAAGGGACCACAGTCCAAACAGAGGGGAAATATAGCGTCCTTCCAGGACCCAGCCACGGCGTCCTGTACAACACATATATATATATACACACAATCAGATACATGTATACACTCAGATATACACAATCAGATACATGTATACACACATATATACACACATATACACACACTCAGATATATACAATCAGATACATATATACACACTTAGATATATACAGTCAGATACATGTATACACACACTCAGATATATACTGTACATATGCTCAGTTATATACATGCACACAGCCACACACACATATATATATACACACACTGAGATACATACATACATGCACTCAGATACACACAAACATGCATAAATACACTAGACACAACCACAACACACTATGAGAGGAATACATACATATGTAGCCTGGTAATGGGCAGTCAGCTTCTCTCCTCCCCTCTCCATCTTGCTATTCCCACACTCACAGCCCAGTCTGTACAGCTCCTTCTTCTTCCTGCCCACACTCACAGCTCTTCTCCACTAGATCGGGCTGCCAGAATGAGCAGTCCTGAGAGGGCTCCAGTAGCCGAAACTATAAGCAGAGCATCGGGAACTGCGGCCAGGAGGTTCTGTATCCCTCCACAGAGACAAACAAGTCCCTTGTGACTAGGGCTGTTTACATCCAGACAACTACAAATATGTAAAGATAGATGACATTCTGATACATGTAATAGATGCTAGATTCTGATTAAGCTTTCATGGGGGTGTTGGAAGAATTTTTGAGGGTTCCCGAGTGTTCCCTGGTGTCCGGGTGTCAGGCAGCCAGAAACCCTGACAGAAGATTTAAAAAGCGGACTGTCCTGGTGAATCCCTGACAGGTGGCAAACCTAGGTGGCCCTGTCAGCAGCTTCCCGCTCGACGTCCCTCAACTGTAAAATTCAAAGAAGCCATGGCGCAAAATTGTTGGCTGAAAAGTACTTTTTTCTCTTTGAGAAAAGGTGAGTGGCTTTATGATGCTGTGTGGGTGGGACTTACCTAGGAGGAGGGTGACCTCACAGCGCACTAAGGGTAAATCATTCTGCTCCTCCTACCCCTCCCATAGAAATGCATTCTTGAGTGACACTGCAGCTACTGTGAAAAGTGAAATCTAATAACTGGGCTGGGTTTTGAATGGCAATAAAGACTATAAAATATTAGTCCTACATAAAGAATATTTGGAATCGGAAAAACAGAAAAAATAACAAGAAGAAGCAAACTAGACAATAAAAACACAGAAATGGAGAGTTGACTTTGACATCATACTCTATTAAGATACAGTGTTGAGCAATTACATAGTTACATAGTAGGTGAGGTTGAAAAAAGACACAAGTCCATCAAGTCCAACCTATGTGTGTGATTATGTGTCAGTATTACATTACATATCCCTGTATATTGCGGTCATTCAGGTGATTATCTAATAGTTTCTTGAAGCTATCAATGCTCCCCGCTGAGACCACCGCCTGTGGAAGGGAATTCCACATCCTTGCCGCTCTTACAGTAAAGAACCCTCTACGTAGTTTAAGGTTAAACCTCTTTTCTTCTAATTGTAATGAGTGGCCACGAGTCTTATTAAACTCTCTTCTGCGAACAAGTTTTATCCCTATTGTGGGGTCACCAGTACAGTATTTGTAAATTGAAATCATATCCCCTCTCAAGCGTCTCTTGAATAGCAAGTTTGACTTCAACTGTCAGATGTCCTAGCTGTATCTTTTAAATGGGTATATTCATATTTCAGAACTTCACATTCTTACCTTTTGTATCCAGTTGCGTGCAGTGATGCTGAGATATAAAACACATGTTAGATGCAGTATCTCTGATTTCAGTACACCCAACGCACGAACTGCATTCTGAGTATTTGCGCCTGCAAAAGGTCCACAAATCAAATTTCACAGCACTGATACATTCCAAGGGTATTACAAAACTAACTAGGAGTTATAAAATAAGTCTTTTATAGCAGAACTAAACTCTCTCAATTAACATTAATTATTTCCAAACATTTTGCTGCTAGCATTAGTAAATAGATAGAAAGGTATATTATATTTACTTGTTTTAAACTTTTATTTTATTGTTGTTGTGTCTTGTTATTGTGATTTTTGTGTTGTCTTTGTTGAATGTAACTGTATTTTCGTAATTTCCCTTTAAGGTTTTTAGTGCTTACAAATAAAGTTCATTTTGATATAAAAGACATGGGGGCGATTTACTAAAACTGGTGCACATAGGATCTGGCGCAGCTGCGGATAGTAAGAAATCAGCTTCTAGGTTGTATTGTCAAATTCCCTTCAGAAAGAAAAGCCCAGCAAGTAATGGAAACTCCCTGGGGACCCCCAGGTCACTAGAACTAGTGTCCCCATTGGAAGATTTCTCTTCTATTACTTTTCTGGGGACAACCCAAAATTTTGGATTATCATTACTTTCGCTTTCAGTAATAATGGTAAACAGGACAAATAGAGGGGGTGAATCTCCATAACGGGGGCACAAACAGCAATAAAAACTGGCAGGGGTTCTAATCCCTCTCCACTCTATCTAAAAGTTTAAAAAAATGTGCCTTTAGTTATACTTTAATTGAACAAGCTAAAGTTAGAAGCTGATTGGTTACTATGAACAGCTGCACCAGATCCTGTGTGCACCAGTTTTAGTAAATCTCCCCCATTGCGCCATCTCAAATTTCCCACTTCAAAAAACACACATTGATAGTTTTTTTCCCATGTTCCAGTTCAGCTGGGACCAACCTCTCGAATTCTGTACAACCACCGCGCCAGGAAAAAGCTGCTTGATCAGTGCTGCATGCAATAAGCTGCAGTACTGATCTGTGCTTTCTGAAGGTGGGGAAAGGGAGGCCCGGAGTGAAAATGAGGAAGGAATGATAAAGGAGGGCCGGGCATGACAGTGTGGAGAAGGAGACACAAGAGGGGTTAATTAGAAATAGGGAATGGGAGTGTCTAGGAAGGGTGGTGGAAGATAGGAACTTGTAAAAGGGGGAGTGGCATTACTTAAGGGGAGAGGTGGAGCCAGGAAGGGGCAGTGGAGAGAAAGAAGACACAGGAGGAGGCAGTTTTATTCACTGCTCCTCCAGCATCAGCATGGAGGACAGGACACCATCCTGGCGAGGCTGAGGGCTGCGACGGCGACGAGAGGAGTGGACTGGCTGAAGAGGCAAGTCGGGGCACTGATATTGGATGAGGAGGGATCGTGGACAGTGGAAGAGACCCATCACGTGCGGAGGTCGCGGCCTCCGGCGTGTTTTTCACCAGGGCCGCCATCGCGGCCTGCTCGGCAGACAGGGAGCCCTCGGGGGGACCGATCAGCGCCCCCAGTGAAGCGGACACAGCGACAGGATAACTCAGGGCCCGGGCGGTCTGCACGCCGCAGGCCTACTCCGGGGGGCGGGGCCACGGGCCGTTATGGCGCCGCTTCACCGCCAGAGTTTCACAGGCCTCAGAGTGAGGGTTTAACACATGGGGGGTGGCAGAACAGGCAGGGGGGCTAAGGGGGGGAGTAGTGAGGACACAGTGGCTACCGGAGGGGGATTAGAGTGGTCAGCAAGGCTGTGGGTGGGCGGGGCTTAGCCAACAGACTGGCACATGGACAGAAGGATGGCGGTGGTGGTCACAAGCAGGCCGATCGGTGCAGCCAGGGCGACTCCCAGTGGCGGTTCAGGAAGAAGTATAGCGGCAGGAGAGAGTCGGCCCTTATATGATCAGATCTTCACGGCTTCCGGGGCCTCTTCACCCGGGGGGCTGACAACGCCAACTGTCAGGGAGCAGGACGATCGCTCGGAAGGTGAGGTGTCCGACAGCGAAGAACAACAAGTGCCAGCAGGAGAGACCAATCGGAGGCGGTGGGGGCGTGCTCCCAGACAGCCCGGTGAGTCCAGCAATGATTTATCTGTGATTAAGGCATTACATGACTTATTAGGGGTCGTAACAGCGGGTACAGTGGGGATAAAGGGGGGGGGGGGCGCCTGATCAGCAATTGGCGGCTCCAAGGCCGGCCAGTTCTGGATCAGGGGCGCAATTGAAGGATTTATCGAAAGGATTGCAGAATTTGGTGGGTAGATTTGAACTGGGACAGGAACAGCTGCCGCAGGTGGCCCTTGGAAGGGAACGGTAACCGGGGGGGAAAGAGGTGCTATGGCGACTAGGGTAAGGGTGCAGAGGGTGCCGGACCCCTCGGGGGCGGCAGCAGAAGGAGCGGGTCAAGGAAAAAAGGGGGGCTACAGAGGGGGCGGCAACAATGGCCAGAGTGGAGGTGGTGAGTATTGCGGATGCGGCGAAGGGCGAGGTATATGGGTGCTTTGAGGGTCCACTGGGAACACACTTAAAGCAGGAGGTTCGGGATAATATTGTCAAGGGTGAATATGTGGAGATATTTTTCCCTATTGCCGCTGGAAAAATTTAACCGGTGATAGGGTAAAACCGGATAATTCCAAGAAGGGGGGATGAAGAAAAAAGAGGTACAGGCTGATTCCGCGGACATTTACAAATTGTAAATTTGGGGGGTCCTGTAAGTTTAAGCACGAGTGCTTCAAAAAAAAAAAAAAAAAAAAAAGGGAGGCGTCACAACGAGCCTGCACATGAAAGGGACGACGCCGGAAAGGTGAGAAGGAAGAAGCCTTTTCTAAGTAGGTATCCGGACTAGGTAGCGATGAGGCTATTGGTCACGGGGTTTGGGGAAGGTTTTCGTATACCATGTTCATGGGCAGTGGTTCCACCACTGACAAGAAATTAGAAGGTTAGTGGGGGGGGAAAAATTGGCGAAGGAAGTGGCTTTGGGTCGGATGGGGGGCCGTTTGTGGATAATACCTATACAGGATTTAGTTGTTTCACCTTGGGGGGTGGGGCCTAAGAAGGAACCGAACAAGTTCCGACTTATTCATCATTGGTCATTTCCTAAGGGAGTTTGGTGAATGATTTTATCGATCCGGAAGCATGCACTGGGTCTTACACGTCATTCAACGTGGCAGTATGATGGGTGAGGAAGTATAGCAAAAGAGCCATTGATGGCAAGTCGGACATAGAATCCGCCTTCCGCTTGCTTCCGGGGCATCCGGATAGTTTCCGGCCGTTGGGTTGTTATTGGCAAGAACAGTTTTATGTAGACAAATGCTTACCTATGGGTTGCTTCATTTATGGTGCCATGTTTGAAGCATTTAGCTCATTTCGGGAGTGGGTGGTTAGGGATGTGTCGGGCCTAGATTCGGTCATACATTACTGCCTCCGACGTGTGTGCGATTCTGCTAGCCACGTTGCAGCACTTCGCGGGCAGGTTTTTGGAGTGCCTTTAGCAGAGGATAAACAGAAGCCCCGACGACGGAACTCAGTTTGTTGGGGGGATAGTGGTAGATGTGGAAACAGTGGAATGTCGCCTGCCCAGAGGTAAGTTGGAGAACTTATACAAAGTAATTTGAGGGATCCACAGACTGTGGTAAGTCCAGTTGAGGGCTTTGCAGTGGTTACTAGGTAAGTTGACTTTCGCTTGTAGGATAATCCCAATGGGGAGGGTGTTCTGTCGACGGCTGTCGGCAGCAACGGTAGGGGTCAAGGCACCTACATATTTGGTCGGGCTTAATAGGGAACACCGGGAGGACTTGAAGGTATGGTATGAGTTTCTGGAGTCGTACAACGGCAGATCGTTGTGGATGTCGGGCCCGGTGACATGGATTTAACTACAGACGCGGTAGGGGCTAAGGGTTATGGGGGCGTTTTTTTCAAGGGCAGTGGAGTGTGGGTCCTTGGCCGCAAGTATGGGTGGAGGCAGGGTTCGCGTAACCTGGTGTTACTGGAACTCTTTCCAGTAGTACCGGCGTTGGAACTTTGGGGGTGAGGCTTGTAGGAATATGAAATCGGGACTGAATTGTGCCAACAGGGGAGTGGTCCAGGTGATCAACCGCATGTCGGCGTCATCACCACCTGTACTAAGGCTATTGCGTAGGTTGGTGTTGAGGTGCTTGGGATTGCACATTTTCTTGTATGCTGGTCACATACCTGGAGTGTATAATACACTGGCTGATGCACGGTCTCGCTTTCAGTGGGACAGATTCAGAGAGTTGACCCCGGGCGCAGAGCAGGAGGGAGTCCCTTACACAGATTGGATGTGGGAGCTGGCATTGGAGTCGCCGCGGGATGGATTCGGCAGTCAGTGAGTGTAGCCACGCGGGCGCATTATACTAAGGTATGGAAGGAGTGGTTGTTAATGGTACAGGAGGCCAGGATTGGTAAGGACAGGGCGGAGGTAAGGTTGTGGGTTTTGTATTTTGTGTCTAGGAACATGGAACGTGGGGGATTGGTCTCTGCCATTGAGCGGAAGATGGCAGGCCTGTCATGATTTTACAACTGATGGGGGAGGAGGACGCAACAAAAGAGTTTGGGTGAAACAGGCTTAAAAAAAAAAAAAAAAAAAGGGGGGGGTTTTCCGGAGGGGTCACATGAAATTGGTTATGAGACGGCCTGTCACGTTTGCCAGTCTGAGGGCCATATGTGGGATGTTGTGTTCAGTATGTATCTCAAGCTATGAGGTCTTACTGTTTTACTGCGGTATCTTCGCTGGCATTTTATGACTAAGGCATAAAGATGGGTCCTATTTATCAAAAATTCCAATTTATGTCGGTGTTCAGCAAATGCCTTTTCAGGGCAGGCTTGGAGGGGGAACAATACGCTTCACACTCCTTCCGCATAGGGGCGGCTACTGAAGCTGCCAGGTGTGGGTAGGATGAGGCGGCGGTGTGGAGGAACGGGAGGTGGGAATCAAGGAGATTCCGCATTTAAAAAAAAAAATAAATAAATAAATAAATAAATAAATAAATAAAATACAATTTTAAAGAAAGAGAACAGGGGGAGGTAAACCGGATTTACGGGGTGTTTTAAATGAGGTTGTCAGTATGTGGGGATATGCTGGAGTATTGCTACCTTGGATGTTTTGTCGTCTCATTTCAGATGGAGGTTCCACACGCCTCATTTTCAGATGGAGGTTCCACACGCCTCATTTGGATCCTCGGTCATTTCTATGTGTGCTGGGATTGGGCATTTCGCGGAAAGAAGCTTATTTGCGGTGGTTGGGTACGCCTGGTATGAGGTGGGAGAGAGTAGTTCGGGAAGTGGTATGATATGAAATTTGGACAGACCTCCCGATGTTTTGGTAATCCATGCAGGGGTTAGTGGTTTGGGGGGTACGTCCGGTCAGGGAGCTGATCACAGACATCAAGGCTGATTTTCTGCAGTTAAAGGCTGATTTTCCGGGTACTCTGCGGCTATGGTCGGACATATTTGCCCGGACAGTTTGGAGACGGGCTAGATTAGTGACTAGCATTCAGAAAACACGCATATGCATAAACAAAATGGTGGGGAGGTTGTGGTTAATAATGGAGGTTTAGTCATTGGGCATCTAGAATTAGAGACCAATGTTGGGCTCTATTGGATAAAGGATGGAGTTCATCTTTCAGATGGGGGATTGACCTCTAGTCTGGGCTTGCAGGAAGGGATTCAAAGGGCCCTGTGGGTGTGGAGGTGCCTTCAAGAGTAAGTTGGTCACTCTTTCAGGCTGTGGCGGAGTTGCTTGTTGGTCTCTGACGGTGGCAGTAAGAAGTTGGTAATCCAAAAGGGGTAGGGGGCTCATCGGCAAGATCAGCCCCTCCGGTGTATTCCATCATGGTGGATGGAATAAGGAGATGGTGGCACTGCGGGAAAGGGGGTGTCTCCGAGCGGCTACAGCGGGAGGCCTAACGGTTTTCAAAATGGTACCCGCAGTGCGTGGTGGTATATATATTTTTGGTATACATATTTGGTAAACAAGGTGAGTCGCCGTCAGAGACCAACGGACTGGGGTAAAATGTTATGGTATGGGTTTTATGTTGATTTGATAGTGGAGTTATCTGGTTGGTTTGTCTAATAAAAGCTGTTATGGCCATTTATACTCCAAAACAAGGTGTGGACTCAATTATTATAAATGGATATTAAAGTGGGTTGGAGTTTAGGTGCATAACAGTTAATTCATGGGGGTCATTTTGACTACACTGGTCAAGGGAGGCCCGGAGTGAAAATGAGGAAGGAATGATAAAGGAGGGCCGGGCATGACAGTGTGGAGAAGGAGACACAAGAGGGGTTAATTAGAAATAGGGAATGGGAGTGTCTAGGAAGGGTGGTGGAAGATAGGAACTTGTAAAAGGGGGAGTGGCATTACTTAAGGGGAGAGGTGGAGCCAGGAAGGGGCAGTGGAGAGAAAGAAGACACAGGAGGAGGCAGTTTTCCCACCCTCCCTCCCTATATATAGATATATATAAAATCAGAAGTGTATACAATTTATGTTGGGTGTTTGTTGTGATTTTTCTTTTTGTATTCCAGGTGGAAGACGGTCGTCATAACAGCAAATAAGGGGTGTTTACAGAGGGTGGCGGAGTTGCTTGTTGGTCTCTGACGGTGGCGGTAAGAAGTTGGTAATCCAAAAGGGGTGGGGGGCTCATCGGCAAGATCAGCCCCTCCGGTGTATTCCATCATGGTGGATGGAATAAGGAGATGGTGGCACTGCGGGAAAGGGGGTGTCTCCGAGCGGCTACAGCGGGAGGCCTAACGGTTTTCAAAATGGTACCCGCAGTGCGTGGTGGTATATATATTTTTGGTATACATATTTGGTAAACAAGGTGAGTCGCCGTCAGAGACCAACGGACTGGGGTAAAATGTTATGGTATGGGTTTTATGTTGATTTGATAGTGGAGTTATCTGGTTGGTTTGTCTAATAAAAGCTGTTATGGCCATTTATACTCCAAAACAAGGTGTGGACTCAATTATTATAAATGGATATTAAAGTGGGTTGGAGTTTAGGTGCATAACAGTTAATTCATGGGGGTCATTTTGACTACACTGGTCAGTCTCCCCACTGTCAGGATACAACAGCGCAGCGGGAAGGATTCCCCCATCAACCTCTAATCTGAGTATGGATTAAAAGGTTCAATTTTTTTTTGTCCAGCTCGCTGATTGAATGAAAAAAAAGACCCAAGTATAGCCATCTTAAGACTGCTATAGTCCGATAACTAAAAATGGCTGAAACCATTCACATACCTGGAGAGCAATCCATCAAAAAGTTCTGCGAGGAGACAGTCATAACATCCTGTTTATCTGGTGCAAGGCGTTGAAATTTTGAAACTAAAACATGACACTATAGTGCTGTATGTCTACTATTTTCCTCCATGTCTTGTCATTGCCCCCCTTTTTCTGATTACCCCCAAAACATTTATGAAGTCTATTCTACAAAGATACACTTAGAGTGATTTACTAATGGAGTTGAAAATCCTCACTCAATAAATTGACTGAACTTACACTTCATTTATGCAGTTGTGTGAAAAGCAAATTCTTGTTTACCTATTTCGCATCAAAGTGAAGAGGAATTTGCTTTTTTACATGATCAGATATCTGAAGTGAATAAATAGTCAAGGGTCTCAACTTTGTAAATCAACCTCATTATATGTAGGGAAATAGATCTTGGGAGATGTAGTCCTGAGGTTATGCTGTGTTGAAAAGACCTCACACTATATTTGCACTGTGCTCTAAGCTGAACTGTGGCTGCAGCAGAACAGCAGACCATGTTATTATGTAATAATGATTATTCCCAAGACCATTTAACTACCTCCTTATGGCTTAGTTCAGACTGGCGATAATGCTTACTGGCACTAGTGGTAAAGCAGTGGCTGTCAGGTGTTCAGGAGGGGCTACTGCTTCCTCCTGATTTGTTTTATGTTTATTTTTTAATTGCCTAAGGGCAATTTTATATTGTGGGACTGTGCCGCAGCTACGAGCCAAGTATTTGGTTTGTGGTATGGCCCCACTGGGCAGTGGCATGGCATGTATAGAACCCTGTCAGGCTGTAATTTAAAAATCCAAGTGAATGACTTTGGCGGGGGGATAAAACTGTGGCTCAGCTGCCTGTTTAATCCTCCGACGACCAGTGTGAAAGCTCTATGGCTGTCTATTGGACATATTTTTTATTTACATAAAGTATTTTTTCAACTACACTCCCTTTTTTTTTCATTATTTCAGCTAATTTAGCACTACAGGCACAACAGGCAAATTCACACATCAAAGCGCATGTCAACTCAAGTGTTAAATGTGTGTTGTAATGCACTTTGCATTGCACATCAATGCACACCAAGCACATGGTATTTAACATTTGTATCACAAACACTGTATTTTCTACGCTAGATTAAAAAAAATATGCACTAGAAGAATGCTAGCAAGTGATTCTTTAGTTTGAGATGTCAGAAGCTGTCAGCTAGAGTTGCATCTGCTAGTATTTCCTGACCCCATTTCTTGCAAACTTGGTGCTAAACACCCACTTGGGTCTCACTAATGGAAACACATCAAAACTCAGCTCAACTGTTAAATTTGTGTTGCAATGCAATTCGCATTTCACTTCAATGCACACTATAAAGCACATGCTTATGACCACATGTCATCCTGCATTTTAAAGCTTTTCCATTGATTGCAGTTGAAAATGCATCCGGCAAAAATGCAAAGGTGTGAATTTAGCCTAATTAAAAGCTGCACTATAATTAGTGATAACTGCCAATTACCTGGTACACAAAGCAATTTCTTTCCTGGTAATTAGTCTGTAGCTAATCTTTTCTTGGCATTTAACATTATTATCACCACAAACACTATATTTTCTGCTCCAGAAAACAAAATAAGCACTATGAGATTGCTAGAAAGTGATTCTTTATTTTGAGATGTCATCCTAGGTTCACGCCTATGCATTTTTTAGTGCGTTTTGCAGTTTGCAGAAATGCACTACAGTTCATTTAACATGGTTTCCTTTGGTACAGGTTCGCATCTATGCATTTTGTGGCTGGTGCATTTTTGGAAAGGGTCGGGGACTTTTTTCCGCGTTTTGCGTGTAATAGACTTCAATGGAATCACACCAGAAACGCAAGTGTTGTGTTTGTGATGCGATTTTCGATGTGTTTTGCGTTTTGATTTTTTCAAAACACTGTATATACCTGGTTGCTAAGGAGGGGGCGGGGGGAAACCGGCCTCCACATCCTTAACAACCGATGATTCATCAGTTGTCAGCAGGGTTTCCCGCTGAAAGCTGAACGTAAAAAACATTTGCCAGCAAACAAAAAATTGCGAAAAAAAACGATGTTCCCCCCAGGTTCATACCAGGACCTTCGGGTCTAGGATGATTCAGAGGGAACCCTCCATGCCAATTTTTTTTTTTAAATAGCGTGGGGTCTTCCCCAAAATCCATACCGGACCCTTATCCGAGCATGCGTCCGGGAGGTCAGGAAAGGGAACCATACCAGGCCGCATGCCCCCCACCCCAAAGCACCTTGCCCCCATGTTGATGGGGACAAGGACCTCTTCCCGACAACCCTGGCCAGTGGTTGTCGGGGTCTGTGGGTGGGGGGCTTATCGGAATCTGGAAGCCCCCATTAACAAGAATGGGTATCGGGAACATCGTACCCCTACACATTCACCAAAAAGACTGTGAAATGTTAACAAAATACAAGAGCTGGCTTTTGCCAAGTCCTTTATTAACCAGTTCCCAACCAGCCGCCGCAGTTATTCTGCGTCAGGATGGCTCTTCTGGGCGAGCCCTCGTAGCTGTACATCGGCTCTTTAAGGCGCTGTAGGAGGCGCGCCGGCCACCCGCAATCGCTCATGACAGAGCGAGAACGGGGATCTGTGTGTGTAAACACACAAATCCCAGTTCTGTCAGATACTAAGTAGGAACACCGATTGGTCTCCTCCCCTAGTCAGTCTTATACCCCGACAGAACACACCTAGGGAACACAGTTAACCCCTTGATCGCCCCCCAGTGTTTACCCCTTCCCTGCCAATGACATTTATACAGTAATCAGTGCATTTTAATAGCACTGATCGCTGTATAAATGTCACTGGTCCCACAAATGTGTCAAAAGTGTCTGATTTGCCCGCCGCAGTCCTGATAAAAATCGCTGATCACTGCCATTACTAGTAAAAAAAAAAATAATAAAAATGCCATAAATCTATTCCCTATTTTCTAGACGCTATAACTTTTGCGCAAACCAATCAATATATGCTTATTGCGATTTTTTTTTACCAAAAATATATAGAAGAATACATATCGGCTATAAACTGAGGAAAAAAATTTATTATAGCAAAAAGTAAAAGATATTGTGTTTTTTTCAAAATTGTCCCTCTACTTTTGTTTATAGTGCAAAAAATAAAAACCGCAGAGGTGATCAAATACCACCAAAAGAAAACGGAAAATTTATTATCAAATACTTACCGTAATTTTCCTTTCCTGATGGACTCCATGGCAGTCTACGTGTGGGTTAACCCCGTCTCCTCTCCAATGCTATAGGACCCCACTCCCATAAATTTGAGCTCACCACCAGAGACTGCATTCCGTAATTAGCAAACTCTTGACCAATGGGTGGGAACTCCGTCTGCCATGGAGTCCATCAGGAAAGGAAAATTAGGGTAAGTATTTGATAATAAATTTTCTCTTTTTCTGACAGACACCATGGCAGACTACGTGTGGGAAATAACTAGCCAAACCACACGGGTGGGTATGCTGATCAAAAGAATGTTTAATTTTCCCCATCAACCGACAGTATTCTCAAACCAAAGTTCACAGAGGATAGAGAAGCAGGTACTATGCAATAGTGAGACATAAGGGTATTAATGGAAGCCCACGAGGACGCTTTGCAAATGACATCAGGAGCCACATGCTGGATTGCTTCCCACGAAGCTGCCATACCCCTGGTAGAGTGTGCTGTCACTGCCTCCAGAGGAGCCAAGCCCTTAGCCCTATAAGCCTGTTGGATAGACTGGACGATCCACGTCGCAATCATTCTGGATGAGGCTCGCTTCCCTTTGTTGCTGCTGGAGTGTAGAACAAAGAGGTAGTCGGAGGGTCTAAAGGAGGAAGTAACTCAGAGGTATTCCTTCAGCATTTCGCCTACATCTAGAGGATGAACTTCGGTGGACCCCGGGGTCCTGAATGTAGGTAGAACAATTTCTTGGTTCTCATGGAACACTGAAGAGACTTTTGGGTTTGAGCCAGGAATAGGGATGCGGATCACCCGGTCTGGGAAGAAAGTCAGGAATGGTTCTCCATGACCCAAGGACCCAATCTCAGAAACTCTTTTAGCCGAAGTGATGGCTACTAGAAAGGCGACTCTTGCAGAAAGGTCTTTAATAGAAAGCGGGGCAGATCCCGCAGTGTTTAGTCCAGATAGTGAGTCGGGGACAAGGTGAAGATCCCATTTGGGAAAACTAGGCCTTCTTTGGGGTCGGAGTCTTGTTGTCCCACGGAAAAACTGCTGAGTTAGAGGGTGAACAGCCCATGATGTTCCAGAGAAGGCAGACAAGGCAGAGACTTGGACCCTGAGAGATATCTAGGCCGGATTGAAGGAAACTGAGGATGTCCTGGAATCCTGGATCCCTGAAAGATCTGCCCATAGAGGATGAGAATTCGACAAACGTGGCCCAAATTCTTTCATAGACTTTGTTCGTGCTCGCCCTTCTTGAGCCCATGAGGGTGGAAATGACTCCAGAGGTGCACCCGAGAGATTCCAACCTTTCCCTCTCAAGAACCAGACCATCAGTCTCAGTAATGCAGGACAAGGGTGCAGGACTGCCCCCTGAGAAAGAAGGTCTGGTCTGAGCCGAAGAGGCACCGGGTCCCGCAAGCTGAGCTGGGTCAGGAGGGGAAACCATGGCCTGTTCGGCCAGTAAGGCACTATCACCACCACCTCGACCGCTTCCGCTTGAGCCTCCTTGAGAACCTGAGGATGGTTGGGAGCGGGGGAAAGGCGTATGCCCTGTTGAAGCGCTACTGATCTGTCAGGGCATCTATTCCAAAGGCCTGGTTGCAACGGCCCCGAGTGTAGTACTCCCTGATCTTGAAGTTGCAAGGGGATGCAAATAGGTCTACTTCGGGATTGACTCCCAAGGACAGGATTCACTTGAACACCTGCACATGGAGTGGCCACTCGTTGTTGTCCAACTGTGTTGGACGTTCTGGACTCCGAGGACAAAGACTGCAGAGATGTTGGCCAGATTTTTCTGAGCCCAAGACTTGATGGGCCTCGACTTCTTGGAGCAGAGTGCCGCTCCGATTGCCCCCTTGCCTCTTTAAATAGGAGACCGCTCGCTGTGGTGTTGTCCATCCTCAGTAAAACTGACTCCCCCTTCAGGAGATGAGTGAAGGATTGGAGGGAACACCAGGCTGCCCGTAATTCCAAGACATTCGAGCCCGGGTTGCGAAGACGGGCATCCCACTTGCCTTGAGGAAGTTTTGACCTGCAAAGGAATCCCCAACCCGCACCGCTCACATCGGTCGTGACCGTGACCCATGAGACGGGAGCAATGGAGTGGCAGGTGAGCATATTTCTGTGCTGGAGCCACCAGAAGAGGCTGTTCCTCATCACTGAAGTTATGTGAATGGACTGATTGTCGTCCCCCGAATTTCATTGATGAAGAAACCCTGTCTGAAAAGGGCATAACCCCCATAGAGACCACTTGATCATGGGGGTCATAGAGACCATTATGCCGATAATCTTTAGGCATTGCGAGGCTTTTAGGTGTGAGGAGCTCAGAGCTGGTGAGATTCTTCCTCGAATGACTGGGACCTTTTCCACTGGGAGAGAGATGGTATTTTTTACCGTGTCGAACTGGGCCCCTAAGTATATCAGGCGCTAGGCTGGTTGCAGATGGCTTTTTTCCAGGTTTAGGAGCCACCTCAATTCGATCGATGTGGAGATAACCAGCTCCCTGTGAATTAACAGTTGCTCCTTGTCTTGAGACAGTAAAAGGAGGTCGTCAAGTTAATGGTACAGACGTATCCCTTTTGTTCTGATGAGGGCCACCACGGCCAGAAGAACTTTCGAGAAGAGTCGAGGTGAGGTTGTCAGCTCGAAAGGGAGGCAGGTGAATTGTAGATGTTTTTGCCCAACGTGAAAACGGAGGTATTTGTGGAATTCCTCTGCCACAGGTAGGTGGAAATAAGCTTCTTTTAAGTCGATTGAGATTAGCCAATCGCCTGGCTGCACAGCTTGCTGGATGGTAGACAGAATCTCCATTTTGAATCTCTCGTACTTTATAAACTTGTTTAAGTACGTTAGATCTATCATGGGGCGCCATGAACTATTTTCTTCTGCACCAGGAAGAGAGGGGAGTACACCCCTTGGAACTCTTCGTCTTTCGGGACAGACACCACGGCCTCCTGTACTATCAGTGACTACACATAGGACAGTAACACCTGTTTCTTTTCTTCTGACTGTGGAAGCAGAGTGGAAATTAATCTGGGGGAGGGGTACTGGTGAAGGATCATGTATGGACTGTGGAAACCGTCTCGACGGTCCAATAATCCGAGATTGAGGCCACCCAGACATGCCGGAAGAGAAGCAGCCACGCCCCCACCCGACCCACCTGGGTGGGCCCAATCTCAAAGTGGCTTAGCCGGCTCTCGTCCACCGGACACCTGGCTCTTAGTGGGCTTCTGCAAGGAGGCCTGTCTTCTTCTCCAGTTCCTTCTGACATCTCGGCCGGGCCTGTAAGAGCGAGCTTCCCTTGAGCACTCTGTACTATGTCTTCTGTGTTGGGGCTTTTTCTGACCAGACGCCTATCCTAAGGCAGGAAACCCAACTTCCCACTCGTGGCCCAGGCTATGATGCTATCTAGCTTGTCACCAAACAGCGAGGACCCTTCAAAGGGGATCCTACACCAGGCCTGCTTGGATGCTGGGTCAGCGAACCAGGGGCGCAACCACAAGGCCCCTTTGGCTATGACCGAGGACAGCATAGTCCGTGCCGACAGGCGGGTAAGGTCGATTGAAGCCTCCCCCAGGAAGGCCACTGCCAACTTTAGCACCTGGATTGCCGAGCCACTGGCTAGTTCTTCTGAAACTCTTCTGAGCATGGAGTCTACATTCTCTGTCCAGACCTCCATGGCCTTGGATATGGCTGCAAGGGCCAAAGCGGGTTTGCAAGCCATTCCGACTGACCCGTAAATCCTTTTAAGGTCTTGGTCTATTCTTCTCTCAAGCCCATCTTTGAAAGATACCGCATCTTCCAGGGGAAGAATAACCTGTTTAGCTAGTCATATCAAAGCTGCGTCTATGAGGGGAGCATTTTCCAGACATTTAACTTCCTCAGCCTTGAAGGGGTATAATCTGGAAGCTTTATTTGACATAGAGGTCTTCTTATCTACCTTGCTCCATTCCTCGTCATTAATATCCTTTAATTCGGAAAGGAGTGGAAAATTGGAACATTCTTTCCCCAGATGTTTAAATAATTTTCTCTGCTTAGCCGGGGGAGTAGAAGAATCTTCCCACTTAGGGCCTCTTTGACCACCTTAATTAGTGGGGATACCAAGGTGAAGTTGAAGCCTCCAATAAACTCATCTCCCTCCATCTCGCTGAGCGAGGAATCAGGGGAGGAATCATAAGGCTGGGATGGGCCCGGATCCTCCTGGGCCTCGTCAACCAGGGAGCCAGATAGTGTGGTGGACTGGCTCTGCATATGAGATGTACCCCACTCCTTGAGGGATTTTTGCACCACCTGCTTGACTAGCATCTCCATTTGCCGGCTTTTAGCTTCTTTCTCCCCAACCACCTCGGCATAACAAGGATCGCATAAGGATTTGCCTTCTGGGACTCGGGGTCCCACAACCCCAGCAGGTTCTGCAATCAGATCGGCTGTTGTGGCTGTGGGTGTGGTATTTAGAGGAGGAATGGGAACATCTCCTCTGTTGGGAGGAGAAATGGGAACATCTCCTCTGCTGTTGGGTCCTAGACCAGGATGAAGAAGGTGTGCGTTGCGGCCTGGCAAGGTCCCTGTCGTCTTGGACAGTAAGCTGACGGTCTGGCCTAGAAGGGTTAAAAAAAAAAGGGAGAAGGGTAAAACATGATGTTAGGGAATCAGTCCATATCCATGTGGACCTGGCCCTCCCTTCTCATGCCCCACATACCTAGAGCGTGAGGGCTGGCCGCACAGAGGCAGTAATCTGTCCATGGCACACTGGCGGATGAAGAGGTGATGATCCTTCAACTTTGTAGGAGCACTCACACGTCCTGGAACAAAAGGAGTACACATAGCAGTGCAGCTGCCCCTTTAAGAGGCATCCACCCTCCCTCCCTTTGAACCATGGTCCCAGGCAAAAGCTTACCTTGACCTGGGAGCCTGGCACCTGGAGGAGCTGATGCAAACTGCCCACAGTATTCCTTGGCTTAACAGGACTCACAGGGATTAAAATATCCCCGCTGGAATTACGTCACCGCCGTGCCCGGACTGTGCCTGTACAGAAGCGACCCGCCGTAGGGCGCCTGCGCAGGCGCCGGGTCCCCGACCACACCGTGCATGTGGGAAACCAAGCCTTGGCTTCGCCTGAGGATCGTGCATGCGCCGTAGGGAGCCAAATCCTGAAACGCAGGAGTTCCAGGCACCACAGAGGAACAAAACGACAAACCAAAAAAAATGTAGGGAAGGCACATGAGGGGAAGACAAAACAGGGGCATTTATATACAAAAACTGCTGCCATGGAAGATCTTCAGACCTGCCAGCCGATCCACCGCGCCTGGGCAAATGAAGGCCGTCCCCACCACAGGACACAGGGGCCTGGAGCCACACACCCACCCATGGCTGGGCCCTGGGCTATCTTGATACTGCTAGAAGGTATGCCTGGCATCAATCCTCAATTGATTTGTACGTTGGAAACGTAAGTGCATAGCTTGTAGGTCCAAAGAGGAGGACAAAAAAGGAACTCAGTCTCTGGTGGTGAGCTCAAATTTACGGGAGTGGGGTCCTATAGCATTGGATAGGAGGCGGGGTTAACCCACATATAGTCTGCCATGGAGTCTGTCAGGAAAGCTCTATAAGTGGGAAAAAAAGGATGTAAATTTTGTTTGGGTACAGCATTACACGACCGCGCAATTGTCAGTTAAAGCGACGCAGTGCTGTATCGCAAAAAATGGCCTGGTCAGGAAGGGGGTAAAGTCTTCCGGGGCTGAAGTAGTTAAATAAGAAGCCCGGAGCCATCTTCTCCCCGAAACGTCATCTCTCGGTTTTGTCTTCTTCTTGTGCTGTCCTCTCCCACAAAACCGTCTTCTTCCTCACCGCCGCCACTATCTTCTTACTCGCCGCGGCCTTCTTCCTCGCCGCCGCCGTTGTCTTCTTCCTCGCCGCTGGTCACCTGCTAAAAAACAAAAAAAAAGCCGGTCTTGTCTTGAAGCTGTCTTTCTCCGTTGTGATGTCCCCCGCTGTCTGGCATGTCCGGCATCTCTTATATAGCCATGGGGCGTGGCCATCCAATGATGTCGCCCGCCCCTTGTGACAGCTCTCCCGGTGACATCATTGGATGGTCATGCCCCATGGTTATATAAGAGGTGCTGGACATCACAACGGAGAAAGACAGCTTCAGGAAAAGACCGTCTTTTTTGTTTTTTGGCGGGTAACCGGCAGCGTGGAAGAAGACTGAAGCGGCGGCGAGGAATAAGATGGCAGCGGCGGCGAGGAAGAAGACAGTTCCGCACGAGAAAACAGCACAAGAAGAAGACGAGACCGGGAGATGACGCTTTCGGGAGAAGATGGCTTGGGGCTTCTTATTTAATAAAGGACTTGTCAAACACCAGCTCTTGTATTTTGTTAACATTTCAACATTTTTTTGGTGAATGGGTAGGGGTACGATGTACCCGATACTCATTCACATGGGGGGGGGCTGGGATCTGGGGGCCCTCTTGTTAATGGAGGCTTCCAGATTCCGATATGCCCCCCACCCGCAGACCCTGACAACCACCAGCCAGGGTTGTCAGTAAGAGGCCCTTGTCCTCATCAACGTGGGGGCAAAGTGCGCCCCCCTGCCCCAAAGCACTCAGCCCCCATGTTGAGGGCATGTGCCTGGTATGGTTCTGGAGGGGGGTACTCGCTCGTCCCCTCCCTTTCTCGGCCCCCTCCTTAGCAACCAGCTATATACACTGTGTTTACAGTGCGTTTAAATACAAAAATCGCATAAAAAACGTGGGTTTAAAAACACACTGCAAAAGGTGCCTAAAAAACACATCAAGCGCAGTCGCATAGATGTGAACCTAGGGTCAGAGATTATCAGCTAGAGAGTTGCACCTGCTAGTATTTCCTGTAAATGTGGCACTACACCTACTTGTGTCTCACTGGTTTCTTGAAAGCATTGTCTGTCTTATCACTTTCTGTGCTGTTTGCTACCTAAAAGGAAAATGTCATTATAATGCTTATCTTCGAAAGACAAAGCTGTTAGGAGGTTAAAATATGTTACTACAGCACCAGCTACTAGCTTGCAGCCAGTATAATCAAGGTTAAATTAAGATCATAATGATATGAAACCTTTTTTTTTTTTTTTTTTTTTTTATAGTATATTAATTGAAAAACTATATATACAAGTTTTTTCATTCAACATGATCTTGTTGAATAGTATTCAAAAGCTTTGATGGAACATATGTGCTTACTTCACTTGCAGAAACACTGGTTTACATGATTTTTTATTTGCTTTTGAGTGAGTTTTTATGCAAGTTGCCATCTAATGTTTTTTTATGTTTATTTATGTACAGATTCACACCAAATCCTATGCCATCACTTCATCTTCCCATTTGTGGAGAGACAAGAGGACATCAGAGCCTTCCTTTACATCATAGTCCCCATTGGAGCCTATCTTTATATCATAGTCCCATCGGAGCCCCCCTTACATTATAGACCCCCTCCTTTGCATCATAATCCTCATCAGAATCCCCTGTGCATTATAGTCCCAGAGTCCCCTTTACATCATAGTCCTCTTCAGAACCCCACTCAACATCACAGTGCCTATCAGAGCCTCCCTATTACATCATGGTCCCCATCAGAGGCTCTCTTTACATTATGGTCCCTAGACATGTGCACAGCCAAAACTTTTGGTTCGTTATGCTTCTGTTTAATTTGTTAATTGAAGAATTTTGTTTCGTCATATTTGTTATGTTGAAACAGCGTGGGGGTCTCCCTCATTCCATACCAGGCCCTTTAGGTGTCCCCCCAAAATCCATAGCTGACCCTTATCCGAGCATGCAGGCCAGAAAAGGGGGGGACCAGAAAGCGCCCCCCCCCCCCCCCCCACCAAACCATACCAGGTCACATGCCCTAAACATGGGAGCGGTGTTACCCCCAAAGCACCGTGTCCCCATGTTGAAAACGATTTCCCCCAAAGAAAATCCAGCATCAATCACAATGAATGAGGTCTGCATGCGACACTTGCCTCCCAGTGACTGACAGCTACGATTCCCATTAACAGTAAATAAATAAGAGGGCGGGGTCACCGGTGACAGTAAGTCACCCTGCCTCTTTGTTTATTTAGTGTCGATTGGCACCCGCCGACTGACAGCTCCAGTTCCCAGTGTCGGCGTTAAATAAAACCTGCCCCTTTGATTATTTACGGTCAGTGGGCATCTGAGCTGTCAGTCAGCGGGTGCCTATCGAAGCTAAATAAAATAAAAAGGATACAAAACAAATTCCGAACATAAATTGGTCCAGTATAAGATTGACTGGTGACATATGCATCCAAATTAACAAATGGGACGAAATTTGGATTCAATTTTTCAGAAAGTTCTTTTGCGATTTCGTATTAATCTTGTTCATAAAGACCCAACATAGTACCCCTACTCATTCCAAAAAAATGTGAAAAGTAAATGAAAACAGTAGACAGTTTTCTGAAAATGGATTGGTCCAACATAATATTGATTGCCGTCATATGCATCCGAATTAACGAATGGAATGAAATTCGGATTCAAATTTTCAGAAGTTCTTTTGCAAGTTAATTTTTTTTGGGATTGATTTTGTTCATAAAGACCCGACATAAAAAAACAAAATAATGTGTTCCAAAATCTATACTAGACCCTTTGGTCTGGTATGGATTACGGGGAACCCTACGCCAAGATGGGGACACGAGCCTCTTCCCCGCAACCCTTGGCGGTGGTTGTGGGGGTCTGCGGGCAGGGGGCTTATCGCAATTTGGAAGCCCCCAGATCTCAGGCCCCTATGTGAAGGAATATAGGGCACCTTTGTTTATCTAGTGTCGCTTGCCTCCCAGTGACTGGCAGCTCTGGTTTCCACCTACGGTAAATAAACAAAGGGGTGAGGTCAGCAAATGACATGGGATTTATAATGAGACGAAAACTAGAAATTCAAGTCTCTGCTGATGGCGTGAACAAGCCCTAAATGTGTATCTATTTCTTCCTTAGTTGGAAAAATCAGGAAACTAGATTAGAAATTATGCACCTAGTATAAACAAGAAAATAAGAAGAATGAGCTGTAGTTTTCGAACTGCATTTATATTATATGTAGACAAACTGGTGAAGGATGAGAACAAAAAACTAGAAGCAAGACACAATTCTTATCAATTTCCCACCAAATGCATAAGCAAATTTCACCTTTGGTGTTTCAGAAGGTTGTTGTTTATGCTCAGCCTTAGTGCCAAAAGCTATAAAAATAAAAGGAACATGTTATATGTTTAGATATAGGTTGACTATGCAAAGCACTACTTCAATAAAGTGTTTAAAATGTAAACAATAATAGCTTCAATTTAAAAAGTTGCATGGTGACGATTACTGTCTCCATCATGGGACAACAATCTATGCAATAGCAGATTTTAGGCTGAATTCACACTATGTGCGATGACAGGCATTTTACTGTATTGTCACTGCAAGGACACACGGGAAACAATTGCTTTCTATCTAAAGAATAGGGTGGTGACACGAACTTTACGGAAGGAGACAACCAGCCCACATCCCTATATTCATATACACTAGAAGATTTTTTCCTCTTAAGGGGGATTTTAAAGGGCGGAAGTCTCAAACAAAATATAACAGAAATTATAAAAAATTATCAAAATTTTATTATATCAAAGATTAAAAGTATGACGTATATTGAATAGAGAGCAATAAATAAAGGAAAAATGGATGCCAAAGTTTACAAATAATGATAATACAACCAGAATATACACGACAAGTCGACAGAACTACACATAACCCCACTGAGGCTGTATCAGCAAGGAGCTAATTGACAGTGCAGGCCCAACGCGTTTCGAGGTTGCGACCTCTTCTTCAGGGGCTGGAGGTGAAGTGTATATCTGTCCAAGGAACAATATTGTAGAAAAAAGACAGAAAGAACACACAATGGAAAATGTTATATATCAAGAATAATACATATGTACAACTATTTACATAGCAAAGATGTAGTATAGTAACAAAGAAATGTTCTAACCATGCTATTGTGAGATCGACATCATATGGCATCCAGTTGGGCATAGGGGAGGGAGAGAATGATTAGCCATCGGGGTCCAAACCCGAGTAATAGCGTCGCTGCCGCGAAACCAAGACCGCCAGCGGGTCAGGAACGGAGACAAAGGGCGTCACGTCCGCCAGCTGCGTTGGAAATTATCTAATCAGCTAAGGACCAAAAGATAAGGTATGTAAAAGGGAGAAAAAAAATGGTCCCAAAGAGGTGCTTTAATAGTTTATTAATTAAGAGATTCCCCCTAGTAAATTTGAGAGGAGGGGCTCTAATGAGTATTTTATTGTACATACCTATTGTCGTGTGAGGACTAGGATTGTCTATAAGCTGACTCCTGGAGCGGGTATCCAGCAACTGACAACACCCCAGCTATGGGGACTATATGAGGTACTCTGGACTAACATTAAGAGAGAAAAAAAAAAGGGGGAAAGGAGAAAAAATAATATACCGTATTTATCAGCGTATAACACGCACTTTTTTCCCCTTAAAATCAAGGGAAAGTCGTGGGTGCATGTTATACGCCGATCCCCACTAATTGTGAGCTATTCATTCACATTCACACATTCACATTCACATAGCGAGTATTTTTAAATATGGCGCCGCGGAGTTCGGAGGGACTCGGCGGTGCTGAACGAGCGCCGCCGAAATCACAGAGCCGAGATACACATAGTCGAGTGTATTCGGCTCTTTCCGGCGCCGCTCACAGTCAAGCCCAGTCCCGCCATTGGACCTGTGTTATGTCCATCATAGGGACTGGGCGGGACTGTGAGCGGCGCCGGAAAGAGCCGAATACACTCGACTATGTGTATCTCGGCGGCGTTCGTTCAGTTCCGCCGGCGCCGAGTCCCTCCAAACTCCGCGGCGCCATATTTAAAACTACTAGCATGTGTATGTCAGCGGCGGCAGGCACGGACACTGGGGACAAGGCTGCACTGGGGACAAGGCTGCACTGAGGCAAGGCTGCACTGGGGACAAGGCTGCACTGGGGACAAGGCTGCACTGAGGACAAGGTTGCACTGAGGCAAGGCTGCACTGGGGACAAGGCTGCACTGGGGACAAGGCTGCACTGGGGACAAGGCTGCACTGACAAGACTGCACTGGGGCAAAGCTGCACTGACAAGGCTGCACTGACACTGAAAAGGCTGCAATGACACTAACAAGGCTGCAGATGAACACTGATGAGGCTGCATTGATGGGCATTTTAATGTAATTTTCTTTTCCTTAAACTTCCCTCCTAAAAGTTTTTTTCCTTAAAATTCTCTCCTAAACTTGGGGTGAGTGTTATACGCCGGTGCGTGTTATACGCCGATAAATACGGTAATAAACAATTATTGCTCAAATAGGTATTTTTCTCTTGTAGGCAGACATTTGCAGGAATCCTCTAAACGTACCTATTGATGCATAGTGAAGGGTTGGTCCCTATGCTGACTCGCATAGAAGTGTTGTCAGCTGACTCCACTAGGAGCAGCGTCATTGCCAACAGGAGGAGCCGCCCTCCGAGTCTACCTGATCCTAGTGGAGTCAGCTGACAACACTTCTATGCGAGTCAGCATAGGGACCAACCCTTCACTATGCATCAATAGGTACGTTTAGAGGATTCCTGCAAATGTCTGCCTACAAGACAAAAATTATTATTATTTATAAAATTATTTTTTCTCCTTTCCCCCTTTTTTTTTTCTTTCTCTCTTAATGTTAGTCCAGAGTACCTCATATAGTCCCCATAGCTGGGGTGTTGTCAGTTGCTGGATACCCGCTCCAGGAGTCAGCTTATAGACAATCCTAGTCCTCACACGACAATAGGTACGTACAATAAAATACTCATTAGAGCCCCTCCTCTCAAATTTACTAGGGGGAATCTCTTAATTAATAAACTATTAAAGCACCTCTTTGGGACCATTTTTCTCCCTTTTACATACCTTATCTTTTGGTCTTTAGCTGATTAGATCATTTCCAACGCAGCTGACGGAAGTGACGCCTTTTGTGTCCGTTCCTGACCCGCTGGCAGTCTTGGTTTCGCGGCAGCGGCGCTATTACTCGGGTTTGGACCCCGGTGGGTAATCATTCTCTCCCTCCCCTATGCCCAACTGGATGCCATATGATGTCGATCTCACAATAGCATGGTTAGAACATTTCTTTGTTACTATACTACATCTTTGCTATGTAAATAGTTGTACATATGTATTATTCTTGATATATAACATTTTCCATTGTGTGTTCTTTCTGTCTTTTTTCTACAATATTGTTCCTTGGACAGATATACACTTCACCTCCAGCCCCTGAAGAAGAGGTCGCAACCTCGAAACGCGTTGGGCCTGCACTGTCAATTAGCTCCTTGCTGATACAGCCTCAGTGGGGTTATGTGTAGTTCTGTCGACTTGTCGTGTATATTCTGGTTGTATTTTCAATATTTGTAAATTTTGGCATCCATTTTTCCTTTATTTATTGCTCTCTATTCAATATACGTCATACTTCATATACGTTATATACAACATCTTAACTAAGGTATTGCTTTGTATTGTGGCTGCCATGATCTAATACCTTACCCCCATCCAACTATGTCCCCCTTTTTCCCAAAACAAACCACTGAACACAGATATTTTGGGTTGAAAAGGCCATAGCAGCCATTTATTAAACCACCAATCCAAAATTACAAACTTTTTTAAAAAATTGTATTTTATTATCACATTTTTTTAACAATAATTCCTAATAAAGACGGACCTCTTTTCTGATCTAGGGTCATAGAAGACACATTTATTTTACCAACTGGCTATATCCATCCCAATTCCACTTCAAGGCCCTCAGCCGCAACTGCACCGACTCGAGGACAATTTAACTCCATTTATGCTTAACGTGGAGTTACGATTTAAAAAAAAATTTTAAGTTAGCAGCTACAAATACTGCAGCTGCTGACTTTTAATCATCGGACTCTTACCTGTCCCAGGATCCAGCGATGCGGGGGAATGAAGCCCCGCTCGTCTCCCCCTCCTCTCTGCAGGGCCGGCATAGTCACTGTGGGCGCACAGCACATGCGCGAGCCGCGCGGCGCGCCGTGACTGGCCGGCAATCATTTGGGGCCTGTGTCGTGTCACAGATGATTGCCGAGAGGGAGGGGAAGAGGTGATCTCCCTTCCAGTGCCGTGGTGCACCGGGAGGGGGTGGGAGCTGGAACCCTCAAAAAAGAGGGTATCCGCTCCCCCCTCAAAAAAAATGACATGCCAAATGTGGCATGTCAGGGGGTCACCTACCCTTAAAGCGGAAGTTCCATTTTTGGGTGGAACTCCACTTTAATACAGCCACACAAACAATATGGCAGGTACACTCATACCTGCGATGGGCCCAGCCATTATTGTCTGAAATTTTACCACCATCTCCCGCTTTTAAAGACCCTTAAGACCCCTGCCACAGACCCCAAGTGAAACCTTACTCTTGGGCAAACCCTAAGGGCTCTGTGAACTCCATCTTGTAGGCCCAAAGGCCACATATCCAGCCCAATGGCATTAAAGTAGACACCATCTCCCCGCAAGAAGAGTCCAATATCCTTTTCCAGCTCCCTATGGCGGACAGCCAATCCACCATTTCGGGAAAAGAATCGGGTCACTGTGCGGTTCACCTTAATCCTTGCCTTATTAATACTGACCATACAAAACGCCATACTGGTTCTATGTCAGACCATACAAAAATGTTGTTAGACAAAGGAGCGCAACCTTAAATAGTCAAATTTTATGTCACGCAACAATTCCAGCATGGGACAAAGCCCTAGGTCACCCCCCCCAACATGTAAAACTAAAATGTCTGGGGGCCTATCCAACCAGAAGTAATGGTGTAGAATGCTAAACTGGCCAATTTCCGATTCAAAACTAATACTGACACCCCTTCCTCGAATTGCCTGCCTATAAAGTAAAGGAAGACAAAAATGCGTTCTTCATGCAAAAAACAACCCCCCACAGAGCTTACTAACGCATGCTATTCCTGCCAGACTCTTTCAAAGAAAGCACAATAAATCACGCAGCCAATCGGTAAGCAAAGATCAAAAAAGAATTGTCCCAACCAATAGCAGCCCAGTAAACTGAAACTGTCTGGATGAATGGACAATAGGCGGCCTCAATGTCCGATTTCTCCATAAAAGCCCCTTTGCCTAATTTCCTAACCCAAAAGATCGCCCCATCAAAGGACGCGTATGACACTGCACACAGCTGAGGGTCAATGGCATCATTAACCGGACCCCCTTTTGGATGAGACAAATTGTGGATCAAGCGAAAAGCATTGGGTTCCTTCTTCGGAAGGAACCCCAATGGAGAAATTACCAAGTCATCCAAAGGAGGGGATGAAAAGGGGCCTGCCATCAGCCCCAAGGACACTTCCTTGTCGAGCTTTGCCGACACTACCTCGGAATGCTGTTTTGCCAAAATCAGATTAACGGACCTCGGGGGAATAGTTGTCATACTGCAAGGTATCTGAAACCCTTCAGAAAACCCTTGGAACAACAGCAGGGCTGGCCCAAGACATTGTGCTGCCTGGGTCCAAGAATGAAATGCTATCCCCACACCCTCAAAAACAAAATAATGCCCACCAAAAGGCCCCCACATCCATTATTTTATATCATGATAATTAAAATAAAATTGAATTTATCAGGAAGTCAGATTTACATACAACAGCACCTTGTCTATATGCAAAATTATATGACATACCATTATGTTACCGCTCCCCCATCTTGGCGCCCTAGTGCATCCATGGGTGCAGTGTGGGTGTCAGTACAGTGGGCCTCCCACCCCTCAGGGCACGTGTGCAGTGAACACATTGCACCCATGGATGATATGTCACTGGAAAGAGGCAGTATAGGGGCAGGCTAAGGCAGTATAGGAGCAGGCTAGGGCAGTATATGGACAGGCTGGTGTAGTATATAGACAGGCTAGGGTAGTATATGGACAGGCTAGGGTAGTATATAGACAGGCTAGGGCAGTATAGGGGCAGGCTAGGGAAGTAAAGGGGTGGGCTAGGGTAGTATAGGAGCAGGCTAGGGTAGTATAATTGCAAGCCAGGGGTGTATAGTGATGACAGGTTAAGCAACATTTGGCCATCCAGCAGATCAGCAGCCACTACTAGAAAAAATGATGGACACCCTTTGTGTCCTGTCACACAGAACTGATTTATATTACCGCTCTGTTTCTCTCTCCCAGTGCTCCCACAGTCTTCAGTGTCTTGCCTCACGCATGTGCCAGAGCAAAAAAAGGCAGGCCGGGCGCAAGGCCCTCTGCAGCCCCTCCTCCAGTTCCACCCAATAGAAATGCAAGCCTCGCAAGCTGCGCCCCAACATCGGCTGCTGGTGGGGAAGGGAACTTTCATTGCTCTCTGTCTCCTGTGGGTACAACGCCCCCGGCAGCACACACACCTGAGCTATTCACGTGTGCTCGAAAACTGCTGAAAAAAAATTTTGGCTGTCAATTTGCCTCCCCTCCGAAAGTGCGCCTGGGTCCAATGGACCCAGCGAGACCCATGGTAGGGCCGGCCCTGAACAACAGCCTCGCAGCCTCCCTATCTGGATACTTACTTGGAAACAAAGACAGTTTTTCCACCTTCACTGGCGTCTTCCCTCTTACCAGCATCGGTTGTTTTTCCTTTTCTCTGTTTGAAACATCTGGACAGGGGATGTGAACCTCCGCAGCCAGAGCATTCATAGGGAAATCATCAGGAACTGCCAAATTTGCAATTGCCATCATTAAATTGCCAACAAACCGCCTATAGTGTTGAGGCTGGTCCACCTCTGCCCCCCCCCCCCCCCCCCCCCCCATGAAACTATAGACCTGTTAGTTTAACTTCTATAGTAGGGAAGATACTGGAGAGTTTAATAAAAGACCACATAGACAAGTTCTTGCTGGAAACATTTTTTTTTTATAAAAATACAAAAAATATATAAAAAAACATTTTTTTCCCTCGGTTTAGGTCGATGCGTATTCTTCTACATATTTTTGGTTAAAAAAATTGCAATATGCGTTTATTGATTGGTTCGCGCAAAGGTATAGTGTCTACAAAATAGGGGATAGTTTTATTTTTATTAATATTTTTATTAATATTTTTTTTTACTAGTAATGGCGGCGATCAGCTATTTTTATCACGACTGCGACATTATGGCGGACAGACGGACACTTATGGCGCAATTTTGGGACCATTCACATTTATACAGTGATCAGTGCGATTAAAAATGAATTGATTACTGTGTAAATGTGACTGGCAGTGAAGGGGTTAACCAGGAGGGGGCTCTGCAGGGGTTAAGTGTGTCCTAGGGATGTGTTCTAACTGTGGGGGGGGGGATGGGTTATGTGTGACACGACACTGATCACCGCTCCCGATTACAGGGAGCTGTGATCAGTGTCCTGTCACTAGGCAGATTGGGGAAATGCTTGTTTAATCAGCATTTCCCTGTGCTTCCTCTCCGCGAGACGATCGCGGGTATCCCCGCGGACATCGAGTCTGCGGGACCCGCAATCACACTCACGGAGCTCGCAGCAGGGTCACGTGCGTACCGCGGCCGGCCCGCATGCGACCACATGGCGGCAAATTTAAAGGGACGTACCTGTACACCCATTTGCCTGTCCGTGCCATTCTGTCTATGTATATGTAAATGCGGCGGTTGGCAAGTGGTTAATGACTCCTACTCTGAATGGTCTTAGTGGTTATTAGTGGTGTAGGCCAAGGTTCAGTGCTGGGACCCTTGCTTTTTAATATCTTTATAAATGATATAGGGTCTGGGATTAGAATGAACATTTCAGTCTTTGCAGATGACACTAAGGTATGCAGTGGAATAACGTCCTTACAGGATGTCAACAATTTACAAGCCGACCTCAATGCACTTTCTAATTGGACAAAAGTGGCAAATGAGGTTTAATGTTGATAAATGTAAAGTTATGCACTTGGGGGCTAAGAATATGCATACATTATACATACTAGGGGGAGTACAACTGGGGGAATCAATGGTGGAGTTGGAAGTGGAGGAAAATTGTCGTGACAAAGTGTCAGCCCTTACATTCTTAGTATCGGGTAAGAATGAGACAATGTAATTGAAACTTGACAAGAAAAAGAGCCCATCGTGCCCTTCTGAGAGAGAGGCGTTTAGCCTCAGCCAAGAATGTGAGATTCTTATGGTCAGTAAGAGTGAGAACCGGCACAGTGCTACCTTCGAGGGGATGTCTCCATTCTTTCAGGGCTAAAATGATCGCTAACAGCTCTCTGTCACCAATATCGTAATTGCACTCCGCAGGTGACAATTTCTTGGAAAAGTAGCCACAAGGATGCATAGCACTCTCAGAGGTAGGACGTTGAGACAGAAGGGCACCAACTCCAGTCTCAGAAGCATCAACCTCAAGGATAAAAGGTAACGTAGGATTAGGATGTGCCAACACAGGAGCAGAAACAAAGGCAGCCTTGAGGCTCTCAAAGGCCTTAATGGACTCCGGAGACCAACACTGTGGTTTACCGTCCTTTCTGGTCATATCAGTCAGGGGCTTGACCAGAGACGAGAAGTTACGAATAAACTTCCGATAATAGTTGGTAAAGCCAAGAAAACGCTGCAGAGGACGTAAACCCACGGGTTGGGGCCACTGTAGGACTGCTGAAAGTTTCTCTGGGTCCATCGAAAAACCAGCAGTGGAAATTACATAACCCAGGAATTTAACCTGTTCGCAATGGAATTCGCAATTCTCCAATTTACAATAGAGATTGTTCTCTCTTAGTTTCTGAAGCACACAACAGACATCTGTGTGGTGGCTATCCAGGGACTTGGAAAATATTTCGTTGAGATAAACCACCACACATAACTGCAACAAATCTCGTTGGACATCGTTAATAAATTCCTGGAAAACTGCAGGGGCGTTACAAAGGCCAAAAGGCATTGTAACAATATCACGTACTGGACATGAAAATCTGCAGCTAGCGGCCATGTTGTTTGAGAACCTTAGGGCAGCCATGACAGCTTGACTAACCGTAATATTACAGAAAAAAATCTGAACACACTCCCTCCTCCCTTGTGTTAAGGAATTCATAGTTTTAGACTTCAAAGGAACGGTTATCTCAACAGAGAAAGCAGAACCAGGCTAGGTCTGTAAAAACAGCTCATGTTGGCCTGGCAGGATGTTCAGGCCTGCCCTAAAACTGTTTCCCTCTCATTTCAGAGAACCAGCAGATACCGGTCGTAAATACCTGAATGCACATAACGCTTAAACAGTGGAATAAGTATGAAATTTCAGCATGTTTCATAACTTCCAAAGTAATAATAGCACAGCCATAATATGGACATATTTAGTTTCCTCAGATAATTTGTAACATTTCAAGTCCAGACACCCCTATGTCAGGTCATATGGGAAACCACTGGTACCCCTTATACCTCCTAGGTAAACTAGACAGTAGAGACATGGCATGTTTATATCTGTTTTGAAGGAAATCTCATGCTGAACAATAATATGGATATTTGGAGTCTGTAAACACTATAGATGCAGAGATATGAATATGTATCACAAAGTGTACCTGGGACATGGTCATGATTATAGACACCTCCCAGCAATCAACCCCTTAACAAGATGACCAGACGATTGGTCACTGGTCGCTGTCAACACCCCTTTGATTTGACAGAAAAGAGGAGAAGCCAAGACAATGGTCAGTTCTCCTTTTACCATCCAAGCAGGAACATCTGCCAAGTTTGAGAACCGATTACCCAGCTTATCAATCAAACTCTGATCAACCCTCAGACATTAATTGCAAGTATTCTTCCTCCTCAATTCTACCTTATTTTTTTGTGGCTGTATATTGTCTTTATCTCTTTGAAACATCTTTTTTCTGTAAATGTTTTATTTGCACCAACTTTGACTTTTTCATAATAAACCCTTATGTTGAAAAGTGTTAACCTTGTCTCTAAAGCTCTTAATGCAAGCTATAAATGAACCGGCCTCTTAAAAGAGCCCTACTGTTTTAGAGTAAGGCCTCTGAGCAGACCTGTCTGTGATGGCAGTGTGTGTTGCAGACGCTTATTCTGAAATCATAATTGGTATTGCTAAATTGATGGAAGTCCTGACCCTATCTAAACAAATGTCAGTGGTGGCAATTAAGGGGTTAATTGTGTAATTAGCCCAGTGACAATCGCTCTTAGGCTGTTGGCACCTAGATTGTGGTCCCACATGGAGAATCTTTGTGCTGGGCTCAGCTGAGAGTGGCATTGTTACGTAAGTAATAGCGTGGTGTGAGGTTGGCTGGTCCTTAGTTGCGAGTTAGCGAGGAGGGCAGGGATCTGACACCCGTATTCATCACATATTAGCTTGCAGCGTAGCAGGATAGTTTCGCATTAAGGAACATTCAGTGCATTGTTAGGAATTAGCTTTGCACTGAAGGATTGTCACCTTTGTGGAAACAGTCCTTAGAGACAAGCTGGTGCATATTTTTTGTTTTTGTTTTTTAAAGAGAGACATACAGCAACAGCTCCTTCCTCTACCTTCTTCCTATCTCTGCTTTCTGTTCTATCTTTTCTGCTTGCAACATGTCTTGGTTATCAGCAATAAATATGCTGCAATAAATAATGAAAAGATGAGCAAAAATTAACTGACTGCTGAGTGCGCAGGAAGAGGAATTGACGTGGTGGCAAAAATCGTGAAGGCTTGATACATGCCCTACAGGAGTTTGATATTGGGGCAGGCCAGAACCTGGGGGAAACTGGACCAGAAAGGGTTTCCACTACTCCAGAGCCCAGTGGTTCAAAGGCGGCCTCACTAGGGTGGGCAAGTAGAGACTGACACTGGAATACCACTGATTGTTACCTCCAAGCCACCACCTGAGCAGGCCAGCATCAGATTGCCTGAAACCAGCATAGACTCTCCTCAAATGCAAGAAACGCTACAACACCTCAGGGAGAAGGATTCTGTGGTTTACCTGCAGTTTCTCGAGCGCCAGGCCGAGCGAGAAGAACGCAGGGCTGAGAGAGAGGCTGCAGAATGTCAGGCTGAGAGAGAGGCGGCGCAGAGGGAGGCTGATTGTCAGCATGAGTTAAAGATAACTAAGCTCCAGCCGCAGCGACAGGCTCAGAACCTCGGATCCCTAGAGGACAGAGATGCCTCTCTGCCAGTGACCCCGGCAGTCAAATTTCCCATTATGGAAAAGGACAGTGACATTGACGTGTATCTACTGTCGTTTGAAAAAACTTGCCGTCAGTACCATCTGCCCCCAGTACAATGGGCCCGCTACATGACGCCAGGGCTACGAGGCAAGGCCCTGGATGCTTATGTCGAACTGTCTGAAGAGCAGGGTGATGTTTATGAGGCCCTAAAGGCTGCGATCATCCAAAAGTTTCAGCTAACCCCGGAAGTGTACCGGAAGCATTTTAGATCCTTGCAGAATGGGCCTGGGGACTCATACCTGGATGTGGTAAGTCACTTACGTACCACATTCCAGCAGTGGACTAAAGGATTGAAAGCCGATTCTTTTGAGTCCCTGGAAGATCAACATTTGCACATCTGTCCTACAGACGTCAGACAGTTTGAGCTGGAGCGAAAGCCAACATCTGCCAGAGCAGCAGCAGAACTGGCAGATACCTATATCCACTCTCGGGTATCTAATCATCACAAGGCTCCTCCGAATGGCTGGAAAGGAGGGAAATCACACATGGCAACCCCTCCTCTGCCTGCCAACCAAGAGGCCGGAACCTGCAGCTCCTGGTGCCAAGGCCTGCCTTACTGACAACCGCAGATGCTACAACTGTGGAAAAGCCAGACATCTCAGGATGCAGTGCCCTGAGCAGAAGAAGACAACATCACCTGGCCATCCGGCCAGCAACCCTTCTTCTGTGCTGTTCATCTGCAGGAAAACTCGGGTAACCACCGCCAACTTGCAGCCAGTCACTGTGGGCCACTGGATTGTTACTGGTTTCCGGGACACAGGAGCTAAAGTCATTTTGGTCAGACCAGAGGTGATAGAGAGAAGGGACATCATCCCTGCAAAGTTTTTTACCCTCACCGGAGTCAGGGGGACCCGCTCACGAGTACCCCGTGCCTATGTTTTCATTGATTGGGGTGCCGAAAGTGGGATGAGAGAAGTGGGAGTCTCAGAGGAGATCCCCACTGCTGTGTTTTTGGGTGATTATTTAGTTACCCTTGTTTCTTACTATGCCCCTGCTAAAAGCACCCAGGATGCTCCAATGGAACTCTCTGGACCTACCAAGGTACTGTTTACAGATGTTGGGGTAATATCTGGGCAACCTGTGGATGGACAGAGGGAGGGGGAGGGTGGAGTGGAGGTACAGGGTTCTTCTTCACCTACAGGGGAGCAGGCCCCTTTGCATGTGCTGATATCAAATGCATGTGTAGTTGATGTTAAGAATGTAATTACTGAATGTAATGATGTTTTGTCTTTGTTGGAGGTCACCCACAATGCTGGGAGGGTGGGGAAGATAGAGTCTCTGGTGGCAGAGACCAGGAGTGGCCCAGGTGGCCTCATTCCTGACTCTGACCCAGAGGATTCTGCCCTGACTACACCTCAGCAGTTTTCCTTGTGTGTCACAGGACGGCTGGTTGGTACTTGTAGTCCCACTCCTCATCCAGCACTGCTAAGAGACAAAGGCTTTGCAGTGTTCAGAAGGCCAGCTGTTAGCTGCCCTGCTGAGAAAAGCAAACAAAAGCATGATAGGGACAGTGAGCAGATAGGTTTGACTGTTCTACAGGCAGGAGGCCTGGAGACTGAAAGGGTTAAACAGTTGCTCACTGTGTTCAGTCAACCTAAGGGGAATGTGTTGAAGGTGTCACCTGATATGGTCTGTGAAGGTCCAGGTGAAATCAGGAAGGCCAGGGCTGGAGTAAACCACAATGGTTTCTGGCCTAGCTTGATGTTCACACAATGTCCAAGGACAGTGCCTGTCATTGGCAGAGACCGTATACCTGAATGTAAAGAGTTAGGTGCCATGCTAGAAGTGGTAGCTGACACTCAGGGAGTGGGCTTAGGCCTTCAGTTCCACTCACCTTTCCTTCCCCTCCAGGTACCCACAGTGCTGGCAGTGCTTACAGCATGCCGTGTCAGGGTCACGGGAAACCCCTAGGAGGGCACCCCATGGCGTCCACAAGGTGGGCGGCTGGGTGTATCCTCCCCTCAACCTTGCAGCCCACCTTGTCTCGCAGGAGGCGCAGACAGGCGGGGCAAATGAGACTGAGGAAATGATGCAGTTAGGTGTCATTCAGGGAGCTCGAACAGTCTGGGCACCACTGATAGTCCTGGCCCCCAAAAGGGATCAGATGACCAGGCTTCCGGGAGCCCTTGAAGGGCTGAATGCCAGCCCTGTTGTTGTGGCCTTCCCCATGCCCAGAAACCATGAGGTGTCAGAGCAGCTGGTAGGTGCCCGCTGTCTCACCATCATTGACCTGAGCAGGGGGCGTGGACCAACCCCCCTAACACGGAAGGCTCAGGACGAGTCAGCCTTCACCACCCCATGTGGCTTGTCATGTATGGCATGTATGGCAATGCTAGTTGGGGTTGAGAACGCGCCAGCCACCTCTCCGGGGATCATGGATTACCTACGAAGAGGGGTGGAACCTTGTGAAATGGCCGGCTCAAGAAGCCTTGAAGTGATTGGCCCTGTCTGGGAAAAACACCTGGTGCACCTGTCACAGGTCCTGGACCAACTGACAGCTGCCAATTTGACTGTCAAACCCAGTAAGTGTCAGATTGGCATGACTGATGTGCAGTACCTGGGACACCAGGTAGGAGGAGGCACGCTGAAACCCGAGACAGGGAAGGTTGAGGCCATCCTGGCCTGGCCTACCCCTTAAACCAAAAGCAGGTTATGTCTTTCTTGGGGACCACTGGCTACTATAGGAAGTTTGTATGTAACTATAGTAGCCTGTCCAAACCTCTGACTGACCTAACCAAAAAGAAACTGCCCAAAGTGGTGTCTTGGACACCAGAATGTGAGCAGGCATTTCAGGCCTTGAAGGAGGTGCTGGCTACAGGCTCCAGACTTCACCCGCCATGCAGTCCTGAGCCAGGTGGATGATACCAGAGAGGAGCATCCCATCCTCTACCTTAGCTGGAAGCTGCTTCCCCAGAAAAGGAGTGTCTTGCGATCATGTGGGCTCTCCAGAAGTTACAAACGTACCTTTATGGGCAGCACTTCACTGTGATCACAGATCACAATCACTTGAGCTGGCTAAATCGTGTTGCTGGGGAGAATGGCAAACTCCTTCGGTGGAGCTTAATTCTGCAGCGACATGATTTCACCATCCAGCATAAGAAAGGCAGCACCCATGACAATGCTGATGGGCTGTCACGACAAGCCGAGCCCGCAGGAGTCGGTTGTGTCAGGAAGGAAATTGTAGTTCCCTCCCATGCAACCACCTAAGGGGGAGGTGTAATGATGTCACGTACTGGACATGAAAAGCTGTAGCTAGTGGCCATGTTGTTTGAGAACCTTAGGGCAGCCATGACAGCTTGGCTAACCATAATATTACAGAAAAAATCTTAACACACTCCCTCCTCCTTTGTGTTAGGGAATTCATAGTTTTAGACTTCAAAGGAACGGTTATCTCAACAGAGAAAGCAGAACCAGGCTAGGTCTGTAAAAACAGCTCATGTCGGCCTGGCAGGATGTTCAGGCCTGTCGTAAAACTGTCACCCTCTCAATTCAGAGAACCAGCAGATACCGATCTTGCTATAAATGTAGGAGTATATGTTGCCCGTTTGTGTGCTGGATTAAAAAATATGAGAGTACATGTTGCCTGTTGGTGTGCTGGAGTAAATAATGTAAGAGTATATGTTGCCAGTTGGTGTGCTGGAGTAAATAATACATGTTGCCTATTGGTGTCCTGGAGTAAATAATGTGAGAGTATATGTTGCCTGTTGGTGTGCTGGAGTAATAAATATGAGAGTACATGTTGCCTGCTGGTTTGCTGGAGTAAATAATGTGAGAGTACATGTTGCCTGTGGATGTGCTAGAGTAAATAATTTGAGAGTATATGTTGCCTGTTGATATACTGGAGTAAAAATATGAGAGTACATGTTGCTTGTTGGTGTGCTGGAGTAAATAATGTGAGAGTTCATGTTGGCTGTTGGTGTGTTGGAGTAAATAATGTGAGAGTACATGTTGCCTGTTGGTGTGCTGGAGTACATAATGTGAGAGTACATGTTGCCTGTTGGTGTGCTGGAGTAAATAATGTGAGAGTATATGTTGCCTGTTGGTGTGCTGGAGTAAATAATATGAGAGTTCATGTCGGCTGTTGGTGTGCTGGAGTAAATAATGTGAGAGTATATGTTGCCTGTTGGTGTGCTGGAGTAAATAATGTGAGAGTATATGATGCCTGTAGGTGTGCTGGAGTAAAAAATATGAGAGTACATGTTGCCTTTCGTGTGCTGGAGTAAATAATATGAGAGTTCATGTCGGCTGTTGGTGTGCTGGAGTAAATAATGTGAGAGTATATGTTGCCTGTTGGTGTGCTGGAGTAAATAATGTGAGAGTATATGATGCCTGTAGGTGTGCTGGAGTAAAAAATATGAGAGTACATGTTGCCTGTTGGTGTGCTGGACTAAATAATGTGAGAGTTCATATTGCCTGTTGGTGTGCTGCAGTAAATAATGTGAGAGTTCATGTTGCCTGTTGGTGTGCTGGAGTAAATAATATGAGAGTACGTGTTGCCTGTTGGTGTGCTGGAGTAAATGATGTGAGAGTATATGTTGCCTGTTGGTGTGCTGGAGTAAATAATGTGAGAGTATATGATGCCTGTAGGTGTGCTGGAGTAAAAAATATGAGAGTACATGTTGCTTTTCGTGTGCTGGAGTAAATAATATGAGAGTTCATGTCGGCTGTTGGTGTGCTGGAGTAAAAAATGTGAGAGTATATGTTGCCTGTTGGTGTGCTGGAGTAAATAATGTGAGAGTATATGATGCCTGTAGGTGTGCTGGAGTAAAAAATATGAGAGTACATGTTGCCTGTTGGTGTGCTGGACTAAATAATGTGAGAGTTCATATTGCCTGTTGGTGTGCTGCAGTAAATAATGTGAGAGTTCATGTTGCTTGTTGGTGTGCTGGAGTAAATAATATGAGAGTACGTGTTGCCTGTTGGTGTGCTGGAGTAAATGATGTAAGAGTATACAGTATCTCACAAAAGTGAATACACCCCTCACATTTTTGTAAATATTTTATTATATCTTTTCATGTGACAACACTGAATAAAGTTTACTTTGCTACAATGTAAAGTAGTGAGTGTGCAGCTTGTATAACAGTGTAAATGTGTTGCCCCCTCAAAATAATTTAACACACAGCCATTAATGTCTAAACCGCTGGCAACAAAAGTGAGTACACCCCTAAGTCAAAATGTCCAAATTAGGCCCAATTAGCCATTTTCCTTCCCTGGTGTCATGTGACTCGTTAGTGTTACAAGGTCTCAGGTGTGTTAAATTTGGTGTTATCGCTCTCACTCTCATACTGGTCACTGGAAGTTCAACATGGCATCTCATGGCAAAGAACTCTCTGAGGATCAGAAAAAAAGAATTGTTGCTCTACATATAGATGGCCTAGACTATAATAAGATTGGCAAGACCCTGAAACTGAGCTGCAGCACAGTGGCCAAGACCATACAGTGGTTTAACAGGACAGGTTCCACTCGGAACAGGCCTCGCCATGGTTGACCAAAGAAGTTGAGTGGACATGCTCAGCGTCATATCCAGAGGTTGTCTTTGGGAAATGTATGAGTGCAGCCAGCATTGCTGCAGAGGTTGAAGGGATGGGGGGTCAGCCTGTCAGTGCTCAGACCATACGCTGCACACTGCATCACATTGGTCTGCATGGATGCCATCCCAGAAGGAAGCCTTTTCTAAAGATGATGCACAAGAAAGCCCGCAAACAGTTTACTGAAGACAAGCAGACTAAGGACATGGATTACTGGAACCATGAGACCAAAATAAACGTATTTGGTTCAGATGGTGTCAAGCGTGTGTGGCGGCAACCAGGTGAGGAGTAGGGATGAGCTTCGTGTTCGAGTCGAACCCATGTTCGACTCGAACATCGGCTGTTCGATCGTTCGCCGAATTGCGAACGATATGGGCCGTTCGCGCCAAATTCGTGTGGCGCGTCACGGCCCATAATTCACTGCGGCATCGCAGTGCATTGCTTGCTGATGATTGGCCAAGCATGCACTATGACCCGCATGCTTGGCCAATCACAGCGCCGCCTTAACAGAGAGCCATAATTGGCCAAAGCCAAGGAGGCTTTGGCCAATTATGGCTCAGGGGATTTAGTACACGCCCCACACTATATAAGGCCGCCTGCACGGCGGCCCTGTGCAGTGTGTTCCGGTGTGCTTAGAGAGAGAGAGACAGTGTCATTTCATTTGAGTTAGCTAGATTAGGCAGGACAGTCAGTCAGTTAGCTGCACTTAAAGTGTATTGTGTATATATATGCATCCCAGGTGTTGCATATATATATATATATATATATATATATATATATATATATATACACTGTATTCAGTTTAGCTAGATCCGTTCCTGTTATCTTCTAGACTATTTACATTTAGTGCAGTGCGTCCTGCTCACAGTGTTCAGCTAGATCCGTTCCTGTTATATTCCTACTGACAGGCAGGCTTGTCTTGTTACAGTATTTTGAAGAAAATTACTGGTGTTCTTTTGATCCTATTAGTACCACAGTCAGGCAGCTAGACTATTTACATTTAGTGCAGTGCGTCCTGCTCACAGTGTTCAGCTAGATCCGTTCCTGTTATCTTCTTACTGACAGGCAGGCTTGTCTTGTTACAGTATTTTAAAGAAAATTACTGGTGTTCTTTTGATCCTATTAGTACCACAGTCAGGCAGCTAGACTATTTACAGTTAGTGCAGTGCGTCCTGCCCACAGTGTTCTGCTAAACCTACAAGTAAGTGGGGTGCGTCCTGCTCACAGTGTTCAGCTAAACCTACAAGTTAGTGGGGTGCGTCCACCTCACAGTGTTCAGCTAAACCTACAAGCTAGTGGGGTGCGTCCTGCTCACAGTGTTCAGCTAGATCCGTTTCTGTTATCTTCTTACTGACAGGCAGGCTTGTCTTGTTACAGTAAATACAGCTACCTGAAGAAAATTGCTGGTGTTCTTTTGATCCTATTAGTACCACAGTCAGGCAGCTAGACTATTTACAGTTAGTGCAGTGCGTCCTGCTCACAGTGTTCTGCTAAACCTACAAGTTAGTGGGGTGCGTCCTGCTCACAGTGTTCAGCTAAACCTACAAGTTAGTGGGGTGCGTCCACCTCACAGTGTTCAGCTAAACCTACAAGCTAGTGGGGTGCGTCCTGCTCACAGTGTTCAGCTAGATCCGTTTCTGTTATCTTCTTACTGACAGGCAGGCTTGTCTTGTTACAGTAAATACAGCTACCTGAAGAAAATTGCTGGTGTTCTTTTGATCCTATTAGTACCACAGTCAGGCAGCTAGACTATTTACAGTTAGTGCAGTGCGTCCTGCTCACAGTGTTCTGCTAAACCTACAAGTTAGTGGGGTGCGTCCTGCTCACAGTGTTCAGCTAAACCTACAAGTTAGTGGGGTGCGTCCACCTCACAGTGTTCAGCTAAACCTACAAGTTAGTGGGGTGCGTCCTGCTCACAGTGTTCAGCTAGATCCGTTCCTGTTATCTTCTTACTGACAGGCAGGCTTGTCTTGTTACAGTAAATACAGCTACCTGAAGAAAATTGCTGGTGTTCTTTTGATCCTATTAGTACCACAGTCAGGCAGCTAGACTATTTACAGTTAGTGCAGTGCGTCCTGCTCACAGTGTTCTGCTAAACCTACAAGTTAGTGGGGTGCGTCCTGCTCACAGTGTTCAGCTAAACCTACAAGTTAGTGGGGTGTCCACCTCACAGTGTTCAGCTAAACCTACAAGCTAGTGGGGTGCGTCCTGCTCACAGTGTTCAGCTAGATCCGTTCCTGTTATCTTCTTACTGACAGGCAGGCTTGTCTTGTTACAGTATTTTAAAGAAAATTGCTGGTGTTCTTTTGATCCTATTAGTACCACAGTCAGGCAGCTAGACTATTTACAGTTAGTGCAGTGCGTCCTGCTCACAGTGTTCTGCTAAACCTACAAGTTAGTGGGGTGTGTCCTGCTCACAGTGTTCAGCTAAACCTACAAGTTAGTGGGGTGCGTCCACCTCACAGTGTTCAGCTAAACCTACAAGCTAGTGGGGTGCGTCCTGCTCACAGTGTTCAGCTAGATCCGTTCCTGTTATCTTCTTACTGACAGGCAGGCTTGTCTTGTTACAGTATTTTAAAGAAAATTACTGATGTTCTTTTGATCCTATTAGTACCACAGTCAGACAGCTAGACTATTTACAGTTAGTGCAGTGCGTCCTGCTCACAGTGTTCTGCTAAACCTACAAGTTAGTGGGGTGCGTCCTGCTCACAGTGTTCAGCTAAACCTACAAGTTAGTGGGGTGCGTCCACCTCACAGTGTTCAGCTAAACCTACAAGCTAGTGGGGTGCGTCCTGCTCACAGTGTTCAGCTAGATCCGTTTCTGTTATCTTCTTACTGACAGGCAGGCTTGTCTTGTTACAGTAAATACAGCTACCTGAAGAAAATTGCTGGTGTTCTTTTGATCCTATTAGTACCACAGTCAGGCAGCTAGACTATTTACAGTTAGTGCAGTGCGTCCTGCTCACAGTGTTCTGCTAAACCTACAAGTTAGTGGGGTGCGTCCACCTCACAGTGTTCAGTTAAAGCTACCTGTAGAAGGTTGGTGGTGTTCTCATACTACAGGCAGGCAGTTGATTTTGCTAGCTGCAGTATCAGTACATATATATATATATATATATATATATATATATCCCAGCTTAGTGCAGCTACAGGCCATTAGTATGTCTGGAAGGCCAAGAAGGAGAGGCAGACAGTCACAAGCCAATAAGAGAGGGCAAGCAGGCTCTGTGTCTAGTGCTGGTCGTTGAGACGGTGCATCCTCATCAGCACGTGGCCATGGGACGCGCTTGGCCTTTTTTTCGGCAGCTGGCCATGTTGAGCCGCAACATGCGGAAGACTTGGTCGAGTGGATGACCAAGCCGTCCTCATCCTCCTCATCCTCTCTCACCCATGCCCAGGGTACTTTGTCTGGCAAAGCAGCGGCCTCTTCCCTCGGCTCAATGTCATCAGTGACTCCTTCCCTAGCCCCACCATGTCCTCCTGAGGAGTCCCTCGAACTGTTTGACCACAGTGTTGGGTACATGCTCCAGGAGGATGCCCAGCGTTTGGAAGGCTCTGATGATGATACTGAGCTCGATGAAGGTAGTAACACGAGCACGGACAGAGGGGGTGCCCAAGAAGGACAGCAATCTGGCAGTCATGCTCCCCCTGCTGCAGCATACTGCCAGGTTTGCTCCAGTGATGAGGAGGGAGGGGATGATGAGGTCACTGACTCAACGTGGGTGCCTGATAGGAGAGAGGAGGAGGAGGAGGAGGCGGCACATCACCAACGAAGCAGGATGCCCTCCAGGGGCCAGCCTAAGGGCAGCACATTGACTGCATCACACCCCAAAGCTCCACATGTGCAGGGCGCTGCAGTCTCTGCGCGTTATTCAAAAAGTTCTTTGGTGTGGGCCTTTTTTGAGACGAGTGCATCAGATCGCACCGCTGCTATTTGCAACATATGTCTCAAGCGTATCTCGCGTGGCCAAAACATCTCCCGCTTGGGTACCACATGCTTGACCAGACATATGTTGACCTGCCATGCAGTTCGTTGGCAAGCGTATCTAAAAGACCCACACCAAAGAACAAAGAGGACCTCTGCTTGCTCCTCATCAGCTGAGATTTCCAACCCCACTAGACCTTCAGTCCTCTCTGAGACCTGCACTGAGAGGAATGAAGGTGTAGAATTAGGTGTGTCACAGCCACGTACTTGTGGGCAATCTGATTTTGGTACACCGACGTCAGATTGTACCAGGCAAATTTCCCTTCCCCAGCTGCTGCACCGCCGAAAGAAGTTTGCTCCCAGCCATCCACATGCCCAACGGTTGAATGCTAGCTTGGCAAAATTGCTAGCACTTCAACTGCTGCCTTTTCAGTTGGTAGACTCTGCCCCCTTCCGTGAGTTTGTGGAATGTGCGGTTCCTCAGTGGCAGGTACCCAAACGCCACTTTTTCTCACGGAAGGCGATTCCGGCTCTCTACCAGCATGTGGAAGGCAATGTCCATGCCTCGCTGGACAGGGCGGTCAGCGGTAAGGTGCATATTACCGCTGACTCATGGTCCAGCAGGCATGGACAGGGACGTTACCTAAGTTTCACGGCGCATTGGGTGACTCTGCTGGCAGCTGGGAAGGATGCAGGACAAGGTGCAGTAGTGTTGGAGGTTGTTCCGCCACCACGCCTCCAAAATGCTAATGATTGTGACACACCTCTCTCCTCCACCCCCTCCTCTTCTTCTTCCTCCATGGCCTCTTCCTCGGAACCAGCGGTGCTCCGTAGTCGTTCAAGGGGCTACGCAAGTACGCAGGCCAAAAAATGCCATGCGGTGCTTGAGCTGGTGTGCTTGGGGGACAGGAGCCACACTGGGGCAGAGGTTCTGTCAGCTCTGCAGGGGCAGGTTCAGAGGTGGTTGACGCCACGCCAGCTTAAGGCAGGAATGGTGGTTTGCGACAATGGCACCAACCTCCTCTCTGCCCTCCGACAGGGACAAATGACCCATGTGCCCTGTTTGGCTCACGTCCTTAACTTGGTGGTGCAGCGGTTCTTGGGCAGGTACCCGGGCTTACAGGATGTCCTGAGGCAGGCCAGGAAAGTCTGTGTGCATTTCCGCCGGTCATATAATGCCAGTGCTCGGCTGACGGACCTCCAAAAGGAGTTTAACCTGCCCAAGAACCGCCTAATCTGTGACATGCCCACCAGGTGGAACTCAACGTTGGCCATGCTGCAGCGGCTGCACACGCAGCAGAGGGCCATCAATGAGTACCTGTGCGACTATGGCACCAGGACAGGGTCAGGGGAGCTTGGTTTTTTTTCCCCACGCCAGTGGGCCATGATCAGGGATGCATGCACTGTCCTGTCACCATTTGAGGAGGCCACGAGGATGGTGAGCAGTGACAGTGCATGCATCAGTGACACTGTCCCCCTTGTCCACCTGTTGGAGCACACGCTGCGTGGAATAATGGACAGGGCACTTGAGGCAGAACAGAGGCAGGAAGAGGAGGACTTCCTTAGCTCTCAAGGCCCCCTTTATCCAGACAGTGTTCCTGCGTGCCCGCCGATCACACAGGAAGAGGACGAGGAGGAAGAGGAGGAGGAGGAGGAGGAAGATTGTGTCAGTATGGAGGTGGAGCCTGGCACTCAGCATCAGCAGCAGTCTTTAAGGGATCAGTCCCAAGAAACACATGGACTTGTACGTGGCTGGGAGGAGGTGGCTGCGGACCATGTCGTCCTTAGTGACCCAGAGGACTCCGGACCGAATGCCTCAGCAAACCTACGCTGCATGGCCTCCCTGATCCTGCAAAGCCTGCGTAAGGATCCTCGTATTCGTGGTATCAAGGAGAAGGACCAATACTGGCTGGCAACCCTCCTTGATCCACGTTACAAGGGTAAGGTTGCGGACCTTATCTTGCCATCGCAGAGGGAGCAGAGGATGAAACATCTTCGGGAGGCCTTGCAGAAAGGTCTGTGCAACGCGTTCCCAGAGACTGGGAGGTTACAAACTCCTGTTTCTGGACAACGTGTTGCTGAGGCTTCGGTCAGTCAAAGAAAGAGCGGTGGAGAAGGTGGCCGTCTGACCGATGCGTTCAGACAATTTTTTGGTCCGCAGCCCCAAGGTATGATCGGTTCCAGCAACCATCGCCAGCGTCTGTTTTACATGGTGCAGGAATACCTAGGGGCAAGATCAGACTTGGACACCTTTCACACCGAAAATCCTCTGGGTTACTGGGTCTTGAGGATGGATCACTGGCCAGAGCTTGCACAGTATGCAATTGAGCTACTGGCCTGTCCTGCATCCAGCGTTCTTTCAGAACACACATTCAGTGCTGCTGGAGGCGTGGTAACCGATCACAGGGTGCGTCTGTCCACTGACTCGGTCGATCGACTGACCTTCATAAAAATGAATGAGTCTTGGATCACCACCAGCTACCAAGCACCTGATGCTGATGTAACCGAATAATTTTTTTTGAAATCTCAGATCCCTTCAAAGACTGCCTATGCTGATGCTGAGTGACTATCCCTGAGTAATTATCCTCTTCCTCCTCAATCATCACGCTGATAGCTTGTAAGAACATTTTTGGTTTTGGGTGCCACCACCAGTGCCTAAGGCACAATTTTTCAGGACCTGTTTAACAGGGGCGTGTAATTACAATTTTTGATGTAATACTTTGCAGCAGGGCTCGTTCCTGCATTCCAACTAGAGTGTCTGTGAGGGGTTACAGTGTTGTGGCACCAGCACCAGTGCCTAAGGCCCAATTTTTCAGCCCTTGTTTAACAGGGGCGTGTAATTACAATTTTTGATGCAATACTTTGCAGCAGGGCTCGTTCCTGCATTCCAACTAGAGTGTCTGTGAGGGGTTGCAGTGTTGTGGCACCAGCACCAGTGCCAAAGGCCTAATTTTTCAGCTCCTGTTCAACAGGGGCATGTAATTACAATTCTTGATCTAATATTTCACAGCAGAGCCCTGTGAGGGCTTACAGTGTTGTGGCCACAGCAACACCTAAGGCCCAAATTTCTGCTGAGTATATAGGGCAGGACCCTACTTTCAAACAACTAACTTACAAACGACTCCTACTTGCAAACGGAAGGAGACAACAGGAAGTGAGAATAAATCTACCCCTAGGAAGGGAAATTCTCTCCTGTAAGAGTTAATATGGGAAAAACATTTCTCCTTTCCACTGATGCTTTCCAATCCATTGGGACAAAAAGTGAGGTGAAATCTTCTGAAGAGGAGGAAAGACAGCAAAACAAATGTCACAGGGGTGATAACCCTTCCCTATGTTTTCCAAAAAGCTTAAAAAAGATTTTTTGGCTGGAGCTAAACACGTTAAAAATGTACCCGTTCAAAATTACAAAGAGATTCTACTTAACAAGAAACCTACAGCCTGTATACTGCTGTTCAGAGTATATAGGGCCTGGTGGCCCCACACCTTTCCTTATTTTAATTTGGGTGCGGGGTTCCCCTTAATATCCATACAAGACCCAAAGGGCCTGGTAATGGACTGGGGGGTACCCATGCCGTTTGTCTCACTGATTTTCATCCATATTGCCAGGACCCGACATTACATTAAACCTGCAAGCAGTTTTAAATGAGATTTTTTCCTTTAAAAATGACATTTGGTGCAGGGACTGTTCTAAACACGGGAAACACGCGTCACTTTACAGGCATACTATAGACACCCCTCAGGTACGATATTTAAAGGAATATTTCACTTTTTTTTTTTACTTTAAGCATCATTAAAATCACTGCTCCCGAAAAAACGGCCGTTTTTAAAAGTTTTTTTTGCATTGATACATGTCCCCTGGGGTAGGACCCGGGTCCCCAAACCCTTTTTAGGACAATACCATGCAAATTAGCCTTTAAAATGAGCACTTTTGATTTCGAATGTTCGAGTCCCATAGACGTCAATGGGGTTCTAACGTTCGTGCGAACTTTCTGTCCGTTCGCAGGTTCTGGTGCGAACCGAACCGGGGGGTGTTCGGCTCATCCCTAGTGAGGAGTACAAAGACCAGTGTGTCTTGCCTACAGTCAAGCATGGTGGTGGGAGTGTCATGGTCTTGGGCTGCATGAGTGCTGCCGGCACTGGGGAGCTACAGTTCATTGAAGGAACCATGAATGCCAACATGTGCCCCTCCCTTCAGAGACTGGGTTGCAGGGCAGTATTCCAACATGATAATGACCCCAAACACACTTCCAAGACGACCAATGCCTTGCTAAAGAATCTGAGGGTAAAGGTTGTCGGAAATTCCGACCGTGTGTACGTGGCATAACATTAGTGACATTATATTGGAGGTGCTCCAAGACTGGCAGGTTCAGTTGGTGCATTAAGACTATACCCAATAAAAGAGAAGCTCAAAATATGTAAGAATCTCATATAAGTTTTCAGTTCACATTGTTTTGTAGCACCAGTTATAGATATAAACCAAACACACTTCCAAGACGACCAATGCCTTGCTAAAGAAGCTGAGGGTAAAGGTGATGGACTGCCCAAGCATGTCTCCAGACCTAAACCCTATTGAGCATCTGTGGGGCATCCTCAAACAGAAGGTGGAGGAGCGCAAGGTCTCTAACATCCACCAGCTCTGTGATGTTGTCATGGAGGAGTGGAAGAGGACTCTAGTAGCAACCTGTGAAGCTCTGGTAATCTCCATGCCCAAGAGGGTTAAGGCAGTACTGGAAAATAATGGTGGCCACACAAAATATTGACACTTTGGTCCCAGTTTGGACATTTTCACTTAGGGGTGTACTCACTTTTGTTGCCAGCGGTTTAGACATTAATGGTGTGTTGAGTTACTTTGAGGTGACAGCAAATTTACACTGTTATACAAGCTGTACACTCACTACTTTACATTGTAGCAAAGTGTCATTTCTTCAGTGTTGTCATGAAAATGTATAATAAAATATTTACAAAAATGTGAGAAGTGTACTAACTTTTGTGAGATACTGTATGTTGCCTGTTGGTGTGCTGGAATAAATAATGTGAGAGTACATGTTGCCTGTTGGTGTGCTGGAGTAAATCATGTGAGAGTACATGTTGCCTGTTGGTGTGCTGGAGTAAATCACGTGAGAGTACATGTTTCCCAGTTGGTGTGCCGGAGTAAATCATGTGAGAGTACATGCTGCCTGTTGGTGTGCCAGAGTAAATCATGTGGGAGTACATGCTGCCTGTTGGTGTGCCAGAGTAAATCATGTGAGAGTACATGCTGCCTGTTGGTGTGCCAGAGTAAATAATGTGAGAGTACATGTTGCCTGATGGTGTGCTGCAGTAAATAATGTGAGAATACATGTTGTCTGTTGGTGTGCTGGAGTAAATAATGTGAGAGTACATGTTGCCTGTTGATGTGCTGGAGTAAATAATGTGAGAATATATACATACATACATTTTCAAATCAAGCTGACTGGGCAGTTTCTGGTATTATTTTTTAGAATTATGCCACGTACACATGATCACACATTCCGACAACAAAATCCATGTTTTTTTCCGACTGATATTGGCTCAAACTTGTTTTGCATACACACGGTCACACAAATGTTGTTGCAAATTCCGAACGTCAAGAACGCGGTGACGTACAACACGGACGACGAGCCCAGAAAAATGAAGTTTAATAGCCAGTGCTACTCTTCTGCTTGATTCCAAGCATGCGTGGAATTTTGTGCATCGGAATTGTGTACAAACAATCGGAATTTCCGACAACAGATTTTGTTTGTCCAGATCTCAAATTTTGTTTGTCGGAAATTCCGACGGAAAATGTCCGATGGAGCCTACACACGGTTGAATTTTCCGACAACAAGCTCACATCGAACATTTGTTGTTGGAAATTCGGACCATGTGTACGCGGCATAACACTAGTGACATTATATTGGAGGTGCTCCAAGACTGGCAGGTTCAGTTGGTGCATTAAGACTATACCCAATATAAGAGAAGCTCAAAATATGTAAGAATCTCATATAAGTTTTCAGTTCACATTGTTTTGTAGCACCAGTTATAGATATTACCTTTTCCATGGACTCGCTGACTTCTTACAGCAGTCCTACAGTCAGCAGAACAGTCCTCCTCAGTGGCTTTATTCACATTAATTAGCACAGAAAGATGTAACCCTGAAGTGTCATTCTGATCATTTATAGCAAGCATGCAGTTCTCTCTGCCAAAATAATTGGAACAAAATAATCCATATGTATATTTTATATGTGAAAAGCACATTAACTTAATTAACATTTCATCTCTATCCTGAATCTCTGGGGATAATATAGCAGATTCATTTGCAGGGGGATTATAATTTTCTAAAATCTTGTTACATTGGTTAATGTAGCTTTTGTAGTTTTGGTACTTAAAGCAGAGTTCCAGGCTTTTTTTCGTTTATTAAAAGTGAGCAGCTACAAAAAGTGTAGCTCCTGACTTTTAATAAACAGACTCTCACCTGTTCCACGTGCCAGCGATGTGGCCGCATGCTGCGCCTCTATTGAAACTGTGGGCACCTGGCCGTGACAGCTTGCGGCTTCACGGCCAGGCACGCACTGCCCATGCGCGAGTTGTGCTGCTCTCTCATGCCGCGTACACACGGTCGGACTTTTCGTCTACAAAAGTCCGACAGCCTGTCCGACATACTTCCGACGTACCTTCGGCGGACTTGCGGCAGACTTTCTTACGAACGGACTTGCCTACACACGACCACACAAAAGTCCGACGGATTCGTACGTGATGACGTACACCGGACTAAAATAAGGAAGTTCATAGCCAGTAGCCAATAGCTGCCCTAGCATGGGTTTTTGTCCGTCGGACTAGCACACAGACGAGCGGATTTCGGGGTCCGTCGTACTTACGACGTAAAGATTTGAAGCATGTTTCAAATCTAAAGTCCGTCGGATTTGAGGCTAAAAAAGTCCGTTGAAAGTCCGGAGAAGCCCACACACGATCGGATTACCAGCCAGCTTTAGTCCGTCAGCGTCCGTTGGACTTTTGTAGACGAAAAGTCCGACCGTGTGTACGCGGCATCAGAGTGGACAGGCACTATTCTGAGACCTGTGACATATCCCAGAAGATTGCAGAGAGGGAGAGGCTGCCTAGGGGGAGAGAAGGAGTCGCCTAGGCGGCCTGTAGTCAGAAGTGGGACAGGAAGTTCCACTCAAAACTAGGCACCCACTCCCCCCCCCAAAAAAAAATTGCATGCCAAATGTGGCATGTAAGAGGACAAGGTGTGCTTAAAGCAGAAGCTCCACTTTTAGATGGAACTCCGTTTTAAAAAATGTATGTGAAGGCGTTATTCAGAAAACATTTTCTCCACATATGTCAGGGAAGACCAGCCAATACTCAAGATGGCCGAAGAAGAAGTCGACATGTGACCTCAGCCTGTCAGGGAAGACCAGCCAGTACTCAAGATGGCCGAAGGAGAGGTCGACCTGTGACCTCAGCCTGTCAGGGAAGACCAGCCAGTACTCAAGATGGCAGACGGAGAAGTCGACCTGTGACCTCAGCCTCTGCCAGAACACCTTCGGTGCACCTGTGTGCACATTACCAAGAGGCTATTTAAACTTGGTCTGTGCTTGCATCCAGTGCTGTCTGTTCTACAGCATTCCCTTGTGTTCCTGCCTGCTTTACCCGTGATACCTGCACCTGTTTACTGACCCGGCTTGCCTCTGACTCTGCTACCTGCTGCCTGCATCTGACCCGGCTTGTTCTGACTCCGCATCTGCCTGCTCCTTCTACTACCACGCTGCCAGCCCGTTGCCGACCCTGCCTGCATCCAGACTATGCACCTGCCTCCGCTTCTGCTCCTGACGTTCCCGCCAGTGTTTGACCCGGCTTGCCCGACCTGCATCTTCCGCTCATTCGAGAACCCTGCTCCAGCACCGTGCTACCTGCCACTGTTCTACATTACAGTGTAGACGAACTGTTTGGCACTTGTGCGACTCTGCACTTCTGCTCCTCCTGTCTATTCTATCAGGGGGCCAGAATCAGAGGAGCAAGAGAGGCTGTTACCTGCATATCAGGCTCTACCGTCAGGTACGTGACAGTAACGGACAGCCATGTCTGAGCCTGCGCAGGGACCCTCTCCTATGGATGAACTTTGCCAGCACCTGGCCGGCTTGGCACAAGCCGTCAAAGACCTACAGCAGGGCTACACTCAGCTAGAGGGACGCCTACAGACCCTGACGGGCGCTGCAACTCCGCACCTTTAGCATCAGCCTCCTCTCAGGGATCTTCTCCTGCTCCTGCCGTGGTCATGCTCCCACCTGAGCCCAGGGTACCTACCCCAGACCGGTTCCTGGGTGAACGCAGCAAGTTTAGAGCATTTCAGAACGCATGTGAACTGTATTTTGCCCTTCAACCCCGCACATTCTCCTTAGAAGCTACCAAGGTCGGCTTTGTAATCTCCCTGCTACAAGGGGAGCCACAGTCCTGGGCCCACTGCCTTCTGGAACAGAAGGCCGAATGCTTATCCGACTTAACCTCTTTCTTCAGTGCCATGGCCCAGCTGTACGAAGATCCTCAGCAGACAGCTTCAGCCGAAGCGGCCCTTCATGCACTTCAACAGGGTCGTAGGGCGGTGAAGACTACGTCTCTGAATTTTGACGATGGGCATTTGACACGAACTGAAACGACGACGCCCTACGATACCAATTTCGTATGGGCCTCTCCGAACCACTCAAAGATGAGTTAGCGCGGGTAGGGGTACCCCCTACCTTAGAAACTCCGATTGATCTATCCATCCAGATCGATCGCCGGCTGAGAGAACGAAGACTAGAGAGAGCGTCCACTCCATCCCGTCCAGTGTGGATGTTACCTCGGGTACCCAGCTCGTCCTATCCCGCTCCACCTGCTCCAGCCACTCCGGCTCCTGATGCCCCAGAACCTATGCAACTCAGCCTGCTGCGGCCCTCTCTTACTGTGGTTGAACGACAACGCCGCCGCCAACAGAACTTATGCCTATACTGCGGGGGATCCGGACATTACGTGAGGTCCTGCCCAGTGAAACCTCGTAAGTCTCTCTTCACTACTTCTGCCTCGCTAACCCCAAGCTCTCTTAACAACTCCGCTCACTTTACTATTCCCATTTCTCTACAGCTGCCAGGAAGGACTCTTTAGACTACCGCCATAATTGATTCCGGAGTCTGCAGCTGCTTTGTGGACTTGTCCTTTGCTGCCGAACATCATATCCCCCTGCAGCCTAAAGCACAGAAACTCTCGGTTCACTTGGCCGATGGTTCCACCATTAAGTCCAGAGCAGTCACTCACGAAACCATTCCTCTGCTGACCATCATGTCCCAGGACCACCGAGAACTGCTACAACTAGACGCCATCACTTCCCCTCTGTTCCCAGTTATCCTCGGTATACCTTGGTTGAAGGCCCACGATCCCATATCGACTGGTCTAAAGGAAGCATTAACTTTGTCTCCTCTTACTGCACCCAGCACTGCCTACAGACCTCCTGTGATGTTCCCGCTGTGCTGTGTCTAGATACGGACTCTGAAACCAGTCAGCTTGTGCCTACAGCCTACCACAGCTTCCTAGACGTGTTTAGTAAGAAGGGGGCAGAGATCCTCCCACCTCATCCGTCCTATGACTGCCCTATAGAGCTACTCCCCGGAGCCGAAGTTCCCTTTGGGAGGATTTTCCCTCTGTCTGAAAGCGAGCTGGTAGCACCGAAGGACTATATCAATGACAATCTCAGGAAAGGCTTCATCCGCCCTTCCATGTCTCCAGCTGGGGCGGGGATTTTCTTCGTCCAGAAGAAGGATCAGTCATTAAGGCCCTGTGTGGACTACCATGAACTTAACAAGGTGACGGTGAAGAACCGTTACCCACTTCCATTAGTTCCCGAACTTTTTCAAAGACTTGGTTCCGCTACCATATTTACAAAGTTGGATCTTCGGGGTGCCTATAATTTGGTGCGCATTTGGGAGGGAGACGAGTGGAAGACTGCTTTCCGCACACGATTTGGGCATTACGAGTATCTCGTGATGCTCTTCGGGCTCTGCAACTCTCCGGCTACCTTCCAGCATTTCATTAATGATGTTCTCAGAGACTTCCTGAACTTATTTGTCATTGTATACCTTGATGATATGCTAATTTTTTCTTCCTCTCTAGAACACCACCGCAGACACGTGAGAAGTGTATTAACCCGCCTTCGACAACACGGATTATATGCCAAACCCGAGAAGTGCGAGTTTGAACGCCAGAGTATCCAATTTCTGGGGCTGATCATTTCCACCAAAAGGTATCCGGATGGATCCCCAGAAGGTAACGGCTATCCTGGACTGGCCTACTGCATGTTCCCTGCATATCAGGCTCTACCGTCAGGTACGTGACAACATACCAGATTTTGTGACACCTTTGGAATTTAGTTTATGTTTTTAGTTGAGTATGTATTTTTAGTTTGTCATTTTGTTATGACGCTTAAGGTTATCACACTGACAAGGCAAAACAGCACCTTCAGTTCAAACGCATGCATGTCATAGTTCAAGATTTTTTATTGTTGGGTCTTAGCTCAGACTAGTTTCATCTAGATTTGGCATAACTTGAACACTGCATTTTCATATGCTCCTATTGAAATCTACAGTATAGGGCCAAAAATTTTACACCATAAAAAATAGCACCTCCACCTTTTTCCCAGGGCCCCATAGACAACAGTGGGATTCCTCTTGTTTCATGACAAATCACACAAGTGTGAATGGGAACTAAAGACTAGTGTACATGGGCTTTTGTTTGATCTGCTTTTTTCCCTCATACAAGTCTAGGAGATTGCAAAATCAGCTGAAGTAGGTCAAATGCACACCTGCAATGAATTCTGAATGATCTCAGAAGCATCTAAAACTAATTACGAAAACATGTAGCATTTGCTGATTGGGGCTACTTTTACACTGGGGTGGGGGTGTTAGCGGTAAAGTGCCGCCAGTTTTAACAGCGCATTTCGGCCGCTAGAGGGGTGCTTTGAACCCCTGCTAGCGACTGAGGAAAGGGTAAAAGAGTCTGTGTTGCGGTGGTGCCAGGCGCTTTGCAGGCGCTTCGGCAGCGCTGCCCATTGATTTCAATGGCAGGGGCGGTTTAGGATCGATGTATACACCATTCCCGCACCTCCCCAAAGATGCTGCTTTTTTTCCCGTCCTGCCAGCGCACCACCCAAGTATGAAAGCATTCGGACTTTCACACTGGGGAAGCATGAAGGGCAGGGCCGTCTTTACCGCGGGGCAAAAGGGGCATCTGCCCAGGGCCCTGTCATTGTTGGGGGCCCTGCGCTGCCCGTCCCTTAAACCCTGCACACTGCCCGCCGGAGTTCGGCCACCTCCGGTGCTGGTCGCATGCTGGCTGCTCGCTACTGTCACTTGGAAATACACAAGCACGGCTTGTGTATTTCCAAGTGACAGCGCTTCTCTTCCGGCGGCTGTTCTCATCCCTCGGGGACACACACGATCTATGAGAGCAGAGGAGGAAGGGGGCGGGGACTCTGCACAGGGGAAGCTGCTTCTGGGACTGGCAGGTTCCACGGACATCGGAGGACAACATGCTGTGAGTACACAGAGTTTTCCTCTGTACTGGAATGGGGGATGGGGGCTTTGTGGAAGGACAGCCTTGTACTTAGGGAGAGTGGAGCTCTGTATTGAAATCTGGGTGGGAGGAGAGCTGTGCACTTCTGCACTCTGCACCCACCTCACTCTGCACTCTGCACCCACCTCACTCTGCACTCTGCACCCACCTCACTCTGCACTCTGCACCCACCTCACTCTGCACCCACCTCACTCTGCACCCACCTCACTCTGCACTCTGCACCCACCTCACTCTGCACCCACCTCACTCTGCACCCACCTCACTCTGCACCCACCTCACTCTTCACTCTGCACCCACCTCACTCTGCACCCACCTCACTCTGCACTCTGCACCCACCTCACTCTGCACCCACCTCACTCTGCACCCACCTCACTCTGCACCCACCTCACTCTGCACCTACCTCACTCTGCACTCTGCACCCACCTCACTCTGCACCCACCTCACTCTGCACCCACCTCACTCTGCACCCACCTCACTCTGCACCCACCTCACTCTGCACTCTGCGCCCACCTCACTTTGCACCCACCTCACTCTGCACCCACCTCACTCTGCACCCACCTCACTCTGCACCCACCTCACTCTGCACCCACCTCACTCTGAACTCTGCACTCACCTCACTCTGCACCCACCTCACTCTGCACCCACCTCACTCTGCACCCACCTCACTCTGCACCCACCTCACTCTGCACCCACCTCACTCTGAACTCTGCACTCACCTCACTCTGCACCCACCTCACTCTGCACTCTGCACCCACCTCACTCTGCACCCACCTCACTCTGCACCCACCTCACTCTGCACCCACCTCACTCTGCACCCACCTCACTCTGGACCCACCTCACTCTGGACCCACCTCACTCTGGACCCACCTCACTCTGGACCCACCTCACTCTGGACCCACCTCACTCTGGACCCACCTCACTCTGCACCCACCTCACTCTGCACTCTGCACCCACCTCACTCTGCACTCTGCACCCACCTCACTCTGCACTCTGCACCCACCTCACTCTGCACTCTGCACCCACCTCACACTGCACTCTGCACCCACCTCACTCTGCACCCACCTCACTCTGCACCCACCTCACTCTGCACTCTACACCCACATCACTCTTCACCCACCTCACTCTGCACCGACCTCACCTCTGCACCCACCTCACCCTACACTCTGCACCCACCTCACCCCTGCACCCACCTCACCCCTGCACTCTGCACCCACCTCACCCTACACTCTGCACCCACCTCACCCTACACTCTGCATCCACCTCACCCCTGCACTCTGTACCCACCTCACTCTGCACCCACCTCACTCTGCACCCACCTCACTCTGCACCCACCTCACTCTGCACCCACCTCACTCTGCATCCACCTCACCCCTGCACTCTGCATCCACCTCACCCCTGCACTCTGCATCCACCTCACCCCTGCATTCTGCATCCACCTCACTCCTGCACCCACCTCACTCTGCACCCACCTTACCCCTGCATTCTGCACCCACCTTACCCCTGAACTCTGCATCCACCTCACCCCTGCATTCTGCACCCACCTCACTCTGCACTCATCTCACTCTGCACTCTGCACCCACCTTACTCTGCACCCACCTCACCCCTGCATTCTTCACCCACCTTACCCATGCACTTTGCACCCACCTCACCCCTGCACTCTGCACCCACCTCACCCCTGCACTCTGCACCCACCTCACCCCTGCACTCTGCACCCACCTCACCCCTGCACTCTGCACCCCCCTCAGTCCTGCACTCTGCACCCACCTCAGTCCTGCACCCACCTCACCCCTGCACTCTGCACCTACCTCACCCCTGCACCCACCTTACTCCTGCACTCTGCATCCACCTCACCCCTGCACTCTGTAGACACCTCACTCTGCACCCACCTCAGTCCTGCACTCTGCACCCACCTCAGTCCTGCACTCTGCACCCACCTCAGTCCTGCACTCTGCACCCACCTCAGTCCTGCACTCTGCACCCACCTCAGTCCTGCATCCTGCACTCACCTCAGTCCTGCATCCTGCACCCACCTCAGTCCTGCATCCTGCACCCACCTCAGTCCTGCACTCTGCGCCCACCTCAGTCCTGCACTCTGCGCCCACCTCAGTCCTGCACTCTGCGCCCACCTCAGTCCTGCACTCTGCGCCCACCTCAGTCCTGCACTCTGCGCCCACCTCAGTCCTGCACTCTGCGCCCACCTCACCCCTGCACTCTGCGCCCACCTCACCCCTGCACTCTGCGCCCACCTCACCCCTGCACTATGCACCCACCACACCCCTGCACTCTGCACCCATCACTCCCCTACACTCTGCACCCACCTCACCCCTGCACTCACCTCACTCTGCACCCACCTCAGCCTTGCACTCTGCACCCACCTCAGTCCTGCACCCACCTCACCCCTGCACTCTGCACTCACCTCACCCCTGCACTCTGCACTCACCTCACCCCTGCACTCTGCACTCACCTCACCCCTGCACTCTGCACTCACCTCACCCCTGCACTCTGCACCCACCTCACCCCTGCACTCTGCACAAAGCGCACCCCCAACCCTGCACTCTGTACATAGTGCACCCCTCAATGCTAGTGCAGTTTGGCCACACCCGCAATTTGCACTGAGAGGTTATGATGTGTAGTAACCTCTAGCAACTAATCTGTAAACTGTAATGATGTGTTGTAATCTCTGGCAGCCAATCACAATCGTTGCCTGATCTGCTGCAGTAAACTCATTTTGAGTCTAGCTGGGGGGGCCCCAATAAAATCTTTGCCCAGGGCCCAATCAATATTAAAGACGGCCCTGATGAAGGGCGTTCTTCAGGCGCTTTTCAGGCGCTATTTTTAGTGCTAAAACACCTGAAAAGCACCCCAGTGTGAAAGAGGTCTGAAAAATGTTGACACAGGCTTTAGGCTTGGTTCACAGCTATGCAGTTTGCGTTTGATTGTTTCTGCAGTGCTTTATGTGGTGCGTTTATGCACACGCGATTTTTCCACGATTTTGCAGTGATTTGCATTTTTTGTGCTTTTTTTTCTGCAGCTTCTCCATTTAAATCTATTGAACCAAAAAAGCAAGAGAAAAAAACATTTCGCATTTAAAAAAGTCCCTGACCCCTTCCAAAAACGCAGTAGCTGAAAAAAGTATAGAAGTGAACGCATTCCATAGAAAACCATGTTGAATTAACTCTAGTGCATTTCTACAAAAAGCACCAAAAAACGCATAGGTGTGAACCGAGCCTCAGGCATGGTTAACATATATGTGTTTTTAGTGCTTTCTTGCAGAAACACACTACAGTCCATTTAACATGGTTTCCTATGGGACACATTCACATCTATGCTTTTTTCAGCCACTGCCTTTTTGGAAAGGGTTTTTTAAATGCAAAACGGTGCGTTTTTGGTTCAATAGCGTTCAATGGAGAAGCTGCAAAAAAGCAAGTAGTGTGTTTTTGTTGCGATTTTATTGTGGTTTGACTGCGATTTTCCTGCGATTTGCGTTTTGAGTTTTTAATCTGCCTAACAACAAATGGGCAAAAAAAAAAAAGGCATTAAAAAATGCAAAGCGCATCAAAAAACACATTAAAATGCGTGTACAACAATGCAAAACACACCGCAAAAAGCACTGCAGGGACTGCATTCACCCAGCAGTAAAAATTTTACTGATGGTATTAAACGTGTTTTTTACGAGAGAAGTTCCTAAGTAATGATCAGTAAAATACTTGTGTATAGATGAGTTTAAACGCATAAAGACACATATGCGTACATAATTATGATTTATTTTTCAAAACAACCAGAATCCCTCAAAGGGGTAAATGGGAACTTTAAATGTACCTTACCAGTGTTATATGTAGAATCATCATAATATATCCCGTAAAAGTATTTTTATTTAGTGCAAAATCTAAAAACAAGTATAGGACATAAATCCATACAAAGACATAAAATCACAATCTAGACACTTCAGCATCTGTCTACGTGTTTTGTGGTGAGTCTGCTTCCTCAGGACATTCAAAAGGAGCTGTTTTCGTATCAGTAGGATAAAGAAAAACATACGCCATCTGAAAACAAATTAACTAATATTAACAATCACAAAATTACAATAAATAGCCAGGATTGTTTTATTGTATTTTTATGATTGTTAATATTTATCAGTTTATTCAGCAAAAAACGTATTTTGTTATTGAAAAACAAATATCAGTTATATGATGTTCTTTTATGGTTTGGACAAAATATATATACTACTTTTTTTGGCAGACTTCTCTTATTTGTTCAGTTCATGACCAACATTCAAATACAATGGCCATGAACCTGCTATGTTGGAAATGTCCATAACACAATATCTAATTATGATGCTTAAACAGGAGCTTCAGTCTCTCCCTAAAAAAAATAAAAGTCAGCAGCTGTATAGCATACTGTAGAGCTGACTTTAATATAAGTGAAAGCGTCTGTGAATCCTTGTGGCTTCACAGCCGGATTTCCATTGCACATGCGGGAGCCGTGCTGCGCTTTGTGAATGATCCCACAGTCAGTGTTAATTTCGTGGATGAAAATATTTTCATCATAATTTTCGTCAGCTGCATGTTTTCAGTGAAGGAAACTAAATGAAAATAAAATTTAAATGAAGTCAATTGATGAAAACTATGACACAAAAATCAATTCCAATTTTCACCAATGAATGAAAACAGGACAAAAATGTGAGTAAGGGACGTTTACAGACCTGAACTTCTGTCTTCCTTGGGGCTCCACCTGTCTGTTAAAGCCCCAGCCCCGTGACAAACCCCTCAAAAAAAACGAAGCGCCAAATGTGGTAGAAGGGTAGAGGGGGCAAAGTAACGGAACTTCCCCTTTTGGGTGAAGCTGAGAAATGCAAGCTTCCTCTGTCTGCTGGAAGTTCTGGAACAATGCCCTACAAACCACGTGGTGAGTGTTTCCCCTCCCAGCAAGGTAGCAGTATGTAAAGTAGCTGAGCACTATGTAAAGTAGCAGCCTCCCCAGACCAGTTCTCTGCCCCGTGCGCTCCCTCATTCCCATTTAATTTCCCATCTCCACTACATATTATTAGATTTTTACTACAGGAGTATAAAATGAGTTTAGAAATTCTGGAGAAATGCTTAAATAATGCATTACAATTTAACTAAACCCATGCGATTTTAGACAACTAAAATGTATTGGAGATTTTAGTCTACTAAAATGTACTGGAGACTTTGGGTGACTAAAACGAAAACAATTCAGATGACTAATATACGACTAAAACTAAAATGGCATTTTAGTCAAAAGACTATGACTAAAACTAATTCTAAATTTGACATCAAAATTAACGCTGCCCACAGTCTTCCGGGACCTGTATTGTATCCCAGAAGGCTGTGGGCGAAGAGGAGGGTGGGTGAACTTCTGCTGGGATCGCCAATGTGATCCGGGCGGAAGTGGGAGTGGGTACCTGGCAAAACCAGGTACTCGCTCCCCCTCAAAAAAAACGAAGCGCCAAATGTGGTAGAAGAAGGGGGGAGGGGGCAAAGTAACTGAATTTCCCTTTTGGGTGAAGTTGTACTTTAACTACATTTTGTAAACTAGATGGCTTTTTCATTGTCTAACGCTTCTGCAATGGAGTAACAGCAGGGAAATTCAATACCACAATAAGCAATGTGCAGCAATCTACATTAGGTTTCAGAAGTCATCTTTTTACATAACTCCCAACTGCCCGATTTTGAAGGGCTGTCCCTCATTTAGAACAAAGTCCCTCTGTCCCTTTTATTTTGTTCTAATATACCTGTATGTGAAATGCACTATTTATCTATTAAAATTGTTTTACAGTGCTGAACCTTTGATCCAATTTCTTTCTATATTGTTGCATTTGTAAATTTCAAAAGCCAATGTATTAATTCTCCTTCTAAGGAGGCACTGTACACTATGCCTACATACTTCTGCTGATAGGGATGTTTGTTGCTGTGACACATTAGAAAATGGGCAGTTAGCCAGCCATTCATTGCAGGAAAGTCAGCTCTTTGCCCATATTTGCCCATTGCCCATCTTTGCACATTGCCCAGATCCAGGCTGACTTCAGGAAATTGGCAGTAATCTGTTTTCCTGTATCCTGCTATATATATTACTAGATCTTACCTTTGTACTTATATGAGAAAAGCAGCTGTTGTGTTACATCTATTCTGGAATCAGTAACTAAAGTACTTTATTAGAAAGTTTTACCTACCTTGAACCAGGGCATGATGACTGTTCATCAAATAGCTGATCTGGATCACTAAAACACCTGGATAAGCTAAGGTTGTGTCTCAGATCTTCAGTCACTTTGAGAGGTTGACATTTTCCAGTTTGCTGCAAAGCAGCCAGAGATGCCACTTTCTCTCTTACCTGTGTTATCAAATACAAATATACAAAGCACCAATACACATTGGTTGGAGCTATTTTACATTGACATAAGAGCTGCAAAAAATAACAGACTAAACAAATAGTGGCTCAGGTGTTAGCATAGTCTGTTTTGTATTGTTGGAGTTTTGGGTTTAATATCTACCATGGAGACTTCAGAAATGTAATTTGAATACCGACAATTAAAACAAAAAAACAAAAAAAAAATATTATTTACTTTTTGCTATAATAAATATCCCCAAAAATTGTAAAAAAACAAACACATTTCTTCATCAGTTTAGGCCAATATGTATTCTTCTACCTGTTTTTGGTAACAAAAAAATCGCAATAAGCGTATGGTGATTGGTTTGCGCAAAAGTTACAGCGTCTACAAAATAGGGAATAGATTTATGACAATTTTTTAATTATTTTTTTTTACTAGTAATGACGGCCATCTGCGATGTTTAGTGGGACTGCGACATTGCAGTGGACAGATCGGACACTTTTGACACTTTTTTGAGACCATTGACATTTATACAGCGATCAGAGCTAAAAATAGCCACTGATTACTGTATAAATGTCACTGGCAGGAAAAGGAGTTAACACTAGGGGGCGATCAAGGGGTTAACTGTGTTCTCTGGGTGTGTTCTAACTGTAGGGAGGATGGGATAACTAGGACATGACAGAGATCGCTGTTCCTGATGACTGGGAACAGAAGATCTCTGATATGTCACTAGGCAGAATGGGGAATTGCCTTGTTTACAGTTCCCCATTCTGCCTCTGTACACAGCAATCATGGGGCGCCGGCGGACATCGAGTCTAGCTTCGCTGCACAGACCAATGTACACCTACGGCGGTTTGCGCAAGAGAGCCGACCTGCCGCAGTATAATGAGGGTGACTGGTGGGCAAGATGTTAAACAAGAAATGATAAGAATGGGTCAATATTTTCTATATAGTGCTTTCTGTGCTCTATAGCATTTATAACTATAAGTAAGGCATTCTTTTAGAGATCTTACAACTAGGGAAGAGCTTAGGCATGTTCACATCCTAGTTTGAACCCACCCGAGGTATTCTGGCAGGAAGCAGTCACTGTACTGGGCTTATGTTTGGTTGCTTATGATTTGCACAGCACAGATGACTGCTTCCTGCCGGAATCCCTCAGGTGGGTTCAAACTAGGATCTGAACACTCCTAAGACCCCTTTCACACTGGGGCGCTTTGCAGGCGCTACAGCACTAAAAATAGTGCCTGCAAAGCGCCCTGAAACAGCCGCTGCTGTGTCCCCAGTGTGAAAGTCCGAGGGCTTTCACACTGGAGCAGTGCGCTTTCAGGACGTTAAAAAAAAGCAGCATCTTTGGAGCGGTGAAGGAGCGGTGTATACACCGCTCCTTCACCGCGCCTGCCCATCGAAATCAATGGGGCAGCGTGGCTATACCGCCCGCAAAGCGGCGGTTTTAACTCTTTTTCGCCCACTAACGAGGGTTAAAACCGCCCTGCTTGCGGGCAAATAATGCCGCTAAAATTACAGTAAAGCGGCGCTAAAAATAGCGCCGTTTTACCGCCGACGCCACCCCCACCCCACTGTGAAAGGGGCCTTAGTCTATCTCTACTTCCAACCACTGACATCAGTTAAAAATAAAATATATCAGATTTAATTTAGATTTTTAACTATTCAAATATAAATACAAATGTATAATGCAAACCCAATGACTGTACAGAGCACACAACACAATCACAGCAGAAGTGTTGTTGTTTTGTGCAACAACTACTGTACATCAGTATTTAGTAGAGATATATTCTTCAACCAGCAGAGCTTCTATGGGATGCTCTATGTCTTTTTTCCTAAATACAGTTTCCTGTTTCCTGTCTGCAGTTAAAGAGGTTGTAAAGGCTCGTGTTTTTTCACCTTAATGCATCCTATGCATTAAGGTGAAAAAACACCTTGCAGTCACCGGCGCCCCAGTCCCCCCGTTATACTTACCTGAGCCCTGAATTTCCGTTGGCGCGTCCCGCCATCCCTCTCTCTGTAGGTTCCAGGCTCTTGACTGGATAGATTGATAGCAGCGCAGCCATTGGCTCCCGCTGCTGTCAATCAAATCCAATGACGCTGGTGCCGGGGGGCGGGGCCGAGTCCAGCATTCGTGTCTGTGGACGCAAAAGCTGGACTCGGGAGCACGCCCGCAAGGTAACCCCCTTGGGAGAGCACTTCTCCAAGGGGGTTATCTAATGCAGAGAGGAGCCGCAAGAGCCGCGGAGGGACCCCAGAAATGGATGTTCGGGGCCACTCTGTGCAAAATGAGCTGCACAGTGGAGGTAAGTATGACATGTTTGTTATTTAAAAAAAATAAAAAACAATCCTTTAGTATCACTTTGAGCATCAAAGCCCATGTGGACTGTGCACTGTCTGTTCTGTAGGGATATATACAGAATTTCTAACAAGAAGACACAGGCAGAGCAGACAAAATCAGAGCACAAACAGAGAATGCGCAGACAAAGCACACACAGTCAGAGCACAAACAGGAACACAATACAAAGTCAAAGCACAAACAAAACACGTAAGGTAAAAAAAAAACTTAAGACTTTAGAACCACTTTACCTTTAGAACCACTTTACCTTCATGTGGTGTTGTATTTCCTAATGAATTTGTCATGGTGACATATTAGAAAAGTGTCACAAGTGTGAACTTTAAGAATTGGTTTCATGTGTTGGAGTTAACTAAGAAACTTTTGCACACCTTTTTCGCATTTGGCACAAGAATTCTATATACAGACATAATGGCAGAATTGTGTTCTAAAGCCTTTATTTATATAAAGCAACTCCTTTAGTGCAACATATGAGGTACAAAAACAAGATGGGTCGCAAAGATAGGATTGTTTGTGCAATCACAAACGCTTTAACCTAAGGCTACTGAAAGCTTGCCTAACATCACAGGATTTTCCAACATACAGTATATTTGGAAGTCTGTACTGTTTGTTAGTGATTACAGTATTCTATTTTCCATATCACAGAAAAGAGAACGATTCTGTGAACATTTGGAGCAGGTTGGTGAGAAAGGTGTTAATGGGCCCTAATGTTGTTTGTAGGTGTGAACATTTGTGCAATAATTTGAGAATTGACTTTTTAGATTTAAATAAAAAAAACTGCAAAAAGTTGTTAACATAAACCTGTATCCAGTAAATTTAGCTGAGGTATATAATAAAATAACTATTCGTGAATTTGAAATATATTTTTCATTGATAAAAATTATTAAAATGAAATATCTGACCCTAACTGAAGGCCAAACTTTTCTAACGTTTCTATTGCTGACTCTCTGCCTGTTAGAGAGTTTAAACCTCTCTATTTGTCCTGGTGGCTGAAAGAAAAAACTACATTTTGAGTGGTCAAGGGAACAGGAATAGGGGGGAAATCTGGTGACTACCAGGGATTTCCCTCACTTTGTAGGGATTTCCTCTCACTTTCTGTTGTGAACTGAACAGGACAGGAACAGGAAGTGAAGAAAGATCTCCCAAATGGAACACAGATGACAAAGAAACTTCGCAGGGGTTTTAACCCTTCCCTACTCTATCCAAAATGAATGTTTTGCCTTTATTTCTACTTTAGGCTTGTCATATTTTCATGTACTGTATGGTGTTATTATGCACCACATTTACAGTGAGTAAAACCTATTAATTTTCCAGGCAATAAATCTTAAAAAATGGTATTTGAAAATTTTGTCAGATATCCTTTATATGATCACAGGGCCCCATGCACACCATGCACACCACATCTATGGAATTGGATCCCAGAAAAGCATCTTAATAGGCCTATTGCTGAGCAAGAATTAAAGTGATTGTAAGGGTAATTTATTTATTTTTTTAAAATAACAAACATGTCATACTTACCTCCACTGTGCAGCTCGTTTTGCACAGAGTGCCCTGAACCTCGTCTCCTGGGGTCCCTCAGCGGCTCTCGCAGCTCCTCCCCATATCAGATAACCCCCTGAGAGAAGCATTCTCCCGGGGGGTTACCTTGCGGGCGCGCTCCCCAGTCCAGTATTCGGCGTCCATAGAGGCCGAATGCAGGACTCGACCCGCCCCCCGGCGCCCACGTCATTGGATTTGATTAATAGCAGCAGGAGCCAATGGCTGTGCTGCTCTCAATCTATCCAATCAAGAGCCCATGGAGAGAGATACAGCGCTTCCCCCCGACCATTAAATAACTTTAAACTCAAAAAGCCCCTAGACCACATGGCTTACTGTTAGAATTTTACTAACTCTTTTTGTGTATCTAAACCCTCAGGAAATTTTTATATTGCAGCTCTTATTTTCACCTGGTAATTTTGCAAATAACTCACTTCCTATCCCAGGCTGGACTACAGCCATGTCTGTCTTTGTTTATCTCCATTACAGTACATGGTGTATAGTACTAGGTAAAGTTGATCCAGGGAAAATCCGATTGCCTTTCTGGGATCAGGAAGGAATTTTTTCCTCTGCTGTAGCAAATTAGATCATGCTTTGCTGGGGTTTCCTCTGGATCAAATGTGGGTATAGGATTGTGTATATGGGATATTTTTCATTTATTTATATATATTTTTGGTTGAACTGGATGGACTTGTGTCTTCTTTCAACCTGATTAACTATGTAACTATGTGACTATGGTGGATGGGGTAGTTTACAAAAAAGTAACATTAGATAGATGTAAAGGTAATGGCGCTACTAAAGTGTGAACAACTATGTATATCACAAAATAAAATACAAAACAGCAAACGCAAAATTTTTGTGTACACATTCCTCAATAGACACAAAACAATAAGTCCATATTTGATGTGAATAGGTCATTCAGAAAATATCCTCCAATCACTGTGCCTCAAAAACAGATATTGTGCTCCTGTGGTTCCACCACTTCCACCACTTGAGGGCAAAATTTCACACTCTCCTGCTCCAAATGGCCATGAAGGCCTCTCTCGCTTTTGGTAAATCATGCAGAGAAGTCTCCTTTGCTCACTCTCCCATAGATATCAAGCTAGTTTGATCTCTCAGATAGCAGCAGTGTTTTAATTCCATTAACAATGAATAAGCAGCATAGAAGTAAAAGTATAATATAGTGTAGTATTTATTGAAGTATATATTAACATCAATTCAAAAATATTGCACTTACATTCTTCATTGCTTTAGGTAAGCACAAACACAGACACCCTTTTGATATATAAATCGCTGCCCTGCCGAGCAGGCATGCATTCCACTGGTCAGGAAGTGATGCGGGTCATCCACCCGATTTGATGTGGTTAGTGGCGACTGCGCAGTCTCTACTTCTCTGCTGCTTATTCATTGTTAATGGAATGGAGACACGATTTTTGAGGCACGGTGATTGGAGGATATTTTCTGAATGACCTACTCACATCATATATGGACTTATTGTTTTGTGTCTATTGAGGAATGTGTACACAATAATTTTGCGTTTGCTGTTTTGTATTTAATTTTGTGATATAGTTGTTGTTTACACTTTAGTAGCTCCATTAACTTTACATCTATCTAGTTTTTGACGTGAACATTTCATTTTAAAGGGGTAGCTGCTGTCTATTATACATACCTTTATGAGATTATGAGAATATATATATGTGAACTTATAGAGCGGCACTGAGTTTATCATTATTTTTTTGCTTCAGTTCAGCTCACAGGAAATGACAAGGACATGTCATTGCTTTTCTGGCAACATCAACAAGTATTTTCTGTACTTGCTGAAAATGAAAACTAATGCAACCACCACTTCTCAGGACTGGTAGGCTGCAATATATTCATATTTTGTTCTTAAGTTAAGTTATTCTTTAAAAGCAAAGGGGAATACAAATTTTAAGAGCCTTCAACTTAGTGTTTTAGGGCCAGGCTGAAGTAATGCAATGCCAAACTGCTGCTAACAACGCAAACAGAATATTGGCATGCATTAAAAAGGGGATCAACTCCAGAGATAAGGTTGATAGTTATTCCCGCGCTATCATGTATAAGTGTCTACAATGATGGAAAAGCTGCTTGCACCGCAAAGGGTCCCACTTGGCCCTTATAATGGAAATAAATGAAGGGTATGGTGCTGCGCTAATCCAGTAGAGGTAGAAAATGTTGTTAAAGGTAGTGATGTATAGCATATATCCTAGTGGGTGGATAGGTATACTGATTGAATATCACAACTTAAGGCTGTGGAGCCAGAAATGAAATAATATAATAAATAAAAAATAAAAAAATTATATAAAGTGCCAAGTGCATAAATAGTATAATACAACATAAACTTCCTAATACTGTAAATAGTGTTCAAACAGGTGACACAGTGCCAGGCACTTCAGTGCAACCAATATAGTGCCCTAATAAGGGTATAAACTAAAAAACTCAAAAGCATAACAACATAGATAAAATATTATGTAATGGCATGTTCATAAATAAATAAATATAAATGCAACTAGTGACAAATTCAATACGATACAGTGCAGAGAGTACTGCAATCCTGTGTATCATGCACACACAGGGGTATACTGTGATCTTAATGTGTCTAATGTGAAATAACACACAGTGACAAATATTTTACAAATATGTCAGATGCATTGTATACACATGGGAAGGTACACAATATAGTGCCTAGTGAAATAAATAAAATAAATTAAGTGACAGGGGTATTAGTCCATAGTGGGTAAATAGAACATCCGGTGACTTCACACCAAGCAAGAAGATTTTTCGCAAGGCATATAGTGAGTGTTATCTCAGTAAGATGTGGTAAGGGGCCATTACTTACTAGTGCAGGATTTTTTGTCACGAAGAGGAGTCACGGTTTTGCTTTCCCTGGTTGATACACCTTATGGCATACACTCACTATATGCCTTGCGAAAAATGTTCTTGCTTGGTGTGAAGTCACCAGATGTTCTATTTACCCACTATGGACTAATACCTCTGTCACTTAATTTATTTTATTTATTTCACTAGGCACTATATTGTGTACCTTCCCATGTGTATACAATGCATCTGACATATTTGTAAAATATTTGTCACTGTGTGTTATTTCACATTAGACACATTAAGATCACAGTATACCCCTGTGTGTGCATGATACACAGGATTGCAGTACTCTCTGCACTGTATCGTATTGAATTTGTCACTAGTTGCATTTATATTTATTTATTTATGAACATGCCATTACATAATATTTTATCTATGTTGTTATGCTTTTGAGTTTTTTAGTTTATACCCTTATTAGGGCACTATATTGGTTGCACTGAAGTGCCTGGCACTGTGTCACCTGTTTGAACACTATTTACAGTATTAACAAGTTTATGTTGTATTATACTATTTATGCACTTGGCACTTTATATAATTTTTTTATTTTTTATTTATTATATTATTTCATTTCTGGCTCCACAGCCTTAAGTTGTAATATTCAATCAGTATACCTATCCACCCACTAGGATATATGCTATACATCACTACCTTTAACAACATTTTCTACCTCTACTGGATTAGCGCAGCACCATACCCTTCATTTATTTACATTATAAGGGCCAAGTGGGACCCTTTGCGGTGCAAGCAGCTTTTCCATCATTGTAGACACTTATACATGATAGCGCGGGAATAACTATCAACCTTATCTCTGGAGTTGATCCCCTTTTTAATGCATGCCAATATTCTGTTTGCGTTGTTAGCAGCAGCTTGGCATTGCATTACTTCAGCCTGGCCCTAAAACACTAAGTTGAAGGCTCTTAAAATTTGTATTCCCCTTTGCCTTTAAAGAATAACTTAACTTAAGAACAAAATATGAATATATTGCAGCCTACCGGTCCTGAGAAGTGGTGGTTGCATTAGTTTTCATTTTCAGCAAGTACAAAAAATACTTGTTGATGTTGCCAGAAAAGCAATGACATGTCCTTGTCATTTCCTGTGAGCTGAACTGAAGCAAAAAAATAATGATAAACTCAGTGCCTCTCTATAAGTTCACATCTATATATTCTCATAATCTCATAAAGGTATGTATAATAGACAGCAGCTACCCCTTTAAAATGAAATGTTCACTTCAAAAACTAGATAGATGTAAAGTCATAAGGTCATCATAAGGTCTCCACCCATGACAAGTGGACACTAATTAAAGGTACTTATGTTATGTAGTGAGCAATATAGCAATATGGTGTGACCAAATCCCCATATTTTTTGATAATGTTTTTCTAGAAATGCTTAGGTGTTTTAAACTAGCCTTGCTTGAGGTAAATGTCTTTTTTGCATGTGTGCGCTGTAATATTTTCTTCTACTGTATGGTCTTATGGCTGCACCATCTTTAATGCATTTTTTTGAGTGTGCCCCCCAAATATCTTGTTTGTATATTGTATGGATTCTGACCAAATCCTTTTGGGTGCGGAGCACCTCACTACATAACATAAGTACCTTTAATTATTGTCCACTTGTGTCATGGGTGGAGACCTTATGATTCTCCCATTTAGAAGAGTGCAATGCTCTCATGGTTCAGAGATGCAGGTTCTCCCACTCCATGGATAGTGTAGGACCCACTGATTATGGGGTACTTTGTCGCAGTAAGTGGGCTTAGCACCATATAGCAATATGGTGTGACCAAATCCCCATATTTTTTGATAATGTTTTTCTAGAAATGCTTAGGTGTTTTAAACTAGCCTTGCTTGAGGTAAATGTCTTTTTTGCATGTGTGCGCTGTAATATTTTCTTCTACTGTATGGTCTTATGGCTGCACCATCTTTATTTCACATTAAGATCACAGTATACCCCTGTGTGTGCATGATACACAGGATTGCAGTACTCTCTGCACTGTATCGTATTGAATTTGTCACTAGTTGCATTTATATTTATTTATGAACATACCATTACATTATATTTTATCTATGTTGTTATGCTTTTGAGTTTTTTAGTTTATACCCTTATTAGGGCATTATATTGGTTGCACTGAAGTGTCTGGCACTGTGTCACCTGTTTGAACACTATTTACAGTATTAGCAAGTTTATGTTGTATTATACTATTTATGCACTTGGCACTTTATATAATATTTTTTATTTATTATATTATTTCATTTCTGGCTCCACAGCCTTAAGTTGTGATATTCAATCAGTATACCTATCCACCCACTAGGATATATGCTATACATCACTACCTTTAACAACATTTTCTACCTCTACTGGATTAGCACAGCACCATACCCTTCATTTAACTCCAGAGATAAAACGATAATTCTCCCGCTCTACAAGACTCTGGTCCGGCCGCACCTGGAGTATGCTGTCCAGTTCTGGGCACCAGTCCTCAGGAAAGATGTACTGGAAATGGAGCGAGTACAAAGAAGGGCAACAAAGCTAAGAAAGGGTCTGGAAGGATATTAGTTATGAGGAAAGGTTGAGGGCACTGAATTTATTCTCTCTGGAGAAAGACGCTTGAGAGGGGATATGATTTCAATATACAAATACCATACTGGTGACCGCACAATAGGAATAAAACTTTTTCGTAGAAGGGAGTTTAACAAGACTTGTGGCCACTCATTAAAATTAGAAGATAAGAGGTTTAACCTTAAACTACGTAGAGGGTCTTTAGTGTAAGAGCGGCAAGGATGTGGAATTCCCTTCCACATAATCACACACATGGGTTGGACTTGATGGACTTGTGCCTTTTTTCAACCTCACCTACTATGTAACTATGTAACTATGGGGTTGATTTACTAAAGGCAAATCCGCTATGCACTACAAGTGCACTTAAGTGTAGCCGCTGTAGATCCGAAGGGAAGCTCTGAAATTAGGGGAAGTTCTGCTGATTTTATCATCCAATCATGTGCAAGCAAATTTTTTTTTTTTTTTTAATTTACCTTACATGTCCCCCTCAGATCTACAGCAACTGCGCTTACAAATGCACTTGCAGTGCACATGTAGTGCAAAGTGGATTTGCCTTTAGTAAATAAACCCCTATGTAACTATGTAATCCTACTTTGCCTGATTTGAGCAATATAGCCCAAATTAAATGACCGCTATAGTGAGAAAAATTGTACTCTGGTAATGGCATGGGGTAACTACCTCTAATGATAGTACCCAGGCCCAATGTATTGACAAGTTGACATATATCATTTTCAAAAGTCCCATTTTACACCAATGTGTTGCACTGGTGTGCACTTTGTAAAAATGGAACATGCTGCATTATACGTGCTGGAACGCCTTACAAAATTTCACAGTGCCCTGCTGCAATGCACATTAAAAGAGAAGTATGGGGGGGGGGGGGGGTTTCTAGATTCATACTTACCTAGGTGTATGCAGGCATCAGACCGATGCTGCAGCTGTCCCCCGGCGTCTCTGCACTGAGAACCGAGCCACCGAACGTCACCAATGGCTTGGTTCTCACTCCTTCCCGAGTTGAGAGCTGCTGACTGTCAGTCAGCATCTCTCCTGCTATATTCCTCCACGCTCACTGGATCGCTGAGCTGTGGAGGGGCGGGGAGCGGCCATCTCAGCGGCTCGCTGAGATGCTAAGACTGCCTTCAGTCAAGGCAGCTGGCGGATCCAGACTTCTGAAGTCGGGATGAAGCGCTGCCTCGACTGATTGTAGTGATCTCAGCGGAGATCGGACTTCAGACCACTCCCTGATGAAAACAGGTCACAGGAGTGCAAAACGAATTGCACTCCTGTGACCCATAGGAGAAGCCCAGCCTAAAAAGCTCGGGCTGGACTTCTCCTTTAAAGTAGAGAGAAAATAAAAAGCATTTTGGTTTCTGCTGTGAACAAAGAAATCTGCACCTCAATGCAATAGGGTGGATTTACTAAAGGCAAATAGATTGTGCACTTTGCAATTGTAACTGTACTCATTTTCCTCAGAGCTTAGTAAATGTGGCAAAGCTCTGCTGATTTCCATTAGCCAATCATGTGCAAGCAAAAATGCTGTATTTTTATTTTTTTACTTTCCTTGCACCCGATTTGGGTATTTTTTACAAAGTGAAGCTTTACCACATTTACTAAGGAAAATTACTGCAACTGCACTTGCAAAGTGCACAGTCTATTTGCCTTTGGTAAATCAACAAAATTTGTTTATAATATGAACATTAGCACAACACAATTGCATTACAAAAAAGGTTATCAGCACGCCGCAACTCAGATGCATTTAATGCATGTCAAAATGAGGTAAATGCAATGAATGTGGTACAAAAATTAAGCCTTATATTTTCACTGATCTTTTGGAAATTTCAGCATAACACATAGCCTATATTATCACTGAAAAATTTTGTCAACAGCTTTTTCTTTTGATAATATTAAAATACATAGTATGTAGTAAGTGCTGAGAAATGTATATTGTACCTGTTTAGTCTTATGCAAAGGTTTTTTTGCATTCACCTACCTTGTCATCCTTATCCATCTTATCATCCTGTGCAGATGCAAGACTTGATACCAGTGTATCTTCATCACTAGATACATTATTTTGCATATCCCCTTGTTCACAAAGAGGAAGATCTACTTCTATAGTGTGTTGTACCTGGTCTATTTCATGTCTTTGCATAGAGTTAATTGCATTTACAAGCACAGAACCCAGTCCACTGCTGTCATCTGCAGTCTCCTCTATGAATGACAGGTAACCCAGGTCACCTGTTTCTTCTGCCATTTCTATCAAGCTTCCAGATGCACTTAGTGGCCTCAAAAGGTCATCAACACTAGGATCTGAAGAAATACATTTTGACATATCTTTATGTATCTGGGAATCTTCCCGATGCTTAAGTAAAGATTGTGTTTCCTCACTTACAATCTTTACTTCATAATTTTCACTTATCTTTTGAAGATTAGAGAGTTGCAACTTTCTCTCTTCTACATCTTCTATTAATTCCGTATCTGAATAGGAGCCTTGCTTAAGTATAAAACCTGTCAGTAGACTATTCTTAGGAGATTCCTCCTTGCTGCTATCTGCCTGCATCAAACATAAAACAACAACAGTATAATATATGTGCTAACATTTGAACCCAACAAATTACATTCAGTTATACATCACAACACATATGCCATTAAGCCGCACCTCGTCATACTGTATATGCACAATAAAGTTAAATCTAAGGCATCAGATTACAGAGAGACATACTCATCTAGTCCTGGACATAGCTCAGGCCAGCGTGTTCCTTTCACATGAGAAAGTTCAGATTCTCCAATTTCAGACTATCCTGATATATAATGATGATCTGGTTCCAGCATCTATTTCTGAAGGTTCAGGATCCACTCAAACCTCTGTAATGTCTACACTAGGGATGAGCTTTCTGTTCGATTCGAACATTGGCTGTTCGCCCGTTCGTCGAAAACCGAACATTATGGGCCGTTAGCGCCAAATTTGAGCGGCGCGTAATGGCCCATAATGCACTGCGGGAGTGCAGTGCATTGCTGTATGATGATTGGCCAAAACATGCACCATGACCTGCATGCTTTGGCCAATCTCAGTGGACTCAGCTAAGAGAGCCATAATTGGCAAAAGGCAGGGTGCCTTTTGCCAATCATGGCTCAGGGGGACTAAGTCCACGCCCCACACTATATAAGGCTGCCTGCACGTCGGCCCTGTGTAGTGGACGGAGAGAGAGTGTTAGATTGAGCAGGCAGGCAGGTTATTCAGTTGGCTGCAGTGTATTTAAAAAAAAAAAAAAAAAAATATATATATATATATATATATATATATATATATATATATATATATATATATATATCCAGTTTAGCTATATCTGACTGCAGGCCATTCCTGGTGTACTTTTTCTAATATACTTCAGGCAGGCAGGTTATTCAGTTAGCTGCAGTGTATTTAATATATATATACAGACAGTCTCGTATATATACAGTGGGGACGAAAAGTATTCAGACCCCCTTAAATTTTTCACTCTTTGTTATATTGCAACCATTTGCTAAAATCATTTAAGTTCATTTTTTTTCCCTCATTAATGTACACCCAGCACCCCATATGGACAGAAAAACACAGAATTGTTGACATTTTGTGCAGATTTATTAAAGAAAAATTGAAATATCACATGGTCCTAAGTATTCAGACCCTTTGCTGTGACACTCATATATTTAACTCAGGTGCTGTCCATTTCTTCTGATCATCCTTGAGATGGTTCTACACCTTCATTTGAGTCCAGCTGTGTTTGATTATACTGATTGGACTTGATTAGGAAAGCCACACACCTGTCTATATAAGACCTTACAGCTCACAGTGCATGTCAGAGCAAATGAGAATCATGAGGTCAAAGGAACTGCCTGAAGAGCTCAGAGACAGAATTGTGGCAAGGCACAGATCTGGCCAAGGTTACAAAAATTTTCTGCTGCACTTAAGGTTCCTAAGAGCACAGTGGCCTCCATAATCCTTAAATGGAAGATGTTTGGGACGACCAGAACCCCTCCTAGAGCTGGCCGTCCGGCCAAACTGAGCTATCGGGGGAGAAGAGCCTTGGTGAGAGAGGTAAAGAAGAACCCAAAGATCACTGTGGCTGAGCTCCAGAGATGCAGTCAGGAATTGGGAGAAGGTTGTAGAAAGTCAACCATCACTGCAGCCCTCCACCAGTTGGGGCTTTATGGCAGAGTGGCCCGACAGAAGCCTCTCCTCAGTGCAAGACACACGAAAGCCCACATGGAGTTTGCTAACAAACACCTGAGGGACTCAAAGATGGTGAGAAATAAGATTCTCTGGTCTAATGAGACCAAGATAGAACTTTTTGGCCTTAATTCTAAGCGGTATGTGTGGAGAAAACCAGGCACTGCTCATCACCTGTCCAATACAGTCCCAACAGTGAAGCATGGTGGTGGCAGCATCATGCTGTGGGTGTTTTTCAGCTGCAGGGACAGGACGACTGGTTGCAATCGAGGGAAAGATGAATGCGGCCAAGTACAGGGATATCCTGGACGAAAACCTTCTCCAGAGTGCTCAGGACCTCAGACTGGGCCAAAGGTTTACCTTCCAACAAGACAAAGACCCTAAGCACACAGCTAAAATAACATAGGAGTGGCTTCACAACAACTCCGTGACTGTTCTTGAATGGCCCAGCCAGAGTCCTGACTTAAACCCAATTGAGCATTTCTGGAGAGACCTAAAAATGGCTGTCCACCAACGTTTACCATCCAACCTGACAGAACTGGAGAGGATCTGCAAGGAGGAATGGCAAAGGATCCCCAAATCCAGGTGTGAAAAACTTGTTGCATCTTTCCCAAAAAGACTCATGGCTGTATTAGATCAAAAGGGTACTTCTACTAAATACTGAGCAAAGGGTCTGAATACTTAGGACCATGTGATATTTCAATTTTTCTTTGTTAATAAATCTGCTAAAATGTCAACAATTCTGTGTTTTTCTGTCAATATGGGGTGCTGTGTGTACATTAATGAGGAAAAAAATGAACTTAAATGACTTTAGCAAATGGCTGCAATATAACAGAGTGAAAAATTTAAGGGGGTCTGAATTATCTCTATCTCTATATCTCTATCTCTATCTCTATCTCTATCTCTATCTCTATCTCCTTTTTCTTATATACTTCAGGCGGTGTACACAGTACTGTACCCCCATAGTGCAGTTGCTACTACTTTACAGTACACCCATAGTTGTTATTACACTCCTGTTGGTATACACAATACCATGCACCCCTAATGGAGTTGCTACTACTTTCCTGGTGGTGTACACAATACATACAGTGCATCCATAGTTGTTTTTACACTTCTGTTGGTGCACGGTACACAGTACCGTGCATCCCTAGTGCAGTTGCTACTACTTTTCTGGTGGTGTACACAATGCATACAGTGCACCCATATTTGCTATTAGACTTCTGGTGGTGTACACAATACCGTTCACCCCTAGTGCAGTTGCTATTACTTTTCTGGTGGTGTACACAATACAGTACACCCATAGTTGTTATTACACTTCTGTTGGTGTACACTGTACCGTGCACCCGTAGTGCAGTTGCCAGTGCTACTACTTTTCTGGTGGTGTACACAGTACACAAAACATACAGTGCACCCATAGTTGTTATTAAACTTCTGTTGGTGTACACAGTACCGTGCACCCCTAGTGCAGTTGCTACTACTTTTCTGGTGGTGTACACAATACAGTACACCCATAGTTGTTATTACACTTCTGTTGGTGCACAGTACACAGTACCGTGCACCCCTAGTGCAGTTGCTACTACTTTTCTGGTGGTGTACACAATACAGTACACCCATAGTTGCTATTACACTTCTGTTGGTGTACACAGTACCGTGCACCCCTAGTGCAGTTGCTACTACTTTTCTGGTGATGTACACAATACATACAGTGCACCCATAGTTGTTATTACACTTCTGTTGGTGTACACAGTACCGTGCACCCCTAGTGCAGTTGCTATTACTTTTCTGGTGGTGTACACAGTACACAATACATACAGTACACCCAGAGTTGTTATTACACTTCTGTTGGTGTACACAGTACCGTGCACCCCTAGTGCACTTGCTACTACTTTTCTGGTGGTGTACACAATACATACAGTAAACCCATAGCTGTTATTACACTTATGTTGGTGCACAGTACCGTGTATTACCGTGTAGTACCCCTAGTGCAGTTGCTACTACTTTTCTGGTGGTGTACACAATACAGTACACCCATAGTTGCTATTAGACTTCTGTTGGTGTACACAGTACCGTGCACCCGTAGTGCAGTTGCTACTACTTTTCTGGTGGTGTACACAATACAGTACACTCATAGTTGTTGCTGCACTGTATGTGTTTTCTAAAAAATCAGCCGATAAGGACCTTATTATATAGCGCCGATCAGTGGTCAGGTGACCGGCCATCTCTCTCCTCTCAAGGTCTGACAGCAAAGCGGGCGGAGCCAAGAAACCCCCGCTGACGTCAGTCGGGAGAAGGAGAGAAGAGAGACGACTGGTTACGTGATTGCCATGCGGCGCAATAAAATAAGGTATTTGTTGGCGGATTGTTTAGAAAACACATACAGTGGGGCACAGCCTTTATTATAACAGAGGGGATTGTAGAAACAACAATAAGTTATGATACCAGCAGGAAGGGGGGCCGGCCACTGGTACAAGCTGACAGGGAGGGGATGGGGGAGGAGGACACAGGAGACAGAGGAGAGCAGAGAGCAGAGCTGCAGATGACAGAGACACGTAAACTGACCAGGGCTCAGCAACCATGATAAACCGTGGTCAGTTTACAGGGGGAGGGTATAGCCAGGCAGGTCAGCCAGATATTTCAGGTGTTACAGAGGGGCCAAATGACACAGCACAAGCACTGTGCTGTATAACATGCTTTAACCACTTCAGCCCGGAAGGATTTGCCCCCTTCCTGACCGGGCTATTTTTTGCGATACAGCACTGCGCCGCTTTAACTGACAATTGCGTGGTCATGCGATGCTGTACCTAAACAAAATGTAAGTCTTTTTTTTCCCACAAATAGAGCTTTCTTTTGGTGGTATTTGATCACCTCTGCATTTTTTATTTTTTGCGCTATAAACAAAAAGGAGTAATTTTGAAAAAAAACACAATTTTTTTTACTTTTTGCTATAACCACTTACCGACCTGCTCCTGTACATATACGTCGGCACTTTGAAGGTGGATATCTCGGTAACGGCAGCAGCTGCTGTCACAACCGAGGTATCCATCTTTACAGGAGCCGGTTGTGTTTCCGATAATGGCGGATTCGCCGCGAGATCACCATTATCAGCGGCGGGAGAGGTGCCACCCCCCTCCGGCGCTCTCCCACGCCCTCCGCCGCTTACCTGAGCCATAGGGAGCGGCGGAGGCGATCTGGACCTGTCACTTCCTAGGTATGGAGACGAGTGAGGCTAAGATGGCCCCCACCCATCTCAATACCATAGGAGGGCGGAAGCGATGTCATAACGTCAGCTCGGCCTATTTGTCTTAAAGGCTTTTTTTTTTTTTTTTTTTCGTCATTTTTTCAAACGACAATTTTTTAAATTTTTTTTTGTATTTAAGTCCAAATATGAGATCTGAGGACTTTTTGACCCCAGATCTCATATTTAAGAGGACCTGTCATGCTTTTTTCTATTACAATGGATGTTTACATTCCTTGTAATAGGAATAAAAGTGATCCACATTTTTTTTTTTAAACAGTGAAAAAATAAATAAAATAAAGTAAAATAAATAAGAAAAAAAAATAATTTTTTTTAACCACTTTAGCCCCGGAAGGATTTACCCCCTTCCTGACCAGAGCACTTATTACAATTTGGTACTGCGTCGCTTTAACTGCTAATTGCGCGGTCATGCAATGCTGTACCCAAACAAAATTTGCGTCCTTTTCTTCCCACAAATAGAGCTTTCTTTTGATGTTATTTGATCACCTCTGCGGTTTTTATTTTTTGCGCTATAAACGGAAAAAGACCGAAAATTTTGAAAAAAAATGACATTTTCTACTTTTTGTTATAAAAATAATCCAATAAACTCAATTTTAGTCATACATTTAGGCCAAAATGTATTCGGCCACATGTCTTTGGTAAAAAAAATGTCAATAAGCGTATATTTATTGGTTTTCGCAAAAATTATAGCGTCTACAAACTAGGGTACATTTTCTGTAATTTACTCAGCTTTTAGTTTATGACTGCCTATGTCATTTCTTGAGGTGCTAAAATGGCAGGGCAGTACAACCCCCCCCCCAAATGACCCCATTTTGGAAAGTATACACCCCAAGGAAATTGCTAAGAGGCATGTTGAGCCCATTGAATATTAATTTTTTTTGTCCCAAGTGATTGAATAATGACAAAAAAAAAAAAAAATTACAAAAAGTTGTCACTAAATGATATATTGCTCACACAGGCCATGGGCATATGTGGAATTGCACCCCAAAATACATTTAGCTGCTTCTCCTGAATACGGGGATACCACAGGTGTGGGACTTTTTGGGAGCCTAACCGCGTACGGGGCCCCGAAAACCAATCACCGCCTTCAGGATTTCTAAGGGTGTAAATTTTTGATTTCACTCTTCACTGCCTATCACAGTTTCGGAGGCCATGGAATGCCCAGGTGGCACAAAACCCCCAACAAAAGACCCCATTTTGGAAAGTAGACACCCCAAGCTATTTGCTGAGAGGCATGGTGAGTATTTTGCAGCTCTCATTTGTTTTTGAAAATGAAGAAAGACAAGAAAAAAACATTTTTTTTTTTTCTTTTTTCAATTTTCAAAACTTTGTGACAAAAAGTGAGGTCTGCAAAATACTCACTATACCTCTCAGCAAATAGCTTGGGGTGTTTACTTTCCAAAATAGGGTCATTTGGGGGGGGTTGTGCCACCTGGGTATTCCATGGCCTCCGAAACTGTGATAGGCAGTGAAGAGTGAAATCAAAAATGTATGCCCTTAGAAAGCCTGAAGGTGATGCTTGGATTTCGGGGGCCCGTGCGCAGCTAGGCTCCCAAAAAATCTCACACATGTGGTATCCCCGTACTCGGGAGAAGCAACAGAATGTATTTTGGGGTGTCATTTCATATATTCCCATGGCATGTTTGAGCAATATATCATTTAGTGACAACTTTGTGCAAAAAAAAAATGTGTCTTTTTCCCGCAACTTGTGTCACAATATAAAATATTCCATGGACTCGACATGCCTCTCAGCAAATAGCTTGGGGTGTCTACTTTCCAAAATGGGGTCATTTGGGGGGGTTTTGAACTGTCCTGGCATTTTATGCACAAAATTTAGAAGCTTATGTCACACATCACCCACTCTTCTAACCACTTGAAGACAAAGCCCTTTCTGACACTTTTTGTTTACATGAAAAATTTTTTTTTTTTTTGCAAGAAAATTACTTTGAACCCCCAAACATTATATATTTTTTTTTTTTAAAGCAAATGCCATACAGATTAAAATGGTGGGTGTTTCATTCTTTTTTTTTTCACACAGTATTTGCGCAGCGATTTTTCAAACGCATTTTTTGGGGAAAAAACACACTTTTTTAAATTTTAATGCACTAAAACACACTATATTGCCCAAATGTTTGATGAAATAAAAGATGATCTTAGGCCGAGTACATGGATACCAAACATGACATGCTTTAAAATTGCGCACAAACGTGCAGTGGCAACAAAATAAATACATTTTTAAAAGCCTTTAAAAGCCTTTACAGGTTACCACTTTAGATTTACAGAGGAGGTCTACTGCTAAAATTACTACCCTTGATCTGACCTTCACGGTGATACCTCACATGCATGGTGCAAATGCTGTTTACGTTTGACGCCAGACCGACGCTTGCGTTTGCCTTAGCGCGAGAGCGGGGGGGACAAGGGTGCTTTTTTTTTTATTATTATTTTTTTGCTTTTTTATCTTATTTTTAAACTGTTCCTTTCATTTTTTTTTTTTTAATCATTTTTATTGTTATCTCAGGGAATGTAAATATCCCCTATGATAGCAATAGGTAGTGACAGGTACTCTTTTTTGAAAAAATTGAGGTCTATTAGACCCTAGATCTCTCCTCTGCCCTCAAAGCATCTGACCACACCAAGATCGGTGTGATAAAATGCTTTCCCAATTTCCCAATGGTGCCGCTTACATCCGGCGAAATCTAAGTCATTAAATGCTCATAGCTTCCGGTTTCTTAGGCCATAGAGATGTTTGGAGCCACTCTGGTCTCTGATCAGCTCTATGGTCAGCTGGCTGAATCACCGGCTGCATTCTCAGGTTCCCTGTTGAGACAGGAGAGCCAGAGAAAAACACGGAAGACGGTGGGGGGGCATTCCCTCTCACTGCTTGTAAAAGCAGTCTAGAGGCTAATTAGCCGCTAGGATTGCTTTTACATGAAAGCCGACCGCTGGCTGAAAAGAATGATACCAAGATGATACCTAAACCTGCAGGCATCATTCTGGTATAACCACTCAAAGTTGTAAATTGCGTACCTGAAGACAAAAAATGGTTAACAATAAAACACAGTAAACGGTAAAGTATAAAAAATTGCATACCTGAAAAGCAAACATGATAAAACATAATAACAATAAAACATTGCAGAATAGAATACAGTAAAAAAGAGCAGAACAATAGAGAGAGAATAGAGAGAACAATGAAACGACAACTATTTTTTTTATTGTATATATTTTTTTGTGTTTTTTTTTTTTTGTTTTTTTTTATTACACTTTTTTTTTGTAACTGTAACTTTTATAACTGTAACCGGCTCCAGGTTCGGGTCTCTCAAAATGCGATGGCATCTTGGGAGACCCTGTGAAAGTGTGTCTAGTCTGTGCAATGCTGTACCCTATGCTAATACTCAACTAGTGTATGGTAGCGTTCAAAACATTCACCAATGCAAAGACCAGGATTATCAGGACAGGAGCGACAATAATAGCGTGTGTCACGCCTATATCCGTGCTTGCTGCAGACACAACATCTTTTTTGGGGGGTTCGTGGGTAGGGGTACTCGGGAGGACATAAAAATGCCTCTCATGCAGCCGACTGCATTTGGATGGGGATGTGAATGGGGGAAGTACGGGTGCTGCAGAAGTGGTGGGTTCCCAATTAGGATTGGCGAATGCAGCAGGAAGGGCACTATGGGCACGACGGGCCTGTGTTTGTCTTCTTGGTGGCAGTGGGACACTACTTGTGCTTGCCACCTCGCCAACTTGAACTGCATTTATGGGACTCGCCACATCACCAAGTGTTACTGCAGTGCTGGTTTGACTACGACCGGGGTGTATTAAGCCGCTGGTGCTTGCCACTTCACCAAAACGCTACCAAAAAAACTGTTAGCGATCGCAGGGATCAGGCCTGACTCTGCAAACGCTGCAGTTATGCGTTTAGTGTTTTGTAAGTGACAGTGATCGATCGATACTGCACTTGGGTGGGCTGGGCTGGGCTGGGCCGGGCGGAGGGGCAAAACGGAGGTGCTAGCAGGTATCTGAGCTGATCCCCCTAACACTGCGTTTTTGGGAACCCTAAACTGCTGGGGACGCTAGTATAGAGCTGATCGGATCAGATATTGATCCGTTCAGATACTATACCGCTAAGGGAGGTGTATGGTGCGTGCGTGGGTGTTAGCGGTAATGCCGCTAACCTGACGCTGCCTGGGGCTGGTGCTTGCCAGTTCACTAAAATGCTACCAAAAAAAAAACTGTTAGCGATCGCAGGGATCAGGCCTGACTCTGCAAACGCTGCAGTTATGCGTTTAGTGTTTTGTAAGTGACAGTGATCGATCGATACTGCACTTGAGGGGGCTGGGCCGGGCGGAGGGGCAAAACGCAGGTGCTAGCAGGTATCTGGGCTGGTCCCGCTAACACTGCGTTTTTGGGAACCCTAAACTGCTGGGGACACAAGTATAGATCTGATCGGATCAGATATTGATCTGTTCAGATACTATACCACTAAGGGAGGCGTATGCTGCGTGCGTGGGTGTTAGCGGTACTGACGCTGCCTGGGGCGACGCATATCACGGCCAGCCGATCAGGGGGCTAAATCTTTATTCGTAATAAACGGCGGGTGCCCTGACACTATAAAAAATAAACAAACTAACCAGCGTCACCCGTAACAGTTATACGGTGATCACTGGTGAAAGGGGGCAATCAACGGGTTAAAACCTTTATTAGGTAGTATATGGGGGTCCCTGTCGCTATAAAACGCTGACAGCGAACCTAAATATTTACCTCCCTAACTAGCGTCACCAGTGACACTAATACAGCGATCAGAAAAATGATCGCTTAGTGACACTGGCGACGGGGGGTGATCAAGGGGTTAAAACTTTATTGGGGGGGGTTAGGAGGGTATCCTAGACCTAAAGGGGGCTAACACTAACTGTCCTACCACACTAACTGTCACAAACTGACACCAATGCAGTAATCAGAAAAAAAACAAACTGCTTGGTGTCAGTGTGACGGGGGAGGATCGGGGGTGTATTGTGTGCCTGGCATGTTCTAATGAGTGTGTATGTGTTGTGCACTCACATTGAAGTCTTCTCTCCTCGGCGCCGGAACGGAAAATACAGAGCCGAGGAGAGATGACATCATTTCCTCTGCTGCTGTTTAGCATACAGCAGCAGAGGAAGAATCTGATTGGCTGGGAGCGATCGCGAGGGGGGGGCCACGAATGGATGGTCTCCCCCTCACCTCTCATCGCTCCCAGACACAAGCCGACCGCCTCGGGCACCAGGGGGGGGTCCGATCGGACCCCCCACCCGCGGGAGGCAGATCACGTACAGGTTCTGAATGCCCATGCCATTCTGCCGCAGTATATTTGCGTGAGGCGGTCGGCAAGTGGTTAAAGTACTCTGTCCTGACGAGCTTGCGTACAGAAGCGAACGCATACGTGAGTAGCGCCTGCACATGAAAACGGTGGTTAAACCACACATGTGAGGCGTCACCACGACCGGTAGAGCAAGAGCAATAATTCTAGCCCTAGATCTCCTCTGTAACGCAAAACATGCAACCTGTAGAATTTTTTAAACTTCACCTGTGGAGATTTTTAAGGGTAAAAGTTTGACGTCATTCCACGAGCGGGCGCAATTTTGAAACATGACATGTTGGGTATCAATTTACTTGGTGTAACATTATATTTCACAATATAAAAAAAATTGGGCTAACTTTACTGTTGTCTTATTTTTTTATTAAAAAAAGTGAATTTTTTCCAAAAAAAAGTGCGCTTATAAGACCGCTGCGCAAATACGGTGCAAAAAAAATTGCATTGACTGCCATTTTATTCTCTAGGGCAGTGGTTCTCAACCTGGGGGTCGGGACCCCCTTGGAGGTCAAATGACCATTTGCCAGGGGTCACCGAATCCTGAACTGTTCCTGAAGCCCGCGCCACTCTCCCAGCCTTTTTGCGGCCGCCCAGCAGGGCTGTCTCTGGAGCCTGTGGCTGCCCAGCTGGGCTGTTCCTGAAGCCCGCGGCTGCCCACTCGCCTCTTCGCAGCCACCTATTCAGTTTACGGCATGGGTGGGGGGCAGAGACTAAAGGTCAGCTGACTGGTGAGGAATGTGAAGTGGGAGGTGCTGGAGGAGACTATCTCCTGATTTTGGCATAGGTGTCACTGCCGCAAGACACCACAGAGCTGGAGACATAGTGAAGCCAGAGTCAAAGTGAGTAAGGGTCGGTTCACACATGGGCAACACGACTTTAGCGCGACTTTGTACCGCGACTTCAACGCGGCTTCAGCGCGACTTTAGCGCGACTTCAGCGCGACTTCGGCAAATTACGAGGCGACTTGAAGTCGCCTCCATGACAGGCGACTTCGCCTGTGGCCAATCACCTCTCTGGGAGGGAGGGGGGGAGGGAGGGGTTTTCTCTGCAAAGTCGCTTGACTTTACAGAGAGATCCGACTTGCAGGCGACTTACATTGAGTTGAATGGGTACAAGTCGCCTACAAGTCGGATAGAAGTAGTACAGGAGTCTTTTCTGAAGTCGGAGCGACTTCAGTAGTGTCAATTAAGACGCTCCCATTGCCTACCATGTTAACCTAAATGCAAAGCGACTTGGGGCGACTTGGGGCGACTTGAGGGCGTACAAGTCGGATCCCAAGTCGCCCCAGTGTGAACCGACCCTAACACTACCTGTGATTAGAGTTGCCATTAAAAGTCCCCACTACAGTTCTCAGATCAGCAGATGACCTTGATCAAGAGCACTTAAGTTGTCTGATCAGAACTCCGCCCAGCACTGCCACACTCATCTCATTCCCCCCCCCCCCCCCCCCCACCAAGGAATAAAAATAGAGAATACATGGAAGGGAGAGGAAAAGAGGGGGAGGAACCAAGAAAAAGGGAGAGAAAGAATAAGAGAAAGAACAAGAAAGAGGGCTAGAGAGAGGGATGGGGAAAAAAAACAAGAAACTAGGATAGAGAGGGATAAAAGGGAAAGAAAGGAGAACAAAGAGAAAGAGTGGTACATCCTAAAATGTACCATAAGAGGTTTTAATACTGTACGAGTGGAAGGGACTAGGTTAGGGGCGCAAATTACTTGTCTTGCCTTGGGTGCTGACTACCCACTCTACGAAAATAATTTTACTGTTAGGGGTCCCCACAACTTGGGAAATTTTATCAAGGGGTCACGGCATTGGAAAGGTTGAGAACCACTGCTCTAGGGTGTTAGAAAAAAAAACAATATATAATGTTTGGGGGTTCTAAGTAATTTTCTAGCAAAAAAAACTGTTTTAAACATGTAAACACCTAAAATCCAAAACGAGGCTGGTCCTTAAGTGACATGTGGCGCAATAAAATAAGGTATTTGTTGGCGGATTGTTTAGAAAACACATACAGTGGGGCACAGCATTTATTATAACAGAGGGGATTGTAGTAACAACAAAAAGTTATGATACCATCAGGAAGGGGGGGCAGGCACTGGTACGAGCTGACAGGGAGGGGATGGGGGAGGAGGACACAGGAGACAGAGGAGAGCAGAGAGCAGAACTGCAGATGACAGAGGCACGTAACCTGACCAGGGCTCAGCAACCATGATAAACCATGGTCAGTTTACAGGGGGGAGGGTATAGCCAGGCAGGTCAGCCAGGTATTTCAGGTGATACAAACAAAATGTAAGTCCTTTTTTTCCCACAAATAGAGCTTTATTTGGTGGTATTTGATCACCTCTGCATTTTTTATTTTTTGCGCTATAAACAAAAAAGATTTTGAAAAAAAACACAATATTTTTTACTTTTTGCTATAATAAATATCCCAAATTTAAAAAAACAAAAACAAATTTCTTCCTCAGTTTAGGCTGATATATATTCTTCTACATATTTTTGGTAAAAAAAAAAATCGCAATAAGCGTATATTGATCAGTTTGCACAAAAGTTATAGCGTCTACAAAATAGGGGATAGATTTATGGCATTTTTATTTATTTATTTATTTATTTACTAGTAATGGCAGTGATCTGCGATTTTTTTTATCAGGACTGCGACATTCACGATCAGACACTTTTGACACTATTTTGGGGCCAGTGACATTTATACAGCGATTGGTGCTTTAAATAGCCACTAATTACTGTATAAATGTCATTGGTAGAGAAGGGATTAACACTAGGGGGCGATCAAGGGGTTAACTGTGTTCTCTGTGTGTTCTAACTGACTAGGGAAGGAGACTGATCAGTGTTCCTATATACTAGGAACACACGATCTGTCATCTCTCCCCTGACAGGACGTGTCCTTCTCTGTCAGGAGCGATCGCGCAGGCGGACATCACGCCCGCCTGGCACATGCACGGGCTCCTAAGTGAAGTGGTGCCGCGCGCGCGCGCCCCCTAATCCCCTTAAAGTGGCCCCTGCCCTCAATCGACAGCGGGCTGTCTGGAAGCAGTTAATGGAACAGGATACAATTTCTTTTTTTTTTTTTTTAGGTTAACAAACACTTTAAGGGCTGAACCCCAAGACGTCCAAACACTTCCCGGCTGGGTGTCTAAAGCATAAAACAGGCCATTTATCATCACCTAACAGGAGTTTTCCAAAAGCGAAGTAGGCTGCCTTTTCCACAATCCCTGGTGTACCCCCTTCCTCATAATTCTCTGAAGCCAATTTATCAAATGTGAACTAAAGTTTTTTTTAATTATTTTTTGTATACATTTTCTTATCTGTAAGTCATTAATATGTGCCCACTTTTTTTTTAATTTGTTAATATTCAAAAAAACATTATGTAGAAAGTGCTGGTGCTGAGAAGCTTATATTTTACCTTTTTTGACTTTTGCAAATATTTTTTGTGTTCTTCCTTTGTTTTTTCATCATTATCGTCTTGTGCAGATGCAAAACTTGATATCATTGTGTCATCTTCACTAGACATATTGACCAGAGGAGGATCTCCTTCTACATTGTGTTGGATGTGGTCTAGTTCAGGGTAATGCGTAAAATTGTTTGGCTTTACTAACTCTGAATTCTGTCCACTGCTGCCATCTGCAGTTTCTTCTATGAATGACAGGTAAGCTGGGTCACCTAGTTCACTTTTTTCTTCTCTTGTCATTTTTGTCAAGTTTCTAGATGCAGCTAGTGGCCCCGGCAGTTCATCAAGAATAGGATCTGAGGAAATACCTTTTGACAAATATTTATGTAATTGAGAATCTTCACAATGCTTGAGTGCAGACTGTATTTCTTCACTTACAAGCTTTACTTCATCATTTTCGAATGTCTTTTTTTGATTAGAGAATTGCAACTTTTCCTCTTCTACATGTTCTATTAATTCCGTTTGTGGATAAGAGTCTTGCTCAACTATAACACCTGCCAGTAAACTATTCTCAGGAGATTCCTCCATGCTGCTATCTGGCTGTATCAAAACATAAATACATCAACAATGTAATATGCATGCTAACATTTGAAGCCAACTGAATTATATTCAGCTATAGACCATACCACAAATACAAGTATGCCACACCTCATCATATATGCACACTAAAGCTGAAGTCAAGGCACCAGAATAGAAAGACCTACTCGACTTTGCACTCCTGTGGCCTCCTAGCAGCCCTTTAGACTACTTTACCTTTCCAAGGTTGTGTCCCTTGCCACAGCTTCTTCCTTTTTTTTCTGCACTGCACTGCTACAGACATCCCACACACATTCATACACACATAACAGTTTCCAATGTCTGTCATTGAATCAAGGTGAGTTTTCCCCATAATTACGAACATGCCACTGGGTCCCATGCTTCTTCATTCATAGTACTCTCCTGTCAGTCAGTGATCCACACCTGTTGACTCTGTTTCCATTTCCTGTTCCACCTAGAGTAGCGGGAAACACAGCGAATCCTGTGCGCTACCCGTACCACATTACAATTGCATGGCGTCCATGCAATCTGCTGTAGGTGTCACTATATATATATATATATATACCGGTGTGTGTGTGTGTGTGTGTATATATATATATATATATATATATATATATATATATATATATATATATATATATATACACACACTCTTATAATAAATATTACTGAGTATCTTTTTATTTTTTTTGTGCAACCCAATTTGCAGCTTATGATTATAGTATGAATTTATTCACAAAAAGGAAATTATGAAAACAAAATCAGGGATTTGCTGTAGGTCCAAACAGCCCAGCAGGAATAATAGATTAATTATAGCATTTTTTTTTCCACAAATGATCTATATTTTGCAAATACTGTGACAATTGTCCATAATAGCTGGTTTAGTGAAGAAACACCATTTGTGACAAAGATTAGGCAGGTAAAATAGGTCAGATGTTGCAGTGAAAATGCATGCACTGCATCTGCCTGAATGTAAATGCAGGTTGGAACAACTTGGAAGGGAAAATGGGGGTGAAGGATCTAGGATTCACACCCCATCATCAATTTCTTGCCTCTCTTTGCAAACGTCCCATGATACTGGCTTTCCAACTAATCAGGGAGCTTGGTGTATGGTCATGTGAGCTCTTATCAGGCATCTTGATTGGTTGGAAAGCCAGTACCACTCTCCCTTGCGGCACTCTGCCAGTCAAAAAGGAGATCTTTCTGATCTCCCTGCTGGCACATTATCTCCCAGATTCAGCCGCTCAGTGCCGACACAGTGAAAGAGAAATGTGGAAGCACTTCTCTTAAGGCAGAGCCAGTCAAAGGAAAATCTTTCCCATCTCCCTGCTTTTAAACAAAGTGATAATGCCAGGGCTTTTTTCCTCAGAAAATAGATGCAGGAACTCACCCTCCCTGGCCAGCTCCCTGCCCTCAACTCCGCTGTTCCTCGGGGAGAGCAAAAAAGCGGAGCCAAATAATCTGTTCATTGCAAAAAGATACAAGGGATACAAGGTTTAGTGTAGCACCCTCTTAGGTAGGTGCTAAAGAGAGAGCATAGTTTTGGCATTCCCTGCATACCAGGGAGACTATTAGGCAAATGTAGGTGTTCTCTGCCTACCAGGGAGCAGTGATCCATTGATCGGGTTTGCTCATTGTGCTCAGGTGCTGCTCATGTTGTCTGCCTGTTTCACACTGGTCCAGAAGAACGAGGCATATTGGACAGTGGAAGGAAACCTGACAAATGGGAGCATAAGTATAGTTACAGCCCTGGCCATTGGCAGAAGCAGGTGCCTCAAGACATGCTGGGTGACTGTATATATGCTGAGGGGTCTTTGGCTAGAGAGCAGGGTCCCGGAGGGAGGGAGTAGTTGCCCCTCCTCTGTACAGGTTGCCATGTGGCCTCAGGTAGTCGACCTGAGGGCTGGAGCCACGGAAGCTGCTACCCAGATATGCTGCAGAGCTGACTAGAATTGAGGCACACATGGAAGGATTTGTTCCTGGCTACTGTGAGTACAGACCTGTGTCTAGGGGCCTATTCTGTGAGGGCTATCCCTTCAAGCTAGTAAAGTCAGTGGACGGGTGTCAGCCAAAGGGGATGCTAGTGAGTGTCCTGAAGATTAATAGTTCATCAAGTCAGCTGCCAGAGCAAGCAAAGGACTTATTCTTCCATACTGATGTAGTCTGGTTCAGCAGAGAGTCTGCTATCCAGTTCAGTGTAATGGGGCCAAGTGAGAGTTGTCCTCATCTGTGCATAGTTCAAGGTGGAGTATACCACTAATTCCTTTTCCTATCCAAGTTCTACCAATAAACCAAAAAAACCCAAATACCCTAGACTGATCATAGGATAACAAGCAAGCAGATGAGAGTGTGGGTGGTTATGTAAAATACCTCAGTATTTGCCTGCAGGATAATCAGTGGGTGGGCCAAGTAAGTCTTTACTAGCAACGCTCCACGGGGGCAGTGCTACATTTGGAATGTGCAACACACAAAATACTGCACTCAGGAGTTCATAATGCACAGGACTCAGGAGTACATACTGAGCAGTGCTGAAGTGTGCATATCGCATAGGTCAAAGAAAAAAAATCAGCGCAAGGGACAGTACTTGCATATCCCAGCCCCCAACCCCCCCCCCCCAAAGTAACCATCTACTGCTCCCCCGATCCACAGTTCACCTCTGTACTCTTTGCTCACAGCTCGCCTCTGTACCCCCTGTCCCCGCTCACCTCTGCAACAGTTGTCCACAGTTTACCTATGCCTCTTATCCACAGCTTATATTTTCCCTCTCCGTCCACAGCACTCCTCTTTCTCTCCTCATCCACAGCTCACCTCTTCATCTCTGACAGGTGGGGAGGGGACAGAAGCTGCCTGTTGAAGCAAAAGGTATTCAGCTAGTTGCTGTGCTGGGACCTGGGGCACCCACAAACATATGCCCTGTCCCGTGTGCTCAGCAATAGCAATGCGGAAGCCGGTAGAGGAAGTGAGTAATGTAGAAACTTCCTCGACTGCCTTCTATGTTTAGTGACAGGTTGGAGGCAACTGGACTGCTGGAGGTGGTGGAATGGAATTCTGCCATATTACAGCTGAAAAAAAGCCCTAGATAATGCTAATGTGCACAGGGTGAATAGGGTCAACCGGCACACCCTGTGGGCACACATATGGTCACCTATGCAGGAACACTCAAAAGAAAATCAAATTAGAATTTTCAGTTTTAACATAAAAGCAGAGCTCCTTAGGTTGCATTAACATCTCTAGCCCCTCTATAATTGTTACTATAGAGATTCATAACAATTTCCTATGTCTCCCTATGTTGACAGGCAGAAACACAGGCTCATCGTCAAGGTGAACACAAACAATGTAAAAGATTATGACCAGGAAGACTAAGAAGCCAGCAGGTAATTCAGACCACCCAATGCCATCTATAGCCGAAAATAGGATTTTTGTACTTGCCCATTAAGGGACACATGATTTCACAATGAGAACAAAAATCCTATTTTATTTCTCATCCATTGTGGAACGCAGGAAGTTATTAACCTTCCAAAAGCAAGCCATCTGAGGGTAGGCAACACAGCAAACAAACTAAATAGCTCACAAAAGAAATAGAGAACCAAAGCCATCCTGCAGCTCAAAGAGAGCCTGACAGACCTTACACCCAAATCTGGCATCAGATCAGACCAAAAACGTTCACGTGGTAGAACTTGCAGTACATGTGAACAAAAGACCAGGTAACAGCCTTGAAAATCTGGGAAGCATTTGCTTGAAGTCCAAAAAGCCCCAGAAGCATTTGAAGATCTAGTAGAGTACACCTTGACAGGAAAAGATGGAACCTGATGCTTGAAGCATGTTCTATCAGTCAATGCAGGATGACAAGAAAGTCACTGTCTTTATGAAAAAAAGCAGTGGCTGAGAGACAGATTTGCATAGACCAAACTACATCAAAACAATGGAGAGAAATGTATTTCCCTGAACTGAAGTCAGACAGAAAGACAGAAGAACAATGCCCTGGTTGTGGTGAAAGAAAGAAACTACCTGAGGTAAAAATAAAGTCTTGAACCTCAAGACCAACTTGTCCCTATGTGAAAAGGCTGCCAATTCAGATACTCAGTTTACATACCTCTCAACTTTTTGAGATGGGAATGAGGGACACCTATTAACAAAAGTATGTAGGCATAGGACACACCCCCTGCCATGCCCACTTAAAAGGAGAATTATACAAAAAAAAAGATTAGTTAAACCCACACGTGCTTTTTTTTACCACTACCATTCTTTTATATTAGATTTTGAAATTTACAAATGCAGCAATTTAGAAATTGGATGAAAGGCTTAGAACTGTGAAACACTTTTTGGAAGATAAATAGTGCATTTTACAACTTTATAGACCAAAATGAGGGACGGAAAGAGGGAGAGAGGGACTTTGTTCCAAATCGGGTACAACCCCTCAAAATCAGGGACAGTTGGGAGCTATGAGTTTGTAGACGCGACGGCTAAAAAAAAAACACCTTGTGAGTGAGGCAAGAGAGAAGAATGTCTATAAAGCGCAGCGGCAACCAATTTTAGGTCCCACGGAGTTAAAGGGGAAGAGACTGGGGAGGCTACATGGGAGACCCTGTGTACAAAGGTTCTAATAAAGGAATGAAAGGTCAATTGTCTCTTAAAAGGATAAAAAGGGCAGAAAAAACCCCCATCACAAAACATTCCCTATATATATGGGACAAATTTAGGGACTCGCGAAATCTACAATCTCCTCATAACCCTCTCCTTTCCTTCCTTAGGAACCCTGCATTTTACCCAGCCTGGGAATCTCCTGCTGCATTTACAGCCTAGTCCGACGCTAATTTACTTAGACTTCACAAACTGGTCTCCAACAATTGTATACATACATTCCCTACCCTCTGTGAGTCCTGTGGACTCCCAACATCTGAGCTATTCCGGTACCTACAAATTTAAAATTTCTATATGCCATTTCTCAGAACCGGATCATTACTAAGTCAGATGACACAATTTGAACGTATTTGTAAGAGTGACTGAAGTGGAATCAAACGGTATTTCTATATACCTGACAAGACCAGCTAGGTATAATCACGGCGATTACCACACTCACAAGACCACTCTCAGTACTGAGGAGACAGCTTCTTGATGAACACAAAATGGATGACTGCAAAGTCTAAATGTTCAAAGCTATCTGATTTAATTCTGGGCGGGTATACAATTTATATACGTTATTATCAACCAATCATTGCATAGAACATGGGAGTGTTTTGATACAGAGGTGTACATTTCAAATCATTACATATCATTACATATCATTAATTATGCCATCTGCTTTCATGACTCATAGTCATGGGTCCTGCTTCCCTGTTTTATGTCTCATGTCTCATTACACAAGAAAGGGCCCAGACATCTCTTACCACAAAAGCTTTATATAGAAAGATGCTGCTGTAAGCTATATTTTCTTATATGTGTGCTTTATAGAGAACCTGTTATTAGCTATTTGACTTTAACTAGAGTCTGAATATACAAGTTAAGATATATGAATCCAAAATGGAGTCACCTCTGCTCAGTCATATTACTACAACGACCCCCATATTAGGGGCCTCATTTCAATTCTATACCACCAATTGAACACCATTCCAGATAATGCACTTCCATCATATACCATTAAACGGGCACAAGATTTGGAGCACACATTTGAGATTGGTACAATATATGGCTAGCCCCTAAATCTTCCTCACCTAGCGTCTTGGCAATCTAAACTAACTACAAAGTCCGAGCAAGTTGGTATCTTGTACTGGCAAGGATCGCAAAATTTGTCACATCATACACAGGTACGTGTTTTCAAAGTTGCTCACCAATATCCCCATTGATCCGGCAAGGGCTCTACCAATTTCAATTACTCTTACAACTTACCACAGTGACCAAAAAATAACCATAGCCAAGGCGTGAAAATCGCAGTTGTGGCTGAAGCTAAACATAGAATGAATAGAGACCTTATCAACACTAAAATGACAGCCATTGAAAATGACAAAATACAGAAATTTGAAAAAAATATGGCAACCTTGGGTCAATCACTGCTAACTCCCAGACTTTGACCATTCCTTATTACTGCCTTGGTAGTCTAATCTCTCTTTTACTTGCTTGTTACATGTCCTGGACTGGGTCCACTCTATCGTATTGGGAGACCTTTCCCCTTCTATACCTGTTCCTCCCTCTTCTCTGCCTGACCCTTTTGGCGTGCGTGTTCTGCAACCGACACTCACTGGCATCACACCTACTAGGATCCTAGACACGCTCACACCCATACTTCTCTCATTCACCCCTCTTCTATTTTCGTGCTACATCTTCTTCTATCTGTTACATTTGCTAACGGTATCGTCTCTTGTCTCCATCCACATTCTATGATTGGTTCACTTCTCGATTACTATATCAGTACCTACTGTTTATTCCTTTACAACTGTTAGTTAATTATGGTCACAGACAACCACATTCATAATCTATCTATGTGAACCCCAGACCCCACTCATCCCTAACTAAACTGTTTGTTCGGATGTTTGTTAATCCATATGTACTATGTGAGACGATTCTCTTTTGTTCATGTACGTACTTGACTTTCCTTTAATTACAATAAAATTCATTGACAAGAAAAAAAAAGAAAGGGCAGAAACAAGACCATTAAAATGACACTAAACTCTGGTTTAAAAATAAAGAAAATATTCAAAAATGTATTCTTATCTAAAAAAAATTTTTTTTTTATCTCAGCCTCCTAGAAATCTCTAAATTTGCACACTTCTGAGAGCTAAACGCTGGCCCAGACCCAGCTGCAGGAAGGAGAAGGCTTGTTCCACAGAATAAATCCTCAGATGGAAGCCTTGAGACTCACACCAAGTAAAGTATGCCTTCCACATCCGATGACAGACCTTGCAGGAAGTAGACAACCTAGCTTTGGACATCATAGGAACCTAATGTTCAATACCCATGTTATTAAAGCCATCAACCAAAAAGCTGGATGGCAAATCAGGCTTTGAGAGAAAAGATCCTGATAATCTGGTAATGCCCACTGTTCTTCTGCAAGGAGTCCTACCAAGTTGTTATACCACATCCACCAGGGCCAGTCCAGCGCAATAGGGATAACCAGAATGCCCTCAACCTCTATCCTGTGAAGGCACTGCTTTCTGCAGTAATCTGCCTGTCAATTGTGTACTTACTGGAATGTGAAATTCTTGCCAAAGTGAGACTTTTGGTTCTTTGTGGATAGTTTCTGTATGCCATTACTTTGGCGTTCCACTCAATCCAGATCATATGACCTTCTAGCAGGATGGTCCAATGCTGCAGGGACAGCCAAATCACCCAAAGTTTCAGGATGTTTATAGGGAGACAGGATTCCTCCATTGAGGAATGCAAGGAGTCCTACCAAGTTGTTATACCACATCCACCAGGGCCAGTCCAGCGCAATAGGGATCTATGACAGGTTGGCATCTGTTGTGAGGATCTTCCAAAAGACTTCCTACTCCAAAACTGTATTTCTAGACCAATGTGATACAAAATCAATTAATGCAATCATAGTTATTAATTAGTGACCTACAGCTGTATGCTCAAAATAATCACAATATTTAAGTAATGTTGCCAGCTAAAACCAATTAAGGGAGTTCACAGTACTCTATAATGACATAATAAAAAAAGAAGTGTAGCGCAACCAAAATCTACCGTATACTAAAAAACTATACTACAAAAAAATGTGAAAATTCCAATAAATTCAAATTATACAGTGTACAAACATTACGCTCACATTCCAAAATGTAAAAAATCAAACTTTAAAGTACAAACAATAAATTGTGCGATCACCACTGTGCTTATGTTATCCAATTAAATGTGCTCCGTGTCTCCACCACCATATAAGTTGGCCGTGCACTTCATGGCCAGGACCCCTGCATTACTAGAAAGGTCAAAGCAAGCTGTGTTCCCCTCAGGGTTAATGGTTCTGACAGATGCTTGGCAAGGCCTCACTCCTTTCATCCCAAAATGTGATGATTTTACACAATTTTGGAATGTGAACGTGGCCCAGAAATCTCAAAGGGAAGAGTCAGATAGCTCCTGGACTGAAGAGTTTGAGACCGAAGAATTTGAATTTTCTCTGTGGAAAGACCACTTTTGCCTGATTTGTATTTAGGACTAAACCTAATGGTGATTCAGTTACAGTGACAATTTTAGAAGTCCACCTAAATTGCTGGTCAGTCAAAAACATGTTCTCTTACAAAGTCCTCACAAACTGTTCCCCCAATTGATTGTATTCCACAAGGGGGATGCTATGAGAGTACATTGGGGCTAACACTGAGGCCAGCACCTTGTGCAACAAAAGGCAGATGGCAGGGATATGAACTAATAGTGCAGGGGCCCGACAGCAAAGAGTGGGAATCATTGATGTGCTGTTCTGCTACACAAACTGGGGCAATAACATCTTCATCCAAAAGATGTAGATCTGCCAATCTGTGCGGCAACAAAGATAGGTGTGACCCACGCATCTAAGATGCAAGCTGTCCAAGCATCGATATGGGTTAACAAATGTTCCCCCACTTTGGAAAATGGGAGTGTACCTGCATGCAGAGGAAGGCTTATCTGGGGATTTGGCAGACTTTGAGTTCCATGCTTTGCAGATGGTGAGGGAGAAGATCTTGCAGTCTGTTCCTTAGCCCTTTTCCACTGAGGAAGGTGGGTGCGCTTGCCAACAGTGTCAATCCCATGTGGGCTTCAAGGTACTACACTATGGTGAATTTACTATACTATGGGGTTCTTATTTGTCTTGCATGGCCTGTGAATAGAGCAGAGGAGTAGAGATCTAATACATCATAGCCAATTTTCATCCTTGATCACTGAGCCATATACCACATCCCTGGGTTTATGCTATAAGGAGAGGAGAGTGGAATGTAATTGTCCATTAAGGATCCATATATTAAAGCCTTGTCAGACCAGCTGTGGATTTTGATGCAGGAGCGGAGAGAAGAGTGGAATGTAAACTGCAGTTAAGGATATGTATACCAAAGCGTTACTAGACCTGTTGTGGTCTTTTTATAAGGTGAGCTGCTAGGGCACACTCCTGATGGATACCTGGATGGTAGAAGCAACTGTGTTCACAACTTTCAAGAACTGTTTTTTTGAGCACTTGATCTTCACATCTCATCACTTTTTGATGCACATGCACTTAATTTTTGGAACTTATCTTATTATTTTTTTATGTAAAATCTTATGAATATCTGCTTTTGATCTGAGTACTTTATCACTGTTTCATATATTATCTCATATTACTGCATTTTTTGTGTTTTTTTTAAATTAGGGATAGTCATTCATACATATTGGTCTATTTTTTCTGCAGATCTTCGAGAATTAGTACACTTTATCACTGTTTCATTTAATATTACATATTAATGCATATTACTGCATTTTTTATTTGTTATTTTTTTAATTAGCGATAGTCATTATTGCATATTTGTTTTTTGCTGCATAGCTTCTTGAATTAGCGCACTTTATTGTGGTTTCACAACAGTATCGCATATTATCGAATATTACAGCATTTTTGTCCTTTTTTTGCTGAATAGCTCCTTGAATTAGCGCACCATTTTTTTTATTATCATTATTTGTTTTAGTGTTGAGGTCACTTGCTAATGATTGCAGCTTTTTCATGTGTATTTTTAGGGTGATCTATTCTTTGGTATTTGTTTTGTATATTCGTTTTGATTGGTAGTGAGGTCCATAGCAGCGCACAAGTACTTCATATTTAATTTTACCTTTAGTTATGCTTTAATTCCTAATAGTCCAGTGAGCGAGCACTGCTTTTGTTTATTCCCAGGGATGTCAGAATACAGACATTTGAACTATTTACACGCATTATGCATGAGGCCCTAAACACAAAAAAGGGATATGTGCATTTTGAATTCCAGGAACAATAAATCTGTGTTTTGAAAATATTTATCAAATATTTGATTTTCTCATTGATCAAGCTGGTTGACACCTGCTTTTCCTGTAGGTGTGATTTACTGGAATTCAACATCAGAAGGTTGTTAGCATAATATGCAGACCAAAGTCTGTAATTGTGACAACCCTAAACAAAGACACTACCTAAGAAAGTAAAGTACTGACAGCATTATACAAAAATGTACAATCATGTTTTATTCGAAAATAATTTAAAACTTCCTTGAAAATAATAATGGGTTTAAAAATGTACACAAAATGGTATGTTTAAAGCAAAACTTCACTCTCTCAGTCAGCATTGACTACTTTTAATCCTTATGCTGATAGCATTAGTAAACTGATAGGAAAGTACATTATATTTATTTGTTTTAACCTTTTTTTTTTTTTTTACATTTCTTCAGTTACTTCCTGGTTTCCAGGCCTAGGCAAATGATGTAATACATCCCCCCAGGAGTCTTCAGGGGGGAAAGAGGGGTTTTCTCAGCTAAGCACACCCTCCTGTTTGCATGCCTGATCTAAGGGCAGATGGATTCCAGGAAGTAAATGTTACATGAATCACTTGCCTTTTACTCAAGATGGCCATGGCCAGAAATGTTAGGGGGTGTTTTTCATGGTGATTTCTAAGCAAAATAACTGGGAGACATGGACGGATGGGTGGGTTTGCACTGAATATTAAAAATTAATTGAATAGCGTTTTTGATTTGTGGTGCTTAGATGCCATGAAGTTCTGCTTTAAAGTGATGTAAGGTAGGAGTTTGACTTGGAAGCCCAATAATTAGCTATGTCTGCCGGAATAGACTCTTGTATCTCAGGTGTGGAGATCCAGAGGGGACTGAGCCTCCAGACCCGAAATGCAGGCCTGTGTCCCAAAGTCAGAGTCACTTGTATAATTGAATGATCTGATATATGAAATTTTAAATAGAGGTATGGCGCTTCCTTATAAAGTGTGTACTTGATAATAATGTGACCGATATGAACTATACCATACACAAACAGTGATAAATAATCATATAAGTGCCCCCATAACTGGTAAAATATATGTGATACGAAACGTGAAGACGACCCTAATTAGGTACCATATACCTATATGCCCAGGTAATTTCCAAAAAGTACCACTAGGTGTGGCTGCTGATACACTATGCAGCTAATATGATGATTCCAACATATATATATGCAAAAAATATAAAAATTAGTATAATATACCAGTGCAATCAAATCCAAAAAATTATTATTATGTACCCAAATGATCTGCAAAATGTATAATAGCTTATATGGATAGAAAAAATGTTCTGTCACAAGTAATGCATCCCAAACTGCAAATAGCAGAAAATTATATGTATATAAATATGCAAAAAAATTTGTATACCAGTGCAATCAAATCCAAAAAATATGTATCCAAATGATCTACACAATGTGTCTCAACATATTGAATAAAGAAAAAATAATAAAAAATATTAAAAAATAAAAAACACAAAAAACTGTCACACGTGATACGTCCCAGATTGCAATTAGCAGATGAGAAAAAAAAAAAAAAAAAAAAAAGTTCCAAGAGTTTGGTGACTGTGGTGCCCTTATAGATGAAAAATCCGTGACTTCTGTGCTCCCCCTTTTGGCTCCCCACTCACCGACTCCCACTGCCCCTGCAGGGGTAACAGACACTTCAGGATCCCAATCCCGTCCTCTTGGCCGATATCCCGTGGTCACTGAGATAGGATGTCCTCTCTCCCAGGCGTTTCCAAATAGCCTCTTTGTACCACCTCCTTATACCACGTCCAAGACAGGGATCCCCAAAGAAATCCTCATAAAAAGAGATGCCACCTCATAGTGTAGTAATTAAATTAAAACTTTATTACCATAAAAAAGCTCCCCACATGGGAGGCCCTTTGAAAACGTCGATGACGAAACGCGTAAGGCGGAGCTACGCACTTACGTCATTTCCGGGTACGGAGCGAGAGAGCCTGGAACGCAGCTGGACCGCACGCTGCAGTGAATTACTTCCTGGCTTTCGGCTTCACCCATAGTGTAGTGTTACATGCTTTTAATTTCTCCCATGTGGGGAGCTTTTTTATGGTAATAAAGTTTTAATTTAATTACTACACTATGAGGTGGCATCTCTTTTTATGAGGATTTCTTTGGGGATCCCTGTCTTGGACGTGGTATAAGGAGGTGGTACAAAGAGGCTATTTGGAAACGCCTGGGAGAGAGGACATCCTATCTCAGTGACCACGGGATATCGGCCAAGAGGACGGGATTGGGATCCTGAAGTGTCTGTTACCCCTGCAGGGGCAGTGGGAGTCGGTGAGTGGGGAGCCAAAAGGGGGAGCACAGAAGTCACGGATTTTTCATCTATAAGGGCACCACAGTCACCAAACTCTTGGAACTTTTTTTTTTTTTTTTTTTTTCTCATCTGCTAATTGCAATCTGGGACGTATCACGTGTGACAGTTTTTTGTGTTTTTTATTTTTTAATATTTTTTATTATTTTTTCTTTATTCAATATGTTGAGACACATTGTGTAGATCATTTGGATACATATTTTTTGGATTTGATTGCACTGGTATACAAATTTTTTTGCATATTTATATACATATAATTTTCTGCTATTTGCAGTTTGGGATGCATTACTTGTGACAGAACATTTTTTCTATCCATATAAGCTATTATACATTTTGCAGATCATTTGGGTACATAATAATAATTTTTTGGATTTGATTGCACTGGTATATTATACTAATTTTTATATTTTTTGCATATATATATGTTGGAATCATCATATTAGCTGCATAGTGTATCAGCAGCCACACCTAGTGGTACTTTTTGGAAATTACCTGGGCATATAGGTATATGGTACCTAATTAGGGTCTTCTTCACGTTTCGTATCACATATATTTTACCAGTTATGGGGGCACTTATATGATTATTTATCACTGTTTGTGTATGGTATAGTTCATATCGGTCACATTATTATCAAGTACACACTTTATAAGGAAGCGCCATACCTCTATTTAAAATTTCATATATATGTTAGTCCTCTTTGAGGGCTTAACTAAAGGTGGCAGCATACCTTTCTTTCTTATTTCTTTTTCCTTTTCCCCCTTTTTCTCTCTTTGGGGTTCTTTACCCCCTGCACCTTCTATTACTAACCCCCTTCCCCTCCCCCCTCCCCACCCCCTTGGTCTTTTTCCTCCTCCCTCTTGTTTCCATATCTTGTCCCCCTCTTTCTGTCCTAAGTGCAGAGGTTTTGTGTTTTTTGTTTTAATGATCTGATATAGTCTGTGCTACATATGTGATCGCCTGAACAAATGGCAAAAGATCTTTAGTGGCCAGAGCATAATCTAACCTGGATAGAGAACCATATGATTTGGATTGACACAAAAACGCTTTTACTGTGGGAAATTTCCAACGCCATATATCCACATAACCATATGCCTCATACCATTTGCTAAATAACCTCGATTCAGATATTAGAGGTTTGAATCTATCCAGAGATGGTTGTAATACCGAGTTAAAATCTCCTATAAAGATTATAGGACATAGTGGCAAGGAGGAGAGTTTAGCATTTATTTCAGTAAATACTGTGACTGTGACCGGCGGGGGGACATATATTGTGACCAGAATAATAGGGGTCCTTTGTATCATGGCGTGTATCATAAGATATTGGCCCTTAGGGTCAGAGATCACTGTGTGACACGAAAAGGGGAGTCCCTTACGAATTAGAACAGCTACCCCCGGGCATAATTAGAATAGGTGGATTGGTAATTATGCGCGACCCACTGCTTTTTTAGCGCTAACACTTTAGAGCCCATAAGATGGGTCTCTTGGAAACAGACAATATGCGGGTTGAGCCATTTAACCTGATCAAATACCAATGCATGTTTGAACTTCGAGTTTAGCCCGCGTACATTCCACGAGCAAATGTTTACCTCAGCCATTGTGGATTAAAGCTATCATAAAACCCGGGAAAGATAGAATAGTCCCAAGGGATCCCTGAGCAGTCCCCTCGGAATCGGCCATAATCACAGCATTATAGGTGAGATAGGTCGGTACATATTCACACATCCATTCAGCATCCATACATATCAAAATTAAATTATATACACATAACAAAAGGCTGTTAAAAGACAGAAACACTCCTGCCCGACTCTCATGGAACCGGAGTGGGCTTATACCCAAAACTTGAGCCATGCATGGGGTGCATGACCTGTTACCCATGAATTGGAATGAAAAAAGAAAAAAACAGTTCCACTATTATGTGGTGTAGCATAGCTCCCTGGCGCAGCTCCCGCCCTCTCAGCAGATGAGAGTTGTGGGCACTCCTGCAAAAAAAAGGTAATAGTGGTTGATCCCCTTCCAGCAAGTTCCAGCAAGAAAAAAGGAGGGGGCTGTAGTGTTCACAGCATGCATAAGTAGGGGAAGAGAAAAAACAAGTAGATTGGCATCACAAAGGGACAAATATCCATCAGGCGGGTTCCCGAGCACTTTGTGGCAGTGATTCCCACCACGCCATAGCATTATTAGGAGATTGGAAAAAGTTAACTTTGTTTTGATGGAGGACTCGTAGAGTGGCCGGGAACAGCATAGAGTATTGAATAGCATGTTCCCGCAATCGTTGCTTGATTGATTGGTATTGTGCTCTTTGGTTACGAACGGCCACTGAGTAATCCGGGTACAGTGACACCACCGCATTATTAATCTTGAGACTGCCTTTCGATCTGGCTGCACGTAGTATAGAATCACGGTCTCTGTAGTTCAATAGGCGAATCACCATTGTACGGGGTGGATTTCCTGCTGGGAGAGGATGGCCCAAGACCCGTTGTGCCCGTTCAATCACAAAACATGGGGACAAGGCCAAATTCCTGCTCCAGCCAGCTCTCCAGGAAGGCCATCAGGTCGGACCCCTCTATTCTTTCAGGCAGACCAACCAGCCTCAGATTGTTTCTTCTGAGGCGGTTTTCAAGATCATCCATCTTCTCTTCTAATGTGGCTATTTTCCCTCCAGCAGTATTGATCTTGGGTAGAAGAGGGTTAACTGTGTCCTCAAGGTCGCCAATGCGACGTTCGGTCTCAGAGACCCGATCGCGCAGTTTTTGGACATCATGTCTCAACAAAGCAAAGTCATTCTTAATTTCAGTGACCGTCTCCAGTAACACAGTATGGTGTACCTTAATGGTTTCTAGTACCTCCGATAGTGTAGGCCCCTTTGCGCCATCCGCCACGTCCTCTCCCTCTGGTGATTGTGAAATCGGGATCGGAGAATCAGGTATTCCCCAGGAGCACTGCGGTGAAGTGCCCAACGCATCTCCAAAGAGATCCGGAGTAGATTCAAGCGACAGGCATGGTGCTGTGTTGGCGGTACGGTGGCCATCTTGGCCCAAGCGTGTAGTAACACTCATTCTTGACGGCGGTTGTTTCTTCCGTCTGCCCATCCGCCACTACCACCATCCAGTGAATCCGGACTCTTCCCTGACTTTAGCAGTATCTGTATGTCGTTATTTAGGGTGAGATCAATGCAGGATGGAGCAGGATTATCTCAGGAGAGCTGGAGCTGCTCGGAGAGACATACGATCACATACTCGTCCAGGCCACGCCCCTCTGGTGTACTGTTTCTAATCTACTTCAGGCAGGCAGGTGATTCAGTTAGCTACAGTGTATTCAATATATACATACAGTCAGACTGAGATATATATATATATATATATATATATATATATATATATATATATATATATATATATATATATATATATATATATATATATATATATATATATATATATATATATATCCACTGTATCCAGTTTAGCTAGATCTTACTGCAGTCCATTCCTGGTGTACTGTTTCTAATCTACTTCAGGCAGGCAGGTGATTCAGTTAGCTGCAGTGTAATATATATATATATATATATATATATATATATATATATATATATATATATATATATATATATATATACAGTCAGACTGGTGTGTGTGTGTGTATATATATATATATATATATATATATATATATATATATATATATATATATATATATATATCCACTGTATCCAGTTTAGCTAGATCTCACTGCAGACCGTTCCTGGTGTACTGTTTCTATTATACTGCAGGCAGGCAGTTGATTCAGTTAGCTGCAGTGTATTTAGTATATATACGTCAGAAACCATGAACCAGACCGAGACAGAAGTACAGTAAAGTCACACTTGTTTATTAATAAAAATAAAAATGTAAATAGAGTAAGCGTAGTCAAAGCATAGCCAGTAGCCGGATCGAGTAGTCAGCCAAGCCAGAGTTCAGTAACCAGATCAGGTAATCAGCCAGGCCAGAAGTCAGGGATCCAAGTAGAGGAACAGCAAGCAGGATAAAGAGCCAGAAGGGATGTCAGCAAAGCCAGTCTTTAAAAAAAGAACGCAGGAGATGGTTTCTTGTGATGTGACCAAGGCGAAGGCAGGAATGAAGTGAGCTGGAGATCTTTAAGTAGGCGGGACTGACGAGCAGATCCACAACAGCTGGTTAACTGTGGAGAGAGATGAGAGCTGGCAATTAGCCGACAGCTAAGCGGCCAGCTCAGAGAAGGAAGGGCTTGGCCAGCCCTGACAGTACTCCCCTTCTCAACGAACCCTCCCCCTTGGAGGACCACTGGGCTTGAGGGGAAAACGTCTATGGAAATCACGGAGGAGGGCAGAAGCATGTACGTCCGAGGATGAAACCCAGGAGCGTTCCTCCGGACCGTACCCCTTCCAATGCACTAGGAACTGTATGCGCCCACTGAACCTACGGGAGTCATAATGGACTGTACCTCATACTCCTCATGGTTCTTAACCTGTATAGGGTGAGGACGTAGCACCAAGGTGGTAAAGTGGCTGCAGACCAACGGTTTCAATAAGGAGACATGAAACACATTTGAGATGCACATACTAGAAGGAAGGTCCAATGCGTAAGCCACTGGGTTAATCCTGCGAAGGATACGGAAAGGCCCAATAAACTGAGGTGCGAACTTCAGTGAGGGAACACGAAGTCGGAGGTTGCGAGATGACAGCCAGACCCTGTCCCCAACCTGGTAGGAAGGCACAGGCAGGCGTCTGAGGTCAGCATGGAGTCTGTACCTATCATTAGCATGACACAAAGCCTCCTGGACTTGTGCCCAAGTGGAACGAAGACCACGGAGATGTTCCTCTAGCGCAGGAATACTCTGCAGAACAAACGAGTCAGGCAACATGGAGGGTTGGAAACCATAACTCGCCATAAACGGAGACAATCGGGAAGCAGAATTCAAGGCACTGTTGTGAGCAAACTCTGCCCATGGTAATAGGTCTGACCAGTTGTTGTGATGATCAGAAATATAGCAAGGACTGATTGGCTCGTTCTGCAGCCCCATTAGACTGTGGGCGATACTCAGAGGAGAAAGCAAGCTGAATTCCAACCTGCGCACAAAAGGCTCGCCAGAACCGGGACACAAACTGACTACCCCTGTCCGAGACAATAACCTTGGGTAGCCCATGTAAGCAAAAGATCTCCCGAGCAAAAATGGAAGCCAGTTCCTTAGAAGTGGGCAACTTCTTAAGTGGAATACAATGACACATCTTTGAGAACCAGTCAACCACCATAAGGATAACTGTGTTGCCTTGGGAGTTGGGCAACTTCCCAATGAAATCCATAGACAGGTGGGTCCAGGGCCTATCTCCATTGGGTATGGGTTGTAGGAGGCCCACTGGAAGGTGTTGTGGAGTCTTACTCTGAGCACACACGGAACAGGCAGCTATGAAGGCAGTTACATCAGCACGTAGACTAGGCCACCAGAATTGTTGGGAAATGGCCCAAAGAGTTGATTCTTACCAGGGTGGCCAGCCGCCTTGGGAGAATAGTAAGTCTGGAGCACGGCAGTACAGAGACACTCTGGGACAAAGCAGCGGTCACAAGGTTTCTCAGGAGGAGCATGGACCTAAGCAGCAAGAATTTTGTCACCCAAAGGAGAAGTAAGACTGGTGCGAACCGTAGCCAGAATACAATCAGTAGGAATCGGAACCGACTCCAACTTGGAAGTGGAGGAAAATTGTCGTGACAAGGCATCAGCCCTTACATTCTTAGTACTGGGTAAGAATGAGACAATGTAATTGAAACTTGACAAGAAAAGAGCCCATCGTGCCCTTCTGAGAGAGAGGCGTTTAGCCTCAGCCAAGAATGTGAGATTCTTATGGTCAGTAAGAACGAGAACCGGCAAAGTGGTACCTTCGAGGAGATGTCTCCATTCTTTCAGGGCTAAAATGATTGCCAACGGCTCTCTGTCACCAGTCTCGTAATTGCACTCAGCAGGTGACAATTTCTTGGAAAAGTAACCACAAGGATGCATAGCACTCTCAAAGGTAGGACGTTGAGACAGAAGGGCGCCAACACCAGTCTCAGAAGCATCAACCTGAAGGATAAAAGGTAACGTAGGATCAGGATGTGCCAACACAGGAGCAGAAACAAAGGCAGCCTTGAGATTTTCAAAGGCCTTAATGGACTCCGGAGACCAACTCTGTGGGTTACCTTTTTTCTGGTCATATCGGTCAGGGGCTTGACCAGAGACGAGAAGTTACGAATAAATTTCCGATAATAGTTGGCAAAACCCAGGAAACGCTGCAGAGGACGTAACCCCACGGGTCGAGGCCACTGTAGGACTGCCGAAAGTTTCTCTGGGTCCATCGAAAAAACCAGCAGTGGAAATTACATAGCCCAGGAATTTAACCTGTTCCTGATGGAACTCACACTTCTCCAGTTTACAATAGAGATAATTCTCTCTTAATTTCTGAAGCACACGACAGACATCTGTGTGGTGGCTCTCCAGGTACCTGGAAAATATGAGGATATCATCGAGATAAACCACTTCACATAACTTCAACAAATCTTGGAGGACATCATTAATAAATTCCTGGAAAACTGCCGGGGCATTACAAAGGCCAAAAGGCATTACGAGATACTCATAATGGCCTGTTCTGGTACTAAATGCAGTTTTCCACTCGTTGCCCTCCTTAATCCTCACGAGATTGTAAGCCCCTCTCAGATCAAGCTTAGTGAAAACTGTTGCTCCCTTGAGTCGGTCAAATAACTCTGTAATCAACAGGATTGGGTAGGCATTCTTAATCGTGAAATGATTGAGACCCCTATAATCAATACAAGGTCTCAGTTCACCGCTCCTCTTCTTCACAAAGAACTCCTCCATGGCTTTATCCTCCAAGACCGACAAAGAGTAAACCCGGCCACGAGGGGTTGTGACACCAGGTTGAAGGTCAATTACGCAATTATACGGCCGGTGTGGAGGCAAACTACCGGCTTCACCTTTGTCAAAGACATCGCTAAAATCATGGTACTCCTCTGGCAGGGAGGAGAGTGAGGAGGTACACAGGACCTTGGCTACCTTCTGGAAGCATGTTTCACTGCATTGTGGTGACCAGGAGAGAACCTCAGCATGGAGCCAAACAAAAGAGGGCTTGTGCCTCTGTAATCAAGGATAACCAATAACCAGGGGAAACTTAGGAGAGGAAATCACTTGGAATTCGATTATCTCATGGTGAAGAGCCCCTATGGCCATGGACAACGGAACCGTCTCATGAGTCACATGGGCAGGCTGTAGAGGTCTCCCGTCAAGAGCCTCAATGGCAAGTAGAGTGTCACGCAGCTGCAGTGGAATCGAGTGCTTTGATACAAAGGCAGCATCAATGAACAGGTCTGTAGCCCAGAGTCGATTAGAGCCTGTATCTCGATAGATCCAAGAAAGGGTGACCGAAACCAGGGGCTTATCCTTCTGGATAACTGGGGACGACACAACACCACCTAAGATCTGTCCATGACAGGACCTCAAGGTTCAGGTGTTCCCAGGACGGATAGGACAAGACTTCAAAATGTGACCTGCCTGGCCACAATAAAGGCACAATCTCTTCCTCCCCCTAAAGGCTCTCTCATCTGCAGAGAGAAGCGTGAAGCCCAAGTGCATGGGTTCATTTTCACTGACCGACTCGATACCAGGAGTCATGGGAGGTGAGGGAGGCACGGGTGGGACTGCAAAGCTCGGAGGCAAACGTACAGGAGGCTTCCGTAAGCGCTCCTTAAAAGAAAGTCTTTCTCTGAGTCTGGAGTCAATGAGGATGGCAAACGAGATCAAGCTCTCCAGCTCAGTGGGTATATCTCGGGCTGCTATCTCATCCTTGATGGAATCCGAGAGACCATGAGAAAAAGCAGCCACGAGGACCTCATTGTTTCAAGCAACCTCTGCTGCCAGAGTACGGAACTCAATGGCGTAGTCGGCAACAGTTCTCGTACTCTGTTTGATGGATATGAGGCACTTGGCAGCAGAAGTGGAGCGTGCGGGAACATCAAATACCCTTTTAAAGGAGGCCACAAACTCAGGGTAACTCAAGACAACAGGTCTTTGCGTCTTCCATAGAGGGTTAGCCAAGGCTCTCTCAGAAAGCAAAGATATGAACCCTACTTTGCTTCTGTCCATGGGAAACGCCTGGGGCAGCATCTCAAAGTATATCTCAACTTGGTTGAGAAACCCACTGCATTGAACTAGATCGCCCCCAAATCGATGGGGAAGCGGGGCGGAACCAGACATACCAGGTAATATTTAAGGTGGGTTCCTGCACAGAGACTGGCGCAGCAGCAGGGATGGCCTGCAGCCACAGTGGGGGATTTCAGGTGAGCCGTGCGGCTCAGGAGCGTTTGTAACGCCATGGCAAGTTGATTCTGTTAGCTGCAGTGTATTTAGCCTATATATACAGCCCAGCTTTGTGTGTATGTGTGTGTGTGTGTGTATATATATATATATATATATATATATATATATATATATATATATATATATATATATATATATGACGCCAATAGTGCAGATCAAATGACGTATTTTATTGGATATAACCAATAATCAACAAACGATATAAAAACGTGATCACGTGTAAAACAATAAAATCAAGTGTAGGAAAGAGTAAGCTCACCCGACGCGTTTCGTCCACATGGACTTCAACAGGGGCATCAAACTCCTCTCCTACACTGTACAAATTTATATATTATATTATTATATTTATTGTATTATATTTATACAGGAAGAACCACAGGGAAATGATCACGTGACATGTCTGCTGACATAGTCACATGATCTCGAGAGACAAATCACGTCTCAATCACTAGAAGCCTGAGAGTTATGTGGCAACAAAGGAAGTCACATGCTCTCCTGTGGCCAATAGAACAGTCTTATATCTCCCACTCGTCCGGACTGTAAGCAGGGAAGGTAATTCCATCCACTACAGCCCGGAAGTGTGGGCCACATGACTGCATCATTCCTAGCATGGCCAATCGTATTGCATACTGCACGATCCTTCTTATTGGATCTGTGCAGTAAACAGGAAGAACCACAGGGAAATGATCACGTGACATGTCTGCTGACATAGTCACATGATCTCGAGAGACGAATCACGTCTCAATCACTAGAAGCCATTGTTAAATATTTTAACAATATTGGGATTAAACTTCTGGGGTTCCTTATAGATAAAAAGACAGTGAGACTTTCTCTGATAGACAGAGAAATTAAGGATTTGAAGGACAGGTTAACTCCACTCAAGTCCACTCCAGATTACACATCTCTTTCTGGCAATTTGAGGAGTCATTTAGAAAAGGAAGAAAAAGATCAGAAATTTAAAAAACAAAAGAAATACAACCGTGATATAACAGATTATAAAACCAATTCTGTCTTCAAATGGCAGAAGATTGTGGACACTCAGGCCATATCTGGCCATGATGGTTCTGGGATGGAACTTCCAGCTCTTAAAACACCAGGGCCTGTTAGGGAACTTTCTCAATATGAACCTTATCCACCTAGGAATATCACTACCTCTCAGTCACACATACCATATCGCGAGGGCCCTCCAGGGCCTCCGCGATATGAAAACTACAATACATATAAGAATTATCCCCCTCAACATCCATCTAACCAAAGAGGCAGAGGAGCTAGAAACACACAAAGAGGTCAACACAGTGGACCTCCCAACCGTTCACATTCACAGGGTGGACGTGGGAGACCTCCACGTGGTTGGGTAGACCACAAAGACAACTATGGACCCAGTCGTCCTGTGTATGAACATATTCCTAGAACACCAATTGAGACCTATAATAGGTTTCAACCTTTACAAGACAAATGTCAGGACCACTCCCTACAATTCCTATGGATACACACATAGAGAAGAGGACCCTTTTAATAGATCGCCCTTTAATTACAACTACAGTCACCCAGGGCCTTCCCATCGCTCGGATTTTCCCAGAGGTACAAATCAACATCCGGAAAGTCCAGAGCGAGGAGAGGCACCAGAGGGGGGAGGCGGACCCAAAAGAAAAAGAGTCTAACTACTACCGGCATATTCAATTTAAGCACCGCACAATTGACAACAGAAGAAGAACAGGTCCTTAACAAAGGTCTTAAATTTGTCCCTCCCAGGTCCCTCAATAAATGTAATACATTTATTGATGTTCAGAAGTTCGTCCGGAAGCTGAGTATCCAAAGATACTTTCTTTCTCAGGTGCCCAACAATCAATCACACCGTTCAGACCAATATATCCATAAGGGTCTTTCCAACCCTTCACTATTTAACCCACCAGGATCCATAGCACCATCTATTGCAGTTTTTCGTAACTTCGTTTTATCAGATCTAGAAGCGTTACCTGTTAGAAAAACATATATTGATCAGAACCTCAAAAAAGACCTAAGATCACTATGCGAACGTAAAGATTTGATTATCCGCCCCGCGGATAAAGGGGGAGCCATAGTGGTCTTAGGCAAAATTAAATATATTTGTGAGATGCATAAAATTCTTGACGATTCTACTACATACCAAAGTATTCATATGGATCCTACTGCAACATACAAAAAGGCCCTATCTTTGTTGATCAAAGAAGGTTCCGCCTTGACCATCTTAAATAAAAATTCCTCTGGCCCCTCGCATTCCTGCGATATATTATTTGCCTAAATTACATAAAGACCCAGTCAATCCCCCTGGCAGACCCATTGTCAGCGGGATTGACTCGGTCACATCAAGGATAGGTCAATACATTGACTATCACTTACAACCCTTGGTCCGCTGTATACCATCGTTCATCAAAGACACAGGTGATACCATTAGGCTATTAGAATCTACCACTTATCAAGAAGGTATGATTTTAGTTACAGCGGATGTCTCTGCCTTATATACATGCATTCCTCATGAACTTGGATTTGCCGCAGTTGAATACTACTTATCCCAAAATGTTTCTTTACCAGCTTTACAGCGTAATTTCATTATGGACCTTCTCAAATTTGCAATGGCCCATAATTATTTTTGGTTTCAAGATAATTTTTACTTACAAACTAGAGGTGTGGCCATGGGGGCCAAGTTTGCCCCCAGTCTAGCCAACCTTTTCATGGCCAAATGGGAGGAGGATGTCGTCTATTCACCCAGGAGGCCAGAAGTGGCTCTCTGGGCCCGTTACATAGACGACATCCTCCTCCTATGGAAAGGCGATCTTTCCTCATTACATGAATTCATGGCTCATTTGAATTGCAATAGTCGAGGTATTAAATTAACCTATGAAGCCAGTCTCACGTCTATACATTTCCTTGATTTAGAGATTAAGGTTCAAAATAATCGGTTGGAGCTTCGAACATTCTTCAAACCCACTGACCGTAATGGGTATATCCCATTGGACAGTTGCCACCACTCACAGTGGCTAAAATCAGTACCTCGCAGCCAATTTCTTCGGCTGCGACGCAACTGTACCAATGAGGCAGATTACTTCATTCAAGCCCAGACCCTTAAAAACAGATTCATTGAAAAGGGTTACACATATACAGAGTTGGAGGCAGAAATACAAAGGGTGGGTTCTATAGATAGACGATCCCTGCTGGTCACTAATTCAAGGAAGACCAAAGATGATAAATTGAAGTGGTCGTTCTTTACAACCTATTCTGTACAAGCTAGGCAAATTCAAAAAATTGTCAAAAAACATTGGGGCATTCTTCAGAATGATGCACTCTTAGGCCCTTCCAGAACATGCGGGAGTCACATTTAGAGGAGCCAGATCCATTCAAGGACAAATTGCCCCTAACATCATAGATCCCCCCAAAAAGACCCTTTTTTTCAGGACTGCAAAGGTTTTTTCCTTGTAGGAAATGCAGAGTCTGTTTTTTTAACACCAATGGGAGACGTAAAACTGATACTTTTCAATCAACAGTCACTCAATGCACTTATTCCATGAAGCACTTTACTACGTGTGCCACAGAATACATAGTGTATCTTCTAACTTGCCCCTGTAAAAAACAGTACGTGGGTCGTACTAAAAGAACCTTTTCAGTTCGAGTAGGAGAACATCTTACTAACATACAAGCAGGCAAGACCAACCACACATTATTCCACACACCACAATCAGGATACTATTGGAAACCAATTTCTCATAATTGATAAATTTGTTGCTAACTGGAGGGGCGAATCACGTGTGCGAGGAGTCTCAAGACTCGAAACATATTGGATATTTGAATTACGCACTTATTCGCCCCATGGGTTAAACGTAGAATGGGATATTAATTCCTTCATTAACCAAGCCTGATTGTTCTGTACACTGTAAGGGGTTAATATTTATCTTATTGGTCTTTAATACTATTCTCACGGCAGTCCAGTTCCCTTTATTTATCCATAATGTTCTGTCAAGTTTTAGTTGTATTCACTTACATTCACCTATTCACACTGCACATTTTCATCATCATTTTTTCAGATTATAGGTCCATAGATTTAAATATTTACTGGATGGACACACATTTCCATATCATTTTTTATTTTTATATTTTTACTTTCTCACATTATTATTATTTTTTAGTCATGTCCCTATGGGATAGTGACCATGTACGAGGGGAAATTTTCTCCTTCTTTCTAGCGCATTTGGGGATTCAAGCCCCCACACTTAATTTCAGAATTTTATTCAATTCCATCCTCACTTATTTATGCAGTGGGGAGGATGCTATTTTCCCTGTCTGCTGCTTTTGAGCTTTGTTTATTGCACATTTACATTTGCTGACTAAATAGTCTTACACATTATGCACTCACATTTTTATATTTCTAAATATCCTAAATTTAACATATCATTTATTATTTTATTACGGCACACGTATATATATCTGCACATGTTAGTGGAGGCACATACACTTCTCATCCTTATTGTTCAACATATTGTTCAGCCATTTACATTTAACATGGGTAAAAAAATAAATACTGCGCTTACACTGATTAGAGAAAAGCTGCGACTAGAAAGTAGTAAGCTGAAAATAGTGTAAGTCAAAAAAAAGTCGCGCTGACAACTAAAGTGACAAAAGGCAAATGCCTGAAAAATGATGTGAATGTGGAGATCGAATGTGGGTCATTGAGTGAAAGTGTCAAATACTAAGAAAGAAATTACAAATACTATTAAGTGAATAAAATATAAATGAGAATAATTGTGTATATGACAAAAAAACAGATATTGCATATCACAATCAGTAAACAATATGTACCTCTAGTGTCAATATGTACATTAATACAGCTTAACTGTAACCACAGAGCCAAACCATAATAGTGTAACAACATAAGAAACTGAAAAGCTAAAGAAAGTCCGTGATTCAAAAAAGCAGTATTAAATAAAGTCCATCCATATTACATTGAAATGCATAGATTAAAACTGATCTCCAGGTGCTCTGTGAAGTAATGTAACAGGATCTCGCTGTGATAGGATATAAGGTGCGTAGATAAACCTCCACCTCCAAGAAAAATTGCTGCCTAATGATTACTGGAAGCAGCAGATGAGGCTGTGTGGAGTGAGTCCCAGGTCCCGTACGCTGAGTGCCTGCTTAAGGATCCCTGGCTGGGGTACAGCCATCTGCCTCCTGGGTCTCCTGTAATTTAGAGACCATTTCCATCTGGTAAGAGGCAGCAATTTTTCTTGGAGGTGGAGGTTTATCTACGCACCTTATATCCTATCACAGCGAGATCCTGTTACATTACTTCACAGAGCACCTGGAGATCAGTTTTAATCTATGCATTTCAATGTAATATGGATGGACTTTATTTAATACTGCTTTTTTGAATCACGGACTTTCTTTAGCTTTTCAGTTTCTTATGTTGTTACACTATTATGGTTTGGCTCTGTGGTTACAGTTAAGCTGTATTAATGTACATATTGACACTAGAGGTACATATTGTTTACTGATTGTGATATGCAATATCTGTTTTTTTGTCATATACACAATTATTCTCATTTATATTTTATTCACTTAATAGTATTTGTAATTTCTTTCTTAGTATTTGACACTTTCACTCAATGACCCACATTCGATCTCCACATTCACATCATTTTTCAGGCATTTGCCTTTTGTCACATTTAACATGGAGCAGCTCCTCGGAGCATGACACCAGGAGATGGAGAGATTTTTCTCTCTTCTGTCTTTCCGGTTGTCCCCGCCGCTATGTCCGTCACTTCCGGGCTGTGGTGGATGGAATTACCTTCCCTGCTTACAGTTCGGACGAGTGGGAGATATAAGACTGTTCTATTGGCCACAGGAGAGCATGTGACTTCCTTTGTTGCCACATGACTCTCAGGCTTCTAGTGATTGAGACGTGATTCGTCTCTCGAGATCATGTGACTATGTCAGCAGACATGTCACGTGATCATTTCCCTGTGGTTCTTCCTGTTTACTGCACAGATCCAATAAGAAGGATCGTGCAGTATGCAATACGATTGGCCATGCTAGGAATGATGCGGTCATGTGACCCACAGGGGGCTTTCATTAATAACCTGCATAATGTTTCCCGGGATACCCACATTTACAATCTGGATTTAGGCATTATGTATATGCTTTTATTACAAATGTACTGATGCATTGTAGAACTCTCTGAGTGGGCACAGATGATTACAGCACTGCGGAAATCATGATCATTTGGGTTCTCTCCCTATCATCTTGATTGTTATTATCTTTATTCTTATTAATTCCCCATTGGTCAAGGGATACGTTCCTTCCCCATTAGTGGGTGGCCTCATTGGACAGTCCCAGGCAGTCAGCTGATTCCTCTTTGGCCTATCAGGAGTCGATTTGTCACATGACTCCATTGCTGGCGTTTGATTGGCCATATGATTGGCATAGTTTTTATATAAATTTGTACAGTGTAGGAGAGGAGTTTGATGCCCCTGTTGAAGTCCATGTGGACGAAACACATCGGGTGAGCCTTACTTTCCTACACTTGATTTTATTGTCTTACACGTGATCACGTTTTTATATCGTTTGTTGATTATTGGTTATATCCAATAAAATACATCATTTGATCTGCACTATTGGCGTCCTATCTATCTTTTTGGGAACATCCATGCTCTGGAGACTTGTTTGTGGCGGAGAATTCCCCCTCGGGCTTCTGAACGGACATTCGTGATGTGGACCATAGAGGATAGATCCCCCTCGAGATCCGGGATTTCCAGGACCAACCATCGTCCAAGCATTGTCCATTAAGGATCTCAGAGCCTGTTTGATTCAGTGTCACCGGCAACCGAATCCACTCCTGCTGGTAAGCGTATTCCATCTATTCACTTCCATCAGTCCAACATTCGTATTTAGCCTATATTTGGGACTCTCTTGTATCAGATTCATAGCCATACATTGGGACTTTACTATATCCCGTCTAATATTAAATTTTTTGGTATTATGCTTCATGTGTTTCAGCTATGTATATATTGGTAATGGTCACCATGTCTGATGTGCCCTTTACTATTGGTTATCATTTTTAGCGCTGCATTTCACTTTTACTTCTGTTTACAATATTGGTCATATTTTATGTAGCTGCTTTTCACATTGGGTTAGCGCAGTGTTATTTATATTTTCTTTGATATATATATATATATATATATATATATATATATATATATATATATATATATATATATATATATACTGTATCCTGTGTAGCTAGATCTGACTGCAGGCCATTCCTGGTGTACGTATTCAAATACACTTTCAGGCAGGCAGGCCAGGCAGGTTATTCAGTGATCTGCAGTGCATAAAATATATATACTGTCCCCTACATATATATCCTCTGCATTCTAGTCTAGCCAGGCCTATATCTGACTGCAGGCCATTGCTGGTGTACGTTTTCAAATACACTTTCAGGCAGGCAGGCAAGTGATTCAGTGATCTGCAGTGCATAAAATATATATACAGTCTCCTACATATATATATCCACTGCATTCTAGTCTAGCCAAGCCTATACTTGACTACAGGCCATTCCTGGTGTACGTTTTCAATTACACTTTCAGGCAGGCAGGCGGGTGATTCAGTGATCTGCAGTGCATAAAGATATATATACAGTCTCCTACATATATATCCACTGCATTCTAGTCTAGCCAAGCCTATACCTGACTGCAGGCCATTCCTGGTGTCATTTTTCTAGTAAACTTCAGGTGGTGCATCAAATATATGTCAAAGAAAAATTTCTAAAACATTAGCAGCTCTAGTGCAAAAATAGCAAATATTTAAAAATATCAATGAAATTGCTTAAGAGTCCACTTAAACAAAGTATCACATGGTGATCCACTCAGTGAAAGTCCATTAAGGAAAGGCAGGTGAGTATAAACTAGACGATCGTGGAAGAAAAAATATTAGCAGCGATCCCAAGTCTCCATCACCACACCACTTGTGCCACAGCCCTGTAGGTAATCCACTTACCAGACCCTGCTGGTTAACATGTTTATCAATCAAAGGGATAATCGCTGTTCACTGGACACTTCATCTGTATTTTGCTCATTGCAAGCAATAGATAAAAAAATTCCACATAGCGTAATCCAGTACAATAATTATTTATTTATTTAAAATTATCCCACAAAAAAACACTCACAATGTTTGCATAATATCAGGGCATGTAACATCAATACTATGTCAGTCGTGCATTCCCCTCTAACCTCTCACTGCTCCCGCGGTGTTCCCGGGAAGGACAGACAAGGATAAGCTGACTCTGTAGATAGCTGCGTAGCAACGCCGTGGGTGAAGTGTCCAGTGAACAGCGATTATCCCTTTGATTGATAAGCGTGTTAACCAGCAGGGTCTGGTAAGTGGATTACCTACAGGGCTGTGGCACAAGTGGTGTGGTGATGGAGACTTGGGATCGCTGCTAATATTTTTTCTTCCACGTCTAGTTTATACTGACCTGCCTTTTCTTAATGGACTTTCACTGCGTGGATCACCATTTGATACTTTGTTTAAGTAGACTCTTAAGCAATTTCATTGATATTTTAAAATATTTGCTATTTTTGCACTAGCGCTGCTAATGTTTTAGAAATTTTTCTTTGACATATATTTGATGCATCTCATTTTAGTATAGCAGCTGCTGACTATTGTTTTATCAATATTTTCTCTGTGTGCGCTGAGGGAGGGATACTGAACATAGTTTTTTATCTCTCATTCTTTGATAAACTTCAGGTGGTGTTTTGCTAATCCAATTTTACAGCATGTCTGGAAGGCAGACGCTCACAGGCCACTAAAAGAGGGCAAGCAGGCTCTGTGTCTACAGCCAACAGTGCTGGTTGTGGACACGGTGCATCCTCAGCACGTGGCCGTGGGGCACGCTTGTCCTTTTTTTTCGACAGCTGGCCGTGTTGAGCCACAACATGCAGAAGAGTTGCTAGAGTGGATCACAAAGCCGTCCTCAACCTCCTCATTCTCTGTCACCCAGGCTAAGACAAGTTTGGCTGCCAATGCAGCTGCCAAAGCGGCATATTCCATCTGCTCAATGGCATCAGTCACTCCTTCCCTAGCCCCACCATCATGTCCTGAGGAGTCCCCCAAACTGTTCAACAACAGTGTCAGGTACATGCTGCAGGAGGATGCGCAGCATTTTGAAGGCTCCGATGATGGTACCCAGGTTGAGGATGAAGGCAGTACTGTGAGCTCAGAGAGAGGGGGTGCCCAAGAAGGACAAGAAACTGGCAGTCATGTTCCCCCAGCTGCAGCATACTGCCAGGTTTGCTCCAGTGGTGAGGAGGGAGGGGATGATGAGGTCACTGACTCTACGTGGGTGCCTGATAGAAGAGAGGAGGAGTGCATCACACTGCAGAGCTCCGCATGTGCAGGGCGCTGCTGACTCTGCGCATTTTTTCAAAAGTTCTTTGGTGTGGGCCTTTTTTGAGACGTGTGCAGCAGATTGCACCATTGCTGTTTGCAACATATGTCTGAAGTGTATCAAGCGTGACCAAAACAGCAGCCGCTTGGGCACCACATGCTTGACCAGACATATGTCGAGCTCCCATGCAGTCCGTTGGCAACAGTACTTAAAAAACCCACACTAAAGAACAAGATGGACCTCGCTGTGCTCCTCATCAACTGGGATCTCCAACCCCACTATACCTTCAGTCCTCTCAGAGACCTGCACTGAGAGGAATGAAGGTGTAGAATTAGGTGTCCCAAGCACTTGCGGGCAGTCTGCTAGCGGTACACCTAAATTCGATTGTAGCAGGCAAATTTCCCTACCCCAGTTGCTATCCCGTCAAAAGAAATTCGGTCCCAGCCATCCACATGCTCAGTGGCTGAATGCTAGTTTGGCTAAATTGCTAGCACTCCAACTGCTGCCTTTTCAGCTGGTAGACTCTGCACCCTTTTGAGAATTTGTGGAATGTGCGGTACCTCAGTGGCAGGTTCCCAAACGCCATTTTTTTTCTCGGAAGGCCATTCCGGCTCTCTACCAGCATGTGAAAGGCAATGTCTTGGCCTCGTTGGACAGGGCGGTCAGCGGTAAGGTGCATATTACCGCTGACTCATGGTCCAGCAGGGACATGGACAGGGACGTTACCGTTCTTTCACGGCGCACTGGGTAACCCTGCTGGCAGCTGGGAAGGATGCAGGACAGGCTGCAGTAATGTTGGAGCTTGTTCCGCCATCACGCCTCCAAAATGCTGGTAGTGGTGATTCTGCCACACCTCTCTCCTCCACCCCCTCCTCCTCTTCTTCCTCTATGGCCTCTTCCTGTGCAGATTTGTCCTCGGAACGAGCGGTGCTCTGTAGGCGTTCTAGGGGCTGCGCAAGATTCTGGCAGCTCTGTAGGGGCAGGTTCAGAGGTGGTTGACGCCCCGCCAGCTTCAGCCAGGAATGGTGGTTTGCCACAATAGCACCAACCTCCTCTGCACTCTCCGAGAGGGACACTTGACCCATGTTCCCTGTTTGGCTCACGTCCTTAATTTGGTGGTGCAGCGGTTCTTGTGCAGGTACCCAGGCTTACAGGATCTCCTGAGGCAGGCCAGGAAAGTCTGTGGGCATTTCTGCCGGTCATATAATGCCAGTGCTCGGCTGGCTGACCTTCAAAAGGAATGCAACCTGCCCAAGAACCGCCTCATCTGTGACATGCCCACTAGGTGGAACTCAATGTTGGCAATGCTGCAGCCACTGCACACGCAGCAAAGGGCCATAAATGAGTACCTGTGCGAATATGGCACCAGGACAGGGTCAGGGAAGTCTGGCTTTTTTTCACCACGCCAGTAGCTAATGATCAAGGATGCATGCACTGTCCTGTCACCATTTGAGGGGGCCACGAGGATGGTGAGCAGTGACAGTGCATGCATCAGTGATACTGTCCCTCTTGTCTTCCTGTTGGAGCACACGCTGCGTGGAATAATGGACAGGGCACTTGAGGCAGAACAGAGGGAGGAAGAGGAGGACTTCCTTACCTCTCAAGGCCCCCTTTATACAGACAGTATTCCTGCAGGCCCGCCTATCACACAGGAAGAGGAGGATTGTGTCAGCATGGAGTTGGAGCCTGGCACTCAGCATTAGCAGCAGTCTTCAAGGGACCATTTCAGTCCCCAGAAACCCATGGACTTGTACGTGGCTGGGAGGATGGCTGTAGATCATGTCATCCTTAGTGACCCAGAGGACTCCGGACCGAATGCCTCAGCAAACCTACGCTGCATGGACTTCCTGATCCTGCAAAGCCTGTGAGAGGACCCTCGGATTCGTGGTATCAAGGAGAGGGATCAGTACTGGCTGGCAACCCTTATTAATCCATGTTACAAGGGTAAGGTTGCGGAACTTATCCAGCCTTCGCAGAGGTAGCAGAGGATGAAACATCTTCGGGAGGCCTTGCAGAAAGGTTTGTGCAATGCGTTTCCAGAGCCTGGGAGGTTGCAATTTCCTGGTCCTCCTGGACAACGTGTTGCTGAGGCTTCAGTCAGTCACAGAAGGAGCAGTGTAGAAGGTGGCCGTCTGACCGATGCGTTCAGACAATTTTTTAGTCCGCAGCCCCAAGGTCTGATCGGTTCCAGTAACCATTGCCACCGTCTGATTTGCATGGTGCAGGAATACCTTGAGGCGAGATCAGACTTGAAGACCTTTCCAACCGAAAATCCACTGGGTTACTGGGTCTTGAGGATGTCCTGCATCCAGCGTTCTGAATGCACATTCAGTGCTGTTGGAGGCTTTGTAACCGATCACAGAGTGCGCCTGTCTACAGACTCGGTTGATCGGCTCACCTTCATAAAAATGAATCAGTCTTGGATCACCAGCTACCAAGCACCTGATGCTGATGTAACCAATTAATTTTTTTCTAAATGTAAGATCCCTTGAAGACTGCCTATGCTGATGCTGAGTGACTATCCTGTTATGCTAAGTGACTATCCTATTCCTCCTCAATGTTCATGTTGATAGCTTCTAAGAACATTTTTGGTTCTGGGCACCACCAGTGCCTAAAGCCTAATTTTTCTGCCCCTGTTTAACAGGGGCATGTAATTACAATTTTTGGCTGTAATATTTTGCAGCAGGGCTCGTTCCTGCGCTCAACTAGAGTATCTGTGAGGGGTTGCAGTGTTGTGGCACCAGTGCCTAAGACCCAATTTTTCTGCCCCTGTTTAACAGGGGCATGTAATTACAATTTTTGGCTGTAATATTTTGCAGCAGGGCTCCTTCCTGCGCTCAACTAGAGTATCTGTGAGGGGTTGCAGTGTTGTGGCACCAGTGCCTAAGACCCAATTTTTCTGCCCCTGTTTAACAGGGGCACGTAATTACAATTTTTGCGTTAATATTTTGCAGCAGGGCTCATTCCTGCGCTCAACTAGATTATCTATGAGGGGTTGCAGTGTTGTGGCACCCCCGCCACCGCCGCCTAAGGCCCAATTTTTCTGCCCCTGTTTAACAGGGGCATGTAATTACAATTTTTGATCTAATATTTCACAGCAGGGCTCATTCCTGCTCTCAACAACAGAATCTGTGAGGGGTTACAATGTTGTGGCACCACCACCACTGCCAATTGTCAATGGGACAGAAAGTGAGGTGAAATCTTCTGAACAGGGGCACAGACAGCAAAACAAATGTTACAGGGGTGATGATAACCCTTCCCTATGTTATCCAAAAAGCTTAAAAATAGATTTTTTGGCTGGAGCTACACTTAAAAAATGTACCTGTTCCAAATTACAAACAGATTCAACTTAAGAACAAACCTACAGTCCCTGTCTTGTCTGGCCCGCCTGTATACTGCTGTTCAGAGTATATAGGGCCTGGGGGCCCCACACCTTTTCTTTTTTTAATTTGGGTATGGGGTTCCCCTTAATATCCATACAAGACCCAAAGGGCCTGGTAATGGGCTAGGGTGTTACCCATGCCGTTTTCTCAATAAATTTTGATCTATTTTGCTGGGACCTGACATTATATTACAGCCGCAAGCAGTTTTAAATGACTTTTTTATTTCTTTAGAAATGTCATTTTGTGCAGGGACTGTTCTAAACACGGGAAACATGCGCCATTTAAAGGCATACTATAGACACCCCCCAGGTACGATATTTAAAGAAATATTTCACTTTTATTTTTTCACTTTAAGCATCATTAAAATCACTACTCCCGAAAAAATGGCAGTTTTTAAAACTTTCTTTTGCATTGATACATGTCCCCTGGGGCAGGACCCGGGTCCACAAACACTTTTTAGGACAATAACTTGCATATTAGCTTTTAAAATTCACACTTTTGATTTCTCACGTTTCGTGTCCCATAGACTTTAATGGTGTTCGAATGTTCGCGCAGACTTTCGGTCCGTTCGCATGTTCTGGATGCGAACCGAACCGGGGGGTGTTCAGCTCATCCCTAATGAATATAAAGATAAAGAATGCCGGCAATAGAAAAATGTTTAAAAAAAATTGCGTAGGGTCCCCCCCCATTTCATACCCTTTGGGTCTGGTATGGATCCAAATATTTTTTTTAAAACGGCGTGGGGTCTCCCCTAAGATCCATACCTGAGCCTTATCTGAGCATGCACCCTGGCAGGTCAGAGAAGGGGGGGAGCAAGTGCCCCCCCTCAACCATACCAGGCCACATGCCCTCAAAATGGGCATGTGGATCCGACCAAGCACAGGTTAAAGCTTGGAGATTTCATTCTGCTCCGACTGAGCCAGGAGGCTGCAAGACCCCTGGACTTGTCTGAATAGTGCTGATTACATGTGATTTGCACAGGGCCACCCTCCCAAAAAAGAACTCCAGCAATACAAACCAAACTAAGCAGTACTCCCTTTATGCTGCTGGACTGATCCATCTTCCTCACCCCATATGTGGGTAACAAGTGTCTATGACCATTTGTTCATTCAAATGGTTCGTCTGATCTGGTAAGAGTGCATAATGTTGTCACTATGAACACTTGCTACATCTTTTGAAAACCCTCTATTATCACGTGGTGGACTTAACACTTTTTAAAGTTAAAGTGTATGGAAATTTTTTATTGCACTGCACCTTTTTTACTTATTATATCCATTTTTCTAGGTGTTGTGGTTTGCCTTTTAGTGTTCAGCTTGCAATTGTCATTTTAGTTATCTGTTTTATTGTTGTGCACTGATTGTTTCTGTTTTATAACTGTATATATTTTGACATAGAACAGCGCACTCGTATTGGATACTATCTTCAAATGGAGATGAGCTGTATGTATACTATGATAGGTTTAGACAGCTAATATGAAGTGTACTAGCTTTATTACACATATCCTATCAGCTTAGTATCAGTAATCAATATAGTGACTGAATCAATTAGAAACAATGGGGCCCCATACTGTCAACCTGACAGCCCTCCTCCCCAAAAATAAACACAGTTTACTATGCTTCAGTTACGAATGAACACAGTGAGTGAGATTGGTACCAATTACTCATTTGTGTTCATTCAGGAAAGAAAGGGGCTGGTAAATACAACATATTTACTGGACCCTTCCCCCACTTTCCATCATGAAGGATCCTATTGTGTGCGTGCAACTGCCAACATGAAGGAGAGGAGGGAAGCTGGAAGCACTGCGGGGGTAGGGGACACACGGGAGCCTGAGCAGCAGGGGGAAACGTATGGTATACAGCAGTGGTGGCTGGCTTAATATTCTGGGGTAGAAGCGACAAACAACCCTGTACCCCCCCCCCCTGCGGGAGACGGGTAGCGGCAATCAGTGGCCTTACCTTAGGAGGCCGATGCCGATGCTGCTCCTTGCTCCAGGGAAGAGCGGGCCCATTGCTTCTCCTCGCGACCCAATAGGAAGTGGGTCCTCCTGAGGCCAAATTGGCCGGAAGTCTGAATGGGGTCTCAGGAGCTGCTTCCTGATTGGCTGGGAGGAGAATCAGGAAGACAATAGCAAATATTAATTTGCTATTGTCACAGAGCTGGGCGGGCACTGTGCCCTGAGCCCACCCTTTTTTTAAGTCAATTAGAGCCTCAGGCACTAATCATGTGCTTAAAAAAATAACCTATTGAAATCCATGCACCTGGCGCCCTGCATGTAGATTAGGGGCCAGGCGCATGGATTAAGGGGATGGCACCCCTGCACCCCTAATGAACGGGCCGCCACTGGTGCACAGGGAGGGTAATGGGTGCAGCAGGGAGGCAATTACTGCAATGGATTCCCTTTATGGCTCTGCAGCAGTTAAAAGCCAGCGAGAGGTAGAGGAGAAAATGCCAGAATGAATAATTGATATTGGTGTATATAACGAGCCCCTGCTCACTCGATTCCGCTCTCCCGACACTCCTCTGCGGCTATAGAATCAGATTGCAGATCGCAACATCTGATGGTTCGGTCATCCAATGTTCCGGGACTAGAACTACATAGATATGTGCCGTTCTAATCCAGTTGTGTAGCTCAGAACAAACACCAGGCAGGCTGTATATAAGTTCAACCAGGAATCTCTTTTATTGCAAAATACAGGCTCTTTTATACACTAGATGACTCAGACATGACCTTTAGGCAGACTGGCCGTCTTGTAGCTCAGAAAACACAATCAACATTATCACAAATCAACACAGACTCTTCTTCACACAATAGCAGAGTTAATTAACACAAACAACAATGGGGATCTAATGACTCTTAGATCCCATAGTAGACTTATTTACATTAGACATTCTAGCAGGCAACAGACAGGTAGCTGGAATTGACATCAGCGTCTCCTAACAGTATTTGTCCCAGCATTATGAATCAGCCACTATTCCAAGCTTCATGACAGTGTATATTAGGCTGTAGTCATGTTTATGGAATGTATAAATATTATCTGAAATAGATAGGTATAGGATGGGGACTTCCTGAACAAGCAGGCAATATATCAAACATTATTTTTGAAAATGTTTTTTTTCTTATATTTTTAATAAACTGTTAGTAATAACTGTTATTAAAATCCTTCAGTAAATGGACATAGGGGTCGATTTACTAAAGGATTTTGCTTGCGATATGAAGGTCACATGACCCACTTTTTGGAAATATCGCATGCGATTATAAAATAGTAAATTCATCAAAGTAAAATATCCAATGTGAAGTAAATACTGCACATTTGTTAAAATGTGAGGTAAATACTGCAAAAATAAAAAGAAAGGAAATAAATTAACATTTTACCAGAGGGAGATGGTTCTATGAATGGAAGCACACTAGAATGTTTTCACAGTTTCATATTTCTGTGTGCATTTATTTACAGAACTATCTTCCTCTGGTGCAGTGCTAGCATGTAAAAAAAAATGTAAAAAATTGCCACAAATAACGCTAAAGTTAAGTTATAAATATCTTAAAACATAAATGTGTAACATATTCAATAAATAACGCATGTTTTTTAGTGAATTAATCACTTTTGAGATCAATACTGCCTGAGTTATTGAGTTAACTCAAAAATTCATGCAGTATTTATCTTTTAGTGAATTGACCCCGATTCATTTTATCTGTATAGACTATGTTGGGTACCTTTTAAAAGCCCATCGTACTTTTTTCGGTGTGTTCTTCTCTATCATATTTGGGATTACTGGCTGCATTTGATGGATGAACACCTAGGCATTTATGTTCAATTCATTTTGTCCACTCATTCCAAACATTATTAAAGTAATAATAAACATATTAAGACGGATTTACTAAAGAAGTTGAATATTTTTACAAAAAAAATTGTGAATATGCACTTTAACTATCCAGTCAAGTGAAAAGCAAATTCCTGTGCACTCTGAATACCCAGTCATGTACAGACCATTTTCACATGACTAGATAACTGAAGTAAATATTCACAGATTTTTTTTGTGAAGATTCTCACCTTCGTTTCAGTATCTAGTAAGACATTTAGCTTATAGGCAAATAAATTAGATATTGTGTATACCATTGTTCCCGCTCATTCCAAAAATCAACAAAATTATAGCAAATTAATACCTAGTAAACCACTTACCTCACATTCAGGCAAATTAATTAAATACTGAGAATCTTCACACATATCTGTAGAAAACAGTTGCATTCATTTGTAGTACACAGTAGCAACATAAACAAATAAGACAGGACAGTGGCCATCAAAGTAAAAATAAAAAAAATATAGGGGGCAGAGATGATAACTACCCCCATTAGCTATGATACATGACTATGGGATCTAACATGGTCTATGTTCCTTTTCTTGCACATGCTTGCTAGACAAGGTTCATCTGGTTATGTTCGTGAATGGACTGGGAATCAATGGTGGAGAAGGATCTGGGTGTTCTGGTAGATCATAGGCTTAAAGCGGAAGTTCCACTCAACAGTGGAACTTACCCTTATCCGTCTCTCGGAATTTCGGCCTTCCTCCGCCGCCGGGCCAATTAGAAAGTGCAGCGCGCTTCGCGCATGCGCAGTTGGGAACCAGATGTGAAGCCTAAAGGCTTCACTGCTGGGCTTCCTTACCAGGAATGGCGGTGGCTGCAACCGACAGCCGATCCAAAGATTGGCTGTAGTGCCAACATCGTGGGCTCCCTGGACAGGTAAGTGTCCATATTAAAAGTCATCAGCTTGTAGTATTTGTAGCTGCTGACTTTTAATTTTGTGGGGGGCTCGACCTCCTCTTTTATAATAGCATACAATGCCAAGCTGCAGTTTCCAAAGCGAGCAAAGTCCTTTCTTGTATTAAGAGAGGTATGAATGCTAGATCATTTTGCCCCTGTACAAATCATTAGTAAGACCTCATCTGGAATATGCAGTTCTCAAAAAGGATATCAGGGAACTGGAGAAAGTGCAGAGAAGGGCAACCAAATGGATAAGAGGCATGGAGGAGCTCAGCTATGAGGAAAGATTAGAGGAACTGAATTTATTCTCTCTTAAGAGGAGGTTAATGGGGGGATATGATCAACATGTACATATATAAGTGGTCCATATAGTGAACTTGGTGTTGAGTTATTCACTTTAAGGTCATCACAGAGGACAAGGGGGCACTCTTTATGTCTGGAGGAAAAGAGATTTCATCTCCAAATACGGAAAGGTTTCTCCGCAGTAAGAGCTGTGAAAATGTGGAATAGACTTCCTCAAGAGCCGGTTCTGGCCAGCTCAGTAGATTTCTTTAAAAAAGCCTTGATTCTTTCCTAAATGTACATAATAGAACTGGATACTGACATTTATAGCTTGATCCAACTGACTAACTTGATCCAGGGAATATCCAATTGTCTCTCGTGTGGCCAGAAAGGAATTTTTCCCTTGCTGTAAGAAAATGGATCATGCTTTGCTGGGGTTTTTTTGCCTTCCTCTGGATCAACTGTGGGTATAGGATTGTGTATTTAGGATTGCATGATTTTTTTCCCCTCTTTTATTGGTTGAACTAGATTGACTTGTGTTTTTTGAACCTGACTAACTATGTAACTATGGACTCTGCAACAGCTTGTATTTGTATTGTACTTACAGTGGGGGCGGAAAGTATTCAGACCCCCTTACATTTTTCACTCTTTGTTATATTGCAGCCATTTGCGAAAATCATTTCAGTTCATTTTTTTCCTCATTAATGTACACACAGCACCCCATATTGACAGAAAAACACAGAATTGTTGACATTTTTGCAGATTTATTAACCACTTGAGCCCCGGACCATTATGCTGCCTAAGGACCAGAGGTCTTTTTCCAATTTGGCACTGCGTCGCTTTAACTGCTAATTGCGCGGTCATGCAATGCTGTACCCAAACGAAATTTGCGTCCTTTTCTTCCCACAAATAGAGCTTTCTTTTGATGGTATTTGATCACCTCTGCAGTTTTTATTTTTTGCGCTATAAACGGAAAAAGACCGAAAATTTTGAAAAAAAATGATATTTTCTACTTTTTGTTATAAAAAAAATCCAATAAACTAAATTTTAGTCATACATTTAGGCCAAAATGTATTCGGCCACATGTCTTTGGTAAAAAAAATGTCAATAAGCATATATTTATTGGTTTGCGCAAAAGTTATAGCGTCTACAAACTAGGGTACATTTTCTGTAATTTACACAGCTTTTAGTTTATGACTGCCTATGTCATTTCTTGAGGTGCTAAAATGGCAGGGCAGTACAAAACCCCCCCAAATGACCCCATTTTGGAAAGTAGACACCCCAAGGAAATTGCTGAGAGGCATGTTGAACCCATTGAATATTTATTTTTTTGTCCCAAGTGATTGAATAATGACAAAAAAAAAAAAAAAAAAAAAAAAATATTTACAAAAAATTGTCACTAAATGATATATTGCTCACACAGGCCATGGGCCTATGTGGAATTGCACCCCAAAATACATTCAGCTGCTTCTCCTGAGTATGAGGATACCACATGTGTGGGACTTTTTGGGAGCTTAGCCGCGTACGGGGCCCCGAAAACCAAGCACCGCCTTCAGGATTTCTAAGGGTGTAAATTTTTGATTTCACTCTTCACTGCCTATCACAGTTTCGGAGGCCATGGAATGCCCAGGTGGCACAAAACCCCCCCAAATGACCCCATTTTGGAAAGTAGACACCCCAAGCTATTTGCTGAGAGGCATATTGAGTCCATGGAATATTTTATATTTTGACACAAGTTGCGGGAAAGTGACACTTTTTTTTTTTTTTTGCACAAAGTTGTCACTTAATGATATATTGCTCACACAGGCCATGGGCATATGTGGAATTGCACACCAAAATACATTTAGCTGCTTCTCCTGAGTATGGGGATACCACATGTGTGGGACTTTTTGGGAGCCTAGCCGCGTACGGGGCCCCGAAAACCAAGCACCGCCTTTTTTTTTCTTTATTATTTTTTTGCTTTTTTATCTTATTTTTAAACTGTTCCTTTCATTTTTTTTTTTTTAATCATTTTTATTGTTATCTCGGGGAATGTAAATATCCCCTATGATAGCAATAGGTAGTGACAGGTACTCTTTTTTGAAAAAATTGGGGTCTATTAGACCCTAGATCTCTCCTCTGCCCTCAAAGCATCTGATGACACCAAGATCGGTGTGATAAAATGCTTCCCCAATTTCCCAATGGCGCTATTTACATCTGGCGAAATCTAAGTCATAAAATGCTCATAGCTTCCGGTTTCTTAGGCCATAGAGATGTTTGGAGCCACTCTGGTCTCTGATCAGCTCTATGGTCAGCTGGCTGAATCACCGGCTGCATTCTCAGGTTCCCTGTTGAGACAGGAGAGCCAGAGAAAAACACGGAAGACGGTGGGGGGGGGCATTCCCTCCCACGGCTTGTAAAAGCAGTCTAGAGGCTAATTAGCCGCTAGGATTGCTTTTACATGAAAGCCGACCGCTGGCTGAAAAGAATGATACCAAGATGATACCTAAACCTGCAGGCATCATTCTGGTATAACCATTCAAAGTCGTGAATGGCGTACCTGAAGACAAAAAAATGGTTAACAATAAAGCACAGTAAACGGTAAAGTATAAAAAATTGCATACCTGAAAAGCAAACATGATAAAACATAATAACAATAAAACATTGCAGAATAGAATACAGTAAAAAAGAGCAGAACAAGAGAGAGAGAGAACAATAAAACGACAACTATTTTTTTTTATTTTATATATATATATATATATATATATATATATATATATATATATATATATATTTTTTTTTTTTTTATACTTTTTTTGTAACTAACTTTTATAACTGTAACCAGTTCCAGGTTCGGGTCTCTCAAAATGCGATGGCATCTTGGGAAACCCTGTGAAAGTGTGCCTAGTCTGTGCAATGCTGTACCCTACGCTAATACTCAACTAATGAATGGTAGCGTTCAAAACATTCACCAATGCAGACCAGGATTGTCAGGACAGGAGGGACAATAATAGCGGGTGTCACGCCTATATCCGCGCTTGCTGCAGACACGACATCTTTTTTGGGGGTTCGTTGGGTAGGGGTACTCGGGAGGACATAAAGAAAATGCCTCTCATGCAGCCGACTGCATTTGGTTGGGGATGTGAATGGGGGAAGTACGGGTGCTGCAGAAGTGGTGGGTTCCCAATTAGGATTGGCGAATGCAGCAGGAAAGGCACTATGGGCACGACGGGCCTGTGTTTGTCTTTTTGGTGGCAGCGGGACACTACTTGTGCTTGCCACCTCACCAGCTTGAACTGCACTTATGGGACTCGCCACGTCACCAAGTGTTACTGCAGTGCTGGTTTGACTACGACCAGGGTGTACTAGGCCGCTGGCGCTTGCCAGTTCAATAAAAAGCTACCAAAAAAACTGTTAGCGATCGCAAGGATCAGGCCTGACTCTGCGAACACTGCAGTTATGCGTTTAGTGTTTTGTAAGTGACAGTGATCGATCGATACTGCACTTGGGTGGGCTGAGCTGGGCCGGGCGGAGGGGCAAAACGCAGGTGCTAGCAGGTATCTGGGCTGATCCCGCTAACACTGCGTTTTTGGGAACCCTAAACTGCTGGGGACGCTAGTATAGATCTGATCGGATCAGATATTGATCCGTTCAGATACTATACCACTAAGGGAGGTGTACGGTGCGTGCGTGGGTGTTAGCGGTACTGGCGCTAATCTGACGCTGCTTGGGGCTGGTGCTTGCCAGTTCACCAAAATACTACCAAAAAAACTGTTAGCGATCGCAGGGATCAGGCCTGACTCTGCGAACGCTGCAGTTATGCATTTAGTGTTTTGTAAGTGTCAGTGATCGATCGATACTGCACTTGGGTGGGCTGGGCTGGGCCGGGCGGAGGGGCAAAACGCAGGTGCTAGCAGGTATCTGGGCTGATCCCGCTAACACTGCGTTTTTGGGAACCCTAAACTGCTGGGGACGCTAATATAGATCTGATCGGATCAGATATTGATCCGTTCAGATACTATACCACTAAGGGAGGTGTACGGTGCGTGCATGGGTGTTAGCGCTACTGGCGCTAACCTGACGCTGCCTGGGGCGACGCATATCACCGCCGGGCGATCAGGGGGCTAAACCTTTATTCGGTAATAAACGGCGGGTGCCCTGACACTAAAAAAAATAAACAAACTAACCAGCGTCACCCGTAACACTTATACGGTGATCAGTGGTGAAAGGGTTAACTAGGGGGCCATCAAGGGGTTAAAACATTTATTAGGTAGTATATGGGGGTCCCTGTCGCTATAAAACGCTGACGGCGAACCTAAATATTTAGGTCCCTAACTAGCATCACCAGCGACACTAATACAGCGATCAGAAAAATGATCGCTTAGCGACACTGGTGATGGGGGGTGATCAAGGGGTTAAAACTTTATTAGGGGGGGTTAGGGGGGTATCCTAGACCTAAAGGGGGCTAATACTCACTGTCCCAACACTGTAACTGTCACAAACTGACACCAATGCAGTAATCAGAAAAAAAAAAAACTGCTGGTGTCAGTTTGTGACAGGGAGGGGGGGGTGATTGGGGGGGGATCGGGGGGCGATCGAGGGGGGGATCGGGGTGTTTTGTGTGCCTGGCATGTTCTACTGTGTTGTGTAGTGTTGGTGCACTCACAGTGAAGTCTTCTCTCCTCGGCGCTGCAACGGAATACCGAGCCGAGGAGAGATGACATCATTTCCTTTGCTGCTGTTTAGCATACAGCAGCAAAGGAAGTGATCTGATTGGCCGGCGGCGATCGCGAGGGGGGGGCCATGAACGGATGGTCTCCCCCTCACCTCTGATCGCCGCTGGACAAAAGACGACCGCCTCGGGCACCGGGGGGGGGTCCGATCGGACCCCCCACCCGCGGAAGGCAAATCACGTATATATACGTGATTTTGCCTGTCCGTGCCACCTTGCCGACGTAAATCGGCGTGAGGCGGTCGTCAAGTGGTTAAAGAAAAACTGAAATATCACATGGTCCTAAGTATTTAGACCCTTTGCTGTGACACTCATATATTTAACTCAGGTGCTGTCCATTTCTTCTGATCATCCTTGAGATGGTTCTACACCTTCATTTGAGTCCAGCTGTGTTTGATTATACTGATTGGACTTGATTAGGAAAGCCACACACCTGTCTATAAAAGACCTTACAGCTCACAGTGCATGTCAGAGCAAATGAGAATCATGAGGTCAAAGGAACTGCCTGAAGAGCTCAGAGAGAGAATTGTGGCAAGGCATAGATCTGGCCAATGTTACAAAAAAATGTCTGCTGCACTTAAGTTTCCTAAGAGCACAGTGGCCTCCAAAATCCTTAAATGGAAGACATTTGGGACGACCAGAACCCTTCCTAGAGCTGGCCGTCCGGCCAAAATGAGCTATGGGGGGAGAAGAGCCTTGGTGAGAGAGGTAAAGAAGAACCCAAAGATCACCATGGCTGAGCTCCAGAGATGCAGTCGGGAGATAGGAGAAAGTTGTAGAAAGTCAACCATCACTGCAGCCCTCCACCAGTCGGGGCCTTATGGCAGAGTGGCTCGACGGAAGCCTCTCCTCAGTGCAAGACACATGAAAGCCTGCATGGAGTTTGCTGAAGGACTCCAAGATGGTGATTAATAAGATTCTCTGGTCTGATGAGACCAAGATAGAACTTTTTGGCCTTAATTCTAAGCAGTATGTGTGGAGAAAACCAGGCACTGCTCATCACCTGTCCAATACAGTCCCAACAGTGAAGCATGGTGGTGGCAGCATCATGCTGTGGGGGTGTTTTTCAGCTGCAGGGACAGGACGACTGGTTGCAATCGAGGAAAAGATGAATGCGACCAAGTACAGGGATATCCTGGATGAAAACCTTCTCCAGAGTGCTCAGGACCTCAGACTGGGCCAAAGATTTACCTTCCAACAAGACAATGACCCTAAGTACACAGCTAAAATAATGAAGGAGTGGCTTCACAACAACTCCGTGACTGTTCTTGAATGGCCCAGCCAGAGCCCTGACTTAAACCCAATTGAGCATCTCTGGAGAGACCTAAAAATAGCTGTCCACCAACGTTTACCATCCAACCTGACAAAACTGGAGAGGATCTGCAAGGAGGAATGGCAGAGGATCCCCAAATCCAGGTGTGAAATGATTTTAGCAAATGGCTGCAATATAACAAAGAGTGAAAAATTTAAGGGGGTCTGAATACTTTCCATCCCCACTGTACATAAAATTATTAGAAAAGAAAAATATAGGGCGAGTAAACTTAAAGTGTAAGTTCACCTTTACACTAAAATCTGTAAGGTGAACTTATACAGGACCTCACCTTCCCCCAGTCCCGCTGACCTGCAGCGCGGGGCCGACTCACGAGCTACATGGGTTCTGATTGATCGTCGACGCCCATGTGATGGCGCCGACCAATTAGAATGCTCCTAAACTTCCCTCCTGACAGAGTACATTTAGGAGATTAAGCTCTGGGGATTTCTGAGCCCCGGAGCCGTGAGGTGGCTATAGCAGGGCTCAGAATGGGAGATCACCATGCCGCAGGTCAGCGGGACTGGGGGGAGGTGAGGAGGGGGGTCCTGTATAAGTTCACCTTACAGATTTTTCTGTAGAGGTGAACTTACCCTTTAATGAGAACCCATCACTATAGGGCATATACAGGATCCAAAATGCTCAGTGTTAACTAAAAAAACAGATAAGCAAGCTTATCTATAAAGGATTTACATTTCTCCCTTGTTTAGCTATGCTTACTTTTTCCAAGCCGGTCACTTTAGCTAGAGGTCTTGGACAAATGATTCAACTAACAGACTTCTAAAGCTGGCCATGCATGAATTGAAATTTGGCCAATTCAGCAGAGACTGATCAAATTTTGGTCCATGCATGGGCAGGGTGGTTGTACAGAAGTCGATCTCCTGACTGTTTGCTGAACAACTGCCCTGTACAGAAAGTTGATGTGCACTGTAGTAACATACATTAACCACTTACTCCGACCATATAGCAGAATGACGGCAGGAAAGTAGTTGTATTATCCTGACTGGACGTCATATGATGTCCAGCAGGACAAGCTGCTAGGGCGGTGCTGTTGTGTGTCAGTCCCATTAGTGCCGCCTATCAGTGCCCATCAGCGCTGCTTATCAGTGCCGCCTATCGGTGCTGCATATAAGTGCCTCATCATCAGTGCCCATCAGTGCCACTTCATCAGTGCCAATCAGTACTGCCTCATCAGTGCTCATCAGTGAAGGAGAAAACTTACTTATTTACAAAGTATTGTAACAGAAACAAATACCACCAAAAGAAAGCTCTATTTGTGAGAAAAAAAGAATACAAATTTTGTTTGGGTACAGTGTTCCATACAAAATTTGACAGTGCTGAAAGCTGAAAATTGGACTAGGCAGGAGGGGGGTGAAAGTGCCCTGTATTGAAGTGGTTAAAATGCAGGTTTTTGTGCTTGTTACCACAGTGCATACATCTAAATCCTAGCATTATGGGCTAATGTAAAAAAAATGTGTTGACAAGAAAATTTTGCGTTGCCCATAGCAAACAAGCAGCTTCCAACTGTCATTTCTGTTACCGCACAGTGAAAATGAAAAAGATTGTGGTTGATTGCTATTGCTATTGATTGCTATTATTAACACACTTTTCATGCAAAAGCACCTGTTTTTGGGGTTCATGTGCTCTATCAGTCCTTGAGATGAACAAAAATATAACATGTTTACGTGGATTCCCCTAATGTGTATATAGGCAGCTCAGTCATGCAAAAAAAAAATGAAATCCTTGCCTGATTTTGTTCCTTACAGACATTAATTTCTGTCTCCTTTACCACTAGATGGTCAGGTGTATATGTAAAACAGTGTTTGTCAACTCGTGAGCTAAAGGGGGGGGGTCCAAATGTGGCCCCTGCCATCACCAAAGGGCCCCACATAATGTTCAATATATGTAAGATTTGAGAGAGCTGTCAGAAACTGCAGACCTAATAAAGGAAATGAGGGTCAGAGAGTATGAACATGCTATATATTTGGTTGGGGGTTTGCTGTAGAAGACTATACGAAATTGGGAACATGTTACATGAGGCTAGTAAAGATCAATGCCATTACCCTAATCGATGTTCCCACTAAAAACTGCTGAGGTCTGAGGGCCACACATCATATACAGAAGGGCCACAGGATGAGCATTAGTGATGTAAAGTATATGATCTCTAGTGACTGAGATGCTGGAATTCATAACCTTCCCTCATCTCCAAAGAGAGAAGTCATGACACACATGCCAACAGCTACTTATTTTGGCTGCCCTGTTTACTAGGAGTATTAATTTGCATATGAAGAACTGACCATATAAATTTAGATTTTTCGAACAGATTCCTCCATTCACGTTACACAGCACAGATGAACATGTGGATATTGTATTTTGACAACTGGTCCCACCTCTGTAACAACAAATATTAAGTCTTCTCCCCTGGTAGACAGTGCTGTACTGTGTGCCAAACTGTGTAAATCTCAGGACTAGATGAACAGAAATACCAAATCCTTTGTCAGGCAAAACAGTTCCCATGCATGCATTTTATGAAGTTATTCAGTCATTTACCCAGAGTTTCAACTTTATTTAAATCGAGATGTACAAGGAACATACCAGCAAGGTATTTATGGGGCTCACAAAAAGAACCATCTCTGCTTGATGCCATTTGCAGCCGACGGTGGCTTGAATCTTTGGTCCAGTTCCTAAAATGGTTAAATATGTTATAATTTCACTGAACAGGAGAAACACAGTGACTATATTAAGTGACACGTTATCCTCATTTGCTTACAAAATCCAGGATTATCACATGGTAGGTTTACACAGCTTGTTCCGCTTTATGTGTGCTTTCCATGTGTTCTACATACAATACCATTGAAAACTCCCGTTTTGATGAAAGCACATCAAAGGTGTGGAAACAAGGATTTTTTATTTTTTTTTAATGCACCGTACCTAAAACACATCTAAAATACACAGGTGTCAATGAAACCTTAGGGACTGTTTTACTTGAAAGTGAAGTGTACCTGTGTTGAGGTTAAACATCCAATAAAACTAACACATTCTTTCTTTTTCAAATGCCCCTGCATATGATTGTATGTTTTCATTTCACTTTTACAAATCTGGCACAAAGTGTCACAATGTACACATCAATGTTCCCATTGTTTATTGCTACTATCAATTTGTGTTTCTTTTTACATTAGTAGGTTTGATACCGGCAATTTATGTGCAATGCACATCAAGGTTTATAATATTTTACATTCAGTTACAGTAAAACTGTCATGAAAATAAATCAGATACTGCAAACCTTACCACTGAAAATGCTAGATGCCTGGCTGCCATTTTAACCCTCTTGCTTAGTACTTTGAATCGCTGATAAATAAGGATAAATCAGGATAAATATGCAGACCAGGACTTCTGAATTTACTGACTTTCCTGATCTGTACACTTGTCACAACTCGATGGTTCAGAAGGTATTGAGAGTAAAGTCAAATTACCTGGCAGTTTCAGAAGGAGGTCAGCAGTGCAAGCCTCCATATTTCTCTTGACAAATTTATGCCTAATTTCCCTTTGTAGGAAAAAAACAAGCAGCATTTCTAAAGGAAATGTATAGTAGTTTTGTATAAACTGCATTTCCTTTATGCATCGTGGCCATGGCTAAAAAATTACATTTCAAAAAATATGTATATGAATGTAGCCAGGTGTAGAAGAGTGATTCTCAAACTGTGCGCCGTGGCACACCAGTGTGCCGCATGAGATTTACAGGTGTGCCGTGGGAGTTTTGAAGTATATTTAACCCTTTCATGACTAACCTATTTTTGAAATTTGGTGTTTACAAGTTAAAATCCATATTTTTTGCTATAATATTACTTAGAACCCCCAAACATTATATACATATTTTTAGCAGAGAATCTAGAGAATAAAATGGAGATTGTTGCAATATTTTATATCACACGGTATTTGTGCAGCGGTGTTTTAAACGCTAATTTTTGGAAAAGGGGCACTTCCACGAATTTTAAAAAATCCAAACAGTAAAGTTACCCCAATTTTTTTGTATAATGTGAAAGATGATGTTACACCGAGTAAATAGATACCAAACATGTCATGCTTTATAATTGCACGCATTCGTGGAATGGCGACAAACTATGGTAGCTATGAATTTCCATAGGCGATGCTTTAAATTTTTTTTACGGTTACCAGGTTAGAGTTACAGAGGAGGTCTAGGGCTAGAATTATTGCTCTCGCTCTGACAATCGCGGCGATACCTCACATGTGTGATTTGAGCACCGTTTACATATGCGGGCGCGACTACTGTATGCGTTTTCTTTGCTGCGCGAGCTTGCGGGGACGGGGGCGCTTTAAAATTTTTTTTTCATTATTTATTTTATTTATTTTTATACTTCTAAATTGTGTTTAAAAAAAAAAAAATGTTTTTTTTTACTTTTATTGCTGTCACAAGGAATGTAAACTTCCCTTGTGACAGTAATAGGTGGTGACAGGTACTCTTTATGGAGGGATCGGGGGTCTAAACCCCCGAAAGCCGAGTACGCAGATGTGCGTACGGTCGGCGGAAGGGGTTAAAATTGCTAGCATTTTGAAACCTTGAACATATCGAAAAATTAAATGGTAAATAAAGGTCGCAAAAGTTAAAAAGTAACATATATAAAAGCGCAATCTTTGTCAGTCTGTCATTCATTGGTTACTTTCGTAACGTGAGACTTGTGCGAGATCTCGGGAGAACTTGATCGTTCTAATTATATTATAAAAATAGAGACCGTTCTATTACAACTTTGATGCTTACAAATAAAGTTTGTTCTTTGTTTAGTGATGAAGAAATACTTAATCAAGTCTGGAACTCTGAAAGAGAAACTGTTAAATGAAAAGCAAGGAAGCAAGCGAAAGTACTTTGCTTCAATCTGATTTGCTCTCAAAATCAGGCATATCCTTCACATTAAATTTACAATTAAAGATGTATGTAAAAATAAATAAGTTCTTCACCATAAAAATTGTTAAATCTTTTCAGGTGTGCCGTAAAAAATTTTTAGGTCTTTTTGGTGCTCTGGAAGACAAAAAAGTTTGAGAAACACTGGTGTAGAAGGAAACATTCTTTTTTCGGTTCTCTCACTTTACTGTGATAGTAATATTGTGCTGCACCATTCTCCTCCAGGCCAGCAGGGGGAGAGCCAAAATCAAGCAAGCCCATAGACTTCATTACAGCTGGAAACATAGAGATTGTAGTCTGAGATGGCAGTCGTGTAATGGGTGATAGACTCCTTGCACCACAAGCCGAATAGACTGTGCAGTGGGAGGAGCGAGAGAGGGGTTTTTGGTGAGCTGCGCAGGAAAACATGCTCTCTTGGCACATACATGCACACATACCAGTGTACTCATCTGTCAGCAGGAGGCCAAGCCAGTGAGACTAGAGTCTTAGGCCCGGGAGCAGAGACACCAGAGGCAGGACAGCACAGCTCACATTGCTGCCTTTGCACCATTGCCTTAGGGAGACCGGAGTGTTCGTCCTTCGTTTTATACTGCTGAACTACAGAGGCTTCAGAAAGAGTACGAGTGGGCCCCTTCCACCGTGAGTGTCTGTCTAAATCTCCTGGCAATTGGTGAGAGGGCTGTCTGCTCGTCTTTGACACTGTTAGCAGAATTGATCCACTGAGAGCAGGATATCTAGCGCACCAGATTTATACTATATCTATATCAGATCCATGCTGCACCTTTACTAGATCTGCATCGCACCTATACCGATTCCCTAGTGAACTGATACCAACTTTACACCTCACTTATAACAAATGTCACGGTTATACCGAACTGCCACCCACTCTGGCCCGCATCTACATCACCCTATGCCAAAACTGTACTGTACCTTACCACATCTTACCTGCAGGTTTAATAAGACCATCATTAAGTGCACCAACTTTTCTTAAAAGGATCCAACGATAGCTCGTAAAAGAACAACCCATAGGACTGCCCCTGCCAATCCCCTTCTTTCTCTCTTACCCTTCTTACCATTATAAATCAACAAAGTTTTTTATTGCTCAAAAAACATACAGTATCACCATATATGTAGGTTATCACATTCTGTACAATCAGTTATATGTCATGTATACAGTCATTTAGCCATTTTTCCTCTTGTTCACAAGTGCATGGTTAAGTATACAATTTAGAGTTAAAGAATACAGCTTTAATAAATTTCTTTTTGACCAGTATGTCTGTTGTCATTCCCCTCCTCCCCCCCTCTTCCCCCCGTTAACTATCCCATACCTTTAACACCTATGTCATTGCTCCAGGGTTTACATTTTAACTCTTCTACTCGCGTTCCCAGGCATCTCTATGTACCTCTAAGCAGTCTCATTTCCACCAGTTCTACTGGGCTTATACCGGGTGTGTCAAGCATCTCATAACTTATCAAATTTCCCTGGGTTTCCCCTGTGCTGATATATATACTTTTCCATAACAAGGCTGTTACCCATCTGTTGAATCCATGTTTTGACCAGCGGTGGTGTGGCAGATTTCCAATGCAGGAGTATTGTTTTTCTCGCCTGAAATAGAGCTCTGGCAAAGGCCATTCTAGTTATATTTTCCGGAATGACCCCCTCCAGTATTCCCAGGAGGCAGCCCAATGGGTCAAGGGGAACATTAGTTTGGAAAACCCTGTTAAGTAAGGTCATAACCCCTGTCCAGTACCTGTGAAGTTTGGGGCATCGCCAGAGAAGATGGATCAGATCACCTGGCGCAGTCCTGCACCTGTTGCACAATGGATCTTGTAGCCTCCCCATTTTGTATAGTTTTACTGGTGTATAATGCACCCTTAACAGAATATATAATTGGGAAACTTTTTGTGATACGTTTAGCGAACAGGTGTTGACAGCTTGAAGGGCCTCCTCCCACTGCTTCCCTGTGATGGGACCCAGGTCTTCCTCCCACTGTGCCACTGCTTTCATGGGATGCCCCTCCAGGAAAGAGGAGAGAAGCATGAGATACCATTGGGATATTATACCTTTTGTGTCTGTTGCCTCTTGTAATATGTGAAAAATAGGGGTGGGTGACTGTACCCACTCCACTGCCCTACCCTGCGCCTGTATTGCATGTTGCAGTTGTAGGTAATAAAACAACATATTAGATGGTAATGCATATTTAGATTTTTAGTCTGCGAAAGACAGCAGTCTTCCATTCTGAAATATATGTCTTAAGTGAGTAACTCCCAGGGGACGCCATCTAGAACCCTGCTTGATTTTGGCCAGTTCCTCGTAAGAGTTGTTTTCCCAAATTGGGCTATAGGCAGTGTATCCTGTGATGTATTGCAGTTGTTTGACCTTGTTCCATACTTTTTGAATAAGTGCGTAAGTGGGCATCTGTTTGTTAGGTTTCTGAAATCTCTGAGCTTCCAGACCCTCAGGCATTGACTCCACCCCTGCTCCTGTCAGCAAAAGTTTGGCCGACGAGCCTGCAGGGGATGGAGCCATGGCCCCTATTAGATGTAGTTACGCCTCCAGATAATATATCCAAGGGTTGGGGAATGTGAGACCACCACCCTCCTTTGGGTATTGCAGCTGTTCCAACTTGATCCTAGGGGGATTGGTATGCCACAGCAGTGTTCTGAACAGTGTATTAACAACCCTAAATATTTTAAGTGGGATGACTATCGACGTATTGTGCAGCATGTATAGGAGTTGGGGCATCAGAATCATCTTAATGAGATTCATCCTCCCTGCCAGGGACATTTTAAGTCTGTTCCATATATTTATTTTGTCTCAAACGAGTCAGTAGGGGATATATGTTTAGTTTGTAGTAATCATTTATGTTGGGGATACGTAAACGCCTAGGTATTTAAAGGAGGTTACTATGGGGACCGGACATGGGAGACTCACCCGCAGATCCAGAGTCCCGTCCAAAAACATCAATGCAGACTTGGACCAATTAATAGTAAGACCTGAATAGTGGCCAAAGTCTGCAATTAGGGACATTGCATGGGACAATGAGGCGTCCACGTCCTCCAAAAAGAGGAGCATGTCATCCGCGTATAGCATTATCTTCTCATGCAATTCACCATAACGAAATCCCCTAATCTGCTGGCAATCTTTGACCTGTGCGGCAAGTGGTTCAATGGCCAACGCAAATAGCAGGGGGGACAAGGGACACCCCTGCCTGGTCCCCCTGCCCAGCACAAAGACCTGTGACATCCTGTCCGACACGCGTATGGCTGCCCGCGGTGAAGCATATAGCAGCCGCACCCATGTAATAAACCTAGGACCGAACCCGAACTTGACCAATACAGCCCATAGGTATCTCCAGCTAACACTGTCGAATGCTTTATTAGCGTCAAGAGACAACAGTGCTCTACTGCCGGCCACATCTGTCTGGGTCTGCATGTTCAAAAAGAGTCGGCGAAGGTTAGTGGCGGTGGACTTCTTGGGCATGAAGCCTGCTTGGTCAGGGTGGATAATGGAGGAGATGGCCTTGTTAACCCTCAAAGCCAAAATTTTGGCCAGTAATTTCACGTCACTCTGCTGTAATGAGATGGGCCTATATGAGCTTGGGTCTACAGGGTCCTTACCAGGTTTAAGTAATAGTATAATATTAGCACTTGTCATGGATGTTGGTAGCTTTCCTGACTCAAAGGAGAAATTAAATACCTCTAACAGTTTCGGTAAAAACGCCTCCCCATATTGGGTGTACACCTCCATTGGGAGCCCGTCGTCTCCCGGCGCTTTGCACGTAGAAAAGGAGGCAGCCGCCTCCTTCAATGTAATTGGGGCCTCTAGCTCCATGTGCGCCTGGCACGACAAGGTAGGCAGAGAGATTGTGTCTAAGTACTCCTGTAATGCCTCATCTGTATAGTTCTCACATGGCTTATATAAGTTTTCATAAAAGGACGCTAGTTCTGTAATTATTGATTCAGGGTCATTCACTAGTCTCCCAGTTGAGCACCTAATGGCTCCTATTGCCGGAGAAGACTGTTGAGACTTCGCAATTCTAGCCAATAGCCGACCAGTCTTTTCCCCTTCCTCATAAAAAGCTTGCTTAGTAAAAAAACGTTTCCTTTCTGCAGTGGAGGATCTCAACCGGTCCAGGGAATCCTGTCCCGATATCCATGCCTCCCTCGCAGAGTCGGAGGGATCCGTAACATATGTTAGCTCAAGCCGCCGCACCTGGTCTTCAACCTGTTTCATGAGGGCTGATGAATTAAGTTTAATGGCTTCTATTTCTGTTATAAATGTACCCCTAAGACATACCTTAAAAGCATCCCATTTAGTTGTAACTTCAGGATGGAATCGGTTTTCATAAAAGTATTGTTCAATTTGTTTCATTACTCTTTCTTGAGATGTAAAAAGTTTTAGCCAGAAGGCATTACGTTTCCAAGGGGCTTTGGGCAAAGAGATTACTGGGCGCGTTGTGACGTGCGCAACTATTGGGGAGTGTTCTGACACCCCTCTGGGAAAATACTCCACTTTGGTGATTAGGTTTACAACATGGGAGGACCCCACGCATAGATCAATGCGTGAGAGCGAGCCATGTGATTTAGAAAAACACGAGAATTGTTTGGATGTTGGGTTTTTCGTTCTCCAGACATCCATCCAGCCCACCTCCAGCAACAGGCAGCTCAAAATAGTGCCTCTTCCCCCTTGTGGAGCCTGGACCAGAGGATGCCTGTCGAGTTTTGGGTCAAGATATCCGTTAAAATCCCCCATAATTATGGTGGGTATGTCAGGCTTGTCAACCAGGTACGACAGCAGGAGCTGCAATATTTCTCTAGAAAATGGGGGGGGGATGTACACAAAAGCAATAATCAAGGTCAGAGTAAACAGCTTGCAGTAAATGAACACATATCTACCTAACGGATCAATAACAAAATCTAATTCCTGGTAGGCCAGGGACTTATGTACCAACACACTTACTCCACGGGAGTACGCAGAGTGTGTGGAGTGATAAGCCCTACCCACCCAGGAGTATTGCAGGAGTCCCACCGCATCCTTTGTGAGGTGAGTCTCCTGCAACTCCACAATAGCAGGGTGAAACTTCTTTAAACATGAGCTTATCATTGTACGTTTTAGCGGATCGTGTACACCTCGGACATTCCAGGACACCATCAATGTAGTAGCCATGTCCAGTAAATTGAATTCTTATCCAAGCGATGCAAAGGCCAGCCGGCCCAGCACCTGGAAGGAAAGGTGTCCCAGGTCTGTAGAAATGCCGTCAGTTCCCTTTGACAGCCCATGGACATAAACTGAATGAATTCTAAGTTCAGTGATACAGTGCAATAGATTATGTAACTTAGAGCATGGCGCAACTGCGCAACAGAGAGAAATGGGGGGAAACAGTCTCTGGTGTTGTTGTGGCCATCCGAGGCCCAGCAACATGGGATGAGAATAGACTGTTCCCTTGCTTCTTTAGATGCATAACAATCAAACTTGTGCCAACAAGGCAACCATTAACCTGTCCCTGGGATTGGGACCTATTGATGATCTGCAAGATCGTGTGGGTGAGATTCACCCATTGTGGAGTGGAACTCAGTTCAGTTTCAGGTTTGAGCCCGTTCAACACGCTGATATAGGCTTAATGTAAAGTGTCCCGCTAAACATACATTGTAACCATCCGCCGACATCTTACCGACCTTGTCGGGTTTGTTCTTCAGTCGTCAATCGCCCCGTTCGTTTTCTCGGCGTCTCCGGAGGTCTTGTTCATTATGATCCAGCCATGAGGTTGCTTCCGCAGCCGATTCGAAAAGGTAGCCTGGCCCCTGGCGGTGATGCGTAACTTAGCCGGAAACAGCATGGCGTACGTGACTTAAAGTTTTTGTAAGTGCTTCTTCACCTCCGCAAATTTGGCCCTTTTTTGCTGCATCTCAGCAGAGAAATCTGGGTAAAATGAAATTTTTGTCCCATTGAAATGAACAGAGCCTCTTTCCCTCGCTAGCTTGAGTATGATCTCACGGTCTTTGTAATTCAGTAGACGCGCCAGCATGGATCTTGGCGGATTGCCCGGGGGGAGGGGTCTTGGCGGCGTGCGGTGTGCCCTTTCCACTGCAAACAATGATGTAAAGGCCTCCTTGCCAAAAGTGTCCTGCAACCATTGCTCTATAAATGCCGTTGGGTCCCTGCCCTCCGCTTTTTCAGGAAGTCCCACAATGCGAACATTGTTCCGTTGGAGACGGTTCTCAATGTCGTCAGTTTTGGCGGTGGCTTGCGCAGCTTGCTGCAATGCTGTTCTGGTGTCTCTTGTGAGTGGGGGCATCTGGTCCACCACATCACTAATTCTGCCCTCCATCGCCGTGGTTCTCTTCCTGATTTTCTGGAGGTCTTGTCTTAAAAGGGAAACTGTTTCTGTGAGACCCCCAAACTGCTCTTTTAATCCGTCCACTGAGGCAGTGCATCGGTGTACAGCACGCAGTATATCATTCAGTGTGGGTTGCTGTGTGTCCTCCTGCAGCATGTCAAACATATCAGGGGTAGAGATCATGGATGATTCCAGCGGCACTGTGTCGTCTAGTGCTGGAGGGCTGTGTCCTCTGTTAGTATCATAAGGGAGGGCCTGCATGGTTGGGGGATTCGAGCAGCCTGCCCCTTGCAGCTTTTGTGCATAGTACAGCATGTCCCTAGGCTGGTCTTTCCCCTGGTGCTTTTGGGCAGTGTGAGACTTACCACTGCCATCATGCTGTTTGGCGGAGCCTCTCGCCGTCCTCTGTGCCTGAGGGGTGTCGGCACCATCTTGGATCTCCATGCCTGTCCCGTTCTCGGCTTCTTTATCCCCTTTGCGGGGCTTCATGGGGTCCGTGCAACACAGGGCGAGCACTGCGGGGTTCACAGGGGTAGCCGGCGGCAGATGGGAGATGTAGGGGTCCGGATCGGTAGCGGGAAAAGGATCAGAGGAGGATTAACAGCGGGAGCTCCGTGTAGTGCGACCGCTCACATGCCCTGCTCAGGCCACGCTCCCCTTCTTACCATTATAAATACTAAAAGTGTACACCCAGGTTTAGGTTTAGATTTAGGTTTAGGCCTAGCATAGTTGCCATCAATGAACTCTGGCAGTATAGTTCCTGTGTTTGATAGATCAAGTTTCACTACTGCTCCACATCAGTTGGTTTTGTTATGGTTTATGCTGGTGTGGATGTTAAATGTCACCTTATGCCTAACCCTTACTGTTAGTCACTTTGTACGCTAAACTGTGTCACCTCCTCCTGGTTATTAACCTTATTAAGTGACAATATATTAAGTTTATCTCTGCTAACTGGTTCGGTGCCAGTTTCTTCATATAGCACTCCTATGTGGTATCCCTGTCAGTAATTTACTGTGTTGGGCATTAGTACATTCAACCTGATGCGTGAGAGGGGCTGATTTTTTTTAAAACGGAGGACCCGTCCTATGCAGTGGCTCCTACAGGGGTAGCACTACATAAAAATGTAGTATATCCCTCTTGTATTCCAATCAAAGAGAAACAGTCTGAAAGGCAATGCCCTCTGCTGTGTTTACTCTTTAATAGAACCATATAACAATACTATGTCATGGGTGCAATTTGTTATACATTGGTTGTAAAGGCTAAAGGTTTTTATACCTTAATGTATTCTCTGCATTAAGGTAAAAAAAATCTTCCATGGTCAGCACCCTTGTGCCCCCCTAAATACTTACTTGGGCTAGATCTCAATCCAGCGCAGTGCCTGTGAACAGCAGCGCTGCTCTCTCCTCGCAGGAGACCATTGGCAACTGCTGCTGTCAATCAAACCCTGTGAGGAGGAAGAGGGGGGCAGAGCTGAGCCAAGCCACGCTGTGTGTGTTACAACCCAGCTCGGGAATGAGCCTGTAATAGTGCCCCCATTGCAAGCAGCATTCAGAAAGGGGGAGGAGTTGGGAGCACCAGCAGGGGACCCCAGAAGTGGAGGTTTGGGGCTGCATGCACTGTGCAAAACCATTGCACAGAGCAGTTCAGTATAAACATCATTATTTTAAGAAAAATAAACATTTACAATCAATTTAAATATTCTATTGTAAAAAAAAAAAAAAAAATTTAAAAGACATTGTATAACAAAGTTTAAAATGCATACATAATAAATGAAAACACAGCTGACACAAAACTAACGGCTGCCTTTACGTTTATTTAAACTAACCTTAATAAGGACTGAGATGGCTCCTCTTCTGGTGGTTTATCACAGACCTAGATCAGTTAATAATATTATCAATTCTATAAGTAATCTGGGAAAATAAGCAATACTAATGAAGGGCAGGTTTTACACATTGCAGGTAATGGATGATTAAAGTTATGTGCTCTCACCACACTCTAGAAAAAAAATACACATTTAAAGACATTTTTTTTTAAATATAAATAGTACTTTATCTAAAAAAAAAGGTCTATTCATTATAGCAATTCATTTATAAAATTCCATGTTGATAGAAAAAAAATGTACTTTTGGTACCTCCCTTAAAATCCTCTAGTTCACTGCGGGACATGTGTTTATAGAGTAATGCCGCCTACAGATGATCGGAATTTCCGACAACAAATGTTCGATGTGACCTTGTTGTTGGAAATTCCGACCGTGTGTATGCTCCATCGGACATTTGCTGTCGGACAGCTGTTTGGGAGCTGGTTCTCTAATTTTCCGACAAAAAAACTTGTTGTCGGAAATTCTGAGCGTGTGTACACAATTCCGACACACAAAATTCCACGCATGCTCTGAATCAAGTATGAGACGGAAGTGCTCGGTCTGGTAAAACTAGCATTCGTAATGGAGATAGCACATTCGTCACGCTGCAAAGTTTTTCATCTTTTAATGCAGCGCATTCTCTTCTTCTTTATAATCCTAGAATAATGAAGTTGTTTTGCTGCTGATATTCACACAGAGTCCTGACAAACGGATTTCTTTATTATTTTTCGTGATCTCCTGAATAAACTTTTATTTTATTTTTCGCCAGATCTCCAGAATAATGTAATTTTTTTTTATAGCGATCTACTTTTTTTTTATCAAGATCTTCTGATTTTTTTTTCTAGTGATCTCCATAATATTTTTTGTTGTTTTGTGTGTCAAGTTACCACAACACCATTATTATCTTGTATTTTTTAACCTCAAATTGGTTCGTTTGTGTTGGTGTCCCTTGTTAATTTCACATTGTATTTTTGAAATGTACCTGCCTACTCACAAACTGTCCTTTTTGAAGTAAAACACATAGCCAAGGATTTAAAAAAAAAAAATTTGAAATTTATTAGGGGTCATACCAAAATAAAGAGGAAGGCAACGCTGGAAAAATTGTTGAAATTGGCGAAGACTTTGTACCCCAGGGTAGACATCAATTATTTGACAGGCAAAATTGGTAGCCTGAGGAGTCCATTTAATAGGGAGCACAATCCGGTCCAGGACTCTGAGAGATCGGGAGCAGCAGCAGATGACATATATGTCCCCAGGCTGTGATTTTACCACAGCCTGCATCTTTTGCCAGACCACAGCAAACCCAGGCCATCACTCTCTTGTCTTCCTTCCATGCTTCCTACCAGGCTGTGGCTGTGGTGTTGGAGTTGTGGCAGGAGGTGGAGGAGAAGTATGGTCCAACTCACATACGTGACTTTTTTTGTGAGTTCGCCCATCACCCCCTTATTTAGGACCTGAAATATGAGCTCCTCACTGATGAGGTGTTGGCCCACCTCCATTTCCTGCATCTTATTGGCCATCATAGACGCAAATGCCTCTTGAACACCGGGGGTTGTTGTGAGGACCGCAGTAGCCTGCCGAATCAAACCAAGAGCTGACTCCTCCACATTCCTCCCCTTCCTGGGCCTTTTTGTTGGAAGGCAGAGGGGAGAAACCTGCGATTCGGTCAGGCTACTGGGCCCGGCCACCTCCTGGCTGCCACTTTCCACGGCCACCTCCTGGCTGCCACTTTCCCCCGCCACCTCCTGGCTGAGACTTTCCAAGGCCTCCTCCTGGCTGAGACTTTCCACAGCCTCCCCCTGGCTGAGACTTTCCTGTGTATGAAAATGGGACATAGTTTAATATTTTTGGTCATCAATCACACACAATTTTGAGCTCATGACTGTTGTGAATTCAATGTTAACAAATAGAAAAGACTATCATTCTGACCCCAGCATTTTTCATTCTTGTCCCAATCATTTTTGGCTACTACTGTCTATTGATATGTAAACCGCTTTGTTAAATCATAAATTAGTGATGAATAATAACATCTAGTTAACATAATTACATTTTTTAACAGAAATATATTGAACAATGCAATACCTGGCTCAAGCTGGGCTCCTCCACATCTTCCTGGGTGGAAGGCCCAGGGTGTACGTCAGAAGCCTCATCTGAGGTGGAAGGAAGTGTGGAAGGAAGAGTGCAAGGAAGGGTTGAGAGTGATGGCCTAATTTCCGCCTGGTCTGACAAAAACTGCAGTCTGTTGTAGTACCACAGCCTGGGGACATAAACGTCATCTGCTGCTTCTCCTGGTCTCATGGAATCCTGGACCTTTTTTGCGCTCCCTATTATATGTGCTCCTCAGGCCACCAATTTTGGCCTTCAAATAGGTAATGTTTGCCGTGGGAATCACCGGCTTCACTAATACCAACAGTTGATCAAGCGCTGCCTTCCTCTTTAGTTTGTTATTATAAAAAGGGTGTTTCACCTGCCACAGACAGGGCAGCTCTTTGTATTTATCAATGAAGTTGGGGAGGAAGTCATGGTCATTGAATTTATCCATATTCTCTGCAAGACACAACACAAGACAAACCCTAATGTCAGGCTAAACTCTCATAATCTTGTCCCAATATAGGCCTCAATCTATAAGCAGTATAGGCCACTGATGCCCCAAGTTAAGATATTACCTTCGTTAGCACGATCGGCGCTTACGCTACTCCATCCTCTGCTCACAGATCGTACGCACGACGGACGCGTGTTATGTTTTATATACACTGCGCATGCGTGAAACTCCGCCCCTGACCTTCTTTCTAGTATATTCTCCGCCCCTTCTCTTTCAGCGCAGTGGGAGAGCACATGGCGGAGACATAGCAGGTGCATGAGAGTAGCAGCAATGACGAAAGCCCAGAGCCACAAACGTCCCAATCCAGGAGATTTAAGGTCTCAAATATGTCCTTTGTTGAAATGGTGGACATCTTGAAGAGGGCCGACTATGATGAGAAATATGGACTGTACAGAAAACCTAATGTGAGAAAGGCCAAAATCATGACTAAAGTTGTGAAAAGTCTGCAGAAGAATTTTGGGATACGACAATCCAAGGATCAACTGAGGAAACGATGGTCAGACCTCAAATTGAGGGAGCAGGATCAGTACAGAAGGATCAAGATAGTGCTGCAAAAAAGTAAGTATTTGTCGTGTGTTCCTATTATTATTATTATTATTATTATTACTTTCGTGCTGGTCCATGTGCTTTTCTTTACTGTTTACAGTTTAAAATGGCGTTTAAAATGGCAAGTTTCAGGTTCGTGGGCACAGTAACTGTTCGCAGTAAACATCGTTCGTTCGCCCACTAATATGATGTTTTTGGCAGATGCAGGTTAACTACATTTGTTTATGCCTATTTGTATTAAAAGAAGTTTGTTGTCTAGATGTGTTTGTAACTAGAATGAAATGCAAACTTGATTCAGCGTAAGGAGAGGACACTCAGCAGCTGTTTACACATCTGGACGCAGGAGCACTAGTGTGGGACACCAGAACACCCTTTTTAGGGTGTCCCACACAGGTGCTCCAGTGGATACTAGGGGTCTCTACATGTGTGATACTTTACCAAAAAAGGTAAGTATTCCAGCTTGAAGAAAGGGAAAAAATCATGTATTCAGCTTGGAACTCTGCCAAAACAGACAATTGCACGACACTTCCGAGCAATGTTTCATATTCCTATTTCTGGGCTCAAATATCTGTCTGCTAAGTATATCTTTTTTTTTAATTCACATAGGGGAGAAAAGACTCAGGACATCTGAGGACACTAGGGACCCCCAACCTCCTAAAGAAGGGGAAGTCACCACACCACAACCTGAGGATGTGGATTCCGAGGTTCATGACGTGGTTGAAATAGGAACCACAACAGGTGAGTGTCTGAGACTAAAGCTTCAGGTAATAGATGTATGCCTGCATATTTATATACATGGTGTGTTTAATTCTTTTTAGGTGATGTGGATGTTGTGGAAGACGAAACTCATTTCACCAGTGCAAGTGCACACGTCCTCATCGGGGAGATCATGGTGTGCAATTGTGATTTAGAAAAGATAAAGGAAAACATCAATGATGTTCAACAAAAAATGAAGAACATCATTGATGTTTTAGGCAGAATCTAAAACACACAAAAATTGTATCGTTTTGTCGTGGAATTTGTTATTTTAAATCCAGTTTTAAAGTATTTTAAAAGCCAAATTTTGAAGATGCACACAGTGTGTCAACATGTGCTATCTGCCATCACGGGATATCAATGTACACATTTTGGGGGTGCAACCTCTTCCTCCCAACTCAAGTAGGTGAGAGGAAGGGGTTGCACCCCCGAAACATGTCCATTGATCACCCATGATGGGAGCTAGCACATCAGGAGTGAAATCCATATTTGACTCCCAATTTGTGTGCATCTTCAAAATTTGGCTTTTACAGGGGTGACATCACCCCATCTGATGGAGGCAAGATCAACACACTTTTAACATACTCATGTCTGATATTGCCTTCGCTTTTTCAAAGTTGAACTTTGTAAGTTCATGATTTGTGTATGTTATTATGGTTTTAAACATGCCTGTTTAACCAAAAAAAGGCAATTTCTAATGCCATAAAAATTTTATACACCAAAGATGTTGGTTTGTTAAAAAACCCTTTTCTAACGCACATGGAGTTAAATGTTTTATACTCAACAATGTGTGGCTTCTTCTTTCAATGCTCAATGCCAGTTTTTGGAGTAAGTTGGTGTTTACAGTGGCAATGGGGGTTATTTACTAAAGGCAAATCCACTTTGCACTACAAGTGCAGTTTCTGTGCAGTTTCAAGTGAACTTGCAGTGCAAAGTGGACTTGCCTTTAGTAAAGAACCACCACAGTGCTCTAAAATTGGCCCCAATCAGGCCATTTTAGGGACTTAAAATAATTCATGGTGCTGAAAAAAATGATTATTTTTATCATTAATGCATTACATACATTAACAACAAAAAACAATGTGTGTGTGTAGCAGACCCACAACATAATAGTTAGCTGAAGAAGAGATTGTCACCTCATGTATCAAATAAATAACATTTGCACTATTGAAGTAAATGGCCAAAAAGAAAAGCCCATTGGAGAACCTAGGGCACAGCTAAAAGAAACACAAGCAGTAAATCAAATGAAATATTAGTTCAATTTAGAATAAAAATTTATTTTAAAAGCGTTTGACACAATTGCTGGCATATCAATGGCACCCCCTACCCGCAAAGTACTCCAGATATTTTTGTCTCACTTTGCGAGCGCTTTGGGGGGGCAAGCCAGGACGGCCAGCTTCAAGTGCCGTCAGGAAAGCCGGCCTCAGTCCCAACTGCATTTTTGCGTAGATAAATGTGCATAATACAGCAAGCAAGCCTAATATGGTTCAGTTTATATTCCACCATGTGGTGTTAGAAATAGGCAGAACCGGCTGGCCATTATGCCGAAAGCATTCTCCACCACTCTTCTGGCTCTGGCCAACCGGTAGTTAAAAACCCTCTGGTCCGGGGTGAGGGTCCTCATGGGAAATGGCCTCATCAGATGTTCACCTAGCCCAAACGCTGACGAACACAGATGGAAGACCAGCCACGTTGTCTTCCACAGGTGGCTAGCCAAAGCAACCATTCTGGAGCCATCTGTAAAACTCCGTCCGGGCAATGACTCCACCATCCGACATCCGGCCATTCTTCTCCATGTCCACATACAAAAACTCGTATGTCGCCAACACCACTGCCAACATCACAATACTATTAAACCCATTATAGTTATAATAGTATGCCCCCGAGTTGGGGGGTGGGATGATGTGGACATGTTTCCCATCTATTGCCCCTCCTCAGTAAGGAAAGTCCCACCGCTGGGCAAAGTGGGATGTCACAGTCTGCCATTCCTGTGGGCTTGAAGGAAACTGTGGAGTCAAACAAGAAAAAAAAACAGTACTTTTGCACATGGCATTGCAAGCAGATTAGACAGAAACATTCTTGGCCAACATAATTATAACATTTATTGAATTGAGTATTTAAAGACAAAAGTATAAGGTCCACTTATCAGATTCATCACCCCCTCTGATGGCCCATTGTAAAAATTTTAGGGGGGGGGGGGGCAGTTTTGGACAGGTAACCCTCTCCACTTCATTGAGAGCTGAATGCATAAATAATGTGTTTTACTTTGGCCAGCCCCTCCTTTACTTACACTATTGGCAGCCCACTGGACAGGTATGAAGTGTCATAATAAAAAAATATGAATACACACTGTACAAATTGAAGCACATTTTTACATTCTGCAATTACCTAACAAGATAATAGGAGAACACAGCTTTAAACAGTACCATTTGAAAGTATTCAAGCAGGCCCTTGCACTACATGCATTGGTGAATTCATCCATAAATATGAACACAAAACAGGTAGATATGGTGTGTATGGGTTTGGCAAAGTCAGCAGATAGAGGATTGGTATCAGCTGGCTTAGCGGTTGGGGGGAGGGTTCCACATGAGTTTGGGCCCCCCCCCAAAAAAAACTTGCACTCTGCCTGAATTTAAGGACAAAAATAACCTTTAAACACATTTTAGGGGGTTTTTAGGGTAAGCACTACAATGGAGCAGACAAAATACATTGTTAAGTGACTAGGCTAGGTGTGTATGGGCCCAGGATATGAATGAAGGACAAAAAAGGAGCATTAAAAGTGGACATTCACAGCATATTACAATCATGGTAATTAGGGAATGATGAAATAAATACAATACATTAGCAAACATTAAATACATAGAATGTGATGTTAAAGGATAAAACTTACCCTAATATAGTTCTTCTGCAGGACCTGTATGATGGCAGAACGGGTCTCTGGAAAAATGTTTCCCAGAGCCTGGGGGAAGATGCCTGTCGAGAACTTGATGTCGTGGAGACTTCTCCCCATCGCCAAGTACTGCAAGGTGGCGACGAGCCTCTGCTAGGGAGTGATGGCTTGCCACATGCAGGTGTCCTGCTTCATAATATAAGGGGACAGCAAAGTCAACAGACAGTGAAAAATGGGGGCCGTCATCCGGAGATAATTCCTGAAATCATCAGGATTATTCTCCTGCATCTCCCGCAACAAAGACATGTGAGAAAATTGGTCATGCTGGAGCAACCAATTCTTCGTCCATGAATTCCTCCTCACCCTGTTCATGGACTGGACTTGTGTCAAAGTAAGAACCCCAAACACTAAGTCTCTGCACAGCACGAACTCTACGACGAGTACATACCCACAACATGGCTTCAAAACGGTCGGCTGATCAGAACGAACTAACAGAACGCAATGAAAATCAGAAACGAGTGGACAAGAACGCACTGAAAAACAGTTGCGAACTGACAACACGCACTGAAAAACAGATACGAACCCACAAGCACAAACTGAAGAGCAGTAATGATCTGAAAAGCTTGAGGCTGAAAAGCGCAAATCGTCTCTCACCAAACTTCTACTAACACGAGATTAGCAGAAGGGGCCCAAAGGGTGGCGCATTGGCTATTGAACTTCCTCTTTATAGTGCCGTCGTACACGTTGTATGTCAGCACGTTCTTGCCGATCGGAATTTCCGACAACATTTGTGCGACCCTGTGTATGCAAGACAAGTTTGAGCCAACATCCGTCGGAAAAAAATCCACGGTTTGGTTGTCGGAAATTCCGATCGTCTGTACGCGGCATAAGCAAGCAAGTAAACAAAATGGCAATAATGAAAGGGTATCTATGGTATCATGTTAACAGAAAAAACAGCCACCACAATGGAAGGTATCCGTGTCCCCCAATGAACTACTGTAGAAAAGCAATTTACAACGAGTATTAAAAATATCCCTTTTAGTTACACCAATCTGCAGTCTATCATGGCAGGATTGGATCACAGCACTATCTATAGGACCTTGCATCTAAACTGGCATCAGCTGAAGCTGTAAGATACACAAGGTAAAATTTAGCAAGCGTGTGACCCAAAACAGCTAGCTGCAATGCATACATGGGAAACAGATCCTGAAGCCTAAAGTCACAAGATTTGCTCAACACCCTGGTATAGTTGGGAAAGATGGGGAAAAGGGGTTCTTGTCCCTTTTGAAAAAAAAAAAAAAAGAGTCAGTGAAATGGGATACTGGGGATCCTTAATCCCAATTGAAGAATGAAGAGCATTGCAGCTTGCAGGCAGAACACTAAAAAAAGGAAGTGCATTATCTATAGCAGGGTTTCTCACCCTGGGTTCCACAGAGTTAATTAGTTAGTTAAGGTCAGCAGCTGAGGATTAAGAAGATAGAAACACTAATGCTAATGTAAAACTTGCAAAAGGTGGTTTATTGTTTGTTTTTTTCTTTCAGCCCACTGAAACCAACAGATTCCTTCATCCACTTCCCCCCCCCTGGGATATTGTATTCTGACAGTGGGACCTGACACTGTCAGAATACACTGATCAGTGGCTGCATCTGATTGGCTACATCTACCGATCGACAAACGTTTTCCAACTTGCTTGTTTGACATTAGCCAATCTATTGGTCGGCTACAGTAAAACAGGGGCAACCAGACACTGATCAAAATTTAATTGGTCGAATTTTGATCTATGACCAGCCTAATTCTGCTACTGAATGCCAATACAACATTTTTTCTGACACTTAACACAACACCAATGGAAATTCTTGCCAAATAAATGTGTATTTGTGCAGCAAAATTCAAGCACAGGTTTTATAAGGTTCATTTTATTATTTTCGTAATATAAAAAGGAGCTGCGCTGGCCCAAAAAAATACAATTGTGTGAATATTATAGCAAGTAGCAGCTAGCACACAGACAAACCAAGTCACAACAGATATATATAAAATAAGTGCAGCGCTAAACCATAACTGTAAAACATATAAATACCAAAAAAATAACACATATGAAAATGTGCGTGATATGGTAATTAACAGTAAAGTGAATCAACATACGTGATATAATAGCTAATGATAAAGTGAAATGCCACAGAGATTACTGAGGTAAGTATAAATGTCTGTGATATCATATGTTAAACTCTGTAACCAGAGTCCATAAATAAAGATGAGAAGAGTCTCCTCGAACAGTGAAAGTTCTTAGACACTAGATGTTGACTTGAACCCGAACCACACAGGAACCACAGGTAATGTGTCATAAACATCTAAAGTTAGACACTCTTACCAGATGTAGTGGGACATATCTGCCATATGGCAGTACGTCTGACAGAGCCTGTGGAGGTGGTCTCCCGTGGAATCCAGCAGATTATCCCTTCGATCCTGGTCTTGGATGGGTAGGATGTCCCAGATGGCAACTATCCCCTCACTGTCACACTCTCCCACATCGGATGGATTCAAAAAGTCAGAGGCAGTCAGATCGTATGTGGAATCATGGAGAAAAAAGAAAAAAGGGGGCTCCACATGGCATAGGTCAAAAAGTAAAAGGGTTTTATTGTATAAAAAACCTTACAAGATAAAAAAAGTGATCACTAAATAAAATAATGGCAAACACCCTACGCGTTTCGACTGAAAAGCCTTCAACTGGGGCTGCCCCAGTTGAAGGCTTTTCAGTCGAAACGCGTAGGTCGTTTGCTTCCCACGTTGCCATTATTTTATTTAGTGATCACTTTTTTTATCTTGTAAGGTTTTTTATACAATAAAACCCTTTTACTTTTTGACCTATGCCATGTGGAGCCCCCTTTTTTCTTTTTTCTCCATGATTCCACATACGATCTGACTGCCTCTGACTTTTTGAATCCATCCGATGTGGGAGAGTGTGACAGTGAGGGGATAGTTGCCATCTGGGACCATCCGGGCTGTCGGTGACTGCGACTCAAAGGACACATCCTACCCATCCAAGACCAGGATCGAAGGGATAATCTGCTGGATTCCACGGGAGACCACCTCCACAGGCTTTGTCAGACGTACTGCCATATGGCAGATATGTCCCACTACATCTGGTAAGAGTGTCCAACTTTAGATGTTTATGACGCATTACCTGTGGTTCCTGTGTGGTTCGGGTTCAAGTCAACATCTAGTGTCTAAGAACTTTCACTGTTCGAGGAGACTCTTCTCATCTTTATTTATGGACTCTGGTTACAGAGTTTAACATATGATATCACAGACATTTATACTTACCTCAGTAATCTCTGTGGCATTTCACTTTATCATTAGCTATTATATCACGTATGTTGATTCACTTTACTGTTAATTACCATATCACGCACATTTTCATATGTGTTATTTTTTTGGTATTTATATGTTTTACGGTTATGGTTTAGCGCTGCACTTATTTTATATATATCATTTTATTATTTACTCTTTATTTATTATAAAGCTGTATTACAGTATATGTACAACTCCTGCTAATGTAGCATGAGTTCTAAAATGTATTTCAGGGGCCTTTTATCGGATAAGTTTACCTTTGGGAACATGTTATAGGTTCCACCTGTGTTAAGGGTGGAACATGTAACATGTTCCCGCTCCTGCCGGACCCCCCCCCCCCCAAATCTCCCCTCCCTGTGACAGTGGGCCAGGGATCTTCTCCTCACAGTCACTGCCTGCCCATATGCCCATACGAGGTACTGGCAGATAGCTGCACTGACAGCTTACAGGAGCCAGACATTGTACCCAGTATCTGCTGATCGCTGATCTGATCGCTATCTGCAATCAATGATGTTTTACGGGCTCATAGGAAGAAAAAATAATAAAAACTAATTTTTTTCACCTGCACAAAAATGTGCATTTATTTAATTTTTTAAAAAAGGGTTAACTAATCCTATAAGGTTTGCTCCAGAATAAAAAGTTTAAGGAAAGTTAAAAGTAATGATAAAAGATTTAGATTCACTTTTTATTTGTGAATTTCTGAAGACATACCTGCCCTGATGATGCTTTTTCCATTTGTGCCCCATTTACTAATTTGTTCAAAGGTTCTATTACTGGAGACAGTTGGCCTAAAGTTGCAAAATATGCATGAAAGAGAAAAACTATAAGCATTTACAATAGAAAGAAAGTTATATACTATACTTTTTTCAGTAATACACATATACCTCAGATAGGTATACCTTAGGTTACATGCACACAAGCACTGTGGCCCATCAGCATCAAAGCGCTGCATTTATGGGCTTCAAGGAGGCATGGGGTCAGTATCCAGCCCTGCTGCCTGCAGTCTTGCAAAAGCTATTATCATGTTACACATGCATTGTTGTTTGTTTGCCTTTAAAATATTTTGTCCCACCTCACTCCATGGCTAGGGGATGCTCTTTGTGCTCTTCACCCTTCTTCTTCATGCTTTAGCCTCCATTCAACACATGTACTGTATTCTGCTGGAACTAGACACACTATGATTTTTTGACTTATCTGATGTTCATCTGTTATGATCTGCACAGGTTTTTGGATTTAAACACTTTCTGCAATCAGCATGTCACTATATCTGCAGGATGTCATTTGGATCGAGTAACTGTCTACTAATTCTACTAAGTTAGAGTAAGTTATAGAGATCACACTTGCAGTGCTTAGTTTGGAGAGGCAGAACAGCTATGCCAGACTGAAATACTGGCTGGATACTGTATCAATCAGTACTCGTGTTAAGTGTATAGACATTCAGGGACGTATGCCCTGAATGCAGAATTCCTGCATTCCAGGCATACATCCCTAGGTGTATATGGCCCTAAACGTGAGTACTGCTCAGTACAACGTCCAGGTGCCATGTATTTCAGTCTATTAAGTGAAGCCCGGAGAGAGAATGACAGAAAGGAATGATAAGGGGGGGCCGGCCATGATAGTGTGTATAAGGAGACACAGTAAGGGTTAATTAAAGTGAGATTGGGAGTGCCTAAAGGGGGTGGGGAAAAGAGGGAACTTGGTGAAGGGGGAGTGGCATTATTTAAAGGAGAGGAGGAGCCAGGAAGGGGCAGTTAGAAGAAGTTACAGGAGGAGGCAGTTTTTCTTCACTGCTCCTCCACTATCATGGCCGACATCGACATCATACCAGCCAGATTGAGGGCGGCAGCGGCAGCGGCAGCGGCAACACGAGGGCCGGACTGGCTTCAGAGGCAAGTGGGGGCACTGTGAGTTGAAGAAGCGGGCAGATCGGGGATGAGGGAGGAGACCCATTGTGCGCGGAGGTCTCGGCCTCAGGCGCGCTTTTCACCCCATGGCGGCCCGTTCAGATGACACGGAGCCCTCGGGAGGACTGATCGGCACCCCCAACTAAGCGGACACAGCAGCAAGCTACTACAGGCCCCGGGCGGTCCGCACACTGCAGGCCTGCTTCCAGGGGCAGGGCCACGGGCCGTTATGGCGCCGCTTCCCCACCGGGGATTAACAGGACACATAGAGGGGACTTATCCCAGAGGCACAGGCAGTGACCAGGGGGGGGGCAGCGGGGGGGAGGAGAGAGGACTCAGCAGCCACTGTAGTAGGGACAAGAGCAGCCAGCAAGGCCGCGAGTGGGCGGGGCTTAGCTGTAAAGTGGGGTATGGACAATATGGCAGTGGTGGTCACAAGCAGGCCAGTCAGCATGCAGCCAGGGCGACTCCTTGTGGCGGATCAGTATGGAGCACGGATGCAGGAGCGAGTCGACCCTCAGACAGGATGCCACGGCCTCCGGGGCCACTTCACCCATGGAGCTGACAACGTCACCTGTCAAGGAGCAGGATGACCGATCGGCAGGGGAGGTGTCAGTAGCAGATGAGCGGGAAGTGCCTGCAAAAGAGTCCAACACAGCGGCAGTGGGGCGAGCTCCCAGATAGCCCGGTGAGTCCACTAATAACTTATTTTGATTAATGCATTGAATGATTTGCTAGGGGCCGTATCAGCGGGTACAGTGGGGACAATGAGGGGGGCGCCTGATCAGCAATTGGCAGCAAGAGGGCCTGCCAGTTCCGGAGCAGGGGCGCATCTGAAGGATTTACTAGAGGGTTTGAGGACCTTGGTGGGTAGATTCGTGGAAGGGCAGGATCAGCCGCCACAGGTGACTCTGTGGATGGGTTCGGTAACGGTGATAGCGGACGGCAGTGCGGAGACATCTGGCATAGTGCCGCATACTGCGATGAAACCCTCGGCAACGCCAGAGGGGGGAACGGCACTGGAAAAGGGGGGGCAAAAAGGGGGTGCGGAGCCAACGGCCAGGACGGATATAGTGAGGATTGCAGATGCGGCAAAAAAGTGTGAGGTGTATGTGTGCTTCAAGGGTCCGCTAGGTGCGCATTTAAAGCAGGAAGTCCGTGACAAGATTTACAAGGGTGAGTACATAGAGATTGTTTCACTGTTACCCTGGGAGAAATTTAACCTGGATAGGGTAAAACCTGATAACTCCAAGAAATAGGACTAGGAAAAGAGGAGGTATAGGTTCATTCCGTGGATGGAACTGGCTTCAGGCGTTTGCCATTATGGCAAGCGTAATTGGGGAACAGAACCCTGAGCATTGCTCGGCGTTATTTTGCTACATGGACGCAATCGGGGAGGCACACAGGGTATACGGTGGTTCTGCTTGGCTACGGTACGCCGAGCAGTTTTGCCAGCACAGGGCGGTTCATCCTTCACTTCGCTGGGACCACAAGGACATCAGTCTCTGAATGCGACTTCTGTCAACGAGGGCCCCATCACAGTTTCTTCAGAGGGGGGTCGGGTAGTGCGCCTACCTCAGGACTTTCGGCTGGGAAAAAAGTGGGGGGTGTGCTGACAGTACAATGAAGGCCCACGCAAATTTGGGGGATCCTGTAAATTTAAGCACGAGTGCTCAGGATGTGGAATACGCTGGGGTATTGGGGGAGAAGTTGGCGAAGGAAGTGGCCTTGGGTCGCATGAGGGGGCCGTTCGCAGACAAACCTATGCAAGACCTGGTGGTTTCAATTTGGGGGTGGTGCCTAAAAAGGAACTGAACAATTTCCGACTTATTTATCATCTTTCCTTTCCAAGAGGGGGGTAGGTGAATGATTTTATCGATTCAGAGGCATGCACTGTGTCTTACACATCATTCGATGCAGCAATAAGGTGGGTTAGGAAACAGGGGAAGGGGGCACTGCGGGCAAAGTCGGACATAGAATCTGCGTTCCGCTTGCTTACGGTGCATCTGGATAGTTTCCGGCTGTTGGGTTGTTGTTGGCAGGAACAGTTCTATGTAGACAAATGCTTGCCAATGGGTTGCGCCATTTATTGTGTCATGTTTGAGGCGTTTAGCTCATTCTTGGAGTGTGTGGTTAGGGACGTGTCAGGACTAGATTCGGTCATACATTATTTGGATGACTTTCTATGCATTGGCCTCTGCCTGCGCTGTGTGTGCGTTTTTAATCTCCACGTTGCAGCATATCGCAGGTAGGTTTGGAGTGCCTTTGGCAGCTGGAAAAACTGAAGGCCCGACGACGGAACTCAGTTTTTGGAAATAGTGATAGATGCGGAAGCAATGGAGTGTCGCCTGCCCAGAGGTAAGTTGGAGGACCTACAGACTGCAATTCAAGGGATCCACGGTATGCAGAAAGTTCAGCTGAGGGCTTTGCAGTCATTACTGGGTAAGTTGAATTTCGCTTGTAGGATAATCCCAATGGGGAGAGTGTTTTATCAACGGCTGTCGGCGGCTACGGTAGGGGTTAAGGCACCTACGCATTTGTTAGGCTTACCAAGGAACACCGGGAGGATTTGAAGGTATGGTCTGAATTTCTGGAGTCATACAATGGCAGATCGGTGTGGATGTCGGGCCTGGTGAGTAACTTTGACATGTAATTGGCTACGGATGCGGCAGGGTCCACGGGTTATGGTCCTTTTTTCCAGGGGCAGTTGAGTGCGGGACCTTGGCCACAAACACGGGTGGACGCTGGGGTTTTCACGGAACCTTGTGCTACTGGAACTTTTTCCAGTAGTACTGGCAAGGGAATTGAGGGGGGAGGTTTGTCTGAACCTGAAATTGAGACTGAATTGCGACAACATGGGAGTGGTCCAGGTGATCAACCGCATGTTGGCGTCATCACCACCAGTAAGAAGGCTTTTGCGTAGGTTGGTGTTGAGGTGCTTGCTGTACAAACTTGCCTAGTAATTTTGACGGACATTCGGGCGCCCTTAATAGACAGGGAGATCCTAATTTATCTCCTTGCAAAATATCCCATTGTAGTATATCCTCCGATGGGGAGAGGGTACGTGTACGTGTCCCATCGTACCCTCAGATGATGTGCCGACTCTGTGGACCAGGGGGAGTCCCACGAATGCGCCAGAACAGGGGCACCCACACTGGATGTGACATCAGTGGCCCATATGTGGCTGCTCCGCTGCTCCGGCAGCGTTTGTAGACACTTGGCAAGGATATGGTGAGTCATGATCTATGTTTGGGTAATGTTAATGTCAGGGTACCTCTTATGGTGGACCATAGGTGTCGACCTATAGAAATAGCATGGCGAGTGGCCAATATGGAGTGACTGGTGTTTTGGGGAGACTTGTTTCCCTATGTGCCGTGTGGTGTGACCTGGGGGTGGGATGTAATCTCTTGTGAAGGTGTATGGGTGAGATGGGTGCCATTATATGGTTTGTGGTTGGTTGTTGTTATGGTGGGGATTCAGTTTGGCATGTTACTTATGTGCTTATGTGTGGGTTTGCAAAGGGTGGTGATAGGAGTAAGGGGGGAGTTAGCTGTATATGTATTATGGGTTTGTGGGACTGGCATGTACTGTGCATATGTGGGGGCATCTATCCCTGGGGGGTATATGGTGGTCTGTTTGTGATAGTGGTGCTTATGTGTTTGGGGGGCATTAGGTGGGTGGGTGCTGGCTGGGTTGTCCCTCCCCCTGTAGTAGCTGAACTGGCCCTGCGTATGTCCCCTCTGGGATGAGGTGGTTTGGATATTGACTGAGTTAGGTCGGGCCACACTAAGCGTATGCCTTTCATGAACAGAATTAGAGGTGCATTGGGCTTTTTTGAGATGGGTTCTTTACATTTTAATATTTGAGACATATGAGTGGTGCCCGCCTGAATCCACCTAGAGTGTGATTCAGTGTCTGTCAGTCTTGGTCCTGAGTTCTGACAGCAGGGACTATAGGGTCAAGTGTCGGCTCGGTTCCCTCTTATGCTGGAAGCTGCATATAGCCACATTTTGATGAAATTGGTGAGCATGCTACTTATTTCAATCTTTCTAAGTTTTATTGGTTTTAATCTTGATTGTAAAATGATGAAAGCACCTGTATATTGTTGTGACTGTAATTATGTCTTTTTTAAATGTAATCAACAATTTAGGCCCATATTGAGTTTCCCTGAAGAAGCGGAGATATAGCTCTGAGAACGTGTTGGACTACTCTATGCCTATGAACCTCTCTAGGTGTATGCTGCAAACAAGTATTATCATTGGCTATGTGCAATGTGTTAATTACACATCTACATGTTCTTTAGACATGTGCAATTTGATTAATTACGAATTCATTTTTTAACAAATTTTTACAAATTCGTTAATTTTGAAATTTCCGAATATTTCAATTTCCAAAATTTCGAATTTCCGAATTTTCGAAAATTCAGAAATAGGAAAATATGGAATTTCGGAAATTCGAAATGTCGGAAATTAGAAATTTGGAAATTTCGGAAATTTGGAAATTTCGGAAATTCGGAAATTTTTAATTTCTGACATTTCAAATTTTCAGAATTTTCAAATTTCCGAATTTTCGAAAATTCTGAATTTTGGAAATTCAAAATTTAGAAATTTAGAAATTTTGGAGATTGGAACATTTCGGAAATTCGAAAATTCGGAAGTTTGGAAATTCCAAATTTCGGAAATTCAAAATTAGGAAATTAGAAAATTCGAATTTGAAAATTTAAACATTTGGAAATTCAAAAATGTGGAAATTTGAAAAGCCAAGAATAAGAATGAAAATCTGAAAATTCAAAAGAATGAAAATCTGAAAATTCGAAAACCCGAAAATCTGAAATAATAATTAACTAATATTAAATATTAAATTATAGGTATTGGAATTTCCTTTCAAATATGTCTGTTAGTGAATGTAACGAGTACGAATTTATCCGTAGTTACGAATGATCTGAAATAACGATTGCCGTATCTAAACAAAAGGAAGGTAACGATCTAATAATAATAAATAACAATAATAATAATAAAACCTTTTTATTATTATTATTCATTATTAATTTGTTCCATTCCATTTGTTTAGATGCGGCATTCGTTATTTTGGATAATTTGTAACTTCAGATAATTTTGTATTCGTTATGTTCACAAACAGCCAAATTTGAAAGGAAATTCCAATACCTATAATTAAATAGTTAGTTATTATTTTGAATTTTACAGATTTTCTTTCTTTTTTTCTGCTTCTTGAATTTTCGAATTCCGAAAATTCGGAAATTCGAAATTCGGAAATTTGAAATTTGGAAATTTGAAAATTCAGAAATTCGGAAATTCGAAAATTTGAAAATTCGGAAATTTGCCATTTGGAAATTTGAAAATTCGAAAATTTGGAAATTTGGAAATTCGGAAATTCGAAAATCCAAATTTTCGGATTTCCGAATTTTCGATTTTCTGAAAAAAAAAAAAAAGAATGAAACGAAAACGAACAAATTTTTTGTCAGTGCAGTCAGTCTAATGTTCTTATGATGTTTTTAACCACTTGCCGACCAGCTGCCTCAGTTATACTGCGGCAGGTTGGCTCGGCTGCGCAAATCGCCGTAGGCGTATGTAGGGGTCGTACACGGCGATCTGTGGGTGCGCATGCTCCAATTGGAGCGCACGCACCCAATGGGAGCATGCGCGGGAGCCAATCAGCTGGTCTGCCAGGCACCCGCAATTGTTCCCCACAGTGACAGAACGGGTATCTGTGTAAACAAGGCAAATCTCCGTTCTGACAGGGGAGATCACACAGATCTTTTCTTTCTGCTATGCAGGAAGACGGATCTGTGTGTTGTCCCAGTTAGCCCTTCCCCCATACAGTTAGAACACACAGTGAGGGAACACAGTTAACCCCTTGATAGCCCCTGATGTTAACCCCTTCCCTGCCAGTGTCATTAGTACAATAACAGTGCATATTTTAAGCACTGATTACTGTAGTAATGTCACTGGTTCCCAAAAAAGTGTAAAAAATGTCCGTTAGGTATCCGATCTGTCCACCGCAATGTCGCAGTCCCGCTAAAAGTCACTGATCACCACCATTACTAGTAAAAAAAAAAAATAATAATAATAATAATAAAAATGCCATAAATCTATCCTCTATTTTGTAGACGTGGTAACTTTTGTACAAACCAATCAATATACGCTTATTGGGATTTTTTTACCAAAAATATGTAGCAGAACACAAATTGGCCTAAATTGATGAATACATTTGTTTTTTAACATCTTTTTGGGTAAATGTTCTATAGCAGAAAGTAAAAAATTTTGTTTTTTTTTTTCAAAATTGTTGCTCTTTTTTTTGTTTATAGCGTAAAAAATAAAAACCGCAGAGGTGATCAAATACCACCAAAAGAAAGCTCTATTTGTGGGGAAAAAAAAAGGACATCAATTTTGTTTGGGTACAGCATTGCACGACCGCGCAATTGTCAGTTAAAGCAATGCAGTGCCATATCGCAAAAAATGGGCTGGTCATTAAGGGGGTAAATCCTTCCGGGGCTGAAGTGGTTAATCATGTTTATACAATAAAAATGAACTTTTTTTAAACAAATTGTGTTTTTGTGCTTACCTCAGTGACAATTTTAAAACCTCAAATGTCCTATCTACAATATGGGAGGGAGTCATTCCTCCCATTTTTTTGTTTTTCATTGCATATATGTAGTCTCCAGGAAAATTAAAAAAAATCCACACATGCAGTGGTGCCTCACCAGTGCGCTGCAAGGGTTAATTGCTCATTATGTCTAGGAGAACAGCCTCTTTCACTAACCTGATGTCTTGCTCCAGCCGGCTTCAGCGCTCTCCATCTGTGGGTAGAGCCTCAGCGCCATCATGTACCATACAGTGCCATTAACCCTGTATAGTACACTGCAGAAGTCATAGACCTGGAGGTAGCCTATAAGAGCCCTTTCACACTGGGGCGGGGGGGCGGCTTCGGCGGTAAAACGCCGCTATTATTAGCGGAGTTTTACCGTCGGTATGCGGCCGCTAGCGGGGCGGTTTTACCCCCCGCTAGCGGCCGAGAAAGGGTTAAATACCACCGCAAAGCGCCTCTGCAGAGGCGCTTTGCCGGCGGTATAGCCGCGTTGTCCCATTGATTTCAATGGGCAGGAGCGGTAAAGGAGTGGTATACACACCGCTCCTTCACCGCTCCGAAGATGCTGCTGGCAGGACTTTTTTTACCGTCCTGCCAGCGCATCGCTCCAGTGTGAAAGCCCTCGGGGCTTTCACACAGGAATACATGCAGCGGCACTTTCGGGTCGGTTTGCAGGCGCTATTATTAGCGCAATAGCGCCTGCAAACCGCCCCAGTGTGAAAGGGCTCTTAGAGCTAGGAGTAAGGTAAGTATTTACACCTTAATACACTCCCTGCACTACACTGGAAGGTTGTTTTTTTTTTCCTGGAGTTGGGCTTTGTAGCCATAGTTAGGCTTAAAGTGGTAGTAAAACCTTGAATATACCCAGTGAAGTGACTGGCCTCAAGTGATACACAGAGATTAAACAAATCCGCCTACATAAGTTGAACTTGTTTAAAGCAGCCCTTTCCTCTCTACATCTGTTCAAAATTTAGAATTTATACAGTTTGTCTGAGTTTCCAAAAAGCAGGGGGCGGGAAGTTGCAGTTCCACATGCTTTGTTCATATTTCATGTCTGAGGTTTACAAGCACTTTAAAAAGGAACCTTACTTCATTTTAAACATTTAACTAGTGCCTCTCTACGATTTGTCCGGGCCCTTGACATGGCTAACCTCCGCCAACTGCTGTTCTCATGTCCAGTGAGAGTACCTTTACAGGCCACAGAGGGTACCCTGAAATGGTCATTAGTAGGGATGAGCCGAACACCCCCCTGTTTGGCTCGCACCAGAACATGCAAACAGGAAAAAAGTTAGTTTGAACACGCGAACACCGTTAAAGTCTATGGGACACGAACATGAATAATCAAAAGTGCTAATTTTAAAGGCTTATATGCAAGTTATTGTCATAAAAAGTGTTTGAGGACCTGGGTCCTGCCCCAGGGGACATGGATCAATGCAAAAAAAAGTTTTAAAAACGGCCCTTTTTTTAGGAGCAGTGATTTTAATAATGCTTAAAGTCAAACAATAAAAGTGTAATATCCCTTTAAATTTCGTACCTGGGGGGTGTCTATAGTATGCCTGTAAAGGGGCGCATGTTTCCCGTGTTTAGAACAGTCTGACAGCAAATTGACATTTGGAAGGAAAAAAGCCATTTAAAACTACTCGCGGCTATTGCATTGCCGGTCCGACAATACACATAGAAGTTCATTGATAAAAAACGGCATGGGAATTCCCCACAGGGGAACCCCGAACCAAAATTCAAAAAAAAAAATGACGTGGGGGTCCCCCTAAATTCCATACCAGGCCCTTCAGGTCTGGTATGGATATTAAGGGGAACCCCGGCCAAAATTTAAAAAAAAAATAACGTGGGGGTCCCCCTAAATTCCATACCAGGCCCTTCAGGTCTGGTATGGATATTAAGGGGAACCCCGGCCAAAATTTAAAAAAAAAATAACGTGGGGGTCCCCCTAAATTCCATACCAGGCCCTTCAGGTCTGGTGTGGATTTTAAGGGGAACCCCGCGCCATTAAAAAAAAAACGGCGTGGGGCCCCCCCAAAAATCCACACCAGACCCTTATCCGAGCACGCAACCTGGCAGGCAACCTTCCTTCATCTTCTTCTGGTTCTTCTGGCTCTTCTGGTTCTTCCTCCGGCATTCTCGTCCAGCATCTCCTCCGCGGCGTCTTCTATCTTCCTCTCATCGGGCCGCTCCGCACTCATGGCATGGGGGGAGGCTCCCTCTCTTCTCTTCATCTTCTTCTCTTCTTCATCTTCCTTTCTTCTTCTCTTCTTCTCTTCTTCATCTTCTTCTCTGGGCCGCTCCGCATCCATGCTGGCATGGAGGGAGGCTCCCGCTGTGTGACGGCATCTCCTCGTCTGACGGTTCTTAAATAACAGGGGGCGGGGCCACCCGGTGACCCCGCCCCCCTCTGCCGCACGGTGACTTGACGGGACTTCCCTGTGACATCACGGGGAATGCCACAGGGAAGTCCCTTCGTGTCCTGTGCGTCAGACGGGGCAGGGTCACCGGGTGGCCCCACCCCCCGTTATTTAAGAACCGTCAGAAGAGGAGACGCCGTCACACAGCGGGAGCCTCCCTCCGTGCCAGCATGGATGCGGAGCGGCCCGGAGAAGAAAATGAAGAAGAGAAGAAGAGAAGAAAAGAAGAAGATGAAGAAGAGAAGAGGATGAAGAGAAGAGCGGGAGCCTCCCCCCATGCCATGGGTGCGGAGCGGCCCGAGAAGAAGATAGAAGACGCCACGGAGGAGATGCTGGAAGAGAACGCCGGAGGAAGAGCCAGAAGAACCAGAAGAAGAAGATGAAGGAAGATAGAAGAAAGAAGAAGCATTTAAATAAAGGAATTGTCAAAAACTGTCTCTTGTCATTTTTAACATTTATGACAGTTTTTTAGTGAAATGGTAGGGGTAGTTGTACCCCCTTACCATTTCACACGGGAGGGGCGGGATCTGGGGGTCCCCTTGTTAAAGGGGGCTTCCAGATTCCGATAAGCCCCCCACCCGCAGACCCCCACAACCACCGGCCAGGGTTGTGGGGATGAGGCCCTTGTCCTCATCAACATGGGGACAAGGTGTTTTGGGGGGCTACCCCAAAGAACCCTCCCAATGTTGAGGGCATGTGGCCTGGTACGGTTCGGGGGGGGCGCTCTCTCGCCCCCCCTCTTTTCCTGCGGCCTGCCAGGTTGCGTGCTCGGATAAGGGTCTGGTATGGATTTTTGGGAGGACCCCACGCCGTTTTTTTTTTTGTTTTTGTTTGGCACGGGGTTCCCCTTAAAATCCATACCAGACCTGAAGGGCCTGGTATGGAATTTAGTGGGGCCCCCCCCCGTCATTTTTTTTTTTTAATTATGGTTCGGGGTTCCCCTGTGGGGAATTCCCATGCCGTTTTTATCAATGAACTTTTATGTGTATTGCCGGACCGGCAATGCAATAGCCGCGAGTAGTTTTAAATGGCTTTTTTCCTTTCAAATGTCATTTTGCTGTCAGACTGTTCTAAACACGGGAAACATGCGCCCCATTACAGGCATACTATAGACACCCCCCAGGTACGAAATTTAAAGGGATATTACACTTTTATTGTTTGACTTTAAGCATTATTAAAATCACTGCTCCTGAAAAAAGGGCCGTTTTTAAAACTTTTTTTTTTGCATTGATCCATGTCCACTGGGGCAGGACCCAGGTCCCCAAACACTTTTTATGACAATAACTTGCATATAAGCCTTTAAAATTAGCACTTTTGATTTCTCCCATAGACTTTTAAAGGGTGTTCCGCGGAATTCGAATGTTCGAGTCGAACATGTGTTGGCCTCGTTGGACAGGGCGGTCAGCGGTAAGGCGCATGTTAGGCATGGACAGGAACGGCGCACTGGGTAACCCTGCTGGCAGCTGGGAAGGATGCAGGACAGGGTGCAGTATTGTTGGAGCTTGTTCCACCACCATGCCTCCAAAATGATGGTAGTGGTGATTCTGCCACACCTCACTCCTCCACCCCCTCCTCTTCTTCTTCCTCTATGGCCTCTTCCTGTGCAGATTTGTCCTCGGAACCAGCAGTGCTCCATAGGTGTTCTAAGGGCTACGCAAGCACTCAGGCAAAGAGATGCCATGCAGTGTTTGAGTTGGTCTGCTTAGGGGACAGGAGCCACACTGGGGCAGAGATTCTGGCAGCTCTGCAGGGGCAGGCTCAGAGGTGGTTGACGCTATGCCAGCTTCAGCAAGGAATGGTGGCTTGCGACAATGGCACCAACCTCCAACAGGGACACTTCACCCATGTTCCCTGTTTGGCTCACGTCCTTAATTTGGTGGTGCAGTGGTTCTTGTGCAGGTACCTGGGCTTACAGAATCTCCTGAGGCAGTCCAGGAAAGTCTGTGGGTATTTCCGCCAGTCATAAAATGCCAGTGCTCGGCTGGCTGACCTCCAAAAGAAATGCAACCCAAGAACCGCCTCATCTGTGACATGCCCACCAGGTGGAACTCAACGTTGCCAATGCTGCAGCGGCTGCACTCGCAGCAGAGGGCCATCAATGATTACCTGTGCGATTTTGGGACAGGGTCAGGGGAGCTTGGCTTTTTTTTGCCACGCCAGTGGCTCATGATTAAGGATGCATGCACTGTCCTGTCACCATTTGAGGAGGCCACGAGGATAGAGAGCAGTGACAGTGTATGCATCAGTGATACTGTCTCTCTTGTCTACCTGTTGGAGCACACGCTGCGTGGAATAATGGACAGGGCACTTGAGGCAAAACAGAGGGAGGAAGAGGAGGACTTCCTTACCTCTTATGGCCCCCTTTATCCAGACATTATTCCTGCAGGCAATTATCACACAGGAAGAGGAAGAGGAGGAGGATTGTGTCAGCATGGAGGTGGAGCCTGGCACTCAGCATCAGCAGCAGTCTTCAAGGGATAATTTTCAGGCCCCAGAAACCCGTGGACTTCTATGTGGCTGGCAGGAGGTGGCTGCGGATCAGGTCATCCTTAGTGACCCAGAGGACTCCGGACCAAAAGCTTTAGCAAACCTATGCCCCATGGCCTCCCTGATCCTGCGAAAGGACCCTCGGATTCGTGGTATCAAGGAGAGGGATCAGTACTGGCTGGCAACCCTTCTTGATCCATGTTACAAGGGTAAGGTGGTGGAACTTATCCAGCTGTCGCAGAGGGCGCAGAGGATGAAACATCTTCGGGAGGCCTTGCAGAGCCTGGGAGGTTACAATTTCCTGGTCCTCCTGGACAACGTGTTGCTGAGGCTTCGGTCAGTCACAGAAGAAGCGGTGGAGAAGGTGGCTGTCTGACCGATGCGTTCAGACAATTTTTTAGTCCGCAGCCCCAAGGTCTGATCGGTTCCAGCAACCATCGTCAGCATCTGTTGTACATGGTGCAGGAATACCTAGGGGCAAGATCAGACTTGGAGACCTTTCCAACCGAAAATCCACTGGGTTACTGGGTCTTGAGGATGGATCACTGGCCAGAGCTTGCACAGTATGCAATTGAGCTACTGGCCTGTCCTGCATCCAGCGTTCTTTCGGAACGCACATTCAGTGCCGCTGGAGGCTTTGTAACCGATTACAGAGTGCGCCTGTCAACTGACTCGGTTGATCAGCTCACTTTCATAAAAATGAATCAGTCTTGGATCACCAGCTACCAAGCAACTGAGTGACTATACTATTCCTCCTCAATGTTCATGTTGATAGCTTCTAAGAACATTTTTGGTTCTGGGCACCACCACTGCCTAAGACCCAATTTTTCTGCCCCTGTTTAACAAGTGTGTGTAATTACAATTTTTGATCTACTATTTCACAGCAGGGCCCGTTTCTGCACCCACCAAGAGTAACTGTGAGGGCTTACAGTGTTGTGGCACCACCACCACACCACCACCAAAGGCCCAATTTTTCTGCCCCTGTTTAACAGGGGCATGTAATTACAATTCTTGATATAATATTTCACAGCAGGGCCCATTCCTGCGCTCAACAAGAGTATCTGTGAGGGGTTGCAGTGTTGTGGCACCACCACCTCTGCCTAAGCCCCAATTTGTCTGCCCCTGTTTAACAGCGGCATATAATTACAATTTTTGATCTAATATTTTACAGCAGCGCCTGTTCCTGTGCTCAACAAAAGTATGTGTGAGGCTTTACAGTGTTGTGCCACCACCACCACCGCCTAAGGCCCAATTTTTCTGCCCCTCTTTAACAGGGGCATGTAATTACAATTCTTGATATAATATTTCACAGCAGGGCCCGTTCCAGTGCCCAGCAAGAGTAACTGTGAGGGCTTACAGTGTTCTGGTACCACCAACACCTAAGGCCCAATTTTCTACAGAGTGTATAGGGAAGGTTGTATAGTATATACAGGCGGTCCCCTATTTTCAAAAATTCGACTTACAAATGGAGGGAGACAACAGGAAGTGAGAGAAAATCTACCCCTAGGAAGGTAAATTCTCTCCTGTAAGAGTTAATATGGGAAAAAAGGTGTCTCCTCCACTGATTTATCACCAATCCTTGTTTCCCTTAAAAACCCCAAATTTCCAAAATCCAATTGTCATTGGGACAGAAAGTGAGGTGAAATCTTCTGAACAGGGGCACAGACAGCAAAACAAATGTTACAGGGGTGATAACCCTTCCCTATGTTTTCCAAAAAGCTTTAAAATAAATTTTTTGGCTGGAGCTACACTTACAAAATTTACCTGTTCCAAATTACAAACAGATTCTACATAAGAACAAAGATACAGTCCCTGTCTTGTTTGGACCGCCTGTATTCTGCTGTTCAGAGTATATATGGCCTGGGGGACCCACGCCTTTTCTTTTTTTAATTTGGGTGCAGGGTTCCCCTTAATATCCATACAAGACCCAAAGGGCCTGGTAATGGGCTGGGGGGGTTACCCATGCCGTTTTTCTCAATAACTTTCATCCATATTGCTGGGACCCGACATTACATTACAGCCGCAAGCAGTTTTAAGTGACTTTTATTCCTTTAGAAATGTCATTTTGTGCAGGGACTGTTCTAAACACGGGAAACACGCACCACTTTACAGGCATACTATAGACACCCCCCAGATAAGATAGTTAAAGGAATATTTCACTTTTATTTTTTCACTTTAAGCATCATTAAAATCACTGCTCCCGAAAAAATGGCTGTTTTTAAAACTTTCTTTTCCATTGATACATGTCCCCTGGGGCAGGATCAGGGTCCCAAAACCCTTTTTAGGACAATAACTTGCATATTAGCCTTTAAAATTCGCACTTTTGATTTCTCACATTCAAGTCCCATAGACTTTAACGGTGTTTGAATGTTCTGGATGCGAACCGAACCGGGTGGTGTTCGGCCCATCCCTAGAAGTCAGGCCCCATTAATAAAGTATACCCAATTTAGAGAGGGGCACAGCGGAAGCTTTTTTTCTGGATAATAAAGATAACAATAGGCATCTTATGGTTCCTGCTCTTAGGTAGAGCTTTTACTACAATATTTTTATATTGAGCACAATTTTCCTTTAACTCACAAAATATCACATAATACAAAATTCTGACTGTCTGTAAGGAACATATTTCTACTTATCAGCTCCCTCCTTCGAATAAATTGCCTGATCCTTGCAAGAAATTAGTTTTATTTAACCACATGCACATTTATGCATTATTAGGCCTTAATTGATCCCTCTGTCAGTCAAGGTGGGAAATAATGCTATGGTTGGTCCAGTTTGCAAAGTAATACATTTAAACATGGGCTGATCTGTCTCATGGTAATACATCTGACCCCCTATGTACAACCTAAAAATGCACAAACGAAAGCACCCATTTACAATATCTACAGCAGCTATTCCCACTTTATGTAATACATTGTTCTTACCATTATATCTGTTTGCAAGAAGTACAGAGGGAAGTGGAGAGGGAGAAGTGTTCCTGATAACAAGTAGCCTTAAAAAAAAACACATACCTCATTAAAAAATGTTAAATGTGCAATATCGGTCTTGTTCTAGAAACAATACCATCAACAGAACACAATACTAGTGAAAGCAAGCGTTTTGTTTCTATATGCTGTAGTGATATAATATGTATAGTAGTATAGTAGTATCGTAGGTATGATAATTAATTAGTAAGTACTCTTCTGCAGAAACCCAATTCTTCCAGAGAGATGCACTTTATTGACTTCCAACACAGAACAAGGTCCAAAGTCCACAGATGACAAAAAATATCCGACAGAGTAAATATAATTGAGTCCCATTTTCTCTAGATTTGCGCCTTCATAGTCATACACAGACAAGACTATATGAACTATAGACTGAACGCCATGTTATATTCACTAGACACTGAATGGCTGAGCAATTTGATTGGCCATCTCCATTCAGGCCTTTGATATGCTTTAGTCTTTCAGACAGACAACAACCCCCAGCCGTGAACAGCTGCAGTCATAAACCGCCCCAATTTGCACTCCCGCATATCAACATCAACAAGTCCCCTTAGATATGTGTAATTAGATTAGATTAACAGATACCACCTGAACACCCTTTGAAATGTTCAATTAGGTTAACAGGCCATACCTCACACCTAGGTAGACTTGCATAAGATTAACACATCAAAGGGTCTTCAGCTGTCCCCTTGCTATGGTAAAATTCAGTTGACTTGGACAATTCAACTGAATTTCTGGTCAACATGGCACTCCAATACAACATTATACATAAATCGGCCAACATATTACAACATATACCCCCACTTGGGTCGGTTCTAACTACTAGAACTGACCCATAAATTAAGCAACAAAAATATTATGATTTAAGGTACTGAATGCTTTACAATGGCTCATATAAAATGTGAAGTTGAAACTGGTTACATCTCTCTTCACCAGCCTCTAAAATATCCCCATGAAACAGTTATTAGATAATATAACTTTTAGACTATGACTGGAAAAGGATTTGGTAAACGTCAATGGCCCATATAGCTGTTAGGCCTTATTATATCACATCAAGATCTTGAATATTGCACAAAGACGAGCTGATGACACAGTCCATTCTTCGGTCTGACTTCATCACATCTCTCACCATCTCACCGAAATTAACTTGGTATGCTCTGGGAGCTCCAATCCACATAAGTCCAGGATTCTCTCATCTCCAGGCTCAAGCTTTTCATTTTCAAAGATGCTTTTACACAAACATTCTACTTATATCTTTATGGTAAGAAGAACGATCAATGTACCAGCACTCACTTTCAAGGTCAAAAGGTTTGGATACGGCAGTAAAAACTGTGCTGCAAACTATTTCCTTGCACTTGACATTCATGAGTCCATCTTTGTTGATTGCCAGCCACAATTTGCTTTTGTAATTTGCTGTAGGCCGACCCCTCATTGCCTTCAATAGAGCAGTTACTTGGATCATTCAGTCCATAATTCCACCTGAATGGTGTACCAACATATACATATACCCCCACACGATGGTTCAGATAGAATCACTTTGACATCAGTGTTTATCAGATCTTCTATCCAGACAAAGCGGCAGTGGAAATTCTTGCCAGTATCCTCACCATGAAAGGTAGAAAGGTCTTTTTTCATCCATATATGTCATAGCCTTTAGCATATTATAAACAACTAAATCAACAAAGTTTCAAATCATGACTAGAGTGATGAATTTCACTCACCCCTCTTATAAATTTAGGAAAACCACCCAACATACTATAATTTATGCTATGCCAAGCCATTGTGCAGCATCTCACCTTAGATGTCAAATATATTGATCAATACGCATTATGTAATATGTACAGATGTTCTGAAAATTATTTTAGGTTTAATTGCTTCTCTTTGGTTTTAAGATAAAGTTCAAGAAATAAAACATAAAGAAAATAAAAAATGAAAAGCAAAATATATCAGGAAAAGGGAGAAAAATTTAAAATTAGGGCGTTGAAGAAAAAAGAAAAAAAGGTCCATTGCTTGATGAATGTTGAGAGAGTCCATGAATTCTTTATAATTCCTTGTTGTCTATTCAGCATTTCTCCCATAATTCTCCCCCACTAGCCAGCAATTTCAGACTGTGCTTCTGCTATTAGCATGCAAGCAAGTATCTCCAGACATTATCTGAAAAATAAAAAGACTCTCCAACAAAACTAATTAGCAAGGTCCTTAAACGTTGTTTGAAGTTAAAACAAAGCACTATTTACACGTTTACAGTTTGAAGCTAATTCACCCCCACTGCTAGACAAGTGCCATCTGAATTCAAAAACAGATCTGGAGAATGTACATCTTGTACCCCCTTCAACTGCTCTAATAATTTATCACGTTCCCCTCTCATCTTGGCATACTCAATCTTCAGGTGGTCATATTTCTGTTTTAACTGAGAAAACGGTATCCAAGTCTTGGACCTTTTCTTATTATTATTTTGTTCAGCTCTGTTTTTCATATTAATATCACCTATATTTGACCCGGTGTCTCCTCTCTGGGTGCTATCATAAGATATTATCTTCTGATCTTTATGTTCAGTATTTGTCCTAAACAATGTGGCTAAATCAATTTTGACAGCCGGCTCATTTGACTTTCTCCATAAATGGTCTGCTCTCAACAATATGTCTTTTAAATCATGAGGATTTGGGGTAACTAATAAAATATTTTGTTTGATATCTTCATGCAACGCATCTAGAAACATACTCATATGTATCAAGCCCCCACGCTCAAATGCAAGATTATTACCGACCAATAATTCCATAATAGTTGCTATCCTGTGTGACAATTCATATGGAGATTCATTTTGCATCTGTTGGATCTTCCCATGAATAGTAACATCAGAACGTACACCATACAAAACACATAATAATTCCAGTAATATCTCCCTTGTCCTCAGAGGCTGAATACAGATTTGTTTAATTCTCATCCAAAGACCACTTCCACTTCAAGAATGTTGTATGACTCTTTCTAAGTCAGATGGGTTGAGATTGTACATATCTCTGACCTGCTGCACGTCACAAAACCATTTTAAAAATCTGTTTAAATCATGGCATGGAACCATTCCTATTTCTTTAAGAATTGCGTCTAATTCTTTTGGTTTCAAAGGCTTCATTACAAGTCGAACTTCACCTGTATTATTATTATTGTTATAAACTGTGGTAGTCACAGTGGGGGCAGCTGGTAATGAATTATCAGATTTAATATGAGGTTATGTTTCATTTGATAGAAAGTTTGTGTCTGTATTTTGCTGAAGATAGCTGAATCCAAGATTTGATGCATATCTGCATTCCTGAGATCTCTTCTCTAATTCCATAATTCTTAAATTTAATCTGTCATTTTCCTCTGATAATTCATCACAACGTTTAGATTTCTCAAGCAAAGCTCCCCCAATGGTAACTGCATGCAATTTTAAATTTACTGTCTCGGTGTCTGATTGGTTTTGTAACCTCTCACACAGATTGTTGCTATTATCAACTGCCTTCTGTAACTGAGTAAGCATTTTGACTATATTACTAATAATTAAAAAAAAAAGAAAATATTTTACTCACCGCATTAGTTACTCCTTCAGCTTCCAGTTCAGGTCTTCTGGTACACGACACAGTCCTTTTTTGTTGTTTCCAGTCTCCAGAGAATAATTCTGGGGTTCCCAACTTGTTTAATTTTGTAGATCAGACTCTCTTATGTCACAACCAGACATTAGAGTCACAGCACAGCTCTTGGTTCTTCATCAGACTTCTGTCCATCTCACAGGATTGTTGTCACCAACGACTTCTGTTATTAAGTCCGAAAATGCTCTTCTGGTCACTTGAACGGCACCAATGTAGTGATATAGTATGTATAGTAGTATAGTAGTATCGTGGGTATGATAATTAATTAGTAAGTACTCTTCCGCAGCAACCCAATTCTTCCAGAGAGATGCACTTTATTGACTTCCAACACAGAACAAGGTCCAAAGTCCACAGATGACAAAAATATCCGACAGAGTAAATATAATTGAGTCCCATTTTCTCTAGATTTGCGCCTTCATAGTCATATACAGACAAGACTATATGAACTATAGACTGAACGCCATGTTATATTCACTAGACACTGAATGGCTGAGCAATTTGATTGGCCGTCTCCATTCAGGCCTTTGATATACTTTAGTCTTTCAGACAGACAACAACCCTCAGCCGTGAACAGCTGCAGTCATAAACCGCCCCAATTTGCACTCCCGCATATCAACATCAACAAGTCCCCTTAGCCCCGGTTCACACAGGGGCGACTTGTCAGGCGACCTAGCCGCCTGACAAGTCGCCTCCCGTTCTATACAATGGAACCGTTCTAATAGGAGCGACGCAAGTCGCTCCGACTTAGAAAAAGGTTCCTGTACTACTTTGGGGGCGACTTGCATAGACTTCTATACAGAAGTCGTTTTGCAAGTCGCCGTGGCAGTCGTGTGCAGGTCGCCTCAGTGAGGCGACCTGCAAGTCGTGCCGCCCCTGTGTGAACCGGGGCTTAGATATGTGTAATTAGATTAGATTAACAGATACCACCTGAACACCCTTTGAAATGTTCAATTAGGTTAACAGGCCATACCTCACACCTAGGTAGACTTGCATAAGATTAACACATCAAAGGGTCTTCAGCTGTCCTCTTGCTATGTTAAAATTCAGTTGACTTGGACAATTCAACTGAATTTCTGGTCAACGTGGCACTCCAATACAACATTATACATAAATCGGCCAACATATTACAACATATGCGGATATCGTTAAACAAATACAAAGCTTTACACAGTGTGCATGTCAAAATGTCAATATTTCAAAAGTTAAAGAAAAAATATTTCTGAGATCACTAAAGCCCCATACACACTATTAGATTTTCTGCAGATTTTTGTCTTCGGATTTATCAAAACCATGTAGTGCAAGGGCCTGCCTGATTCCATACAAATTGAAACTCTTAACCGCTTCAGCCCCTGAAGAATTTACCCCCTTCTTGACCAGAGCACTTTTTGCGATTCGGCACTGCGTCGCTTTAACTGACAATTGCGCGGTCGTGCTACATGGCTCCCAAACAAAATTTACGTCGTTTTTTTCCCACAAATAGAGCTTTCTTTTGGTGGTATTTGATCACCTTTGCGGTTTTTATTTTTTGCGCTATAAAAAAAAAAAATAGCGACAATTTTGAAAAAAACGCATTATTTTTTACTTTTTGCTATAATAAATATCCCCAAAAAATAATTAAAAAAACATTTTTTTCCCTTAGTTTAGGCCGATACGTATTCTTCTACATATTTTTGGTAAAAAAAATCGCAATAAGCGCTTACTGTTTGGTTTGCGCAAAAGTTATAGCGTTTACAAAATAGGGAATAGTTTTATGGCATTTTTATTAATAATTTTTTTTTTTTACTAGTAATGGCGGCGATAAGCGATTTTTTTTTTTGTGACTGCGACATTATGGCGGACACATCGGACATTTTTGACACATTTTTGGGACCATTGTCATTTATACAGCAATCAGTGCTATAAAAATGCACTGATTCCTGTGTAAATGACACTGGCAGTGAAGGGGTTAACCACTAGGGGGCGGGGAGGGGTTAAGTCAGTACTAGGGAGTGATTTCTAACTGTAGGGGGGATGGGCTAGCTGTGACACGTCACTATGTCTGCTCCCGATGACAAGGAGCAGAGATCAGTGACACTGTCACCAGTCAGAACGGGGAGATGCTTGTTTACATCAGCATCTCCCCGTTCGTCCTCTTCGTGAGGCGATCGCGGGTGTCCCCGCGGCGATCGAGTCCGCGGGACCCACAACCCGACTCACGGAGCTCCCGGCCGGCGCGCATGCAACGGCACGGCAGGGAATTCAAATGGGACTTACAAGTACGCCCATTTGCCCAACCGTGCCATTCTGCCGACGTACATCGGCGTGCGCCAGTCGGGAAGTGGGTAAGGTTTTACCTCATATTATATGGTTTTGGTAAATCTGAAGACAAAAATCTGCAGAAAATCTAATAGTGTTTATGGGGTCTTAAGCTGACTTCACACATATGCTTTGAGATTACATGCAGTAAAATGCTCACGTATAGCACTTTCTGTGTGCTGTGACACTGATTTAGAATGGTACTCAAATGGACAACTACAGCAAATGGCAACGCACCAGCTCTGCAGTGCACCACAATCCACTTGCCGTGTTGTGGTGTGCTGCATTAAATAATGGTACATGGACGTCTTTGTCCTTTGTTGTGTGTCGGAACCCCATTTTTTAATAAATGGGTTGTGTTAACCCATAATACTGTACATTAACGTATGTGTGGTAATCCTCCAACAGCAGAATGTGTGTAAAAGGGCCATAAAAAAATAAAAAACATTTAAAGCTGACCTTCAGTAATTTTTTCAACTTTCCATCTATTAAATCTTCTTCCCTTGTTGTTTTAACTATGGATAGTACTTTTTTTTTTCTACCAGTATATACGTTATACAGCCCACTACCTGTTTATTGTCTGGTAAAAACCTAGGCTTATGACATCATGCAGAGCTCTCTCTCTCACTCTCGTGAGCGTTTGCCAGGAAGGGAGGGGGGATGAGTCATAAGATGGCCAATGAGAGCTGCAGAGCTGGAGGTGTGCCTCTGTGTGAATCCAGGAAGTGAACAGGCAGCAGCTTCAGCTGCCCACAGTTAAAATAGCTGTAGCCAGACTCAGTGGAGGGAGATTTCTGCAACATTTTTGGCAAGTACAGAATCACAGTATATATAAAATAATATGCAAAGTGGTTGGAGGGAAGCTTCAGAATGGCAAAGATGTTTTTATTACAAATTATTGGAGCAGACTGCAGTTCCTCTTTAAGTACAACCAGTTTAGCTACATTTAGATACCCTGTCATGTCCAAGGCCACTAACTTATGTATTTGCAGTGGTTTACATTGGAAATCAAACAGTCCCTTCAAATCCTGGAGTGGTATAAAGAAATTATTGAGCTTTGCCGATGAGTAGTACATGAATATACAGTAGCTCTAGGCATGTATGTGTCTACCATACAACACATAAGAAATTCACTGTTGATTTTGACACAGCAACCAGCAAAAGGAAGTGTTATTTACTGCAAAGCAAAAGCCATTTCTTTCACTTTTACTGTAGTCATTGTATACCCTTAAAATTACCTACAGTGTGTATAGAAAAGAATCACCCCCTTAAAATAATTACATTTTGTTACTTTGCAGCCTGAAAAGAAGACAGACAGTTTTTGTTTTATCCAACTGTATTTACTTTAACTGCAACCTTTAACATCCACGTGAAAGAGATAACACTGACTTGTCAGAAATAAAAAATGAAAAAACAGAATCAATGAGTTGAAAAACTCATCGCTCACCTTTCTGAAGGTGAGCAATGACCCCAGTAGTGTCCCAATTGAGTTGGGAACCCAACGCTCTCTGAATTGTGTTCACTTTGTCGGGGACAATTGTGTTCTCAATTCAGGCTGTATACACGTTGTTTATATTTTTTGGAACCTGTTTAGTATAGATACATCTTAACAATCTTTGCTGTGAACTGATTTCCCTGTGTTAATGTTTTTCTTTTTGATACTGTGCTGTACAAACAAGATTTTTTTTTATCCGGCATGGTGTCTTTATTGTTACGTATCTGATCATCACAATTAATACCATAACTAAAAATTAAAAAAAAAAAACTGCAAAAAAAAAAAAAAAATACCTCTTAAGATGTAAATCATCTTCATCATCACTGCCAGAAAGTGAGCCTTCCACTACAGTTTCATCGCTGTCATAACCAGAGAGTGTCTGACTTTTCATAGGGGAGCACAAATCCATTAGTACCAAGATTAATATACTTAAGTAGGGGTACAGTCAGACTCCACCTAATATTATAAACCTGTAATACAAATGACACAGTTAAACCAAACAAAATCACACTAATCATAGTTCTACATTATGTCCTAGAGCACGAAAGACTGTTCAGTGAATCAAGTTCATGCTTACATAAAATTTAGTGCATTAATATTTCTGTTGTAAGGCTGCTTTCACAATGAGGCCCTTTACAAGCGATATAGCGCTAAAAATAGCGCTTGCATAGTGCCTGTAAAGAGCCTCTCCTCTCACTCCAGTGTGAAAGCCCGAGGGCTTTCACACTGGAGTGGTGCGCTTTCAGGACAGTAAAAAAAGTCGTGCAAGTAGCATCTTTGCAGCTTGTTAAAAGCGCCCCGCTAGTGGCCAAATAGCACTGCTAAAATGACGGTAAAGCGCCGCTAAAAATAGCGGCGCTTTACCGCCGAAGCCCCCAACGCCCCAGTGTGAAAGTAGCCTAACAGTCAAACTTAATTAATGGGTTCCACTCAATGCTATCAAAGACTTTGGCTGCATCTAACGAAAGAATGGCCCTATTGTCCGTATTAGCAGGTAGAAAGTCTTCTAATATTTTGAGCTGTGGATCTAGTCGGTATAAAGCCTGTCTGGTCAGGATGGCTTATATCACCAATAAATTTAGACAGACAGTTAACAAGCACTTTTGCTAGAAGCTTTATGTCAGATGTTAGAAGAGAGATTGGGCGATATGATTCAAGTCTAAGAATATTTTTGTCAGGTTTCAAACTAACATCTATAATCACCTCATTATAGAGGGGGGGGAAAGTTCAGAGATCATAGGCTTTATTAAACACAGCCAACAATTCGGAGGGCGGAACGTCCCCATAAGTTTTATACATGGCCAGTGGCGGCTTGTGCACCATTTTTTTTGGGGAGGGGGTGACCCGCTTGCCAGCCCGAGCCCGCACCACTAGCAAGCCCACCAGCCCGCGCACTTACCCCACAGGTCCCGGGCAGTTTGCCTGGCTTCTCCTCCTGGCCAATCTAGTCGCTTCTCCTTCCTGGCAATCCGGTCTCAGGACCCGCTTCCTGTTCTGATTGGCCAGAAGGAGACGCGGGAAGCAAGCAAAACTAACCCTTCCCTCAAGTATCCCCCCCTTCTAAAGTAGTCATCAAATCCTCACCTCTGCACGCCTCTTTGCTTACCTCTGCATCCTCATCCAAGGCTCACCTTTTCTTTCCCCTGTCCATAGCTCAACTTTTCACCCCTATCCACAATTCACCTTATCACCCCCCATCCACAATTCACCTTTGCCCCCCCCTTCCATCATCATCTCACCTCTGCACCCCTCCAACCACAGCTTACACCCCCAGTTCACAACTCACCTCTGCAACCCCATCCACATTATCTCTGCCCCCTTCTGCACCCCAATCCACAGTTCTCACCTCTGCCACCCCCCATGTTTCACCTCTGAACCCCTAGCTTCCCCCACAGCTCTGCACAACCTGCCCCTCCCTCCACAGCTCTCACTTTGCACAACCTGCCTTCTGCCCTCTACAGCTCTTACTTCTGCACAAAGCTCCCCCTTCCCAGTTCTCCTCTCTGCACAAATTTCCACCCCCTGCTCTAATCTCTCCAAAATCCCCCCAGTTCTCCTCTGTGAACAAACCTCCTCAGCTTTTCTCTCTGCACAACCCCCCCCCAGCTCTCCTCTCTACACAAATCCCCCCAGTTCTCTTCTCTGCACAAATCCCACCAGTTCCCCACCCTTTACAAATCCCCCCAGCACTTCTCTGCAGAAATCCCTCCAGCTCTCCTTTCTACACAAATCCCCCCAGTTCTCTGCTCTGCACAAATGCCACCAGTCATCCTTCCTGTACAAATCCCCCAGCTCAGCTCTGCACAAATCCCCCCCAGCCCTCCTTTCTGTACAAATCCCCCCCACACACACACACACGCTTATAGGAAGGTTCTCTCTGCACACATCCCCCCCACCCCCACCAGCTCTCCTCTCTGCACAAATTTCCCCAGCTCTCCTCTCTGCACATATTCCACCCCCTCCCTCACACACACACTTTCACAGTGCACTCCTCTCTGAACGAATTCAGTCTTTGGAAAGCTCTCCCCCTTTTTATTCACAGTGACAGATTCCTCACCTTTTCCACTGGCACTGCTCTGGTATGCATGGGCTTTTTTTTTTTTTAACTCAGCACAGTACAGTGGATCGGAGAGCCCCGCTTACTGTAGCACAGAGCTGAGGATGTGTTTCAGGGCTCCTTGGCCGCATGCTACAAAGTCTGAGTAGCGACGGCAAGCGGGGACGGAAGCTTCATCCCGAATCACTGCAGCTCTACGTTGGGACCTGGTACCGGAAGCACTCACCAGGGCTCAAGGGCAGCAGCCCCGAGTGCCCAGCGCTAGCACAGAGAAGCCAGTAGAGGAAGTTGCTGTGCAGAAAACTTCCTCTACTGGCATCAGTGTTAAATGACAGGTTGGAAATGAGAGGACTGCCAGAGGTTCCGGAACAGAGTTCCAGCTAAAAAATAGCCCTGGTTTTATATATTTCTCCCGGTAGCCCATCAGCACCAGGGGCTTTGTTGTTAGATGAGCTGGATAGAGCTTTTTGTAGCTCTTCCAGGGTGATATGGGAGTCCAGCCTAGAGTGTGCTTCTGAAAGAGAAAGAATGGGCAAGGCGATGGAGTCCAGAAATTACAGTATAACATGGCATCTTCCTCGTAGGATACTTTGCTGGTGCATAACATTTGATAGAAAGAGCTAAACACCGAGGCTACATCTGAGGAAGATGTTACAGTACTGCCAGTGGCATCATTGGTTTCACTAATTAAAGTCAGGGGTTGTTGGGAGTTAGCTATAGTGGCCAAGAGGTGTCCCATGCCCCCCCCCCCCCCAACCCTGGGTATTAGAAGAGGGATGTCCTAAATAGTTAAGTTTGGCTTGCGAGACAGCTTTGATAGCATGTTTTTTCCATGCTCTAGAGGTCCGTTTAATTTTGATATTTGAGCCATAAGAACCCCTCCCAGGTATGCTATTAAGATGTCCCATGTCACAAATATATGTGCAGAGTATTTATTTATGCACAAACAAGTGTAGCGCTAAAAATTTTTCAAGCTTATGATGTTACGTATACATAACGAGAATTTGAAAAAGAAAAGAAAAAAGTCTCTATCAATTCTTAGTGTGCAAAAATACAAAAAAAGTCTCTGGTAATCTTCAGATGTCACTTTAAATACGGAAAATTATTCATAATCCAATGGTTACATGCAACTTCCTAATCACCACGTGGATAACTCATGCAGAGAATTGAGTGTGATTGACCCTCCACACGAAAGAAATGAAGGCTTACCAGAGGGGTTGGACTCATAGGAACCTATGTTCGATGAGTCAACCAAGCTTGTATCACCAACAGGTAATAAAAAGGAAAGGACCTCTCAAATGGATGGCAGCGGAACTCCAAACTTGTCCAAAACCGTGAGGGAACCCTCTTTATAATGGATGGCAACCCATCCAATGGACCGTCTCAGGGGAATAGCCCATATGAAATAAAAAGGGGCCACATAGCATAATACCGTTTGTAAATGAATTTATTTAAAACAAGTAAACAACTTACATTTCTGTAGTAAAAAAAGCGCTTCAAGTAAAATTATGGCAGGCAGTGGAGACTCCCGGCGCGTTTCGTCTTACAAGACTTCATCTGGGGTACTCACCCACTGCTGCCATACCCCTTAATATAGATACAATGGCTCCCTTGATGAGAATCCAGCTCGTATCAACAATTAACCCGCACTTCCGGGTTCGGCCAAAATGGCGGATTTGCGTGCGTTCCAAGCCTCCTTATGGAGTATCCATGTGCATTCCAACGTCCTGCTAAATTACATGCAAATGTTCTAATAAATGTGATCTTATGTATGAACCACTTCCCACCTCCACAAGATAAAAAGGAACCTAACAATGAAAATAAATTGATGTAGTTTCAATGTATTTCAAATCAAATTCAAATTAGACATAAAGGCATTTATTAACGACTCTTAGATTATATATCTACATCAAAAATGTATGTTGTATACATTAATATATGCATAATTTTGGGGACCCATTGAGAATCCATCTCGGAGTTATATTAGGTTATTTTCTTTTGTATAAATTTATTCACCTAATTCATATATTGACTAATCCACTGATATTTTTACTATGGGGATTTCCCACATCCTCTGGCCTTTTAGACACATTTCATTCGCTTTAGGTTATTGGTTAGTTACTTATGTCACTTAGATTCATATGTCTTTATTTGAGGATATGTACACCCTACGGTGGTGTTCATCATGTTCTCCTCAATTTAATGTTTCCACTCTTTACATTTTTAATTTTAAAGATTTATATGTCTTTATTTGAGGATAAGTACACCCTATGGTGGTGTTCATCACATTTACACATTCATTTTTCATATTATACCTTTCCCACTTCATCAGTAATGTAATTTTCACTTTTTACCTTTATTTTTTATTTTCAATTTTTCTCTTTAATTTTTCTTTTTAATTATTTTTATTTTTATTTTATTTTATTTTATTTTTATTTATTTTTTTTCTATCTCTATATATTTTTTTATTTATTTTTATTTATTTTTCATTTTTTTATTTTTTATATATTTTTTATATTTTCTATTTTTATTTCATTTTCATATTTTCAATATTTTATTCATTTTTCGTTATTCCTTCAATTACACTATCGTGGCTTCTTTTTATTCATTCTGTATTTATTAACCTTCTTTTTACCCCTTTATATCTCCTATTGTACTATCTCATAGCGGAGACACGTAGGGAGAATTGACATTGATACACCACTGAATATCTCATCTTCTGTGGCTGTACACATTTGTCTATTTGTATTTGGATCTCAACATTGTGATTGGATTACTTCCTTGTTGCGCTGTCACGTCAGATCTCAGCTGACGTCACCGCGCACAGTTGATCGCCAGACTGATGCTCACCCCCTCGTTGCGCCATTACGTCAGATCTCAGCTGACGTCGCCGCGCACAGCTGATCGCCTCACCGAGGCTTGGGACGCACGCCTGAGTCTCTGTTTGTGTTTAGCGCTCCAGGAGATGGGAAATGACATGCGCCCATCCCAAAGACGCGGTGACGTATGTCGGGTCACATGGTTCCCATTCTCGTACACAAGCTCCACACCATGAGGGATTTGAAATACATTGAAACTACATCAATTCATTTTTATTGTTAGATTCCTTTTTATCTTGTGGAGGTGGGAAGTGATTCATACATAAGATCACATTTATTAGAACATTTGTATGTAATTTAGCAGGATGTTGGAACGCACATGGATACTCCATAAGGAGGCTTGGAACGCACGCGGGTCCGCCATTTTGGCCGAACCCGGAAGTGCGGGTTAATTGTTGATACGAGCTGGATTCTCATCAAGGGGGCCATGGTATCTATATTAAGGGGTATGGCAGCAGTGGGTGAGTACCCCAGATGAAGTCTTGTAAGACGAAACGTGTCGGGAGACTCCACTGCCTGCCATAATTTTACTCGAAGCGCTTTTTTTACTACAGAAATGTAAGTTGTTTACTTGTTTTAAATAAATTCGTTTACAAACGGTATTATGCTATGTGGCCCCTTTTTATTTCATATGGGCTATTCCCCTGAGACGGTCCATTGGACGGGTTGCCATCCATTATAAAGAGGGTTCCCTCACGGTTTTGGACAAGTTTGGAGTTCCGCTGCCATCCAGTTAAGAGGTCCTTTCCTTTTTTTTACCTGTTGGTGATACAAGCTTGGTTGACTCATCGAACATAGGTTCCTATGAGTCCAACTCAATATGTGTTGAATGCGAAATACATATTTATTGGTACAAAATTATTACATGAAGATATATGCACAAGCATGACCCAAATATAACCCTGCCCTATTAAAATTGATCAATATCTAAATTGATCAAACACAAACCATACACAGACATGGGGAACATATAACATGTGTGAATAGACATCATAATTCATATTTATATGTGTCGACTGACTGATGTAATATGGATAACATAAAAATTGTTGCAGGATGACATATACTTTACTATGCTTGCCGTACATACTTGTGTCCCCAATCTTCCCTGTCTACCATATACACAGAAGGGAGTCTTGCTATTGTAATGGGATATGGACTCTATATAAGTAAGGCGGTAGACAAACAATGGATGACAATCTGGACACACACAGACTGGAAGAATCTCCTTCATTTAAACTAACTAGGTGGGCGTGCATGAGGGAGGGACAAGAATAAGAAGGAGCCCTCGCACACCAACCGTACGTCCAGATGAAGCTACACACGTTTGTTTTGTGAAACGCGTCAACGTCACTGCGCCCGGACGTCACGCCCGCTGTCATCCCCCGGTGGGGCTAGCCGGCTCGCCTATCGAGGGAGCGTTCCGCTCCATGGTCTGGAGCAACCGTGTGGAGGACGACAGGTGCACCTGGATGACTGGCCACATGCTTACATCAGCGGTACACTAGTAGTACCCCGCGAATCATGGAGAATTGTCCAGGACAGTGTACGGCATTGTACACAGCGACAGGAGGGACTGTCTACAATATTGGAGCCACCGCTATCCGGAAGTATTACAGGATTCCCAGACGGGACCCGGAAGCGGTAACGTACCAGGCAACCTTCTTTGTATTCGTGCCAATACCTGTCACCTATTGACTCTACCACAGTACACCTCTGCATAGAGTCTATCTATACTGGATAATTGTACATCCTGCAACACACTACCCTGGACTCTGGGAACTGTGATTCCATATTCACACATATATGGCTAATATACTTCCGTCCATAGGATGCATTGATGTCTGATTACAGACCTCATATCAGCACCCCACTCCACGGCTGATTACCTTCTCCCAGGTTCCCCATCCCCCCCCCCCGTTTCCCCCCCCCTCCCCTCCCCGTCCCATCTCCCCCCCCTTCCCTCCCTTCCCTTCTCCCTCCTCCCCCCCCTTTTTACCAGTTCCCCTTTCCTGCACCATCTGCCCTGAGCCGCCCCTCCCCCGGGGGAATTGATGTGTGCACCACTAACCGCATTCAGCATTCCTGTATATTTACCATAGGTGGTTTCTGCAGACATCAATAGCCAAGACGTCCGGACGCCCTTGTCTTGTCTTGTCTATTCACACATGTTATATGTTCCCCATGTCTGTGTATGGTTTGTGTTTGATCAATTTAGATATTGATCAATTTTAATAGGGCAGGGTTATATTTGGGTCATGCTTGTGCATATATCTTCATGTTTAATAATTTTGTACCAATAAATATGTATTTCGCATTCAACACATATTGAGTTTGCCTCTCCCTTGAGCCCCGCTTTTTTTCTTCTTGGTCCCCCTCTGTCTGGGACAATTTGGTGCAATGTTTATGGGGGTTGGAGGGCAACCATAGCCTGATGGTACTGAATTTATTTACATGACTAAACAAGCCTCATCATACCCCTCTTGTTTCCTATGAGTCCAACCCCTCTGGTAAGCTTTCATTTCTTCTGTGTGGAGGGTCCATCACACTCAATTCTCTGCATGAGTTATCCACGTGGTGATTAGGAAGATTACCAGAGACTGTATTTTTGCACACTAAGAATTGATTGAGACTTTTTTCTTTTCTTTTTCAAATTCTCGTTATGTATACGTAACATCATAAGCTTGAAAAATTTTTAGCGCTACACTTGTTTGTGCATTTGTAATTTTGAGACAAAATCCTTATTTGTTGTGTGAGCTGCTGACTTGTTGGGTAAGCGCAGGGTTAAACTTTCTTCTTTTTTGTTTAGAGTATTTATTTACTTCATGAAATACTTCATGATATCCTGAATAATACTATCAATAGTTGTGAAAATATTTAACCATTAAGACCCCATTCACACAGGGGCAACACGACTTGCAGGTCGCCTCAGCGAGGCGACCTGCAAACGACTGCCCGGGCGAATTGCAAAACGACTTCTGTATAGAAGTCTATGCAAGTCGCCCCAAGTCGCCCCCAAAGTCGTACAGGAACCTTTTTCTAAGTCGGAGCGACTTGCGTCGCTCCCCTTAGAACGGTTCCATAGCACAGAAGGGGAGGCGACTTGTCAGGCGACTAGGTCGCCTGACAAGTCGTCCCTGTGTGAATGGGCTCTAAGGGTTGATCTTCCAGAATCTTCCCCAATATAGACAGTTATTAAACTGCAAGGACCGAACCAAAGGGATGTCATCTGACAGGCTTCTGGCAGAATATTTTATGTGTTTTACGTAGGGCAAGATGGTATTATTTCCCAGTGCCAGATCCATCCTGGATAAAGCCATGTGAGTATAAGAAAAATATGCATAACGATATTCAGTAGGGTGTTCCAACATCCCAACATCAATCAGGCCAATTTCCTGGAGGAATGTGGCAAAGGATATGGGAGTGTTAGTAGACACAGTACCATATTTGTCCATATATACGAATTCAATGAGTTAATAAAATCCCCCACAACTAAGAAGTGTACATCAGATTTGACAGCTTTAAATTTCAATAATTCACGTAACACCATAGGAGAGTATGGAGGAAGAATGCACAGTACACATGATCAATGATGCATGGTAATGTATTTAAAGACACAATACACAAAGATATAATGACCTTGTGTGCCAACATTGGCCTACAATTGAAATCTACGCCGTTAGCAATATGTATGGACATTGCTCTATAGTAAGAAGTATATAAGGAATGATGTGCATGAAACTTTAGTTAGTTAGTTAGTTTTACTTTATTTTGAACATGTAAAAAAAACATACAAAATAAAAAAGTAATCATTCAGTAGTAGACAATCACAAAAAAAAAAATAGTTACAAAAGAAGACAAAAAAAGAAACTATAAAAAATAATTTCGTTTACATAGCTGAAAAGGAATATGAAGAAGTAAAAACGTATCTAATCCCACCCCTTCTATATAATTAATAATAAACTATTCAATGTCCCATCATTATAAAGTCATACAATAATTAATAATTCAAATATACTGTAATATACTAATTACCAATAATCTAACTACACAATCATACACATATATATGCATACATACATGCACATACACACCCAAACAAAACTAACAATAATACAAAAAAAAAGTAAAAAAATCAATCACAATATGAATAAACACACAATAATAGTTCAAACACCTTCATTCTTATACCTTGAAAAAATAATTTCGTTATACCTCTTTTTAAACTGGTGCTTAGATGTTTCTTGAGCTCCACATTGAAACTGTTCCACAGTTTCACTCTACAAATAGAAATACAGAAGTATTTCCTAGTTGTCCACGCAGTCAGAGTCTTAAAACGGAGGTCCGCCCACCGCTGCAAAAATTAAAAGCCAGCAGCTGCACATACTGCAGCTGCTGACTTTTAATAATAGGACACTTACCTGTCCTAGAGTCCAGGGATGTCGGCACAGCAGCTGATGTTTTCATCAGCTGTTGGGTGCATGCCACCTCCATTGCAAGTAAGGGCTTCACGCCGGGAACCCTACTGCGCATGCGCGAGGCTCCACTCCTCTCTCCTACTGGCCCGGGAAGGAGGAGGGAGCCCGGGCGGTGACGTCAATACCCGCAGGCTGAGGCTCCCAGAAGTTGGAACAGGATTCCTGTGAAAGACAGGTATCCTGTCCCCCCCCCCCCGGAAATGTGCCAAACATGGCACCGGAGGGGGGGACACCTGTACAACGAGTGGAAGTTCCACTTTTGGGTGGAACTCTGCTTTAAAACTAAATATTCCCCTTAGATTATAACTCTCGTCCCTTGCAATAAACAGTTTTTGTATATTTCCTGGTAACAAATTGTTTTTTGCTTTAAATATTTTTTGTGTAGTCTGTAATTGCACCATATCCTTGAATTTTAGGAGTTTTAACTGTAAGAATAATGAGTTTATGCGATCCCTATATCCTGCCCCATAAATAATCTGTATTGCTTTCTTTTGCAGTATGATCAATGGATATATTCTAGTTATATAGTATCATCAACAAATAACACCATCTTCAATACTTTTGACACCATACATCAAATCATTGATATAAAGAATAAACAATTTAGGGCCCAACATTGACCCCTGGGGGACACCACAAGTAATGTCCAAATATGATGGACAATAATCACCCAACCTCACAAACTGCCTCCTGTTAGTCAAATTACCCCTCACTCAGTCTAATGCCCCGTACACACGATCGGACATTGATCGGACATTCCGACAACGAAATCCATGGATTTTTTCCGACGGATGTTGGCTCAAACTTGTTTTGCGTACACACGGTCGCACAAAGTTGTCGGAATTTCCGCTCGCCAAGAACGCGGTGACGTACACCACGTACGACGAGACTAGAAAAGGCCAGTTCAGAACCAAGCGCGGCACCCTTTGGGCTCCTTTTGCTAATCTTGCGTTAGTAAAAGTTTGGTGAGAGATGATTCGCGCTTTTTCAGACTCGTGGTTTTCAGATCGTTTTCTGCTGTTCAGTTTGTGCTTGTGGGTTTGTATCTGCTCTTCAGTGCATGCAGCAAGTACCATTGACTTGTCATTGTGTTCTTGTTCGTTCGTTACTGTTTTTCAGGTCGTTCTTCACAGGCCTTGCTGTTCTTCAGTGCTTTCTGTTAGTTCGTTCTGAGCAGCTGACCGTTTTCTAGCCATATTGCGCATACGTACTCCTCGTAGAGTTCGTGCTGTGCGGGGGCTTGGTGTTGGGGTCCTGACCTTGACACAAGTCCAGTCCATGAACAGGGTGGGGAGGAGTTCATGGACCAAGAATTGGTTGCTCCAGCGTGACCAGTTCTGTCACATGCCTTTGCTCCGTGAGAATAATCCTGATGATTTCAGGAACTTTCTCCAGATGACGGACCCCGTATTTCACCGTTTATTGGCTTTGCTGACCCCCTGTATCAGCAGGCAGGATACCTGCATGAGGCAAGCCATCACTCCAGAGCAGAGGCTCGTCGCCACCCTTGGCGACGGGGAGAAGCCTGCAGGACTTGAAGTTCTCGACAGGCATCTCCCCCCAGGCTCTGGGGATCATTATCCCAAAGACCTGTTCTGCCATCATCCAGGTCCTGCAGAAGGAGTATATTAAGGTAAGATTTATCCTTTAACATCACATTTTATTGTATTTAATGTTTGATAATATATTGTATTTCTTTCCTCATTCCCTAATTACCATGATTGTAATATGCTGTGAATGTCTCCTTTGTCCTCATGCATGCTGGATTTTTAGGTAATTATTTTTTTGCTCCTTCACACATATTTTCCTTCACTTACCTCCCCAGCATGGTCTACAGGCCCTATATTCACCTCATGTAGTCTCTTAACGATGTATTTTATCAGCTCCATAGTAGTGCTTTACCCCAAACACCCCTAAAATGTTTAGAAATGTGATTGGTGCTTAAAATTCAGGCAGAGTGCCAGAGGCTTTTTTGGGGGGTCCCCAAATAATTTGGAACCCTCCCTCCCCCCAACTGCTAAGTCAGCTGATACCAATCCTCTATCTATCCTCAATCATCTATCTGCTGACTTTGCCAAACCCATACACACTATACCCATCTCTTTAGTGGTCAGATTTATGGATGAATTCCCCAAAGCATGTAGTGCAAGGACCTGCCTGAATACTTTCAAATGGTACTGTTTCAAGTTTTTGTATCCTATTACTATCTTGATAGGTAATAGCAGAATGTCCAAATGTGCTCAAATGTGTACAATGTGTATTTATATCTTTGTATTATGACACTTCTTACCTGTCCAGTGGGCTGTTAATAGTGTAACTAAGGAGGGGCTGTTCAAAGTAATACCCATTATTTAGGCATTCATCTCTCAATGAAGTGGAGAGGGTTACCTTCCAAGAGCTTCCCCCCCCCCCATAATGTTAGAAATGGCCCAGGAGAGGGGGTGGGAGGGGGAATCTGACAGTTGGACCTTATACTTTGGTTTTTAAAAATTTCCTCTAATAAATGTTATCTTGATGTTGGCCAACAATGTTTGTGTCTAATCTGCTTTCCCTGTTTATGTGCACAAAGAATAATTTTTTTTTTTGGTTTTGACTCCACAGTTTCCTTCCACGCCACAGGAATGACAGACTGTGGCCTCCCACTTTGCCCAGCGATGGGACTTTCCTAACTGCGGAGGGGCAATTGATGGGAAACACGTCCACATCATCCCACCACCCAACTCGGGGTCATACTATTAGAATTATAAGGGGTTCAACAGTATTGTGATGTTGGCGGTGGTGTCGGCTACTTATGAATTTCTGTATGTGGACATGGGGAAGAATGGCCGGATGTCCGATGGTGGAGTCATCACCCAGACCGAGTTCTACAGGCGTCTCCAGAATGGCAGCTTGGACTTGCCACCTCCAGAAGACTCCCATTCGTCTTAGTTGCGGATGAAGCTTTTGCGCTGGGGGACCATCTTATGCGGCCATTCCCGATGAGGACCCTCACCCCGGACCAGAAGGTTTTTAATTACCGGCTGGCCAGAGCCAGAAGAGTGGTGGAGAACACATTTGGAATCATGGCCAGCCGGTTCCGCCTATTTCTTACACCCCTACATATGGCGGAGTACAAACTGAATCACATCATCCTGGCATGCTGTGTTCTACACAACTTTTTACGGCAACATTCGGCCAACTATGCTGGCTCAGTTGGGCCTGAGGCCGGAATTCAACATGAATCAACCCTGACGGCGCTTGAAAGTGGCCGTCCTGGCTTGCCCCCCCTGAGTGCCCGTGATGTCCGGCTAAGATACCTTGAATTCTTTGCGGGTAGGGGGGCTATCAATATGCCAGACAATGTGTAAAACCTTTTTAAAATTTAAAAAAAAGAACTCAAATCTTTGGTGACATTTACTGCTTGTGTTTTTTTTAGCTGACCCTGACAGAAATGTGGTGAGTCCTGAAAATGGCGTGATTGTGTAACATTACAAAGCACTGTTGGGTGTTATTTACTAAAAGCAAAGGCACTTTGCACTACAAGCACACTTGAAACTGCACTGAAACTGCACTTGTAGTGCAAAGTGTATTTTCCCTTAGGAAATAACCCCCATTGTCACAGAAAACACCAATTAGAGCACCACAAAAGTGTTGTAGCGTTGAGACAATAATCCACACAATCTTGATTAACAATCTTTTTAATAACAGCACAATCACATGTGCATTTCCAAAAGGTTTTTAAAACAAGCCAACATGTTTGATGTTTAACAATTTTTGAGGTCACATTAGAAAAAGTAGAAGTTCACATTTGTTAGAACTTGAAGGCAATATCAGACATGAGTATTTACAAACTGTGTTTGATATTGCGTTCAGATGGGGTGAAGTCACCCCAGGAAAAGCCAAATTTGGAAGATGCACACAAATTTACAAATGTCAACATGTGCTAGCTGCCATCACGGGGGATCAAGGGACGTGTTTTGGGGATTGCAGCCCCTTCCTCACAGCTACTTTATTATTGCGGAAGGGGTTGCACCCCCAAAACACGTCCATTGATCTCCCGTGATGGCAGATAGCATATGTTGACACACTGTGTGCCTCTTCCAAATTTGACTTTGCTACAAATTGACATAAAAAATACAAAAAAAATTGGCACAACAAAAACCCAAGGCATTTTGAGGGGTTTTAAACTCTCCCTAAAACATCAATGATGTTCTTTATTTTTTGCTGAACATCATTGATGCTTTTCACGATGTTTTTCAAGTCCCTATTACACCCCATGATCTCCCCGATCAGGATCTGGGCACTTTCACTGGTGAAAGGATCTGGATCCACAACATCACAATCCCCTAAAAAGATAGAAACAAAAAAACACCATGTATTATAAATATGGCGGCATCCATCTCTTACCTGAGCTTGTGGTCGCAGACACTCACCTGTTGTGGTGATTATTTCCACCACGTCTTCCTCTTCCTGCTCTGCTGGTCTTCGGTGGATTTCCCCTTCTTCCAGAGGTGGGGGGTCTGTGGTCTCCTCGGATGAGGGGTGTCCTCCGAGTCTTTTATCCCCTATGTACAAAAAAATAGGTATACTTAGTACACAGATATTTGATGGCAGAAATAGGAATATGAAACATTGTTTGGAAGTGGGGTACAATTGTCTGTTTTGGCAGAGTTCCAAGATGTGGCATTTTTCTTGTCCTTTGTCAAGCTTGAATACTTACCTGTCTTGTACAAGCATCACAGATGGAGACATCCCTATAGTATACACTGGAGCACCTGTGTGGCCCCCCTAATAAAAAGGGTGTTCTTGTGTCCCACACTAGTGCTCCAGCGTCCAGATGTGTAAACTGCGGCTGAGTGTCCTCTCCTTACACAGAATGTAGTTGGCATTTCATTCTAGTAACAAACCCATCTACACAACCCAATTCTTTTCACACAAGTAGGCGCTAAAAATTGTTGGCAAATGCATATGGTCAAACGAACTATGTTTGATATGAACGAATAATGTGCCCATGAACATGAAATTTACCTTTTGAAACTGGATAACAGTTAATAAAAGCACATGGAGCAGCACGAACGTAATAAACATAAAGAATAGGAACACAGCACAACTACTTACTTTTCTGCAGCACTCTCCGGATCTTTCTGTACTGCTCGTGCTCTCTTAATTTCAGATTCGACCACCGCTTCCTGAGCTGATCTTTCGATCATCGTATCCCGAAATTCCGGTGCAGACTCTTGACCACTTTCGCCATGATCTTGGCCTTTTGGACATTGGGGTTGGGGTAAAGTCCATACTTCCCGTCATAGTCTGCCTTCTTCAGGATGTCCACCATCTCCAACATCTCCCCAAAGGACATATTTGATGCCTTAAATCGTCTCTTCTGGGATCGGGACGTTTCTGGCTCCGGGCTTTCCTCCTCCTCATTGCTGTAATTAGCATGCACTTGCTCTGACTCCGCCATGTGCTCTTCCCCACTACGCAGAACAAGAAGGGGCAGGGAAGAGACTAGAAAGAACATCAGGGGCGGGCAGAGTTACACGCATGTGCAGTGTCTATAAAGCGTAACACGCGTGCGTAGTACATACGATCTGTGAGCGGAGGAAGGAGTATCGGAGGCGCCAATCGTGAAAACAAAGGTAAGATCTAAACTTGGGCCTATACTGCTTCTAAATTGAGGCCTATATTGTAACTATATTAGGAGAGTTTCACCTGACATTAGTGTTTGTCTTGTGTTGTGTCTTGCAGAGAAAATGGATGGCTTCAATGACCACAATTTCCTCCCCCTGTTCATAGACAAATACAGGGAGCTGCCCTGTCTGTGGCAGGTGAGACATCCACATTACAATAATAAACAAAATAGGCAGGCAGCGCTGGAGAAACTGCTTGAGTTGGTGAAGCCGGTGGTCCCCACGGCAACCATCCCCTATTTAAAAACCAAAATTGGTGGCCTGAGGAGCACTTATCTCAGGGAGCGCAAGAAGGTCACAGATTCCCAGAGATCCGGAGCTGCAGCAGATGACATTTATGTCCCCAGGCTGTGGTACTATGAGAAATTGCGATTTCTGTCAGACCAGACTGGAGTCAGGGAACCCCTTCCACTCTTCCTTCCACCCCAGCTGAAGCTTCCGACATCCAACCTGGGACTTCCAGCCAGGAAGAAGTTGAGGAGCCCAGCTGGAGCCAGGTATAGCATTCTTCTACAGATTTCCGGTCACTAAATAAATGATGTTTACTAGATATTATTATTGATCACTAATTGCTGATTTCATAAAGTGTTTTACATATCAATAGACAGTAGTGGGCACAAAAAATTCGGACAAGAAAGAAAAATGCTGGGCTCAGAAGGATAGTCTGTTATATTTGATAACATTCAATTTGCAACAGTCATGAGATGAAAATGGTGTGTGATTGATGAATAAAAAACTAAAACTATGTCCCTTTTTCATACACAGGAAGACCTTAGCCAGGAGGAGGCTGTGGAATGTGGCACACAGGAGGAGGCTGTGGAATGTGGCAGCCAGGAGGAGGCGGGGGTTAGTGGCAACCAGGAGGAGGCGGGGCTAAGTGGCAGCCAGGAAAAGCCTGGGACCAGTCGCAGCCTGACAGAATTGCAGGTTCCTCCCCTCTGCCTTCCATACAAAAGACCGAGGAAGGGGACTCACATGCAGGATTCAGCGCTCAGGCTCATTCAGGAGGCTTCTGCGTCCCTCAGAGCCTTACCCACTCCTGAAGAGGCCTTTGCCTGCATGGCTGCCACCAAACTGAAGGCCATGCAGGAGGGTCAATGCAAGCTATGTGAGGACCTTCTGTATAAAGTCCTAAGTAAGGGGGTGAGTGGCGAAATAACACCCAATACCCACCTGAGTGAGTTGGCCCATCCCCCTCCTCCTCCTCCTGCCACAACTCCACCACCACAGCCACAGCGTGGAAGGAAGCGTGGAAGGAAGACCAGAGAGTGATGGCCCTGGGTTCAGTCTGGTCTGGCAAAAGATGCAGTCTCTTGTATGACCACAGCCTGGGGACATGTATGTCATCTGCTGCTTTACGGATCTCTGGGACTTCTGGACCAGACTGCACTACCTTAGATAAGGACTCCTCAGGCCACCAATTTTGCTTGAAAATAATTGATGTCTGTCCTGGGGGCCAAAGGCTTCACCAATTTCAGCTGTTTCTCCAGTGTTGCCTCCCTCTTTGTTTAGTTGTGAGCCCTTAATAAAGGAATTTTTGTTTCAATTATATTCGCCTATGTGTGTTTTCCTTCTAAAATGACAGTTTGTTTGTGAGGAGGCAGGTACATTTCAAAATACAATGTGAAATTAACAAGAGACACCAACACCAAGCAACCTCCTTGAGATTAAATAATACAAGATATCAATGGTGTTGTGGTAACTTGACACACAACACACACACAAAAATATTATGGAGTAAAACACAAAAAAAAAACAAAAAAAACATCAGCCTTGGAAAAAATAAAAAAACAAAAAAAGAAAATAAGGAAATATTTAAAAACCAACCATAAAAAATGTGGTCAGATGTGACAAATCTAAATATATTGAGGGAATCACAATAAATAATAAAGAAAGAAGTTTGTGAGAAGTCTGTGTGAATATGAGCAGCAAAACTACTTCATTCTTCTCACATTATAAAGAAGAAGAGAGTGCGCTGTATTAAACTATTTCAAACATTGCAGCCTGACGAAAGTACTGTATCCATTCGGAACGCTAATTTTACCAGACCGAGCTGTTCCGTCTCGGAATTTCTTCTGAGCATGCGTCGGAACAGGCCACACACGGTTGGAATTGACGCAATCGGATTTTGTTGTCGGAAAATTTTATAGCCTGCTCTCAAACTTTGTGTGTCGGAAAATCCGATGGAAAATGTGCGATGGAGCCCACACACGGTCGGAATGTCCGACAACACGCTCCGATCGGACATTTTCCATCCGAAAATCCGACCGTGTGTAGGGGCATAACACATTACCCCTAATACCATAACGTTCTAGTTTACTAAGTAATATGTCATGGTTTGTTGTATCAAATGCTTTTTTTAAGTCTATGAATATCCCAGCTATATATTGTTTCTGGTCTATTGAATTTGTAATTTCCTCTATTGAATCTATTAACCACTTAATGACCGGAAGGATTTATCCCCTTAATGACCAGGCCATTTTTTGCGATACGGCACTGCGTTGCTTTAACTGACAACTGAGCAGTCGTGCGACGATGTACCTAAACAAAATTGATGCCCTTTTTTTTCCCACAAATAGAGCTTTCTTTTGGTGGTATTTGATCGCCTCTGCAGTTTTTATTTTTTGCGTTATAAACAAAGAGCGACAATTTTGAAAAAAAAATTTTTTTTTTACTTTTTGCTATAATACATATCCAAAAAAATATATATATAAAAACAAATGTATTCATCAGTTTAGGCCGATATATATTCTTCTACATATTTTTGTTAAAAAAAAATCACAATAGGCGTATATTGATTGGTTTATGCAAAAGTTATCGCGTCTACAAACTATGGAATAGATTTAGGGACTTTTATTTATTTTTTATTGTTTTTACTGGTAATGGTGGAGATCTGCGATTTTTAGCGGGACTGCAACATTGCGGCGGACAATTCTGACCCCAAATGACACTTTTTGGGGACCAGTGACATTATTACATTGATGAGTGCTATAAAAATGCACTGATCAATGTAAAAATGACACTGGCTGGGAAGGGGTTAACACTAGGGGTCAAGGGGTTAACTGTGTTCCCTAGGTGTGTTCTAACTGTAGGGGGAATGGGCTACTTGGGACATGACAGAGATCACAGTTCACGATGACTGAGAACAGTAGATCTCTGTCGTGTCATCTGTCAGAATGGGAATCCACCTTGTTTACAAAGGCACATCCCTATTCTGCCTCTGTACTAGGCGATCATGGGTCGCCGGTGGACATCGAGTCCGCCCGCCCGCAACTGCACATGCATGAGCTGACGTACAATGATGGCGATTCGTGCAGGGGAGCCAACCTGCTGCAGTACAACTGCAGCAGCTGGTCCTTAAGTGGTTAATGCCAGTGATGCTGCTCTATTTGATCTAAACCTATATTGATCTTCAGTGAAGAATTTCTTTTTTTCTATTAATTTGTCCAGGCAGTTATTAAAAAGTTTTTGTAAAATTTTGGAAAATTGTGGTAGTAACAATACAGGTCTATAGTTTGTGAAATGGTGTCTGTTCCCCGATTTATATAGAGGTATTGCTTTTTTTTTCAGTTTAAAGGTTTTGAAATCCCCTCAATTACCCTTCTAACAATGGTCATATCAATGCCATCACAGTCAGTAGATGTTTTATTTGTGAATTTTGCAACAGTGCAGTATCTAGAATTTATCTTTCATGCACTGCTGTGAGGAACATTGAACTCAAATTTCTATCTATAAAGCTAATTATGTTTCAGGTGGTGCAAGATGTCTCTATGAAGGTGCGTCTCGTGCAGGCAGACCACCAATGTCAAAAATTGTTTAAGAGTAGTTAACATGCCTTGTCTCTTTTTGGCACTTCACTTCACTTAACCCTCTAATACTCCAAGACACTATAGTATTCTTTTATTCTTTCTAGGCATAGTATGAGGTAATAGTGTATCTCAACAGACCCAGTAGAAAAAAAAAGGAGGTCAAAGCAGAAAGGGTAACAACATACCATACCCATGAACAGATAAGGCCTGGATAATATGTTACCCACGAAAATAGAACAAGAGTCCACCTCAGGAGCATGAAAATGCCCCCGTAGTCCTGGGGTGTACAATGGTGTCAGGAACCATGAAACAGTCTGAGACAGAAGTGCAGTAAAATCACACTGTTTTTTAATAATAAAGGTAAAAAGGTAAATAGAGCAAACGTAGTCAAAACATAGCCAGAGTTCGGAAACTGGAACGGATAATCAGACAAGCCAGAACGTCAGGGAGCCAGGGATCAGCGTACTTTGGAACACAGGAGAGCGTCTCTTGATATGTTTGACCAAGCAGATATGATCTGGACTGAACAGCTTATGTAACCAGCAGGACTGACAAACAGGATATCATCACCAGGTAAGTCACTGTGGAAAGTTTGGAGCTGGCAATTAACCAACAGCTGAACGGCCTGCTCAGAGAAGGAAGGGCTGAGCCCAGCTCTGACAGTACCCCCTCCTCAATGACCCCTCTCCCTGGGAGGACCACCAGGTTTGAGGGGAAAACATCTATAGAAATCATGAAGCAGGACAGGGGCATGTACGTCCGAGGATGAGACCCAAGAGCGTTCCTCCAGACCGTACCCATTCCAATGAACCAGGTACTGTATGCGCCCACAAAACCTACGGGAGTCAACAATGGATTGTACCTCATACTCCTCATGGTTCTCAGCCTGTACTGGGTGAAGACGTGGCAACAAGGTGGTGAAGCGGTTGCAGACCAAAGGTTTTAATAAGGAGGTATGAAATACATTTGAGATACGCATATTCGAAGGAAGGTCTAAAGCGTAAGCCACTGGGTTATTCCTGCGGAGAATACAGCATGGCCCAATAAACCGAGGTGCAAACTTCAGTGAGGGAACACGGAGTCGGAGGTTGCGAGATGACAGACAGACTCTGTCCCCAACCTGGTAGGAAGGCGCAGGCAGGCGTCTGCGGTCAGCATGGAGTCTGTACCTATCATTGGCATGTCGCAAGGCCACCTTGACTTGTACCCAAGTGGAACGAAGACCACGGAGATGCTCCTCTAACGCAGGAATGCTCAGAGGAACAAATGAGTCAGGCAACATGGATGGTTGGAAACCATAGTTTGCCCTAAACAGGGACAATCGGGAAGCAGAATTCATGGCATTATTGTGAGCAAACTCCGCCCAAGGTAAGAGGTCTGACCAATTGTTATGATGGTCAGAAATATAGCAATGTAGAAACTGCTCCAAGGACTGGTTGGCTCATTGTGGGCCCCATTAGATTGCGGGTGATAGACAGAGGAGAAAGAAAGCTAAATTCACAACTGTGCACAAAAGGCTCGCCAGAACCGGGACACAAACTGACTACCCCTGTCCAAGACGATCACCTTGGGTAGCCCATGTAAGCGAAAGATCTCCCAAGCAAAAATGGAAGAAAGTTCCTTAGACGTGGGCAACTTAAGTGGAATACAATGAGACATTTTCAAGAACCGGTCAACCAACATAAGGATAACTGTTTTGCCCTGAAAGTTGGGTAACTCCACAATGAAATCCATAGACAGGTGGGTCCATGGCCTTTCTCCATTGTGTACGGGTTTTAGGAGGCCCACTGGAAGGTGTCGTGGTGCCTTACTCTGAGCACACGGAACAAGCAGCTATGAGGGAGGCTACATCAGCACGTAGACTAGGCCACCAGAATTGTTGGGAAATGGACCAAAAGAGTTGATTCTTCCCTGGGTGGCCAGCAGCCTTGGGAGAATAGTTAGTCTGGAGCACGGCAGTACAGAGACTCTCAGGGACAAAGCAGAAGTCATAAGATCCCTCAGGAGGAGCATGGATCTGAGCGGCAAGAATTTTGTCACCCAAAGGAGAAGTAAGACTTGTGCGAACCGTAGCCAGAATACGATCAGGAGGAATCACAGGAACAGGAACCGATTACATCTTTGAAGTGGAGGAAAACTGTCGCGACAAAGCATCAGCCCTTACATTCTTAGTACCGGGTAAGAATGAGACAATATAACTGAAGCCTGACAAGAAAAAAGCCCATCGTGCCCTTCTGGGAGAGAGGTGTTAAATCTCAGACAAGAATGTGAGATACTTATGGTCAGCCAGAATGAGAACCGGCACAGTGGTACCTTCGAGGAGATGCCTCCATTCTTTAAGGGCTCACTAACAGTTCTCTGTCCCCAATCTCGTAATTGCATTCCGCAGGTGACAATTTCTTGGAAAAGTAGCCACAAGGATGCATAGCGCTCACAGGAGGTAGGACGTTGAGACAGAAGGGTGCCAACTTCAGTCTCAGAAGCATCAACCTTAAGGATAAAGGGTAACGTAGGATCAGGATGTGCCAACACAGGAGCAGAAATAAAGGCAGCCTTGAGACTCTCAAAGGCCTTAATGGACTCTGGAGACCAACTTTGTGGGTTACCGTCCTTTCTGGTCATATCAGTCAGGGGCTTGACCAGAGACGAGAACTTACGAATAAACTAATAATTGGCAAAGCCAAGAAGTATGTTGCAGAGGATGTAACCCCATGGGTCGGGGCCACTGTAGGACTGCTGAAAGTTTCTCTAGGTCCATCGAAAAACCACCAGTAGAAATGACATAACCCAGGAATTGAACCTGTTCAGGGAACTCGCACTTCTCCAATTTGCAATAGAGATTGTTTTCTCTCAGCCTCTGAAACACACGAAAGACATCTGTGTGGTGGCTCTCTAGGGACTTGGAAAATATGAGGATATCATCCAGATAAACCACCATACATAGCTGCAACAAATCTCGGAGGACATCGTTGATAAATTCCTGGAAAACTGCCAGAGCGTTGCAAAGGCCAAATGGCATTACAGTACTCATAATGGCCTGTTCTGGTATTAAATGCAGTTTTCCATTCATTGCTCTACTTGATCCTCACGATCGATTGTATACCACTCTCAAATCAAGCTTCGAGAAGACCGTTGCTCCTTTGAGGAGGTCAAATAACTCTGTAATCAACGGAATTGGATAAGCAATCTTAATCGTGAAAATATTCAGGCCCCTATAATTAATACAAGGCCTCAGTTCACCACTCTTTATCACAAAGAAGAAACCAGCACCAGCAGGAGACGAGGACCTGCGGATGAATCCTCAAGAAAGTGCGTCTGCAACATACTCCTCCATGGCCTTGTCCTCCAAGACCGACAAAGGGTAAACCCAGCCACGAGGGGGTATGGCACCAGGTTGAAGGTCAATTGCACAATCATACGACCGGAGTGAAGGCCAACTTTGTCAAAGACATTGCTAAAATTGCGGTACTCCTCCAGCAGGGAGGAGAGTGAAGAGGTGCACAGGACCTTAGCCACATTCTGAAAACATGTCTTGCTATATTGTGGCAACTAGGAAAGAACCTCAGAACAAAGCCAATTAAAAGAGGGGTTGTGCCTCTGTAACCAAAGATAACCAATCACCACCAGAAACTTAGGTGAGGAAATGACTTGGAATTGAATTATCTCATGGTGAAGAGCCCCTACAGCCATGGAAAATGGAGCAGTCTCATGAATCACATGGGCAGGCTGTAGAGGTCTCCCATCAAGAGCCTCAATGGCAAGTGGAGTGGCACGAAGCTGCAGCAGAATCAAGTGCTTAGATACAAAGGCAGCATCAATGAACAGTCCTGCAGCCCCAGAGTCGATTAGAGCCTGTAGCTCGACGGACGACTCAGACCAAGAAAGGGTAACTGGAACCGGGGGCTTATCCTTCTGGATAGCTGGGGACGATACAACGCCACCTAAGGTCTGTCCCCTACAGGACCTCAAGGTTCGGGCGTTCCCTGGACGGGTAGGACAAGACTTCAAAAAGTGACCTGCCCGGCCACAATAAAAGCACAATCTCTCCCTCCTCCCTTGCCCTCTCATCCACAGAGAGATGTGTGAAGCCCAACTACATGGGTTCCACTTCACTAATCGACTAAGTACCAGGAGGCATGGTAGGTGAGGGAGGCAAGGGTGGGACTGCAAAGCTCAGAGCCAAAGGCACAGGAGGCTTCCACAAGCGCTCCTTAAGGGAAGGTCTCTCTCTGAGTCAGGAGTCAATAAGAATGGCAAACATGATCAACTTCTCCAGCTCAATGGGTATGTCTCGGGCTGCTATCTCATCTTTGATGTTATCCGAGAGACCGTGAGAAAAAGCAGCCACAAGGGCCTCATTTTTCCAGGCAACCTCTGCTGCCAGAGTACGGAAGTCAATGGCCTAATCGGCAACGTACCCTATTTGATGGACATGAAGCTTTTGGCAACAGAAGCGGAGTGTGCGGGAAAGTCAAATACTCTTTTAAAGGAAGTCACAAACGCTGTGTAACTCAGGACAACGGGTTTTTGCGTCTCCCATAGAGGGTTTGCCCAGGCCAAGGCTCTCTCAGAAAGCAAAGATATCATGAAACCTACTTTGCGTCTGTCCATGGGAAACGCCTGGGAAAGCATCTCCAAGTATATTTCAACCTGGTTGAGAAACCCTCTGCATTGAACTGGATCACCCCCAAATCGCTGGGGAAGCGGAGCGGAACCAGGCATACCTCTTATAGAGGTAATACTCAAGGCGGGTGCCTGCACAGACACTGGAGCAGCAGCAGGGATGGGCTGCAACACAGGTTGTACTGGAGCAGCCACAGTGGAAGATACCAGGTAAGCCGTGCGACTGGAGCGTCTGTAACGCTATGGCAAACTGATCTATGCGGTGATCCTGCTCATCCAATCTGGAAAAAATGTTACCAACAAGTGGATTAACTGCATCTTCTGAATTCATGGCCTTCACCTACTGTCAGGAACCAAGAAACAGATTGAGACAGAAGTGCAGTAAAATCACACTGTTTATTAGTAATAAGGCTGATTTCACACTGGGGCGGGTGTTGACAGTAAAACGCCACTAGTTTTAACGCTTTATCGTCATTTTAGCGGTGCTATTCGGCCGCTAGCGAGGCGCTTTTAACCCCCTCTAGCGGCCAAATAAAGGGTTAAATGCACCCATGTAGCACCGCTGCCGAAGCGCTTTGCAGATGCTTTGGCAACGGTGCCCATGCATTTCAATGGGCAGGAGCGGTGTATACACCGCTCCTTCACCGCCCCAAAGATGCTGTCCTGCCAGCGCATCACCCCAGTGTGAAAGCACTCTGGATTTTACACTGGGACTGCAGGGGCGGTGTTTTTCAGGCGCTATTTTTAGCCCAAAAGCGACTGAAAAACGCCCCAGTGTGAAAGGGATCTAAAGGTAAATAGAGCAAACGCAGTCAAAACATAGATATAAAACTAAAGCAGCTAAATGGGACTTTATATGAGAGCGCAAGGCATATACCGCCAGGTGCCTCCATCCCTAATAATTTAGTGAAAAGAAAGGAGGGTGGGACTTTGTATGAAGTATACATCCCTGGAGATATCACGATATAAATGAAAGTGGACGATACTTAGTATATTAGAACTATGAACATCAACAACATTGTAAAACAAGCATTTGGTAATCACTGATTTATTAATAAAATATGGCAATAATAGTATTTACATGATAAAATAATGACATAATAAGTTCATAATGTAAACCATAATAGAGAACCAGATACATTGGGATCAATAGTATCGTCCATTTTCATTTACATCGTGATATCTCCAGGGATGTATGCTTCATACAAAGTCCCACCCTCCTTTCTTTTCACGTAGTCAAAACATAGCCAGAGTTCGGATAGTCAGAAAAGCCAGGGCGTCAAGGAGCCAGGGATCAGCATACTTCAGAACAGGCCAGGAGGTCAGAAAGCCGGAGAATCAGCATAGTGGAACAGCAAGCAGGATCTGGAACCAGAAGGGATGTCAGCCAAGCAAGTCTTTAACAGGAACACAGGATAGTGTCTCTCGATATGTTTGACCAAGGCGAAGGTAGAGATGATCTGGACTGAATGGCTTAAGTACCCATCAGGACTGATGAACAGGATATCATCACCAGGTGAGTCACTGTGGAAAGATTGGAGCTGGCAATTAACAGACAGCTGAACGGCCTGCTCAGAGAAGGAAGGGCTGAGCCCAGCCCTGAGAGATGGATGGTATAGCTGCTATTGCTAAAAAAAAAATGACAACTTACAAAACCAGAAGACCATTACATGTGCATGCTCATAATTCTGAGAAAAGGCTCACTGCAGAACAGGCATTATTAGCAGGCGCACACAAACGTATTAGTGCGTGCGCAAGGCAGAGTGTGCATATGCGCATGCGCACTGACACGCACACACACATACACGTACTGGCGCCAAACAGACTTATTAAAGCTGGACTATGGCATGAACAGATTGCTGAGTGGTCTTAAGTTAGTTCCTGCTTAACCTGCACCTTTACCTTCAATATCTGCCTTCCCATGCACAACCTGGCTTGCCCTCAGAGGCGGCTCTCTAATTAGGCAAATTAGGCCTTTGCCTAAGGCCTCGCAATCCAAGGGGCCTCGCAAAAGCCTAATTTGCCCGTAGCTCAATGTCCCCAGGATAGTCCTGGCGAATCAGAGTCCCGGAATGCCCGTATGGGTGTCTTGGTTCCCACGAGCAACGCTTCGTATGGCAGCCGCAAAGTGGCATCTCTCCCCGGCTGACACACACATACGGAGCTCTGCGCACTGACCCCGCCCCCTCCTGCTGTGATGTTTTCCTGGACACAGTGGAGGAGGCGGGGAGGAAGCACGGCCATGCAGCTCTGTGGGACAGCGCTGATCTGAGGTCTTTATTAATGGGCTAAAAGTGAGACTTGCGGGGGGGAGAGATAAACATACAGTACACTTGGAGTGGTTTGGGGGAGAGGATATATGGACACTTTAGGATTGTAGAAGACTTGGTGCTACAAGGGGGGATGGATATGAAATCCATCCCCCTCACCCCCCAGCACAAGTCTTTCCCCCTCCCAAAGAACCCCCTATCACATATCATTCCCCCCCAATCAAAGAGATGCTGTCTGTGGCTGTAGTGTTTGGTGGCTGCTGCAGCAATGTGAGAGTTTGCTTGTCATTACCAATCTCTGACTGTCTCCTGTTTTTATCTCTGCAATTTCTGACTGTTTCCTGTTTCTATCTCTGCAATCTCTGACCGTCTCCTGTTGCTATCTCTGCAATCTCTGACCGTCTCCTGTTTCTATCTCTCAAATCTCTGACCGTCTCCTGTTTTCATCTCTGCAATCTCTGACCGTCTCCTGTTTTTATGTCTGCAATCTCTGACCGTCTCCTGTTTTTATGTCTGCAGTCTCTGATCGTCTCCTGTTTTTATGTCTGCAGTCTCTGACCATCTTCTGCATCACGTCTGCATTCTCTGACCATCTCCTGCATCACGTCTGCATTCTCTGACCATCTTCTGCATCACGTCTGCATTCTCTGACCATCTCCTGCATCACGTCTGCATTCTCTGACCATCTCCTGTATCATGTCTGCAGTCTCTGACCATCTCTTGTATCATGTCCGCAGTCTCTGGCCATCTCTTGTATCATGGTTTCAGTCTCTGACCATCTCTTGTATCATGTCTTCAGTCTCTGACCATCTCTTGTATCATGTCCGCAGTCTCTGACAATCTCTTGTATCATGTCCGCAGTTTGACCATCTATTGTATAATTTCTGCAGTCTCTGACCATCTATTGTATAATTTCTGCAGTCTCTGACCATCTCTTGTACCATGCCTGCAGTCTCTGACCATCTCTTGTATCATGTCCGCAGTCTCTGACCATCTATTGTATCATGTCTGCAGTCTCTGACCATCTATTGTATCATGTCCGCAGTCTCTGACCATCTATTGTATCATTTCTGCAGTCTCTGACCATCTCTTGTATCATGTCTTCAGTCTCCGAAGAGGGACCCAAGAAGAGGAGGATCTTGGCTGCTGTGTGCAAAACCACTGCACAGGGCAGGTAAGTATAACATGTTTGTTATTTTTAACAAAACAAATTGGTTACTATGCACAGCTGCACCAGATTCGGAGTGCTCCAGTTTTAGTAAAGCTCCCCCTATGTGTACATGCACACTAAGAGCCGGTTCACACGGGGGCGACTTGTCAGGCGACCTAGCCGCCTGACAAGTCGCCTCCCGTTCTGTACAATGGAACCGTTCTAATCGGAGCGACGCAAGTCACTCCGACTTAGAAAAAAGGTTCCTGTACTACTTTGGGGGCGAATTGCATAGACTTCTATACAGAAGTCGTTTTAGTCGCCGTGGCAGTCGTGTGCAGGTCGCCTCTAGTGTGAACCGGCACTTAAGGTGGAGATTTACTAAAACTGGTGCACACAGAATCTGGTGCAGCTGTGCATAGTAACCAATCAACTTCTAACTTCAGCTTGTTGAGGGGCATGGTCAAGCACGGCAGTGAGCAGCCGCTTTTCACAGAGCTCCTGTCAATCATCCTGATCAATTAAGCTTTGACAATAAGGCTGGGTTCACACTGGTACAACAAATGCTCTGACATTGGGAGCACAAGTCGCATGACGTGTATAAATCAATGGTTCCCTATGAGAATCATCTTAACTGGTCCAACACAAGTCAGTTCGACTTTGAAAAAGGTTCCTGCACTACTTTGGTCCAACTTTGATCATACTTCAGCCCATTGAATATCATTGAAGTCAGATCAAAGTCGGATCATCGCCTTAACTGATCCGACTTTGAAAGTGCTCTGAGGATCCTGAAGGGGACTCCACCCATTCACCTAAAAAAAAAAAATGTCAAAAATAAAAACAGTACACAGGTTTTTGACATAGTAATTTATTAACACAGCTCCGGCATCTCTTCTCCTTCCGATTACTTCTCCCTCCGGCGATGTCTTCATCCTCCAGTTCTTCTTCCTCCGCTAATGTCTTCTTCTGCTGTTGGTTCTCCTCTCTCCATTGTCTTCTCCCTCTGCCGGTTCTCTCCTCTCTGCTATCTTCTCCCTCTTCCGGGTTCTCCTCTCATCACCGCCTCAGTACACCACGGGAGGTGACGTCACAAATGGACGAGACCTCTGGATAATGTCACCGGATGGCCACACCCCATGGCTATATAAGTAATGGCACACGGCGGCCCTAGCATTACAGTGGGAGCGAGCGTCGGGAGAACAGAGGGAGAAGACAACAGAGAGGAGAGAACTGGCAGAGGGAGAAGACAGTGGAGAGAATTGCAATACTCTGCACAATAGGTTATGGGTCCCAGGCACCCAGCAGCACCCAGAGGCATTGGAGAGGATACTACAAGCCCAGGCACTGGAAAGAATTCCACAGTGAAGCAGTACCCGAGGGTCCTTAAGGAACTCAGTCAAGTAATTGCCAGACCATTTTTCCTAATATTTAAGAACAGTCTACTGACTGGAATGGAACCAGCTGATTGGAGAAAAGCCAATGTAGCACCAATATTTAAAAAAGGGCCAAGATACATCCCTGGGAATTACAGACCAGCTAGCCTAACATAAATTGTATGCAAGCTCTTGGAGGGGGTGATAAGGGACTATATACAAGATTTTATTAATGACAGTGGGTATCATTAGCAGTAATCAGCATGGATTCATGAAGAATCATTCTTGCTAAACCAATCTTTTAACCTTCTATGAAGAGGTGAGCTGCCCATAGACATGGTGTATCTGGATTTTGAAAAAGCATTTGATACAGTTCCCCCTAAACATATACTGTACAAAGTAAGGTCCATTGGCATGGACCATAGGGTGAGTACATGGATTGAAAACTGGCTACAGGGGCACTTTCAGAGGGTAGTGATAAATTGGGAGTACTCAGAATGGTACGGGGTGGAAAGCATAGTTGCCAACATTGTAAAAAATTTATAGGGACACTTTTTTGTCTGTAGGCGAAGTCTTATTATAATTAGGGGGCAGGGCATTCATTTGTAGGTGTGACGTAGTGGGGGAAATGAAAATGTGGTGCGTTGTAGCAAAAAATAGGCGTGGTTTAAGCTTAATATTGGGCGTGGCTTAAAGGGGCGTGACTCAAAGGGGGTGTGGTTAGAGTCTGAGATGAACAAGGGATGTAGGGAGAAACAAAGGGAGAAAGAGAGAGAAAGAAAGGGATGGAAGGACAGCAGGCCCAGATCCACAATAGAAATATGTGTATTTCAGAAAGTTTAACAAACAGCAGATAAAGATACTACAAACACCTGGTGTTAGCGCTTCAATCATCCCGGCACCATGGTTGTTATGGTGTCAGGATGATTGAAGCGCATTATTACTATTTTTGCATTGTAATATAAAATGAAATAGTTAAACTCACCATAATGTAGAATCAGTGGAAGGCCTGAGTGTGTCACTTGCCACGTTGCCTGCCACCAGATGCCATCAGGTGTCCTCAGCAGAGTCCCTCTTTACACCAGGCATTTCCAGCAGAGTCCCTCCATACACCAGGAATTCCCAGCAGAGTCTCTCCTTACATCAGGTGACCCCTGCGGAGTCCTTCCTTACATCAGGCATTCCCAGTAGAGTCCCTCCTTACAACAGGCATTCCCAGTAGAGTCCCTCTTTACATCAGGCATGCCCTGTAGAGTCCCACTTTACATCAGGCATTCCCAGTAGAGTTCCTCTTTACATCAGGCATTCCCAGTAGAGTCCCTCTTTACACTAGGCATTCCCAGTAGAGTCCCTCTTTACACCAGGCATTCCCAGTAGAGTCCCTCTTTACATAAGGCATTCCCAACAGAGTCTCTCCTTACATCAGGTGCCCTCAGTGGAGCCCCCCCTTACATCAGGTTTCGCCCAGTGGAGCCCCCCCTTACATCAGGTGTCCCCCAGTGTTGTCCCCCAGTGGAGCCCCCCTTACATCAGGTATCCCCCAGCAGTGTCCCCCTTACATCAGGTGTCCCCCAGTGGAGCCCCCCTTACATCACGTATCCCCCAGCGGTGTCCCCCTTACATCAAGTATCCCCCCAGTGGAGCCCCCCTTACATCAGGTATCCCCCAGTGGAGCCCCCCTTACATCAGGTATCCCCCAGTGGTGTCCCCCTTACATCAGGTATCCCCCAGTGGAGCCCCCCTTTTATCAGGTATCCCCCAGTGGAGCCCCCCTTTCATCAGGTATCCCCCAGTGGAGCCCCCCTTTCATCAGGTATCCCCCAGTGGAGCAGCCCCCCCTTACATCAGGTATCCCCGTGGAGCAGCCCTTTCATCAGGTATCCCCCAGTGGAGCAACCCCCTTTTAAATCAATTATCCCCAGTGGAGCAGCCCCCCTTACATCAGGTATCCCCCAGTGGAGACGCCCCCCTTACATCAGGTATCCCCCAGTGGAGCAGCCCCCCTACATCAGGTATCCCTCAGTGGAGCAGCCCCCCTTTCATCAGGTATCCCCCAGTGGAGAAGCCCCCGCTTACATCAGGTAGCCCCCAGTGGAGCAGCCCCCCTTACATCAGGTATCCCCCAGTGGAGCAGCCCCCCTTTAATCAGGTATCCCCGGTGGAGAAGCCCCCTTACATCACGTATCCCCCAGTGGAGCAGCCCCCCTTACATCAGGTATCCCCCAATGGAGCAGCCCCCCGTACATCAGGTATCCCCAAGTGGAGCAGACCCCCTTAAATCAGGTATCCCCCAGTAGGTGGAGCAGCCCGCCTTACATCAGGTATCCCCCGGTGGAGCAGCCCCCCCTTACATCAGGTATCCCCCAGTGGAGCAGCCCCCCTTTAATCAGGTATCCCCCAGTGGAGCAGCCCCCCTTACATCAGGTATCCCCCAGTGGAGCAGCCCTCCTTACATCAGGTATCCCCCAGTGGAGCAGCCCCCGCTTACATTAGGTATCCCCTGGTGGAGCAGCCCCCCCTTACATCAGGTATCCCCCAGTGAAGCAGCCCCCGCTTACATCAGGTATCCCCCAGTGGAGCAGCCTCCCCTTACATCAGGTATCCCCCAGTGGAGCAGCCCCCCTTTAATCAGGTATCCCCCAGTGAAGCAGCCCCCTTACATCAGGTATCCCCCAGTGGAGCAGCCCCCCTTACATCAGGTATCCCTCAGTGGAGCAGTCCCCCCTTAATGAGGTATCCCCCCGTTGGAGTAGCCCGCCTTACATCAGGTATCCCCCAGTGAAGCAGCCCCCCTTACATCAGGTATCCCCCAATGGAGCAGCCCCCCGTACATCAGGTATCCCCAAGTGGAGCAGACCCCCTTTAATCAGGTATCCCCCAGTGGGTGGAGCAGCCCGCCTTACATCAGGTATCCCCCGGTGGAGCAGCCCCCCCTTACATCAAGTATCCCCCAGTGGAGCAGCCCCCCTTTAATCAGGTATCCCCCAGTGAAGCAGCCCCCCTTACATCAGGTATCCCCCAGTGGAGCAGCCCCCCTTACATCAGGTATCCCCCAGCAGCAGAGACTCCGCCGCCATTACAGAACACCAGAATGAAGTAACAGGTAGAGAGGAACAAAATAGGTGGAGCCGGCCGGGTGGCTGCCAATAGAAATTGAGCTTGAGGTCACAGACAGACCGGCAGCGGGGCAGGGGTGGGCGGCGCTGCAGCTCAATTTCTATTGGCAGCCACCTGGCCTATTGTTTGTTCTCTGCGTTCTGGTCTTCTGTAAAATGGTGGCCGGCGGAGGCCGCGGACCTCTAACAGTGGCGAAGTTTATTCCTGCGTTAGAGGAGCATCTCCGTGGTCTTCGTTCCACTTGGGCACAAGTCCAGGAAGCTTTGCAACATGCTATTTGACCAATCGGCACAACTCCTGCCTCTGGAGAGATTTCTTCATTGATATCGTCCCTCTTCTATTTGGGAGCATGGATAAGTGTTAGACTTTCAGTCATAACATACGCCTGATTGGCCCACTGTCGTATGACAGGTGTGCCCACCGTGTCCGGTAAGAAGTACCCATCCACTATTTAATATTTGATGAATGCTCACTCATTTCCAGTTTCCTGTTGTGTCACACAGCCACCATTGTGTTCACTCCATTGCTACCATTTGCCACAGAGGATTCCACTTCAGTCATATTAAGTGGACTTCCATTCACAAACTCATTGTGTTTTTGCTTCAGCAGTGTTTGGACTTTATTATATTTTAGCCAGCACACACTTCTTATTTAATTTGTTTTAGCACATTTGTTTATATTTTGCTACACTTTTTTATCTTCATTTATCTTGTCTGTTTTAGTGTCAGCAGCTGTACTTATTTCATTACTTTAGTTTGATTAGGGGTTTAGCGCAGCAGTTTTTCACGTATTTACACTACTGGTGGCTAGAGATGCTTTTCGACATTCTCCAGTGTCTCTACTACCCTCCCCGGTTCTGGGTAATCCGGGATTTGCACCTGGCCTTCAGAATCCCCACTTCAAGTGATTGGCTGTGGGCGGCTGGCTCCACTTGTGTGACTTTGTGGGACCCGACGGCCAACTCTCCTCAGAAGCTGGGATGTCTGCTACAGACCCCCCTTTGGACTTCTGGAGTGGCCTTCAGCTGCGTAACTTCCTTCACAGGTGTTTGCGGATCCCGGGCATCTCTCGTCAACTTACGGAACTGGAACACATCTGCCATCGGGGGAAGCCGGTCCATCATAGTCTCTTGCTAATCTACACCTCTCTGACTCAACCGGTGGAAGGGTATGTTCCCCCGTTCCTCTCTAAGTGGGAAGCGGATTTTGGCATCGAATTCACTGACGCTCAGAAGGAGAAGATTCTTTATTTTGCTCAGAAGATCTCCATAGCTACCAGAGTCCAAGAGACCTGTTACAAGATCTTGACCCGAGGGTATAGGGTACCCACTACTCTGCACCGTTTCTTTCCGCAAGTCCCTAGTCTGTGTTGGTGATGTGGCAATGCAGAAGGAACGATGCTACACATCTTTTGGGACTGTCCCAAACTCGACCAATCAAGAAATACAAAGCCTCCCTCAACATCCAGCTATTGAATGCTGCCAAAGCATGCATCCCCCTCTGTTGAAGATCAGAGAACCCACCGGCGAAATCCCTGTGGTTTTCTAAAGTGAACGAACTGAGAGATATGGAGGATCTTACCGCCACCTTGCACAACAGGTAGGAGACCTTTCGTGAGACCTTGAGACCATGGCACCACTTTGTGTATACCGACGCAAACCTCCGAGAGGTTGCGCATCCTGGCTGACCAGAGGACTCGCTTTGCTCCCAAGTCGGGGGGCACTACTTTTATTCTCCCTTTCTCTCTTTCCTTGATTTCGCTATTATCTCGCACTAAGAGATACCTGACCTCCTACCCCTTTCCCTCCTGACCGTCCCCCTCTACATATCCTTTACTCAGTTATGGGCTGTTTTATTCAGATACTGTGAATATCCTAGTTTGCATTATCCCTACCATAGTGTCCCATCTCTGGCCTCGGCTGGCCATCGGGATACTCTACCTCCCGAGAAACTGTAATGCCCCGTACACACGGTCGGATTTTCCGACAGAAAATGTGTGATAGGACCTTGTTGTCGGAAATTCCGACTGTTTGTAGGCTCCATCACACATTTTCCATCGGATTTTCCGACACACAAAGTTTGAGAGCAGGCTATAAAATTTTCCGACAACAAAATCCGTTGTCGGAATTTCCGATCGTGTGTACACAAATCCGACGCACAAAGTGCCACGCATGCTCAGAATAAATAAAGAGATGAAAGCTATTGGCTACTGCCCCGTTTATAGTCCCGACGTACGTGTTTTACGTCACCGCGTTCAGAATGATCGGATTTTCCGACAACTTTGTCTGACCGTGTGTATGCAAGACAAGTTTGAGCCAACATCCGTCGGAAAAAATCCTAGGATTTTGTTGTCGGAATGTCCGATCAATGTCCGACCATGTGTACGGGGCATAAGAGTTTAATTTCGTTGCATAGTTTCACATATATGATTATATGTTTTGGGTCTCTCAGGCAGTTGTTTAGATGCTTCCCCAACTCTGCGCACTGACAATATTTCTATACTGTGCTATTCCCTCGTGCCATCCATACTGTGTATTACTGGGGTAATTGATATGTTGCTCACATCGTGTGACCCTTTCTGTTTCTGTTATCTAAATTTTATTATATATCTCTGCTGTCTATTTTGGCTGTAAAATGCACTTTTTTTTAGAAAATAAAGAAAGTAAAAAATAAAAATAAAAGCATGCATGCCAAACACAGCTAAATGCGTTGGAAAAAATTTGCATTTTTAACACTCATTTTCTCCTATCAGGAGAAACAGCGTTTACAATAAACCAGTGAGGCCTTAGAATGTAAAATACAGACAATAATACTAACAACACCAGATGAGTGTAAGGCAATTTACATGAACTCGAAGGCGACTCCAACTGTAGCCTCAATTTGTGTCTCTAGAACGCACAAATAACACAGACGCTCATGGTATATTTTTACATAGCTAAACTGGTCCAGCTTGGAGCAATGTAACTATGTATATACCATACCTGGCCGATGCCCCGGGAAGCTGGAAATCACTAAAGTAGACACCACCATTTCAGTGATCTCCACTAGTTTCTGGGTCCCATGCTGAGCGGCTGGCCTGCTGAATTGTGAATACAGGAGGTTGGCCACTCAGCATAGGTCCCATTTAGAGAATGCTTTGCATTTTCTGAATGAATGCACAGTGTTGACTGGACGCGGTGGGCAGCATAATGTCACTGCCCTGCCTCTCCACCTCGACCAATCAGAGAACACTTTGCATTCATTCAGAAAACACAAAACATTCTCTGAATGGCACTATTCTGAGCGGCCAGTCTCCTATATTCACAGTGCATCAGGCCAGCTGCTCAGCACAGGATCCGGAGGGAATCCCCAGTTGTCATTGTAACTGGTATGCTCTCTAGAAAATTTCCACTCTATTCTTAGTCTGGTGACAACCCAAAATATGGGGTTTTCATTCAATTTCATTTTTAGTGATTAGTGTAAAACTGACAAATAGAGAGGGAGAATCTCTCCCTACCAAGGCCAGAAACATACATTTTTTGTAAGTAGAGGAAATAAGGAAATAAAACCATACGTTTCCACTACAGAACCAAGGGACTCATCTATTATTTTGTGTACATAAAAGTTACAAAGCACTGGAGATATGGAAATGTCTAGTCCCAGTTTTCACTGAAAGTTGGAATGGCACGCAGTCACCTCATAATACCTGACTCCTATCACACCTCATATACCATACTTGACGTCTATCACACCTCATATACCATACTTGACTCCTATCACACCTCATATACCATACCTGACTCCTATCACACCTCACATACCATACCTGACTATCACACCTCATATATCATATCTGACTCCTATCACATCTCATATGCCATATCTGACTCCTATCACACCTCATATACCATACCTGTCACCTATCACACCTCATATACCATACCTATCACACCTCATATATCATACCTGACTTCTATCACATCTCATATACCATACCTGACTCCTATCACACCTCATATACCATACCTGACTATCACACCTCATAGATCATACCTGACTTCTATCACATCTCATATACCATACCTGACTTCTATCACACCTCATATACCATATCTGACTATCACACCTCATATATCATACCTGACTTCTATCGCATCTCATATACCATACCTGACTTCTATCACACCTCTTATACCATACCTGACTATCACACCTCATATATCATACCTGACTTCTATCACACTTCATATACCATGCCTGACTCCTATCACACCTCATAAACCATACCTGACTCCTATCACACCTCATATATCATACCTGACTTCCATCACACCTCATATACCATACCTGACTTCCATCACACCTCATATACCATACCCGACTCCTATCACACCTCATATGCCATACCTGACTATCACACCTCATATACCACATCTGACCGCTATCATCACATCATATACCATACCTGACTCCTATCACACCTCATATACCATACCTGACTCCTATCACACCTCATATACCATACCTGACTTCTATCACACCTCATATACCATACCTGACTCCTATCACACCTCATATATCATATCTGACCTCTATCACACCTCATATACCATACCTGACCTCTATCACACCTGATATATCATACCTGACTTCTATCACACCTCATATACCATACTTGACTTCTATCACACCTCATATACCACACTTGACTCCTATCACACCTCATATACCATACTCGACTCCTATCACACCTCATATATCATACCTGACTGCTATCATCACCTCATATACCATACCTGACTCCTATCACACCTCATATACCATACCTGACTCCTATCACACCTCGTATACCATACCTGACTCCTATTACACCTCATATACCATACCTGACTCCTATTACACCTCATATACCATACCTGACTCCTATCACAGCTCATATATCATACCTGGCTGTTATCACACCACATATACCATACCTGACTATTATCACACCTCATATATCATATCTGACCTCTATCACACCTCATATACCATACCTGACCTCTATCACACCTGATATATCATACCTGACTTCTATCACACCTCATATACCATACTTGACTTCTATCACACCTCATATACCATACTTGACTCCTATCACACCTCATATACCATACTCGACTCCTATCACACCTCATATATCATACCTGACTGCTATCATCACCTCATATACCATACCTGACTCCTATCACACCTCATATACCATACCTGACTCCTATCACACCTCGTATACCATACCTGACTCCTATTACACCTCATATACCATACCTGACTCCTATTACACCTCATATACCATACCTGACTCCTATCACAGCTCATATATCATACCTGGCTGTTATCACACCACATATACCATACCTGACTTCTATCACACCTCATATACCATACCTGACTATTATCACACCTCATATATCATACCTGACTCCTAGCATACCCGCTCCTCACACAGTCATCACAGAGAGGCTGATATGAATCACTGTATGTTACCTCATCAATGATCTTCTCAGTAATAGGCTTGAGTTGTGTGGGTTGCTGTCCAATCATCAGCTAGGCATTTCCCGCCTTTTTCTGTGAAAACTTCTTAGTGCAAGGCCTGGGCTATGGGTGCAGTTCTATGGATAGGAGAATGTCTAAGCAGATAAGGGTGTAAGTGTATGCTGTTCTATGTAATAACATGCCTTGATCAGTAAAGCTATAATAAAGCTGTTATAAATTGCAGCAACTATAGATTGTAGCCCTATAGATTATAGACCTCGTTTACACTAGTAGCAAAGACTGCCTCTTCCCTGAAAATCGATCTGCACTCACTCATCGCTTTTCAGAAGCGTTTGACAAGCGGTGGGGAGGCAGTATGTCACCTCCTCACTCCCTGTTTTAACCCCCTAAAAGCCACACTACCATGTCATTGTGGGGTGGATGCAGCAAGACTCCATTCACTTGTATAATCCCTGCCACAGCCGCAAAACAAGGCATCAACACCACACTACCTGACTCCTATCACACCTCATAAACTATACCTGACTCCTATCACACTTCATATATCATACCTGACTTCTATCACACCTCATATATCATACCTGACTCCTATCACACTTCATATATCATACCTGACTTCTATCACACCTCATATATCATACCTGACTTCTATCACACCTCATATACCATACCTGACTTCTATCACACCTCATATATCATACCTGACTTCTATCACACCTCATATACCATACCTGACTTCTATCACACCTCATATACCATACCTGACTTCTATCACACCTCATATACCATACCTGACTTCCATCACACCTCATATATCATACCTGACTCCTATCATACTTCATATGCCATACCTGACTATCACACCTCATATTCCACATCTGACTGCTATCATCACATCATATACCATACCTGACTCCTACCACACCTCATATATCATACCTGACTCCTATCACACCTCATATACCATACCTGACTCCTATCACACCTCATATACCATACCTGACTCCTATCACACCTCATATACCATACCTGACTTCTATCACACCTCATATACCATACCTGGGTCCTCACACAGTCAGCACAGAGAGGCTGATATGAATCACTGTATGTTACCTCATCAATGATCTTCTCAGTAATAGGCTTGAGTTGTGTGGGTTGCTGTCCAATCATCAGCTAGGCATTTCCCGCCTTTTTCTGTGAAAACTTCTTAGTGCAAGGCCTGGGCTATGGGTGCAGTTCTATGGATAGGAGAATGTCTAAGCAGATAAGGGTGTAAGTGTATGCTGTTCTATGTAATAACATGCCTTGATCAGTAAAGCTATAATAAAGCTGTTATAAATTGCAGCAACTATAGATTGTAGCCCTATAGATTATAGACCTCGTTTACACTAGTAGCAAAGACTGCCTCTTCCCTGAAAATCGATCTGCACTCACTCATCGCTTTTCAGAAGCGTTTGACAAGCGGTGGGGAGGCAGTATGTCACCTCCTCACTCCCTGTTTTAACCCCCTAAAAGCCACACTACCATGTCATTGTGGGGTGGATGCAGCAAGACTCCATTCATTTGTATAATCCCTGCCACAGCCGCAAAACAAGGCATCAACACCACACTACCTGACTCCTATCACACCTCATAAACTATACCTGACTCCTATCACACTTCATATATCATACCTGACTTCTATCACACCTCATATATCATACCTGACTCCTATCACACTTCATATATCATACCTGACTTCTATCACACCTCATATATCATACCTGACTTCTATCACACCTCATATATCATACCTGACTTCTATCACACCTCATATACCATACCTGACTTCTATCACACCTCATATACCATACCTGACTTCTATCACACCTCATATACCATACCTGACTTCCATCACACCTCATATATCATACCTGACTCCTATCATACTTCATATGCCATACCTGACTATCACACCTCATATTCCACATCTGACTGCTATCATCACATCATATACCATACCTGACTCCTACCACACCTCATATATCATACCTGACTCCTATCACACCTCATATACCATACCTGACTCCTATCACACCTCATATACCATACCTGACTTCTATCACACCTCATATACCATACCTGGGTCCTCACACAGTCAGCACAGAGAGGCTGATATGAATCACTGTATGTTACCTCATCAATGATCTTCTCAGTAATAGGCTTGAGTTGTGTGGGTTGCTGTCCAATCATCAGCTAGGCATTTCCCACCTTTTTCTGTGAAAACCTCTTAGTGCAAAGCCTGGGCTATGGGTGCAGTTCTATGGATAGGAGAATGTCTAAGCAGATAAGGATGTAAGTGTATGCTGTTCTATGTAATAACATGCCTTGATCAGTAAAGCTATAATAAAGCTGTTATAAATTGCAGCAACTATAGATTGTAGCCCTATAGATTATAGACCTCGTTTACACTAGTAGCAAAGACTGCCTCTTCCCTGAAAATCGATCTGCACTCTCTCATCGCTTTTCAGAAGCGTTTGACAAGCGGTGAGGAGGCAGTATGTCACCTCCTCATTCCCTGTTTTAACCCCCTAAAAGCCACACTACCATGTCATTGTGGGGTGGTTGCAGCAAGACTCCATTCACTTGTATAATCCCTGCCACAGCCGCAAAACAAGGCATCAACACCACAGCATATGTACACGCCTGCCTGCTGCTTTTGCAGCTTAAGGGGGAGCAGCTGGGGGGCAGTAAAATGTGGTAAAATTGTAAACGAGCCCTTAAAGTAGAAATTAAGTCGTTTTACAACAGACAGTGAGCAGGCAGGTTATTTTCGCAGAAGAAATATGTCTCTTCTGTGATAAAATACACCTACCTGCCTGCTCACATTCTCTGCGGAATGTGAACTGACCTGTGTATGCGCAGCTCAGCTTACATCGCAAGCACGGTCTCTGTGTTCCGGGATGATGCACATGCGCAGGAGTTATGTCACCCCATGCTGGCCAGTGGAGATGCCTAAAGACTGGCACCTGGTGAAAAAGATGCTGACGCCAGCGAGGGATCCGGACCGTTAGAGAGGAGGTAAATATATTGCCTTTAGCTCCACCATAAGAGCCGGTTCACACTGGAATGTGGTGTAAGAAACTCGTGTTCCATGCGTGTTTACCACAGTGCTTTCCAAACACACTGGGTGTACAATATGCAGGTGTCAATAGATTACTAGCGACACCCCAAATGCAGAACACAAACGCAGTGCATTTGTCTGCACTGATCACATAGTACTCCAGTATCATGCAATCCAGTTGAAGTGCATTTTCTTTTTGAGCATGCAGTGCTTTTGGTGCAATCCAGTGCAATTTCAACCCATTCAAATGAATGGGCTGAAAATCACACCACACTGCATAACATGAAATACAGCCATAATTCAGGACCTGAGAGTCACAGGTGTTGTATACAGACACCTGCACAAATGAATTATAGCATCCTGCTGTACATGGGTTCAGTGCCTTGAAAAAGTATTCATACACCTTGACATTTTCCACATTTTGTCGTGTTACAACCAAAAAACATTAATGTATTTTATTGAGATTTTATGTGATAGACCAACACAAAGTGGCACATAACTGTGAAGCGGAAGGAAAATGATAAATGGTTTTCATAATTTTTTACAAATAAATATGTCAAAAGTGTGGCGTGCATTTCATAGTTGTCAACATTGTAAAAAAAATTTTAAGGACACTTTTTTGGCTGTAGGCGGAGTCTTATTATAATTAGGGGCGGGGCATACATTAGTAGGTGTGGCACAGGGGAAAAGTAAAAATTGCGGCACGCGGAGTGGGCCGCGGCAAAAAATGGGCATGGTTTGCGCAAAATAGTGGGCATGTCTTAAATGGGCATGGCTCAAAGGGGGTGTGGTTAGTGTCTGAGATGAACGAGGGATGGAGGGAGAGGGTGGGAGGGATGGAGGGACAGCAGCCCCAGATCCTACATAACAATAGAAATATGTGTATTCCCGAAAGTTTAACAATCAGCAGATAAAGATACTCCAAACACCTGGTGTTAGCACTTCAATCATCCCGGCACCATGGTTGTTATGGTGTCAGGATGATTGAAGTGCATTATTTCTATTATTACATTGTAATATAAAATAAAATCATTCAACTCACCATAATGCCGAATCAGTGGGATCCCTGAGTGTGTCACCTGCCACGTCGCCTGCCACCAGCCGTCCGTCCTTGCATCAGGTGCCCCCAGCAGAGTCCGTCCTTGCATCAGGTGTTCCAGCAGAGTCTGTCCTTGCATCAGGTGTCCCAGCAGAGTCCGTCCTTGCATCAGGTGCCCCCAGCAGAGTCCCCCTTACATCAGATGTCCTGAGTGGAGCCCCCCTTACATCAGGTGTCCCCAGCTGAGCCCCCCCTCACATCAGGTGTCCCCAGCAGTGCCCTCCTTACATCAGGTTTCCTCAGCGGAGCCCCCCCTTACATCAGGTGTCCCCAGCGGAGCCCCCCCTTACATCAAATGTCCCCAGCGGTGCCCTCCTTACATCAGGTGTCCCCAATGTTGCGCCCCCCTTACATCAGGTTTCCCCAGCGGAGCCCCGCTTTACATCAGGTGTCCCCAGCAGTGCCCTCCTTACATCAGGTGTCCCCAGCGGAGCCCCCCCTTACATCAGGTTTCCCCAGCGGAGCCCCCCTTACATCAGGTTTCCCCAGCGGAGCCCCCCCTTACATCAGGTTTCCCCAGCGGAGCCCCTCCTTACATCAGGTGTCCCCAGCGGAGCCCCCCTTACATCAGGTGTCCCCAGCGGAGCCCCCCTAACATTAGGTGTCCCCAGTGAAGCCCCCCCTCACATCAGGTGTCCCCAGCAGTGCCCTCCTTACATCAGATGTCCCCAGCGGTGCCCCCCCTTTACATCAGGTTTCCCCAGCGGAGCCCCCCTTACATCAGGTGTCCCCAGCGGAGCCCCCCTTACATCAGATGTCCCCAGCGGTGCCCTCCTTACATCAGGTGTCCCTAGGGTTGCCCCCCTTACGTCAGGTTTCCCCAGCGGAGCCCCCCCTTACATCAGGTGTCCCCAGCGGAGCCCCCCTTACATCAGGTGTCCCCAGCGGAGCCCCTCCTTACATCAGGTGTCCCCAGCGGAGCCCCCCTTACATCAGGTGTCCCCAGCGGAGCCCCCCTAACATCAGGTGTCCCCAGTGAAGCCCCCCCTCACATCAGGTGTCCCCAGCGGTGCCCTCCTTACATCAGGTGTCCCCAGCGGTGCCCCCCCTTACATCAGGTTCCCCAGCAGGGCCCCCCTTACATCAGGTGTCCCCAGCGGAGCCCCCCTTACATCAGATGTCCCCAGCGGTGCCCTCCTTACATCAGGTGTCCCTAGGGTTGCCCCCCTTACGTCAGGTTTCCCCAGCAGAGCCCCCCCTTACATCAGGTGTCCCCAGCGGAGCCCCCCTTACATCAGGTGTCCCCAGCGGAGCCCCTCCGTACATCAGGTGTCCCCAGCGGAGCCCCCCTTACATCAGGTGTCCCCAGCGGAGCCCCCCTAACATCAGGTGTCCCCAGTGAAGCCCCCCCTCACATCAGGTGTCCCCAGCGGTGCCCTCCTTACATCAGGTGTCCCCAGCGGAGCCCCCCTTACATCTGGTGTCCCCAGCGGAGCCCCCTTTACATCAGGTGTCCCCAGCGGTGCCCCCCTTACATCAGGTTTCCCCAGTGGAGCCCCCCTTACATCAGGTTTCACCAGTGGAGCCCCCCCTTACATCAGGTTTCCCCAGCGGAGCCCCTCCTTACATCAGATGTTCCCAGCGGTGCCCCCCTTACATCAGGTTTCCCCAGCGGAGCCCCCCCTTACATCAGGTTTCCCCAGCGGAGCCCCCCTTACATCAGGTTTCCCCAGCGGAGCCCCTCCTTACATCAGGTGTCCCCAGCGGAGCCCCCCCTTACATCAGGTTTCCCCAGCGGAGCCCCTCCTTACATCAGATGTCCCCAGCGGTGCCCCCCTTACATCAGGCTTCCCCAGCGGAGCCCCCCCTTACATCAGGTTTCCCCAGCGGAGCCCCTCCTTACATCAGGTTTCCCCAGGGGAGTCCCCCTTACATCAGGTTTCCACAGCAGTGCCCCCCCTTACATCAGGTTTCCCCAGCAGAGCCCCCCTTACTTTAGGTTTCCCCAGTGGAGCCCCCCCTTACATCAGGTTTCCCCAGGGGAGTCCCCCTTACATCAGGTTTCCACAGCAGTGCCCCCCTTACATCAGGTTTCCCCAGCGGAGCCTCCCTTACATCAGGTTTCCCCAGCTGAGCCCCCCCTCACATCAAGTTTCCCCAGCGCAGCCCCCCTTACATCAGGTTTCCCCAGCGTCGCCCCTCCTTACATCAGGTTTCCCCAGAGCAGCCCCCCTTTACATCAGGTTTCCCCAGCGGAGCCCCTAGTTACATCAGATGTCCCCAGCGGTGCCCCCTCTTACATCAGGTTTCCCCAGCGGAGCCCCCCTTACATCAGGTTTCCCCAGCGGAGCCCCCCTTACATCAGGTGTCCCCAGCGGAGCCCCCCCTTACATCAGATTTCCACAGCAGTGCCCCCCTTACATCAGGTTTCCCCAGCGGAGCCCCCCTTACATCAGGTTTCCCCAGCGGAGCCCCCCCTTACATCAGGTTTCCCCAGGGGAGCCCCCCTTACATCAGGTTTCCACAGCAGTGCCCCCATTACATCAGGTTTCCCCAGCGGAGCCCCCCCTTACATCAGGTTTCCACAGCAGTGCCCCCCCTTACATCAGGTTTCCCCAGCGGAGTCCCCCCTTACATCAGGTTTCCCCAGGGGAGCCCCCCTTACATCAGGTTTCCACAGCAGTGCCCCCCTTACATCAGGTTTCCCCAGTGGAGCCCCCCCTTATATCAGGTTTCCCCAGCGAAGCCCCCCCTCACATCAGGTTTCCCCAGCGCAGCCCCCCCTTACATCAGGTTAGTCTCCGCCGGGCGCGTGGGGGGTGGAACGGGGCGGAGTGGGGCGGGGGTGGTGGGAGCGAAGCGGGGCTGGGGGGTAGGCGGGGCGGAGACACAGGAGCTCCGTCTAGCTGCCCAGCCGTGTTCCTGGTCTTCTAAAAAATGGCGGCCAGCGGAGACAATGTCTCCGCCGGCCGCAGACCTCTAGCGGCGGCGGAAAATCCAAATTTCTCGGGACATTTCCCGGGAAGCAATAAATTCGGGAAAATAGTGTAAATCCCGGAATTTCCCGGGAAATTCGGGACAGTTGGTAAGTATGGCATTTGTATTCAGCCCCCTTTACTCTGATACCCGTAACTAAAATCTAATGGAACCAATTGCCTTTAGAAGTCACCTAATTAGTAAATAGAGTCCACCTGTGTGTGATTTAATCTCAGTATAAATACAGCAGTTCTGCGAAGCCCTAAGAACCTTAGTGAACAAACAGCATCATGAAGGCCAAGGGAAACACCAGACAGGTCATGGAAAAAGTTGAAGTAAGAAGAAGTTTAAAGTATGGTTAAGTTATAAAAAAAAATATCCCAAGCTTTAAACATCTCACAGAGCACTGTTCAATCCATCATCAGAAAATGGAAAGAGTATGTTGTCACAACTGCAAACCTACCAAGACATGGCCGCCCACTTAAACTGACAGGCCGGGCAAGGAGAGCATTCATCAGAGAAGCAGCCATGGTAACTCTGGAGGAGCTGCAGAGATCCACAGCTCAGGTGGGAGAATCTGTCCACAGGACAACTTTTAGTGCACTCCACAATTCTGGCCGTTATGGAAGAGTGGCAAGAAGAAAGCCACTGTTAAAAGAAAGCCATAAGAAATTCCGTTTACAGTTTGCGAGAAGCCATGTGGGGGACACAGCAAACATGTGGAAGAAGGTGCTCTGGTCAGATGAGACCAAAATTTAACTTTTTGACCTAAAAGCAAAACGCTATGTGTGGCGGAAAACTAACACTGCACATCACCCAGAACACACCATCCCCACTGTGAAACATGGTGGTGGCAGCATCATGTTGTGGGGATGCTTTTCCCAGTAGGGACAGGGAAGCTGGTCAGAGTTGATGGGAAGATGGATGGAGCAAAATACAGGGCAATCTTAGAAGAAACCCTGTTAGAGTCTGCAAAAGACTTGAGACTGGGGCGGAGGGTCACCTTCCAGCAGGACAACGACCCAACCATAGAGCCAGAGCTACAATGGAATGGTTTAGATCAAAGCATATTCATGTGTTGGAATGGCTCAGTCAAAGTCCAGACCTAAATCCAATTGAGAATCTGTGGCAAGACTTGAAAATTGCTGTTCACTGATGCTCTCCATCCAATCTGACAGAGCTTGAGCTATTTTGCAAAAAGAACAGGCAAAAATGTCACTCTCTAGATGTGCAAAGCTGGTAGCGATATCCCCAAAAAGACTTGCAGCTGTAATTGCAGTGAAAGGTGGTTCTACAAAGTATTGACTCAGGGGGGCTGAATACAAATGCATGCCACACTTTTCACATATTTATTTGTGAAAATTTTTAAAAACCATTTAACATTTTCCTTACACTTCACAATTATGTGCCACATTGTGTTGGTCTATCACATAAAATTCCAAAAAACACATTTGTGTTTTAGGTTGTTACATGACAAAATGTGGAAAATTTCAAGGGGTATGAATACTTTTTCAAGGTACTGTATATGCCAGTCCTAGCACAAACATGCGTAAGCATACAGACATGTGCCCCTGTGAACAGACAGTGTACATTTGGGGCTATTCACCTGCCACCTGCATCCCTGTACATGTCCATACAGTCCCTGCTTTCCCATGGAGTTGTATAGGCTACCAGCAGGCATCCCAAGGTGCTGCCAACCGCATAAACCGTGTGCATAAGACCTAGAGGTTCCAAGCACTTGAGGTGTTTTACAGAGTATCAGACTGTTCTTCATGGCTTCTAAAAGAAGGTTCCAGTTCAGCACAGGTTCAAGAAAAAATTTATTTTTGAGGTTTGGAAGCAGGGTTGCCTCCAAATTGAAAAATGAAACTTGTTGGCAGTCTTATTAACCTTTTTCCGTCGATGCTATGCATATATGTGGCCTCTCGGCAGGTGGGCATTAACGCAGAGAGGCCGCACATATGTGGCCCTATGAAACACTTTCTGTGCTGAGAGTGCCAGCCCTGCGCGCTCCCAGCACATTTCCCATCCGGGACTGGAAAGCTCCTGATGCATACTTGTGATCACATGACCCGAATGCCCGCCTCCACTTCCTGGCATTTAGAAGCTCTTAAAGGGCCAGGAGGCAGTGGGGGGAAGGGGTTAATAGATAAGTTCACCTTTAAGAGCATGTTACTATATGTTACCATATATTGGGTGTAACATGGAACATGCTCTTATGCACCCGACGCTAGAGCTACTCTCTCTGTGACAGCAGGAGGGGGATCTTTTCCTCCTACCCACTGTCACATTTTGAAAATGTTGCGGCTGTGCAAGATTTCCGCACAGCTGCATCATTCATTCACAGGAATGTGTAAGTCAACAAGTTACAAGTATCAGCTTCTATCTCAGCAGACAGAATTGTAGCATCAATGAACTGCGAGCATGCTGATCAGCCAGCTTGTAGCTCACTCACACTGCCTACAGAAGTATGGGCAGAGAGCTCTAGGCAATGTGTGCAGGAACCTGACATTGCACCTGGGATCCATTGATCGTGGGTGCAATGCTCTGCAGGCTTCAGTGAAAAAAATTAATAAATGCCCAATTTTTCCCTGCAAAAATATGTGCATTTATTATTTTTTTCACAAAGGTGAACTTATCCTTTAATGTAAAGGGATCACAAGCCTGGTAATTTTTATTACAAAACAGGACAACTCCCAGTTTATTTATAAAACAATTGTTAGACGAATGTCACAAGCATTCTTTCAGCCATCACAAATTCTGATGGTATTTTACCTAAGGCGGTAGGTAATAAATGCAAAAGAAAACTTTTATTATATTGTAGATTACCAATTCTTAGATGTGATGACTGCATTTGTTTTCTTATTTAGTCTTTCTTTCTTCCTTCTATAGCCACCTGGTGATGTTGCCAGTAAATCTGCTGTTTTTCAGCTGATGTAGGTACCAACTATTTCAAGTAAAAGTAAACCCTCCTATGGTTTTCAGCCAAGAAAGCTGCCATCTGGGCCTCTGCTTAACCACTTGCCTACTGGGCAATTTTACCCCCTTCCTGCCCAGGCCAATTTTCAGCTTTCAGTACTGTCACACTTTGAATGACAATTGCGTGGTCATGCAACGCTGTACCTATATGAGATTTTTATAATGTTTTTTTATACAAATAGAGCTTTCTTTTGGTGGTATTTAATGTCCACAGTTTTTTTTTATTTTTTTCTAAATAAACTAAAAATATAGAAAATTTTGAAAAAAAAAGTTTTGCATAGTTTGTTTTAAAATTTTGCAAACAGGTAATTTTTCTCCTTCACTGATGTGCGCTGATGTGGCTGAACTGATGGGCACTGATGGGCTGGATTGATGGGCACTAGAGATGAGCCGAACACCCCCGGTTCGGTTCGCAGCAGAACATGGGAACAGGCAAAAAATGTGTTCAAACACGCGTTAAAGTCTTTGGGACATGAACATGAAAAATCAAAAGTGCTAATTTTAAAGGCTTATATGCAAGTTATTGCCATAAAAAGTGTTTGGGGACCCGGGTCCTGCCCCAGGGGACACGTATCAATGCAAAAAAAAGTTTTAAAAACTGACTTTTTTTGGGAGCAGTGATTTTAATAATGCTTAAAGTGAAACAATAAAAATGAAATATTCCTTTAAATATCATGCCTGGGGGGAGTCCTTAGTATGCCTGTAAAGTAGCACATCTTTCCCATGTTTATAATAGTGCCACAGCAAAATTACATTTCTAAAGGAAAAAAATGTCATTTAAAACTGCTTGCGGCTTTAATGTATTGTCGGATCCCAGCAATATAGATAAAAATACCAAAAATACCAAAAAAAAATGGCGTGGATGTCCCCCCCAAAATCCCTGAAGGGCCTGGTATGGATATTATGGGGAATTCCGAACCCAAATGTTTTAAAAAATGTTGTGGGGGTCCCCCAGGCACAATATACTCTGAACAGCAGTACATATACTATACGGCCTGCCCTATATACTCTGCAGAAAATTGGGCCTTAGGTGTTGGTGGTACCAGAAAACTGTAAGCCCTCACAGTTACTCTTGTTGGGTGCAGGAATGGGCCCTGCTGTGAAATATTATATGCAAAATTGTAATTACATGCCCCTGTTAAACAGGGGCAGAAAAATTGGGTCTTTTTTGTGGTGCTGGTGCCACAACACTGTAACCCCTCACAGATACTCATGTTGGGCGCTGGAACGGGCCCTGCTGTGAAATATTATATCAACAGTTGTAATTACATGCCCCTGTTAAACAGGGGCAGAAAAAATTGTGCCTTGGGTGGTGGTGCTGCCACAACACTGTAACCCCTCACAGATACTCTTGTTGGGCACAGGAACGGGCCCTGCTGTGAAACGTGACTGCCAGTTTATTGTCCTTCTGTAGCACCCCCTCTCTCTAGGCTCACGTTACTACCTTCTTTAACCTGGGAACCAACATCGGAGCCTTTAAATCGATGCGCATCCTCCAGCAGCATATAACCGACACTGTGGTCGAATAATTCTCGGGACTCCTCCATGCATGATGGTGGGGCTATGGAAGGAGTGACAAGAATCCGGTGGAATAGGCCGATTTGGCAGCTGCGTTGGAAGGCAAACTACTCTGAGCCTGGGTGACAGAGGATTAGGAGGATGAGGACGGCTTTGTTATCCACTCCAACAACTCTTCTGCATGTTATGGCTCAATAACACGGCCAGCAGCAGCAAAAAAGGACAAGCGTGCCCCACGGCCACCTGCAGAGGATGCACCATGTTCACGACCACCACTGTTGACTGTAGACACAGAGGCTGCTTGCCCTCTTTTAGTGGCCTGTGAGCATATGCCTCTCCTTGGTGGCCTTCCAGACATGATGTATTTTTTGTTTTGCCACACTACACTGTATTAGATACTGTGCACACCGCCTGAAGTGGATTAGAAAGTGTACAACGGCTACACTGTATTGTATACTGTGTACACCATTAGAAGTGTAGTAGAAACTGTACACACTGTATTAGACACTGTGTACACTGCCTGAAGTGTATTAGAAACAGTACACCACGGAATGCAGTGTAGTTATAGGCTACACTGAATGCAGAGTGTGTGTATATATATCAACAACAGCATCAGCAACAGAAAAGGACAAGCGTGTCCCACGTCCAACTGCAGAGGATGCACCGTGTGATGCACCATTAGAGGTGTAGCAACCCTACACCACAGAATGCACTGTAGATATAGGCTACAATGGATGCAGAGTGTGTGTATATATATATATATATATATATATATATATATATATATATATATATATATATATATATATATACAAGTGCCTGTTTCACTGGTTATTCTGGTTACACATTGGAATTGACTATGGGGGATAGATTTAAAGACCCCCGGAGGATGGAAACTAGAAAATAACAATAATTGGTTATGGTCAGTAGGTTTTCTGTATAAATCATTGACTATGTGTCCATCCTTGATGGATTAAGATGTATCCAAGAATGGAACAGCATCAGTGTTACTTAACATGTTAAACTTCAAACCAAAACACAAGGGGAAAGGCGCCTCTGGGTGTAGTATAAAAACCATTTATTAAAAAAACAATGTGCAAACAACTCACATTTGGGTGATCATAAAAACAGCATCTAGTGAACTGGAACGATGATCCATCATGGGGCAGTTCGTCGGGTAAGTCACAGGTGGTTTTTATACTACACCCAGAGGCGCCTTTCCCCTTGTGTTTTCCTTCAGATCCTGGAGCTTGGTTTCAGTTCTTTGGAAAGCAGCCCTGTTTGTGGACCCCATACCAACATTCCTTCCCACAGATCCCTTATATGGACTTTATGGACTAATATACCAACTGTCACGGACCTGGCCGGGACGGAGGCTGTTGGAGAGGACTGTATGCAGGCCTGTTGCCCACCGATTATGGGCCCTAGCATTTGGGGGAATGGTGCTCTCTGTGAGCTGTATGCCTGGGGACCCTGGGGTTGATGTTACTATGGATTCAGCTCCATGTCCCCCCAAAACACACAGACTCTGGAACCCTTTATATGCCATATTAGAATGGTGACTGATTTATACCATTGGGACTCGTACTGTTAAATGCTAATGTCATCAATTCTGCTATAATGTGTTTAGTGTGGCTCTAAGAGTCTTTTCACCCATTGTTGTTTATGTTAATTGATAGAGCTGATCACATTAGCCACCAGCACTGGCTAATAGACGAATGGTCTGGGCTGAGGAGGGGGGAGATTGTTGTTTGTATTGTTAATTGTATTAATGTGTGAAGCTCGGTGCCTACAAGTCTGTCATCTGGTCTGGGTACATTTTGTAGTAAATTAGCTCATGTTAATTAGGTTAGCTTCCAGTCATCCCTGCTGTATAAAGGTCTGTGAAATCTCAAAATAAAAGGCAGTTCTGATGTACTCCAAGACTGGTGTTGTCTAGTTCTTGGGGTTCCTATAGCCAGATCCATTGGACTCGTGTTCCAGAACTTAGGAAGCGGTATATGACGGAAGCACTCAAGCGGAGTGTGGGGCGTTCCGTGACATTGGTGGCAAGCAGCGGGAAAGCTTCCTGAAGTCTGAAGTCTGGGACATCCAAACCTCCAACTGGATCCAAGATCAGCATAGCAGACTTCAGTCACCCCAGCGGAGATATGGACCTGGCATCAGAATTCCCGGGGCTGCTGCGGATCATCCTTTCAACGTACACCAGGACTGTGTCTGATGATGAATACCTGGAGCTCAGGCAGCTGATTCGGGTGGAGCTCTGGATTGCAGCCCTCCGTCTCGCTGGTATAAAACAGGGCAAGTGCTTTCCAACCCAAGAGCAACGGGCCAGTGACCAACGGGCATTGCGGATGGCATTCCTGGGAGAGCAGCCCCAGGAGCAATGGGTGACTGAGTTGGACAGGTTGGTCCAGCAGGAGATAGAGCTGGACAATCGTTATCGGGCTCTGCAATGGCACGCAGAGGAGGGATATTTAGGGGAGACAACAGAATGCTCTCCGGAGGGATATGACTTTGGCGGCCCTGGATTGCTGTGGGAGAACCTTACAGATCTTTTTATGTTTGGCGATGAGGGGGAACCTGACCTTGAGGACATGAGAGACTATAGAGAGTCTATGCTCGGTCTTGCAGGGGTCTCAGAGCTCAAACCTGATCTGGACCATTTGCTAAGGAAGGAACAGCATCTGGAAAGGGCATACAGGAAACTGCTAGAACAAGTTCAGCAGCATGCCAGAGAATCGGCAGTGGAAAATCCGGAGATTGCCGTCCCCAAACCTGAAGTGCTGACAACAGGGCAGAGCTCTGCTAACCTCTGTCCAGAAATGATAGCATCTTCTGGGTTCCATGGACAGGAGATGGTGAACCTCTATTCCCAGACATCAGTTGCAGAGACATGGGATTTGATAGACTTTTCTGCTGAGGAAGAACAACCTGATGAGCCTCCAGCAGAAGAGCTGCTATCAGGGCCAAAGTTCACTGTGTTCTGCCCAGCACCAACAGTGGCTTCGGCCTTACTGAGAGAAGAGGTAGTCAGCCTTTCTCCCACAACACTGACAGGGACATGTGATTTTCTGCCAGCAGCATCTATGGAGTTAAAACAAACTTCTCCAGCTGAAGATCTGGTAACTGAACAGAGGGTCCAAGACCTCTGTCCCACACTTTTACCAATTCCAGAGACTGGGGATTTAATAGACGTTTCTGTAGAGGAGGAACCACCTGGCAAACCCCCAGCAGAAGTGCTGGCAACCGGACAGAGGGTCCAAGACCTCTGCCCCACACCTGCAGCAATTGTGGAGGTCCAAGGAGAGAATGCAGTCATCACCTCACAACTGCAGCTTGATCTGGTGTCGGTTGATGGGGCTTCAGTCCCCACCTGTATACCCCAGGAATGCTGGGCAGTCGGCCCAGATCCCCAACAGCAGGATGGAGTGAGCCCAGTCCCCCTGTCTTCTCTCCAGCGGCAGAAAGGATTCCAGGGAGAAGAGCCAGTCTGGGCCTCTCCCCAGCGGCAGATATGTTCTCTGAGAGAGGCAGAGGTTGGCTGGGTGAGTGATACTCTGTTTGGAATAATTTATTTGGGGTACGGTGTGGGTACAGGCAGTAGAGGACTGGAGCTGTTTACTAACTTCGGAGTCAACCCGTCTGGGGTCTCCTCCTGTGTTAGTCTCCTGCCGAAAGGGGAGAAATGTCACGGACCTGGCCGGGACGGAGGCTGTTGGAGAGGACTGTATGCAGGCCTGTTGCCCACCGATTATGGGCCCTAGCATTTGGGGGAATGGTGCTCTCTGTGAGCTGTATGCCTGGGGACCCTGGGGTTGATGTTACTATGGATTCAGCTCCATGTCCCCCCAAAACACACAGACTCTGGAACCCTTTATATGCCATATTAGAATGGTGACTGATTTATACCATTGGGACTCGTACTGTTAAATGCTAATGTCATCAATTCTGCTATAATGTGTTTAGTGTGGCTCTAAGAGTCTTTTCACCCATTGTTGTTTATGTTAATTGATAGAGCTGATCACATTAGCCACCAGCACTGGCTAATAGACGAATGGTCTGGGCTGAGGAGGGGGGATTCCCTTTTTTCTAATATAAACACTATATACATTTTTAATATTGTGATCATTTACTGCTAATTGTGATGTTTTTAGACACTTTCCAGACTTTGCGCCTTTCCTTGTGTATTAAACTTCAAACCAGGTATTAATTCAAATAAAGGTTAAACAAGGACAGTGAATGCAAGTCACCAGTCCATATGGCAAAGGCGTCATCAATGAACCTGTACCAAACTGTACAGCGTTCATAGAATAACGTGCAATGAAATATGAATGCTTGCTCAATCTTGTCCATAAATGCATTAGCGTAAGGTGGTGCTACATTACTACCCATCGCTGCCCTGGCTAGTTGTAAATAATAAATATCCTTAAATAAGAAGAAATTTTCCTCTAGTACAATAGTTAATAATTCCAGGAGAAACGAAATCTGGGCAGAGGTGTATTTTTTTAGAAATAACTAGCAAACGTTTGCAGGCTTCTATACCTAGATTGTGCGGTATAGCCGTATATAGATTGGCAACATCCCATGTGACCAGCAGTGCATCAGATGGAATAACAAGAGAGTGAATTTGATTTAAAAAATCCTGAGTGTCTCTTATATATGAACGAGTCTTTATAATCAATGGCGTTAAACATTTATCCAAATTTAGCCAAAGGCATAGTCACTGATGCAGTGCTGGAAACAATGGGTCTGCCCGGAGAATTAATGGGATCTTTATGTATCTTAAGGAGCACATACATGATCGGTGTTACAGGATGTTCCAAAACTAAATAAGTTTATGTATTGACATCAATGATATTATTTTGTACTGCCTGACCAACAACCTTTTTTCTTGTTCAATGTTTTTATTGAGATTTACATAGGTAAAAACAGTAGAATATAAACATTGGTACATGGGATACTGCCAATATCAAATGAGTTTTTGATAAGTACATGAATATATCATGACTTACAATAAGGAGAGAAGGAAAAGGGAAAAAGAAAAAAAGAAAATGTATAAGTCAGTGTACTATAGACATTAGAAGACCGGGCTGAGAGCCTCTGATCAATTTGTATGTTCTATATATCATGCCTCCAGACCACCCATCCGCCCCAAATGGGTTCAAACCGTGGAAGAGAGGGGGCATTTTAACATGGTAACTACAGCGATAGCCAGAGGTAAATTAAGTGATATAGAGTATAAGACAGGGTCATAACACTTTTATTGCAGTGTTTGATTGCTAAGAACAAACAGTCAGATAAAATATTACAAGCTAATTGTAAGTGTGAGTAGTAAGTAGTAAATAATGAAGTGATAGTAAAAGAGTATCCCAAAAGTCTGGATCGCATAGTGAAAAGATAGAAAAAGAAAGTCATCTTAGCATATATGAGAGCTCTATTCATTCTGTGTTTAGCTTCCGCAACTATCAAGGTTTGAGACTTCCAAGCCTTTGTTATAGTTTGCTTGGCTGCAGTGCTAAGATGGATAAATAGCTGAAATTGGGAGAATAGAGGTTTCCAGAGCTTTAGAGGTCATCATGAAAATATTCTTCCAAAATTCTTTGGCCACTGGGCATTGCCATCATATATGGAAGTGGGTACCTGGGGAAGAATAGCCCCTAAAGCAGTTAATTGGGTATGTCGGGATATATTTTTGCAGTTCTGGATGGTACTAGGTACCAACGTGCTAAGACTTTAAAATTTGTTTCTAAAGTGAAACAATTTAGAGAGGAATTTTTAGTGGCTAAACAAATATTAGACCAGTCATTAGTGTCAAACACTTGGTTCATGTCCTGTGCCCATTTATCTGTGTAAGAGGGTAATGCTTTGTTAGGAATCACATTAAGTTGTTGGTATAAAAGTAAAACTAATCCTTTTACATGTGGGTCACTTTTACAAATATGCTCAAATTGTGACATTTGATTAAGTGTTGAGCTTGTAATAAGGAAGGGAGTGTAGAAATTTTTGACTTGCAAATTGTGAAAAATTTCAGATCTGGGAAGCCCATAAGTTTCACATAGCACAGGGAATGTATGAATGGTGGTATTTGTGCTTAATTGATATAATCAAATTAAATTTGTAGAAGACCATGCAGAGAATGACTTCGGGAATTTCCAAGCAGGACAAAAGGCAGGATTCCTGAGGAACGAAAGAAGGGGATTATGTGGGGATTGGAGGTTACAAGTTCTCCTAAATTTGTCCCAGATAGCCAAGGAATGTTTAGTTATGGCATTAGAAAGATGCGATCTATCTTTAGGCTGGAGCCATAACATATTGGCCACAGAGATGGGGTCGCTGTCAACAGATTCAATAAAAACCCAAAGGGGTGTAAACCTAGTCCGCCACTCAACTTTTTGAGGTAATACATAGCTTTAGGAATTCGGGGTTTAGTGTTTTCCCAAATAAAAGACAAAACTCTACGTTGCGTGAGTCTTAAAAAATATGAAGGTAATGAGATGGGTAGTACCCTAAACAGATATAAAAATTTCGGCAAAATTTACATTTTTATAGCATTGATTCGTCCCAGCCATGATAATGAGAGAAAGGTCCATTGTTTCATAAAGCCTGTAAATTGTTTCAGCAGAGGCAGATAATTAGCCATTAGATCTTTAATCGAGGTTGTGAGTTGTACTCCTAAATATAGAATTTGATGGAAAACCCAATTGAAAGGTAAGGAGGTTTGGACATGTCGAAGTTGTACTAGTAGTAAAGAGATATTTAACACGTTCAATTTTGTGGAACTAACAAAAAATCCAGAGACTTGGGCAAATTTATCTAAAATATATAGTAAGTTTGGGGCAGATATATGAGGATGAGATAAAAAAATAAGAATATCATCCGCAAAGAGACGCAACTTGTGCTGATATCCACCTAATTTAATTCCTTTAATATCAGGATTAGACCTAATTAATTGTGCTAGTGGTTCTATAAGGAGGGCAAAAAGCAACGGAGATAGAGGGCAACCTTGTCTTGTACCTCTTCTAATGTCCAACATTGCTGATTTATAACCATTATATTTAATGTATGCCCTCAGGTTGTCATACAGAGAGGAGATCCATGCCAGAAAATGGTTCCCAAATCCCTATTTTTGAAGTATATACTGCATATATGGCCAAGTGACAGAATCGAATGCCTTTCTAATGTCTAAGGATAAGAGGCATGTCGGAATATGTCTGACTTTAGCTGCGTGAATAAGAAAGAGGGCTCGTCTGATATTATCTCTTGCCTGACGCGTTGGCATAAATCCTGTTTGGTCCCGGTGAATTAGTCGGCCTATAATGTTATTCAATCGAGTCGCCAGGATCTTGGCTAGTAATTTAATGTCTAGGTTAAGGAGAGATATGGGGCGATAATTGGTCCAAGAGGTAGAGTCTGAACGGGGTTTGGGAATCATTGCTATAATGGAGGTCAGTGTTTCAGATCTAAATGAGTAACCATTCAGGATAGAATTAAAGGCTCTGGTCAGGATTGGTGCTAAGATGTGTGCAAACTGTTTATAATATGATGCCGAGAACCCATCAGGACCTGGTCTCTTATGAAGTTTTAATATTGTTATGGCTGTTGGAACTTCAGGTGCTGTTATAGGATACTCAAGAAGATCTCGCTGTTCCTGTTCTAAGGTAGGGAGCATGATATTGGAAAACAAGGTGTCTGCTTTTGTCTTATCAAAGTCTTGGGCAGGGGAATACAATTTAGCTAAATTAGAGCGAAAAACCTCTAGTATTTTAACTGGATTACTAGTATATCCATCACGTGATGTTTTCAGTCTGATAGTTGTCTGTACATGTTGTATCGCCTTTAAACTATGCGCCATGGGAGTGTCTGTTTTTTTAGCTTTAAGATATTGAATATGTTGGAGTTTACGTAATAATTTATCTGCAGAATCAGTTAGAAAAAGGTCTAGATCAAGACAGGCTTTATCTAATTTTGACCAAAAAAGAGAAAGGAGAAAACAAGTTCTGCTAAACAAAAACCCATGAAGGGGTGATCTATATACACCCTAATGAAGTTTACCTGAATACGGTACTGTTGCTGTAGCCAAAGAACCAATACATACAAACAAGTAGATCCTGGTAACCCTACCAGGATCAAAAAGCGGCTACTTCAGCAACAACAAGTCTAACCTGGGTATGTTTCTTTAAAAATGCCAAATTTTATTAAGCCCCCATTGGGACTGTACTACAAAAGTTAATAAAATACACCTTGATTGATTAGACAGCTTCACTCTATATCCTCCTCATGGTTCTCACAAGGGGAGATACCTCACAGGAGGATAAAATTCTAAATACATTCAGAAAAAGAAAAAGAAAAAACACATAAAAACAAAAACATGAAAAAACATATAAAAACCTCCAACAGGTAGTCCAGACACCGATCCACCATTCACAGTGAGATTGATGTAACCTCGCATGTATGCAACAATGCATGTATATGTAGGGGAAAGGGAACCCTTATTCAAATGTCATCTAAGACCTTTCTACAATTTCACTGTGAATGGCCCCCCCAGCAATGTGAAGGGGCTTTGACCAGTACGAGAATAAGACGGAACAACTAAAGACAATGTTGGCTATGGTAAAGTACTGAAGCCTTATTCTCTTCTTCTCCCATTTACCTAAATCACCTAAAGAGCGCTGGTTGAACAAGTCTGTGCAACAAATCAATCTTTTTCCTGTCTTGGAAAGACTGCCAGAATGCCCACCAACTATATGGGTAGAACTTTATATTAGCAGTCTTTTGATGGTTACACAGCTGTTATGCTACATGTGAATTTTATGGACACACCTATAAGCCTGTCGGATTTGAAACACTGCTAATTACTCCATTGCGGGACACTTGTTAGTCAGCTGAGCTATAGCCGCTGCTATAGGATGCTTGAACTGTTATATTGGGACACACTGCTTAATAGTCTGTCTTTTCACTGACACAAACTATGCAACATCTATGCTTATAACTTGAGAAAGTAACGGCAATATTTCAGCCAAAGACGATCAATAGCCAGGGAGTAATACTTACCATCCATAACGGCAATTATTCCAGCTAAAGACGATTACTCATCATGGAGCCATATTCATAATCTAGATAGCGGTGCCCACATTTCATCAGTTAGCAATACCTTATATAATTTTTTTCCAGCAGCAACCATATATTTATCTATGTGTGCGATTTTTTGCTCCATGAGAGCCCCCGGGGGGCCATTCACAGTGAAATTGTAGAAAGGTCTTAGATGACATTTGAATAAGGGTTCCCTTTCCCCTACATACAGTTAGGTCCATAAATATTGGGACATCAACACAATTCTAATCTTTTTGGCTCTATACACCACCACAATGGATTTGAAATCAAACGAACAAGATGCTTTAACTGCAGACTTTCAGCTTTAATTTGAGGGTAGTTACATCTAAATCAGGTGAACGGTGTAGGAATTACAACAGTTTGTATATGTGCCTCCCACTATTTAAGGGACCAAAAGTAATGGGACAATTAGGTGCTCAGCTGTTCCATGGCCAGGTGTGTGTTATTCCCTCATTATCCCTTTTACATAGAGCAGATAAAAAGTCCACAGTTCATTTCAAGTGTGCTATTTGCATTTGGAGTCTGTTGCTGTCAACTCTCAATATGAGATCCAAAGAGCTGTCACTATCAGTGAAGCAAGCCATCATTAGGCTGAAAAAACAAAACAAACCCACCAGAGAGATAGCAAAAACATTAGGTGTGGCCAAATCAACTATTTGGAACATCCTTAAAAAGAAAGAACGCACCGGTGAGCTCAGCAACACCAAAAGAATCGGAAGACCACGGAAAACAACTGTGGTGGATGACCGAAGAATTCTTTCCCTGGTGAAGAAAACACCCTTCACAACAGTTGGCCAGATTAAGAACACTCTCCAGGAGGTAGGTGTATGTGTGTCAAAGTCAACAATCAAGAGAAGACTTCACCAGAGTGAATACAGAGGGTTCACCACAAGATGTAAACCATTGGTGAGCCTCAAAAACAGGAAGGCCAGATTAGATTTTGCCAAACAACATCTAAAAAAGCCTTCACAGTTCTGGAACAATATCCTATGGACAGATGAGACCAAGATCAACTTGTACCAGAGTGATGGGAAGAGAAGTGTATGGAGAAGGAAAGAAACTGCTCATGATCCAAAGCATACCACCTCATCAGTGAAGCATGGTGGTGGCAGTGTCATGGCGTGGGCATGTATGGCTGCCAATGGAACTGGTTCTCTTGTATTTATTGATGATGTGACTACTGACAAAAGCAGCAGGATGAATTCTGAAGTGTTTCGGGCAATATTATCTGCTCATATTCAGCAAAATGCTTCAGAACTCATTGAACGGCGCTTCACAGTGCAGATGGACAATGACCCGAAGCATACTGCAAAAGCAACCAAAGAGTTTTTTAAGGGAAAGAAGTGGAATGTTATGCAATGGTCAAGTCAATCACCCGACCTGAATCTGATTGAGCATGCATTTCACTTGCTGAAGACAAAACTGAAGGGAAAATGCCCCAAGAACAAGCACGAACTGAAGACAGTTGCAGTAGAGGCCTGGCAGAGAATCACCAGGGATGAAATCCAGCGCCTGGTAATGTCTATGCGTTCCAGACTTCAGGCTGTAATTGACTGCAAAGGATTTGCAACCAAGTATTAAAAAGTGAAAGTTTGATGGATGATTGTTAATCTGTCCCATTACTTTTGGTCCCTTATAAAGTGGGAAGCACATATACAAACAGTTATAATTCCTACACCGTTCACCTGATTTGGGTGTAAATACCCTGAAATTAAAGCTGAAAGTTTGTAGTTAAAGCACACCTTGTTCGTTTCATTTCAAACCCATTGTGGTGGTGTATAGCCAAAAAGATTAAAATTGTGTCCCAATATTTATGGACCTGGCTGTATACACGCATTGTTGCATACATGCGAAGTAATCGCACATCAATCTCACTGTGAATGGTGGATCGGTGTCCGGACTACCTGTGTTGGAGGTTTTTATATGTTTTTTCATGTTTTGGTTTTTATGTGTTTTTTCTTTTTCTGAATGTAGTTAGAATTTTATCCTCCTGTGAGGTATCTCCCCTTGTGAGAACCTTGAGGAGGATATAGAGTGAAGCTGTCTAATCAATCAAGGTGTATTTTATTAACTTTTGTAGTACAGTCCCAATGGGGGCTTAATAAAATTTGGCATATTTAGAGAAACATACCCAGGTTAGACTTTTTGTTGCTGAAGTAGCCGCTTTTTGATCCTGGTAGGGTTACCAAGATCTACTTGTTTGTATTTATCTAATTTTGAGTTGTTGGTGGCATTTAGGGAAGATTGGAAGGCCATATGACATTTATTGAAAGCAGCCTCAAGCTTCGCAAACATAAGTTTGCGTTCTTTTTTAATTGCTGTTGCCTGTTGTATCAATCTGCCCCGAATGACAGCTTTGTGGGCCTCCCACAGTGTGAGGGCGGAAACATCATCCGTGTCATTGGATTAAAGGTAATCAGTAAGTGCTCCTTCAATCTCAATTCTATGGGACGGGTGGGTTAGTATGGAGTCATTAACGCACCAAGTGATATCATGTGATCTGGGAATAGTGGAAGCTATAGTGGTGAAAACATCACAATGGTCAGTCCATGGAAATTGGATTATTTTTATAAGAGAGAATTTCTGGTGACATACTAGATGGGACAAAGATATGATCTATACATGAGAAAGAGTTATGTGGATATGAATAATGCGTGTAACGCCTGCTGGTAGGGTTACGTTGCTGCCAAGTATCCACTAAACCATGTGTAGTAAGCAGAGGTTGGAGGGTTAATTTAGCAGGGCTTGTAGTAGGGGCCGGAAGGGATTTATCTAAGAAAGGAAAAACCGTTGCATTAGAGTCCCCACAAAGGACAACCGTTCCAAATTTGTGTGTATCTACCACTTGAAAAAGATGGGATAAAAAAGCAGCTGGGCGTTTATTTGGGGCATAATAAGATACAATTGTAATGGGAGTGTCAGAAATATAACCAGTAATTAGTATATATCTTCCCCTCTGGATCATTCAATTGTGACACAAGGTTAAATGGGGTAGCGCGATGGAAGCCAATAAGGGTTCCGCGCTGTTTAACTGAGGCAGAGGCAGCGTAAAATTGCGGGTATGAGGTTGAAAGAAATTTAGGGTAAACTTTGTCATTAAAATGAGTTTCCTGCAAACAAATAATATAAGCCTTCTTAGCTGTAAAAGAGCGCATACCCTTTGTGCGTTTATGTGGAATATTAAACCCTTGTACATTTAAAGATAAAATGTACTAGGGTTACTGTTATATCATGAAGAACGTAGCTCACATCAAGAACCATGACCACCACCCGGAGAGATAAAAGAGGAAAGAAAGTGATAGAGAAAGAAGTAAAATAATGGAATCGAACTACCCTATTATAAGAACATAATATCAATCATTTGAAACAAGACTCAATCACCTGTGCGGTACACAATATTTCTTCTGTTTCATTGAGTGACATTGAATTGCAGGTTTTAAACAATGGGCTCAATTTTAGTCCTAAAGCAAATATGGATACATTTACATTAAGACAGGATTTATACAGTTTTTACAGGCATGTTCGCTTAAAGGCTTTCTATTCTTCTAGACCTGCGGTGAGCAATGTCAGCCTGCTGCGTCTATCTATCTCTAATTTAGATTTAAAAAACAAAAGTGGTTTTGTTCCCCCCCACGTCTTGTGCAGCAGGTGAATTGTTCATCAGCAAGGTGGAAGAAGATATTAAACTCTTTTTGCATAACAATGATGGGAGGGATCACATACCAAATAATATGACACAAGAGGAAATTACAGCTCTTTCCACCCTGACTGTACGTAAGGAAATCACTAGAAAGCCAGCCGACAAAGGCGGCTCGATAGTGATAATGAATACTATACAATATGAAAGGGAAATTCACAGACAGTTGGGAGATCCCAAGGTGTATAGACGTCTGGAAACTAATCCCACAGCACGTGTTTTGAATAAGATTAAAAAGGTTGTTGGTCTAAAGGGGACCGTCTCCGTACTTTATCGATACCTCAATGATTATAACTCCCCTCAAAAATCCACAGCAATGGAGGCATGGGAGGTAGAGATGGCCCGGGAGGTCCCTGCTGAGGACTGGCAGGAAATGATAGACAACATGCACAAATGTACACGCTCAGTGTCAATTAAGGAAACAGTACTTAAAGTGGAGTTCCACCCACTTTTACAACCCTTCAGCATCCCTCACTAAACTGTGCACTGTAAACGAATTGGATATATTTTTTATTTTTTTTCTCAGCACTTACTGTATATCTGCTGTATTCATTTTTCACTTCCTCCTCCCTGGCATGTTTGCAATGCCTTCTGGGAAGGGGCGGCAACTTCCTCTGACACTGCCGTTGCTATGGAAACCTGACCTGAAACCTATTATATTGCTTGTGCTGCACTGAGCATGTGCGAGATCTGCAAGGATGAAATCCAGGAAGAAATACAGTCTGGCTTCAGATGCCCAGACTTAAGATGGCCACGGCCTGCTGTAAGTTTATAAAATAACAAACTACTGCTATAAACTAACAAAACAGACCTTAGTTTACAGACTAACTTTACTAGAATACATTAAGGTGGTGTATTATAGGGGTATTTTTATTTAAAAAGTATAATTTCAGCCGGACCACCACTTTAAACTTCACACTAGGTGGTACTACACCCCAGAGCGCCTCCATAGAATATATCCCTTGGTTCCTGGCACATGTTTTAGAGGATGCCAGGACAGGGGTACGTTATTACACACGTTCTGGAGTTGTAAAGCCTTAGACGCCATTTGGCACAAGACTACATCTCTCATAACGCTTCTCTCCAGAGTATCACTTACATTGACTTGTCAAATGTGATTACTGTTTGCAGAGCTTCCAGCTGTTCCCCTCCCCGTACAAAAATTAATCCACACACTTTTTAGTGCAATCCAGTGGGCAATAGCAATGAACTGGAAACGCCCCCACGTTTCTTGGTCGCAGGTAATTTCTCGTATGGAGTCCATCAGGACTATGGAAAGAATACACCATACTCTCCTGGACTCCATGCACATATTTGACCTAAAGTGGAATATATGGACCGCCCATCTGCTTAGTGACAGCCTAGAAGACCCCTCCGTGCCCGCAGCTGACTCCCATTAAACCAGATCATAATCCTACTTGATAGAACCTATTTGTACGATGCCTCAAGTGCTCCATTGCATTTATGCTCTTTGTATTACTGAAAATAACACCCTTGCTGTTTGATGGCATATTCAATTTACTGGAAGTGCACATTTATCACAACTGTAAGCTCCCTTTTTATTTTATTTGATTGTCTTTTCATTTCCTTTTTGTTTTGTTACCTCTGTTTTCATGGGCTCATTTTGTATTTTTATGAGAATTGTTATTTGCACTGTGTGTGATATATCATTTAACTGTGATGGGCTTTCTGGCCACCATAATTTTTGTCACCACTTTGCCTGTACACCCAGATGTTATATTTTCCTACAATAAAAACGTTTGTAAACAAAAAAGGTTGTTGGTCAGGCAGTACAAAATAATATCATTGATGTCAATACACAAACTTATTTAGTTTCGAAACATCCTGTAACACAGATCATGTATGTGCTCCCTAAGATACCGTATTTATCGGTGTATAACACGCATCGGCGTATAACACGCACCCCAAGTTTAGGAGGGAATTATAAGGAAAAAAATGTTTTAAGGAAAAAAACTTACATTTAAATACCCATCAATGCAGCCTTGCAAAGCGTCCATCTGCATGCTTGTCCAGTGTCATTTGCAGCCTTGCAGTCAGCAGCCTTGGTGTCATTTGCAGCCTTGCAGTCATTTGCAGCCTTGCAGTCAGCATCCTTGGTGTCATTTGCAGCCTTGCAGTCAGCAGCCTTGTTGTCATTTGCAGCCTTATCAGTGTCCATGTGATGCCTTGCAGCTTTTACAGTGATGATCTGCAGCTTTCTGTGTCCATTTGCAGCCTTGCTCAGGCTGCAGTTAAACTGCAGTGACTTTTCATTGTCACTGCAGTTTGAAAATGGCGCCGCCGACACCGAAATACACAGAGTCGGTCCTCGGCTCTTCTCGGCGGCTCTCGTTCACTTTCGGCTCCACTCGTAGTCCCGCCCTGGATGGGCGTGACTGTGAGCGGAGCTATCCGAACCTAGCCGAGTACACTCGGCTAGGTTCGGGCGGCGCTCGAGTGAAGCCGAAAGTGGCCGAGAAGAGCCGAGGACCGGCTCTGTGTATTTCGGCGTCGGTGGCGCCATTTTCAAATCGCGGTCGGCGATTTTGAAGATCAGTCAGCGGGGGATCGCAGGGGATCGACACGCACCCGCGATTTTCCCCTGATTTTAAGGGGAAAAAAGTGCGTGTTATACGACGATAAATACTGTATATTTTTTGATGCATTTCATTGTTATATATTTCTTATTTGTACTATTCTGGGATTATCATTTTCTCTGCGATTTTTGATTCTATGCAATATATTATATAGTTATTTATATTTATATTTTATCACAGAGTTGTTCACGCATATGCACATTATCACTTTAATATTGCATATATTCCAGATTTAGCATTTTATTCATTATAGCATTGCATGCATAAGCACATTATGACTTTAATATTGCATATATTGCTACTTAGCAATTTATTTAATATTGTAGAGCGCGTTTACCACTTTGTGCTGGATCTTATATTTTGGATAGCGCAGCATATTTATATATATTTACTGTATAATATACTGTGTACACTCCCAGAAGTGTATTAGAAACTGTACACACTGTATTAGATACTGTGTACACCACCTGCACTGTATTAGCAACTGTATAACAGCTGCACTGTGTTCTATACTGTGTACACCACCAGAAGTGTAGTAGAAACTGTACACACTGTATTAGATACTGTGTACACCACTGGCACTGTATTAGCAACTGTACACCACAGAACGCACTGTAGATATAGGCTACACTGGTTGCAGAATATATATTGTGACATATTGATATATTTCACCTCGCTTTTGTTCTATTGTCAGAGACTGAACCGGAATCTGGCCCGGATTTTTCCAGCCTCTGTGGCAGGCTTGGTTCTGGTCCAGGTTTTGTTTTTTTGTTTTTTTGATTGAAAATGTATACTTTATTTTGCAAGAAAATATACAAAAAACAAGTACTTAAACAGGGTACATTCCAATCTGTACTGCGACGCAGCGCATAAATACACTACATAACAATACATTGCCAAGCATACAAATAAATTACATTCATCCTGCGGTATGATGCCTAATGTGTTGTGCAGAGTAATAATACCCCGAAACATCACATCATGCATGACGCCGCATTACCCTGAAAGCATTACTTCAAAAACATGTCACAAAAGTCAGGTCATACAGTCTAATAACATTCAAATGGGCCACGGGTGTGTTGGGGGGGGGTGGAGAAGGTGGGGTAGGGGAGGGAGAAAAGAGTTCACAGGCCCGAAGCTTTATTTGAACTGCCAAAGGATACACGGGGGAGAAGGGGGGGAGGGGAAATCTTCAGACCTCCTCTTCCTCCTTGAAGTCCATCAAGTGGTAGTCTCTGAGCAGACTGTGGACCAGTCTGCGACAGTCCTCGATGGACATCCTCTCCCGCTGGTGGATGAGGCGCTTTCTGGCGCACCACAAAGCGTCCTTAAAGCAACACAGGACCCGCCAGGCACCGTCAATGTCCTCCTGTGAATGAGCTCCACAGAAGAGTCCGTTCAACACACCAAAGTGTGTGATAGCAGTCTGTGGTACAAAGTCTTTGAGTTCAAGTTCCAAGGCCCTCAACAGGTCATGTGCAAAGGGGCACTCCCAGAAAACATGCAGAGCAGTTTCCTCCTGGATGATGAAAAAGGGGCAGTGCCTGTATCTGCACAGGTTTCTGGCATGCATGAATGTCCTGAGTGGCAACCCCACTTGGATTGCCATCCATGCCAGATCTTTGTGCCTGTTGGTGAGTCTCTTTGAAGAAACATTCCTCCAGACCACTTTACAAGTGGCTGAAGGGAGGCCTGGAACAGTCTCAACAATGTCCGATGCTCTAATCAACTTGTGGATAGTTTTTGGCTTCCACAAGTCGGGCTTCACTCCATGTAGCCCCAGCTCCTTAATAAACTTGAAGGTGTCCAAGTAGTACCAAGGGGTGTCCCAGTTGTAGGGGATGATTGTGTAAACCCCACAAAACTATACCCCAGTACTATTGGGGTAATTTGCATCCATGGGGACACTCGGGACTACCAGACAGCGGTGGTTGAGATTGATACCCCCTGAGGCAGTGTAACACATTCAGTGAGGGTGGTACCTTCGCTGCTTCATGAAGCTTTAGTGGGGAGATATTTTCCCCATTTCTGGAATTTATGGGAGAGCAAAGGGAGGCTGGTAGGTAGAGCTCCCCCTGCTGGGGAAGCACAGGAACTCTCACCAGACCTTTTTTGCCAAAAGGAAGGGGATGCTGTTTGTGGGATCAAGGAAGCCGGAGATCCTCTTCCTTTCCCTGTCATGGCTGGGGAGCCAGAGGACCTGGAAGCTAGCTCCCAGCCCGGGGGTAATGAACAGGAGAACACCTCTGAAACTGACAATGAGAGAAGCCAGAATGTGGTACCTGACTTAGAGGTCAGGAGAGAGGAGTTCTGAACTGAGCAACTCCGAGATGCCACCCTCATGAGAGCCAGAGAAAATGTTAAGATGGTGGATGGGGAACCGGTGGACCCTAATCGGGGGGTGTCTTTCCCCTACATGGTCCTTAAAAACCATTTACTGTATCAGGTGGTAAAACAAGGAGGGGACGTGGTAGAACAGCTACTAGTTCCCAAACCCTTCCGTAGGGTGATGCTAGACTTGGCCCATAGTCATGTAATGCGGGGACATCTTGGTATCGAAAAGACCAAGTAGAGAATCGCCCAGATATTTTCTGGCCCGGGTTGTATGTAGATGTCAGGGTGTACTGTGAATCGTGCCCCGACTGCCAAATGTCGGCACCGTCGCCACATTTTCGCAGTCCCCTTGTTCCTCTACCAATAATCGAGGTCCCATTTGAGAGAATTGGCATGGACCTGGTGGGGCTGGTAGTGAAGTCTGCCCGGGGTCACCAGCATATTTTGATAATTCTGGACTATGCGACGCACTATCCTGAGGCCATTCCCTTGCGTAACGCTAAGGCTATCACCAAGGAGCTAGTCCAGGTGTTTAGTCGAGTGGGGATCCCAAAAGAGGTCTTAACCGATCAGGGCACCCCATTTATGTCCAGGGTTACCAAGGAACTGTGTAAGCTATACAAAATCTCCCATCTCCGTACCTCTGTCTACCACCCCTAAACAGATGTTCTTGTGGAAAGATTTAATAAAACTTTGAAAAGTATGCTGAAAATTGTGACATTAGGGCGTTTGTGTGCAAAAATAGAGATTCTTTCTCCCCACTTACCCGGACTGACCAACGTGATCCAGCATGACATAGTGACGGAACCCGGGATTCGCGTAAATGTAAAGCCATATAGAATCCCAGAGGTCAGGCAAGAGGCAGTCGCGAAGGAAATCAAAAATATGTTAGAGTTGGACGTGTTAGAAGAGTCCCACAGTAAGTGGTCGAGCCCCATAGTGCTGGTCCCAAAACCTAATGGCACTTTCAGGTTTTGTAACAACTTTAGGAAACTCAACAGTGTGTCTAAGTTCGATACATACCCGATGCCTCGGGTCGGCGAACCAAAGGCTATTGTTAAATACCACTAACTGAATTGGCCAAGGAGAAGACTGCCTTTTCCACTCCTGAGGGCTCATTTCAATACAAGCGGATGCTTTTGGTCTGCATGGAGCCCCTGCATCATTCCAGCGAATGATGGACAAAACTTTGAGACCACATCGCCCATATGCAGCTGCTTATTTGGACGATGTGGTCATTCACAGCCCAGATTGGGAATCGCACCTGCCCAGAGTACAAGCAGTGGTAGATTCCCTTAGGAAAGCAGGTCTCACGGCAAACCCAAAAAAGTGTTCCATAGGCCTGGAGGAGGCCAAATACCTTGAGTATGTTATTGGCCGGGGATTGGTCAAGCCTCAGACCAATAAGGTTGAGGCACTTCAAAAATGGCCACAACCGGTAAACAAAAAAACAAGTTCGGGCCTTCCTGGGCATTACGGGGTATTACAGATGGTTTATACCAAACTTTTCCACCATTGTCGCCCCCCTGACGAAGGGTAGAGGGTTGGTCATGGTTAAATGGAATCCTGAAGCCGAGGAGGCGTTCCAGAAATTAAAGCAGGCCCTGTGTTTATTACCGGTGCTAGTGACCCCCGACTTCACATAGGAGTTTGTTGTACAGACGGATGCCTCTGAGGTGGAACTAGGGGCTGTACTATCCCAGAACAGAGATGGTGAGGAACACCCGGTTGTATACCTGAGCCGGAAACTGAACAAGCACGAAAAAAAAGATGCTCCCATGAAGACGATGTGTGACAACAGAGAAAAATGGCTGCGTGACAAGGTGGTTCCTGGCTTTACAGCCCTTTAAATTTACAGTAGAGCATAGGCCGGGCAAGCTCCAAAACAATGCAGATGCGCATTCATGCATGCACTGTATGTTTGGGACAATGGCTCAGCCGCAGGGGCTTAAGCAGAGGGGGAGGCTATGTGACAGTATGCAAGGTGAGGTCATCGATCGACGATATATTTCACCTCGCATTTCTATTGTCAGAGACTGAACCGGAATCCGGCCTGGATTTTTCCAGCCTCTGTGGCAGGCTTGGTTCCGGTCCCGGTCTTGTGGTCCACTCGAGTCCATGCTTAGTTGGACTTTAAATGACCAGGAAGAGAGCACAGCAGTGCTCTGGCCTGAGACTCAGAAGGGAATCTGAGAGAGAGGAGCCCTGTTTGTTTGGACTGAAAACGAAGGTTTGCTTTACCTCATGTTTTGTGGGTGTCGGGGACCAGCCCCACACCGTATAGAGAGCAGTGTACTGTTTAGTTTAGCCCTGGACGGCAAGGATTTGTTTTACTGTTTTGTTTATTTTTATGACTTCGCAAACCACCTGTAAATAAAGCTGGCAACCCGCAAGATTTTAAAGAAACTGCCTGTATGCTGACCTTCATTCTGAGAAAAGGTGAGCCCACGAGCTAATCTCCCCACAATATAAAATGTTTATATATATATATATATATATATATATATATATATATATATATATATAAAATTACACTGCCACTAACTGAATAACCTGCCTGCTTAACCACTTGCCGACCGCCTCACGCCGATATATGTTGGCAAAGTAGCACAGGTGTGCAAAACGACGTACCCGTACGTCATTGCATCATCGGCGGCTAGCGGGAGCGTGCCCGCGGACTTGATGTCCGCCAGTGGCTGCAATCATGACACGGAGAGGCAGAACAGGGATATGCCTATGTAAACAAGGCATTTCCCTGTTCTGTCTAGTGATATGACAGGGATTTACTGCTCCTAGTGATCGGGAGCAGTGATTTCAGTCATGTTCTAGTGAGCCCATCCCCGCCCTACAGTTAGATCACGCTGAGGGAACACACTTAACCCCTTGATCGCCCCCTAGTGTTTAACCTCTTCCCTGCCAGTGACATTTACACAGTAATGAGTGGATTTTTATAGCACTGATCGCTGTATAAATGCCAATGGTCCCAAAATAGTGTCAAAAGTGTCCGATTTGTCCGTCGCAGTCACGAAAAAAATCGCAGATCGCCGCAATTGCTAACACAAAATAAATAATAAAAATGCCATAAATCTATCCCCTATTTTGTAGACGCGATAACTTTTGCGCAAACCAATCAATATACTCTTATTGCAATTTTCTTTTTTGGAGTCTTAGGACGGGTCTTAGGAACCGCATCCTGTTCGACCCGGAGGAGAAGCAAGGGCCCTGGCAGCAGCAGTCATTCCTAGGAGCCCTACCCCGGATTCAGCAGAGCATCACCACTTCGTCCACACCTTTTCCGCAGTAAGGTAAGGACATAGATCACGCAAGGCAGTGGGGTGGTTGTGTTAGTGCCAGAGGATTGCGGCCTATCGAGCGCCGGGATGTTGGGGGGATTGTGTAGTGAGAGTGGATTGATCGAGAGCTACACGATTTTGACCACCAGCCGCCACTGGTGCTTACATTGTTTAGCTTTTACTTATGTAATTCATTTATACCAAAAGAAACAAAACTGCTGATAGGCAGTGAAGTGTGAAATCAAAAATTTACGCCCTTAGAAAGCCTGAAGGCGGTGCTTGGTTTCGGGGTCCCGTACGCGGCTAGGCTCCCAAAAAGTCTCACACATGTGGTATCCCCGTACTCAGGAGAAGCAACAGAATGTATTTTGGGGTGTAATTTCACATATTCCCATGGCATGTTTGAGCAATATATCATTTAGTGACAACTTTGTGCAAAAAAAAAAAAAAATTTGTCTCTTTCCCGCAACTTGTGTCACAATATAAAATATTCCATGGACTCAACATGTCTCTCAGCAAATAGCTTGTCTACTTTCCAAAATGGGGTCATGTGGGGGGTTTTAGAACTGTCCTGGCATTTTATGCACAACATTTAGAAGCTTATGTCACACATCACCCACTCTTCTAACCACTTGAAGACAAAGCCCTTTCTGACACTTTTTGTTTACATGAAAAAATTATTTTTTTTTGCAAGAAAATTACTTTGAACCCCCAAACATTATATATTTTTTTAAAGCAAATGCCCTACAGATTAAAACGGTGGGTGTTTCATTTTTTTTTTCACACAGTATTTGCGCAGCAATTTTTCAAATGCATTTTTTGGGGAAAAAACACACTTTCTTAAATTTTAATGCACTAAAACACACTATATTGCCCAAATGTTTGAGCATGTTGCAGTGGCAACAAAATAAATACATTTTTAAAAGCCTTTAAAAGCCTTTACAGGTTACCACTTTAGATTTACAGAAGAGGTCTACTGCTAAAATTACTGCCCTCGATCTGACCTTCGCGGTGATACCTCACATGCATGGTGCAATTGCTGTTTACATTTGACGCCAAACCAACGCTTGCGTTCGCCTTAGCGCGAGGGCAGGGGGGGACAGGGGTGCTTTTTTTTCTTTATTATTTTTTTGCTTTTTATCTTATTTTTAAACTGTTCCTTTCATTTTTTTTTTTTTTTTTATAATTTTTATTGTTATCTCAGGGAATGTAAATATCCCCTATGATAGCAATAGGTAGTGACAGGTACTCTTTTTTGAAAAAATTGGGGTCTATTAGACCTTAGATCTCTCCTCTGCCCTCAAAGCATCTGACCACACCAAGATCGGTGTGATAAAATGCTTTCCCAATTTCCCAATGGTGCTGTTTACATCCGGCGAAATCTAAGTCATGAAATGCTCGTAGCTTACGGTTTCTTAGGCCATAGAGATGCTTGGAGCCACTCTGGTCTCTGATCAGCTCTATGGTCAGCTGGCTGAATCACCGGCTGCATTCTCAGGTTCCCTGTTGAGACAGGAGAGCCAGAGAAAAACACGGAAGACGGTGGAGGGGGGGGGCATTCCCTCCCACTGCTTGTAAAAGCAGTCTAGAGGCTAATTAGCCGCTAGGATTGCTTTTACATGAAAGCCGACCGCTGGCTGAAAAGAATGATACCAAGATGATACCTAAACCTGCAGGCATCATTCTGGTATAACCACTCAAAGTCGTGAATGGCGTACCTGAAGACAAAAAAATGGTTAACAATAAAACACAGTAAACAGTAAAGTATAAAAAATTACATACCTGAAAAGTAAACATGATAAAACATAATAACAATAAAACATTGCAGAATAGAATACAGTAAAGAAGAGCAGAACAACAGAGAGAGAATAGAGCGAGAGAGAACAATAAAACGACAACTATTTTTTTTTATTTTATATATATATATATATATATATATATATATATATATATATATATATATATATATATATATATTTTTTTTTTTTTTACACTTTTTTTTGTAACTAACTTTTATAACTGTAACCGGTTCCAGCTTTGGGTCTCTCAAAATGCGATGGCATCTTGGGAGACCCTGTGAAAGTGTGCCTAGTCTGTGCAATGCTGTACCCTACGCTAATAACTAGTGCATGGTAGCGTTCAAAACATTCACCAATGCAAAGACCAAGATTGTCAGGACAGGAGGGACAATAATAGCGGGTGTCAGGCCTATATCCGCGCTTGCTGCAGACACAACATCTTTTTTGGGGGGGTTCGTTGGGTAGGGGTACTCGGGAGGACATAAAAATGCCTCTCATGCAGTCGACTGCATTTGGTTGGGGATGTGAATGGGGGAAGTACGGGCGCTGCAGAAGTGGTGGGTTCCCAATTAGGATTGGCGAATGCAGCAGGAAGGGCACTATGGGCACGACGGGCCTGTGTTCGTCTTCTTGGTGGCAGCGGGACACTACTTGTGCTTGCCACCTCACCAGCTTGAACTGCACTTATGGGACTCGCCACGTCACCAAGTGTTACTGCAGTGCTGGTTTGATTACGACCGGGGTGTACTAGGCCGCTGGTGCTTGCCAGTTCAGCAAAACGCTATCAAAAAAACTGTTAGCGACCGCAGGGATCAGGCCTGACTCTGCAACTGCTGCAGTTATGCATTTAGTGTTTTGTAAGTGACAGTGATTGATCGATACTGCACTTGGGTGGGCTGGGCTGGGCGGAGGGGCAAAATGCAGGTGCTAGCAGGTATCTGGGCTGATCCCGCTAACACTGCGTTTTTGGGAACCCTAAACTGCTGGGGACGCCAGTATAGATCTGATCAGATCAGATATTGATCCGTTCAGATACTACACCACTAAGGGAGGTGTACGGTGCGTGTGTGGGTGTTAGCGGTACTGGCACTAACCTGACGCTGCCTGGGGCTGGTACTTGCCAGTTCACCAAAACGCTACCAAAAAAACTGTTAGCGATCGCATGGATCAGGCCTGACTCTGCGAATGCTGCAGTTATGCGTTTAGTGTTTTGTAAGTGACAGTGATCGATCGATACTGCACTTGGGTGGGCTGGGCTGGGCTGGGCGGAGGGGCAAAACGCAGGTGCTAGCAGGTATCTGGGCTGATCCCGCTAACACTGCGTTTTTGAGAACCTTAAACTGCTGGGGACGCTAGTATAGATCTGATTGGATCAGATATTGATCTGTTCAGATACTATACCACTAAGGGAGGCGTATGCTGCGTGCGTGGGTGTTAGCGGTACTGGCGCTAACCTGACGCTGCCTGGGGCGACGCATATCACCGCCGGGCGATCAGGGGGCTAAACCTTTATTCGGTAATAAACGGCGGGTGCCCTGACACTATAAAAAATAAACGAACTAACCAGCGTCACCCGTAACGGTTATACGGTGATCAGTGGTGAAAGGGTTAACTAGGGGTTAAAACCTTTATTAGATAGTATATGGGGGTCCCTGCCGCTATAAAACGCTGACGGCGAACCTATATATTTACCTCCCTAACTAGCGTCACCAGTGACACTAATACAGCGATCAGAAAAATGATCGCTTAGCGACACTGGCGACGGGGGGGATCAAGGGGTTAAAACTTTATTAGGGGGGGTTAGGGGGGTATCCTAGACCTAAAGGGGGCTAACACTAACTGCCCTACCACACTAACTGTCACAAACTGACACCATGCAGTAATCAGAAAAAGAAAAAAAAAACTGCTTGGTGTCAGTGTGACGGGGGGGGGGAGGGGTGATTGGGGGGGGATCGGGGGGGGGATCGGGGGGGTAAAGGGGGGTGTTATGTATGCCTGGCATGTTCTACTGTGATGTGTGTGTTTGTCACATTGTGTCACATTGCAGTCTTCTCTCCTCGGCGCCGGAACGGAAAATGCCAAGCCAAGGAGAGGTGACATCATTTCCTCTGCCTCTGTGTACAATACAGAGACAGGGAAATGATCTGATTGGCTAGGAGCGATCGCGAGGGGGGGGCCACGAATGGATGGCCTCCCCCTCACCTCCGATCGCCAGGGAAGATTTGCCGACCGCCGCGGGCACCCCACCCATGGGCACCCCACCCGCGGGCAGGCAAGGACGTACCTGTAAGTTTTTTTGCCTGCCCGTGCCATTCTGCCGACGTACATCGCCGTGCGGCGGTCGGCAACTGGTTAAATAGCATTTCATTAGTGTCACAATGATATAAAACAATATATTATGCAAACAAAACGTGTATCAGTCTTCATGCCTCTTCCTTCATATCACTCAGTGTGCTCATAAACTCTTGCTGATGTGTTTACTCTTATACTCCTCCACCTTCAGTGCTCCACCAATGTTGGTTAACCACTTCACTTTCGCAAGATTTACCCCCCCCCCCCCCTTCCTGACCAGGCCATTTCTTGTGATCTGGCACTGCGTTAATTTTAGGGCTCATTTAAACTTGTTTCGGCTTAAACGAGGCTTCAGACAGGCTTTGTTAAAGCTCTCTAAACGCTAGTCAAAGCCCCTCACTAAATAAAATGGTTAGCTTACAGTCCTGTTTACATCTGCTTTTGCTTTGCTTCGGCTTCGCTTCAAAAATTATACCCCATATAGCTTCAGTGGTGCTTCAAAGTGTCTTCAAAGCCTTCATAGAAGTCTATGGCAAAGCTTGCTTGAAGCCCCACGCCTCGCCGAAGCCTCACCGGAGCCCCATCGAAGCTCCACCAAAGCCCCACCGAAACCTCATCGAAGCTCCAAGCAAAAGCAGGTGTAAACAGGACTGTAAGCTAACCATTTTATTTAGTGACAGGGCTTTGACTGGCATTCAGAGAGCTTGAACAAAGCGTGTCCAAAGCCATGTTTTGAAGCAAGTGTAAACTAGCCCTTAGGGCTCATTTACACTTGCTTCAGCACACATTAACGGCTAGTTTACACTTGCTTCAAAACAAGGCTTCGTAAAGGCTTTGTTAAAGCTCTCTGAACGCTAGTCAAAGCCCTTGTCACTAAATAAAATAGTTAGCTTACAGTCCTGTTTACACCTTGCTTTTGTTTTGCTTCGGCTTCACCTCAAAAATTATACCCCATGTAGCTTCAGTGGTGCTTTAAAATGTCTTCAAAGCCTTCATAGAAGTCTATGGCAAAGCTCGCTTGAAGCCCCACCAAAGTCTCATCGAAGCCTCACGCCTCACCGACGCCCCATCGAAGCTCCACAAAAGCCCCACTGAAGCCTCACTGAAGCCTCATCGAAGCACCAAGCAAAAGCAGGTGTAAACAGGACTGTAAGCTAACCATTTTATTTAGTGACAGGGGCTTTGACTGGCTTTCAGTGAGCTTTAACAAAGCCTGTCCCAAGCCATGATTTGAAGCAAGTGTAAACTAGCCCTTAGGGCTCATTTACACTTGCTTCGGCTTCAACACACATTACCAGCTAGTTTACACTTTACAACCACTTTCACCTACAGGTAAGCCTAGATTAAGGCTTACCTGTAGGTGCTGGTAATATCTCCTAAACCTACACGGTTTGGGAGATATTTACAATTCCCCGTACGATGAGTTGTTCTGCGCATGCGCACTTTAGAAAGGGCACGCTGTGCCTTTTTTAGCTGGGGTCATGCCGTGACTGGCGGCTCCCACATGTGAGTGACGTCACGTGACTCCGGCCAGTCACAGAGGCGGAGTTCGCGGTCCCGGAAGGAAGAGGGGTGAAGATGGACGCTTCCAGCCAGCGGGGACATCGGGGACATCGCAGGCTTCTGTGTCAGGTAAGTGACACATAATGGGCTACTATGCGATGCATAGTAGCCCATTATGCTTTACCTTTGCAGGGAAACAAAGAGGAAGTAAAACCAATCAGAGTTTACTTCCTCTTTAAAGCTCTCTGAACACTAGTCAAAGCCGCTGTCACTAAATAAAATGGTTAGTTTACAGTCCTGTTTACATCTGCTTTTGCTTTGCTTCAGCTTTGCTTTAGAAATTATACCCCATGTAGCTGGTGCTTCAAAACGTCTTCAAAGCCTCCATAGAAGTCTATGGCAAAGCTCGCTTGAAGCCCCACTGAAGCCCCACCAAAGCCTGATCGAAGCACCAAGCAAAAGCAAGGCGTAAACAGGACTGTAAGCTAACTATTTTATTTAGTGACAGGGACTTTGACTGGAGTTCAAAGAGCTTTAACAAAGCCTGTCTGAAGCCATTTTTTTTTTTTTTCAATTATAATTTCTATTGAAACCTACGACGGGCGAGAACAGGTCATTACATCTACTTGTGAAGCCATTAAAACATCAGACATATAACTTACATGAAAACAAAGAGCAGTTCGAAAGTGTATATTCCACCAGCATATATCAAGGCAAATGTCAATGAAGATTAACAATAATAGAAATTAGCAAGTAGTCTATCACTTTCTACCCTCTATCAGTTGTCATTAAAGATGGAAAATGGACTGTGGAGCAAGACACGCTGTCACCCAAAACTATTTTCTCATTTTCAATAATCAGAGATGGTAAGGAAAGAAGGAGGGAAAAGGGAAGAGGAAAGATGGGGGGGGGGGTGAAATGGCGTTGGTTCAGGATAACTAGGGATAACTAGGGTTATGTCCCAAGAAGGGCAGTACTCTCCTCGGAAACGTCAAACTGGTTCCATAGTCCCCAAGTTTTACAGTATTTTTCCTATTGGTGTTGTGCAGTGAGTACTAGATCTTCCATCTTATTAATATCTTCCACCTTACGAACGAAGTCAATCAGTTATGACTGGCGGTGATTGTTTCTTCCAATGCAGTGGGACGCAATACTTTGCCACGTTCAAGAGGTGTCTTGCAATGGAGTTTTTATAGAGTTTGGCTGAGATGGTGGAGACATGTAGCAGGAAAAAGGCTGGATCACCAGGAATCTTATATTCCGTAAATTTTTGTGTGGTTTCTCTGTCGCCCAGAAGTGGGTCAATTTAGGTTACGCCAAAGCCATGTTTTGAAGCAAAACTGTAAACTAGCCGTTAATATGTATTGAAACCAAAGCAAGTGTAAATGAGCCATAACTGACAATTTTGCGGTCATGCAATGCTGTACCTAAACAAACAAAATTTATGTCCTTTTTTTTTAAACCACAAATAGAGCTTTCTTTTGGTGGTATTTGATCACCTCTGTGTTAATTTATTTTTGTTTTGTTTTTATAAAAACAAAAAAACCAACAATTTTGAAAAAAAAAAAACAATATTTTTTACTTATTGCTCTAAAACATATCCAATAAAAAAAATGTAAAAATTTTTCAATGAAGAAATTTCAAATTTCTTCATCAATTTAGGCCAATATGTATTCCGCTACATATTTTTGGTAAACAAAATCCCAATAAGCGTATATTAATTGGTTTGCGCAAAAGTGTCTACAAACTATGGGATATATTTATGGAAATTGTATTTATTATTTTACTAGTAATGGCGGCGATCAGCGACTTATAGCGGGACTGCGATATTGTGGCAGACAAATAGGACACTAACACATTTTAGGAACCAGTGACACTAATAAAGTGATAAGTGCTAAAAATATGCACTGTCACTGTACTAATGACACTGATTGGGAAGGGGTTAACATCAGGGGCAATCAAAGGGTTAACTGTGTGCCTAAAATGTGTTTTCTAACTGTGGGGGAGGTGCTTTTACTATTGGAAGGCATGGATTGGTGACCCTGCTTTACAGGAACACAGGATCCATGCCTTCTGTACTGACAGAACGGCTATCTGCCTTGTTTACATAAGATCAGTGGGTGTCGGCGGACATTGGGTCCGCGGGACCCGTAGTGTAGAATCACATCAGGAGCGAGCCGCCGGCTGCGCGCACTCGCACCTGATACCAGGAAGTGCAGGATCACGTATGTATATATATATATATATATATATATATATATATATATATATATATATATATGTAATCCTGCGCAGCACAGCTGCCCTGTAGCAGTAATTGTGCTATAGGGCGGTTGGCAAGTGGTTAATGCATAATGCTACATGAATTTACATTTTTATTAGATGTGCAGGTGTGGCGGTGAGAGTGGGGCAGAGGTACAGTTAGGCGTTCATGTGCGGTGGTGAAGGCAGAGGAAGGCTAGGATTAGAGATGTAAAATTTCTGGAAATTTTGAAGACATAGAAAAAAAAAAATTCTGGACAAAATGGACATTTTTGGAAAAATTTAAAAAACATTTCAATATGAGTAGTTGTACAAATTGAAAGTCATTTTGTTACACTGGGAGCATGAAATGCAGTGCATATACAAGTATTATGCTTGAAATAAAAGTACAGCTTCTTCAGTAAATAAACTAAACTTGCTCTTTAAAATGTTATTTTTTATTACAAATGGAATAACAAGGACTGTATATGTTAAGAACATTTCACTTTTACATGAGAACAGGTAACCATCCCCCTTCCCTTCATAATAGTGTAAAAGCTTCCTGACAATATGTATTTCCAGTTACTGAATTGCCCAATTGGTTAGTAAATTAGTAAAGATAATTACATATTTTTATGTTAGTAAAGATAATTACATAACAAAAGAGGTGGAGCTTGAACAAACTGGCACCATCATTCACTGTAGATGTGCCTAAAACTGCATGTCTAAAAAGTTAACACCTGTCTAATCTGTGTGACATTATGTTAATTGAACTATAGTTATTATATCAAATGAACTGAGGAAGTCACTTGGATGAGTAGTGAAACATTTTCAAGAATAATCAAAGTCTTTTCGTTTCTCTACTGATAGACATTCATGACTGTCCACTCATTTTCCATGTATGTTGATGCGCAGTGTCCACGTTGTGTTTGCCCTGGTAAATGGAACTCCACAGTAAGATCAATGGACCAAATGGAAAAAGGTGATCAAAAAACACCAAAAACAATACTGCTCTTCTATAAATAAAGGTGAAATAGCTGCAAAAATTTTTGTGAGATATGACACAACTAAACAGTAAATAAAAAGTAAAAGTTGTGCTCAAAAATCAATAAATAACACAAACACAATAGTCCAAAAAATGTTCATATAAGTCAATCCAGCAAAAAGGACTGAGCGAAGAAAGAAATGTGTTCAGATGAATAAAAGCATCAAACAAAAGTCCTTGTGCAAAACAAATCCGAATAAGAATCCTCCACCTTGTGAAGACACCAACAGTCAGGATGTACTCTTACCCCAGATTTTGGACCCTCTGATTATGGAAGGTCACAAACTAATTTGGATAACCCAACTGATATGTAGCCACGGAAGTGCGGATGGTGTGCGCCTCTCAAACCGTTTATTCTGCACTGAGCTCAGATCATCCAACTATCCCAGCGGTACCAAAAAATTGTGTAAAAACCTTCTTGTAGGCGTTTATTCGAATGGTAATGCACTTACATGTATCAAAAACAGTGCAGTGAAAGTTAAAAAGCAGCAGCAATCGTTATCACACTGTTTTTAATATATGTAAGTGCATTACCATTTGAATAAAGGCACACACTACCCGCACTATATCTTCCATGGATACATATCAGTCGGGTTATCCAAATGCCTTCATGACCTTCCATAATCAGAGGGTTCACAATCTAGGGTAAGAGTACATCCTGACTTTACTGTTGGTGACTTCACAAGGTGGAGGATTCTTCTTCGGATTTGTTTTGCACAAGCACTTTAGTTTGATGCCTTTATTCATCTAAACACATTTCTTTCTTTACTCAGTCCTTTTTTGCTGGATGGACTTATATGAGCATTTTTTGGACTATTGTGTTTATGTTATTTATTGATTTTTTTTTTTAGCGCAACTTTTATTTTTTACTTAAATGGAAAAAAGTGACCATGTGTAAGTAAAACATTCATAGCATTGACCCAAGTACCACAGTTTGAACTGAATAGGCCTGCCTTGATAGGTTCCTTTTCTCCAGAAACGCACTTCTCAGAAAGGTATTGAACTAAATGAACTTATGTCTCTTCAACCTCAGTAATAACAGAATTATATATTACTCTGCTCTGTCAGCACGTTGCCTATATTATCTTATCAGATGAACTGCACCTGTTGCTGTGCAATACAAGCAGTAGTTACATAAGGACTGTCATTCTTTAGTTGTGTGAGGTATGGAATGTACAAATAGAACAAGGTTCTACTTGGTGAAATGTTACAGTATAATTACACTTGCGTTATTAACCACTTCAGCCCCGGAAGATTAGGCTGCTCAATGACCAGAGCACTTTTTACAATTTGGCATTGCGCTGCTTTAACTGGTAATTGCGCGGTCATGCAATGTTGTACCCAAACGAAACTTGCATCCTTTTTTTCCAACAAATAGAGCTTTCTTTTAAAGGTATTTGATTGCCTCTGCGATTTTTTTTTTTTTTTTTTTTTCTCTAAATATAAACGGAAAAAGACCAAATATTTTGAAAAAAAAAAAAAAAAAAAGATATTCTACTTTTTGTTATAAGAAAAATCCAATAAACTCAATTTTAGTCATATATTTATACATTTCTGCTGCTTTCCCTGAGTATGGGGATACCACATGTGAGACTTTTTGGAGCTTAGGCGTGTACAGGACCCCAAAAATCAATCACCGCCTTCAGGATTTCTAAGGGCGTAAATTTTTGATTTCACTCCTCACTACCTATCACAGTTTTGAAGGCCATAAAATGCAGACATAGCACAACCCCCCCCAATCACCCCATTTTGGAAAGTAGACACCCCAAGCTATTTGCTGAGAGGCATGTTGAGTCCATGAAATATTTAATATTTTGCCACAAGTTGCGGGAAAATTACAATTTTTTTTTTTTTTTTTTGCACAAAGTTGGCACTAAATGACATATTGCTCAAACATGCCATGGTTATATGTGGAATTACACCCAAAAATACATTCTGCTGCTTCTCCTGAGTACAGGGATACCACATGTGTGAAACTTTTTGGGAGCCTAGCCGTATACAGGACCCCAAAAACCAATCACCGCCTTCAGGCTTTCTAAGGGTGTAAAATGGTGATTTTACTCCTCACTACCTATCACAGTTACGGAGGCCCTGAAATGTCCAGATAGAACAACCCCCCCCCCCCCCCCAATGACCTCATTTAGGAAAGTAGACACCCCAAGGTATTTGCTAAGAGGCATGGTGAGTATTTTGCAGCTCTCATTTGTTCTTGAAAATGAAGAAAGAAAAGAGAATTTTTTTTTTTTTTATTCTTTTTTCAATTTTCAAAACTTTGTGACAACAAGCGAGATCTACAAAATACTCAACATGCCTCTCAGCATGTTGTCTACTTTCCAAAATGGGGTCATTTGGGGGGGGGGGGTTGTGCTATCTTGCCATTTTATGGCCTTTGAAACTGTGATGGGTTGTGAGGAGTGAAATAAAAAATGTACGCCCTTAGAAATCCTGAAGGTGGTGATTGGTTTTCGAGGTCCTGTACGAGGCTAGGCTCCCAAAAAGTCTCACACATGTGGTATCCCCATACTCAGGGAAAGCAGCAGAATGTATTTTGGGGTGTAATTCCACATATAACCATGCCATGTGTGAGCAATATATCATTTAGTGACAACTTTGTGTAATTTTTTATTTATTTTTTTTGTCATTTTTCAATCACTTGTGACAAGAAAATAAAATATTCAATGGGCTCAACAAGCCTCTCAGCAAATAACTTGAAGTGTCTTCTTTCCAAAATGGGGTAATTTGGGGGGGTTTTGTGCTACCTTGACATTTCATGGCCTCCGAAACTGTGATAGGTAGTGAGGAACTGAAATCGCTATCTTACGCCCTTAGGAAGCCTGAAGGCGGTGCTTGGTTCTCGGGGTCCTGTACACGGCTAGGCTCCCAAAAAGTCTCATACATGTGGTATCCCCATACTCAGGAAAAGCAGTAGAATGTATTTTGGGGTGTAATTTCACATATTCCCATGGCATGTTTGAGCAATATATCATTAAGTGACGACTTTGTGCAAAAAAAAAAAAAAAATTTAATTTTCCCACAACTTGTGACAAAATATAAAATAATTCATGGACTCAACATGCCTATCAGCAAATAGTTTGGGGTGTCTACTTTCCAAAAAGGGGTCATTTGGGGGGGTTTGAACTGTCCCGGCATTTTATGCACAACATTTAGAAGCTTATGTCACACATCACACATCACACATCACACATCACACATCACACATCACACATCACACATCACACATCACACATCACACATCACACATCACACATCACACATCACACATCACACATCACACATCACACATCACACATCACACATCACACGGCAGCACAGTGGTTTAGTGGGTAGCACTCTCACCTAGCAGTAATAGGGTTGCTGGTTCAAATCCCGATCACGGCACTACCTGCCTGGAGTTTGCGTGTTCTCCCTGAACCTGTGTGGGTTTCCTCCGGGTACTCCCGTTTGCTCCCACACTCCAAAGACATGCTGGTAGGTTAAAAAGCGCCCTGAGGTGATTCAGATCGCATAGGTAGCGCTATACAAGTCACTCATTCATTCATTCACCCACTCTTCTAAGCACTTGAAGACAAAGCCCCTTCTGACATTTTTTGTTTACATGAAAAAATATTTTTTTTTTGCAAGAAAATTACTTTGAACCCCCAAACATTATATATTTTTTTTAAAGCAAAGGCCCTACAGATTGGGTGTTGCATTTTTTTTAATTAATTTCCCAATGTCGCTGTTTATATCCGGCGAAACCAAGCTCGTAGCTTCCTTTTTCTTAGGCCATAGAGATGATTGGAGCCATTCTGGTCTCTGATCAGCTCTATGGTCAGCGGCTGCATTCTCAGGTTCCCTGTTGGGACAGGAGAGCCCGAGAAAACCATGGAAGATGGTGGGAAGGGGGGACGTTCCCTCCCACTGCTTGTAAAAGCAGTCTAGAGGCTAATTAGCCGCTAGGATTGCTTTTACATGAAAGCTGACCGCTGGCTGAAAATAATACCAAGATGATACCTAAACCTGCAGGCATCATTCTGGTATAACCACTCAAAGTCCAGCAACATATCAGTACGTCGCTGGTACTTGTTGGGCATCCATTGTAATGTTCTTTTTTTCATGCAGCCTGTGAGCTGAACAAAAAAGAGATTGATGGGTATGCCCACCATTAGAATACCGCCCTTCATCCACCCACTTCTAATGATGGGCATACATGCACCATTTTGGTGGTGATTTCACCACTGTGGTGGTAAAATCACCTCCTACAGCGCTGGAATCGCTGATTTACGTATTGTGGGAGCAGACGCTGTTGCTGTCAAGATAAATAAATCAGTGCTGCAGCTGAATGGCGTACCTGCTAAGCAAATGATGGTTAACAATAAAACAAAGTAACATTACAGTATAACAGTAAGACATACCTGCAAAGCAAATACAATAAAACATAGTAAAAATTAAAACATTTTTTAACACAATCTATGCCTAAAAAATATATGCCAAAGCATGGGGGCAATCTGCCCCTAATGTTAGGAGCAAATTGCTCCTCCATCCCTTCCCACATGCTTCTGCATATATGCTCTTTTTTTTTTTTTTAACTGTGGTGGTAAAATCACCTCCCACAGCGCTGGAGTCACGGCTTTACGTATCGTGGGAGCAAACGCTGTTGCTGTCAGAATAAATAAACCCGTGCTGCAGCTGAATGGCATACCAGCTAAGCAAATGATGGTTAACAATAAAACAAAGTAACATTACAGTATAACAGTAAGACATACCATACCTGCAAAGTAAATACAATAAAATATAGTAAAAATAAAACATTACAGTTCTAAAATACAGTAACAGAGAGAGAGAAATAGATATAGAACAATAGTGAGCGAACAATAGAGTGGAAAATAGAGAGTGAACATAATAGAGAGAACAATAGAGAGAGAGAGAGAAGAAAAATAAAACCCCAACTATTTTTGGCTTTCTTTATTTTATATTTTTTGGTGTTTTGGCTCGAGATTAGGGTCTCTCAAAATGTGATGGCCATCTCATCTTTCAAGACCCTGTTAGTGTGCCCTAGGACTGTGTAGTGCTGTACCCTACGCTAATACTCCACTAGTGTGTGGTAGCGTTTGAAACAGTCACCGATGCAGAGACCAGATTGGTCAGGACAGGAGGGACAATAAAAGCAGGTGTCACGCCTGAATGCACGTTTTCTGCAGACACGACATCTTCTTTGGGGTGTTCTTTGGGCAGGGGTACCAGGGAGATCATACGGAAAATGCCTCTCATGCAGCCGGCTCACTGCATTTGCGTTGGGAAGGTGGGGCATAGCACCGTCTGGAAACAGAAGGGCTGTGACGATCTCTTCCTGGAATTTTAGGAAGGATCCAGTCTGCCCTGAAGCTTTGTATAGCACAAAGCGCTCAGCAGAGCCGATTGAAATAAGTATACAGACACTTTTTTGTACCAGCGTCTGGCCTTCCGTGCAATTAGGTACACCGCCAACAACTGGTCATTGAGCTCCACCCCTCCCATGTTAAGGTTGTATTTGTGGACACAGAAGGGTTTCTCCACAACACCAGTTGCCGTAGGAATTTGGACTGTCGTATCTGCATGAAGGGAGGACAGAACTAAAACATTCCGTGAATCCCTCCACTTCACTGCTAACAAATTATTACACTTCAAGCAGGCTCTCTTCCCTCGTCTAAGTCGGGATTCTACAAGCCGTTGGGGGAAGTCCCGGCGATTGGATTGCATGGTGCCACATGCACCAATTCCACAATCAAAAAGGCGACTAAAGTGGCACGCTTGTGTAATAATTATCCACAAGTGGTACCCCTTTCCGAATAAGGGTAACACCAAGTCCCACACAATCTTACCAGCGCTTCCTATGTAGTCTGGGCAGTTCTCCCACTTTACGTGACTATCTTTTCCCTCGTAACCATAAAACTATATGTATAGCCTGTTGCCCTGTCACAGAGCTTATACATCTTGACCCCGTATCTGACACGCTTGCTGGGAAGATACTGTTTGATAGACAATCGGCTAGAAAACGTAATCAGGGACTCATTAACGCAGACAACTTGACCGGGAGTAAACAAGGCTGCAAATTGCTGGATGAAGTGGTTTACGAGGGGCCGAATTTTGTAGAGCCGATCAAATCCAGGGTCACCCCGAGGACAACAGAGTTCATTATCATTGAAGTGCATGAACCGCAAGATCTGCTCATATCATGTCCTGGTCATGCAGGCAGACAACACGGGCATATGGTGAATTGGGTCAGTGGACCAATATGACTGCAACTCACTCTTTTAGTTATGCCCATGAGGAGGGATAGGCTCAGGAAGGTCTTAAAATCAGAAACCGTAATAGGTTTCCAATCGCTGGCAAGGGTCAACTGGGGATTAGCGGCGATTATTTGACCAGCATACAAATTGCTATAGAGATCTTCACAGCAAATAAAAATCAAGTGATGTAAAATCAACTGTTTCCACCTGAATTCCGGGTTGGCCAGTGAATGGGGGAAGTACGGGTGCTGCAGAAGTGGTGGGTTCAAAATTTGGATTGGCAAATGCAGCAGGAAGGGCCCTATGGGCTCGACGGGCCTGTGTTTGTCTTCTTCTTGGTGGCTGCGGGACACTACTTGTGCTAGCCACCTCACTATCTTGAACTGCACTTATGGAACTTGCCACGTCACCAAGTGTTACTACAATGCTGGATGTATGACCAGGATGTACTAGGCCACTGGTGCTTGCTAGTTCATCAGAAGGATGAGCAGCGCTGGTACTGGCTCTCTGCTCCATACAAGAGCCCTGCGGTTCTTGCACCTCAACGACAGCAGAAGAATGTGGTCGGGTATGCCTGACCTTGGCAGGAACCACTACTCCCTCATCAGAGCTATCTGTCAGGTTGCCGCTGCTGTCTACCAGTTCGTATTCTGAGCCTGAATCTGACATATGGGTGACTTCTTCTTCACTATCTGTCATGCTCAGAAACGTGTAGGCCTCTTCACTACTGTACCTTCGATTTGACATTTTGGTCTCTAAATTTACTGTTATGCCCCGTACACACGGTCGGATTTTCCAACGGAAAATGTGTGATAGGACCTTGTTGTCGGAAATTCCGACCGTGTGTAGGCTCCATCACACATTTTCCATCGGATTTTCCGACACACAAAGTTTGAGAGCAGGATATAAAATTTTCCGACAACAAAATCCGTTGTCGGAAATTCCGATCGTGTGTACACAAATCCGACAGACAAAATGCCACGCATGCTCAGAATAAATAAAGAGATGAAAGCTATTGGCCACTGCCCCGTTTATAGTCCCGACGTACGTGTTTTACGTCACCGTGTTCAGAATGATCGGATTTTCCGACAACTTTGTGTGACCATGTGTATGCAAGACAAGTTTGAGCCAACATCCGTCGGAAAAAATCCTAGGATTTTGTTGTCGGAATGTCCGAACAAAGTCCGACCGTGTGTACGAGGCATTAGAGTAGTGAGACTTACAGGAAAAAGAGCTCCTGACCATCAGCGACTGCTTCAAACGCTATAAAAAAATCTGTTAGTGTTCGCAGGGATCAGGCCTGAATCTGTGAATGCTGCAGTTATGCAGTTATATGTTTAGTGTTTTTCTAAGTGACAGTGATCGATTGATACTGCAGTTGGGTGGGCTGGGCGGAGGGGCTAAACGCAGGTGCTAGCATCTGGGCTGATCCCGCTAAAACTTTTTTTTTTGGAACCCTAAACTGCTGGGGACCCTAGTATAGATCTGATCAGATCGGATATTGACCTGTTCAGAGACTATACTACTCAGGGAGGTGTATGGTGCGTGCGTGGGTGTTAGCGGTACTGGCAATAATCTGGGGCGAGGCAGATCCTGACACTAAAATCTAACTGATATCACCCACCGAGTGATCAGGGGGTTAAACCTTTAGGTAATATACAGCGGGTGCCCTGACTCTATAAAAAAATAACTGGCTAACCAGCGTCACCCGTGACACTAATATGGTGATCACTGGTGACAGGGGGCGATCAAGGGATTTAATCTTTATTAGCAGGGTTGGGGGGGTTCCTAGACCTATCTGGGCCTACAACTAAGTACCCTAACACTGATTTTTGTCACTAATGACACCAGTACAGTGATAAAAAAAAATATGAACACTGCACTGGGTGACACAGTGACAGGGGGTGAAGGAATTAACTAGGGGGGGGGGGGGGGGGCGATCGGGGGGTGACAAGTGTACCTACATGTACTGGTGTCAGTGTAGTGTTGGTGCACTTACTCTGAGATGTCTTCTCTCCTCTCTCTGGAACGAAAAGTATTCCACTAGGACAGATGACATAACTTCCCCTGTCTCTGTTTACACTTACACAGGCAGGGGAGGATTTAATTCGTCAGGACCTATCAGCAGGTCCAGGCCAGAAATCATTGGCCTGGGCCTGGGGACTAATCAGTTCTGAAGCAAATCTGGTCTTCGCGGCCGCCTAGGGGGCATATAGCTACGACGCTTCACCCAGTTGGGCCAACCTGCCGCAGTATAACTGTGGCGGCTGGTCTGGAAAAGGTTAAATAAACAAGAAAAGTTAAGGCTGAAGTCTAAAGAGAAATAAAAATCACAAATTAATGCAGTTCTCCCCCCCCCCCACTCCTGCCCAGGCCCCTTCTCCCAACCCCCCAGGCCATTTTTAATTTTTTAGTGCTGTCACACATTTAACCACTTCAGCCCCGGAAGATTTGGCTGCTCGATGACCAGGTAATTTTTTGTGATACGGCACTGCGTCGCTTTAACGGACAATTGCATGGTTGTGCGACGTTGTATCCAAACAAAATTGATGTCCTTTTTTTCCCCACAAATAGAGCTTTCTTTTTGGTGGTATTTGATCATCTCTGTGGTTTTTATTTTTTGCGCTATAAACAAAAAGAGCGACAATTTAAAATAAAAAACACAATATTTTGTACTTTTTGCTATAATAAATTTTCCACAATTTTATTTTTAAAAAAGCAAATTTTTCTCAGTTTAGGCCGATGTAATCTTCTACATATTTTTGGTAATAAAAATCACAATAAGCGTATATTGATTGGTTTGTGCAAAAGTTACAGCATCTACAAAACAGGGGAAAGATTTATGGCATTTTTATTATTATTTTTTTACTAGTAATCGAGGTGATCAGCAATTTTTATCGGGGCTACGACATTATGGAGGACAGATCGGACCCTTTTGACACATTTTTGGGACCAGTGGCATTTATATAGTGATCAGTGCTATAAAAATGCACTGATTACTGTGTAAATGTCACTAGCAGGGAAGGGGATAACACTAGGAGGCGATCAAGGGGTTAACTGTGTTCCCTAGGGAGTGATTCTAACTGTAGAGGAGGGGACTGACTGGGTGAGGAGACCGATCGTTGTTTATACTAAGCATGAACAACAGAACGCTCTCCTCACCCCTGACAGCACGGAGATCTGTCTGTTTACATTGACAGATCTCCGTTCTGTCTTTGTGTGGAGCGATCGTGGGTGTCCGGTGGTCACTGCGACCACCGGGCACGCGCATCGGCTCCGGCGGCGCGCACGCGCCCCCTAGTGGTCAAAAGGCGAACCGACATACAGCTACGTCGGTTCGCCCAGGGGAGCCAACCTGCCGCAGCACAACTGCGATGGCTGGTCGGGAAGGGGTTAAATGACAGTCATGCAGCAATGTACCCAAATACATTTTGTGTATTTTTTGGGACAGATTGAACTTTCGTTTGGTGGTATTTAATCACCACTAAGTTTTTATTTTTTGCTGTATAAATTAAAAAGACCAGACATTTAAAAAAAAAAAAAAACCTTCTTAGTTTTCTTATAAAAATTTGCAAGTGGACAGTATAGTGTAGTGGACAGTGTAGTGGTCGTTTTCTCATAAATATAGGCCAAAATTTATTCTGCTACATTCTTATCGTAAAAATAACCTAAATTGGTATATATTATTTAGTCTGTGAAAGTTAGAGTCCACAAACTATGGTATACAGGTGCATCTCATAAAATGCGTTACACACAGAGTGATATATTTCAAGTATTTCTTTTCATTTTGATAATTATGGCTTACAGATAGTGAAAACTCAAAATTCAGTATCCCAGAAAATTTGAATATTACATAAGACCAATAAAAAAAAAAAAAAAAGGATTTTAAATACAGAAATTTTGGCTTACTGAAAAGTATGTCCATGTACAGTATAGTATGCACTCAATACTTGGTCAGGGTTCCTTTTGCATGAATTACTGCATCAATGTGGCGTGGCATGAAGGCGATCAGCCTGTGGCACTGCTGAGGTGTTATGGAAGCCCATGTTGCTTTGATAGCAGCTTTCAGCTCGTCTGCATTGTTGGGTTTGGTGTCTCTTATCTTCCTCTTGACAGTAACCCACAGATTCTCTATTGCCCTCCACACACGGTTGGATTTTCCGACGGAAAATGTGTGATAGGACCTTGTTGTCGGAAATTCCGACCGTGTGTAGGCTCCATCACACATTTTCCATCGGATTTTCCGACACACAATGTTTAAGAGCAGGATATAAAATTTTCCGACAACAAAATCCGTTGTCGGAAATTCCGATCGTGTGTACACAAATCCGACGGACAAAGTGCCACGCATGCTCAGAATAAATAAAGAGATGAAAGCTATTGGCCACTGCCCCATTTATAGTCCTGACGTACGTGTTTAACATCACCGCGTTTAGAACGATCGGATTTTCCGACAACTTTGTGTGACCGTGTGTATGCAAGACAAGTTTGAGCCAACATCCGTTGGAAAAAATCCTAGGATTTTGTTGTCGGAATGTCCGAACAAAGTCCGACCGTGTGTACGGGGCATTATTCTCACCTTGTATCCCCATACCTATTTAAAGAAATCTTCCAACCTCCCCTACTCCCCTCACAGGCACTCATCAAGAGAACCCTTTATGCTCAGCTCCTCCATTCATTGAAGATGCTCCTACAGCTTCTATGAATGAAATGTCATCAATGAATAGAGAGGGCAGACCTATCAATCATCCACCAGTTATCAGAGGCAGGCTCTTTTGATAACTGCCTGTGACAGCCTCTTGGTTCTATTAAACCCAGCAGCATTGGCAGCGAGGGTTGGAGCGCATCGGAGGAGGAAGATTACTCTTGGACTAAAAAACATAAACAAAAGGGACAAATCACTGATGGCAAGTAACATCCCTTGTGCTCACTTTTATTTTTATTTTGTGGGTAAATTTAGGCTTAAGGCTGGGTTCATGCTGTTGTGTGGAGCAGCTCACAGCACTCGTCCAGTGCGTCCCTGTTCTCCGTTTCAGGGACGAATCAGGCCAGAATTTTTGGCTAAATTTGGACCGGAAATGGACCAGAAGATGCACAGGACTCTTCTGCTAACCGACCCTTAGCCGTCCTGGAGCTGTGTGAACTGAGAGCCGGTCACAGTCTCCTGACATGCGAATTGTCTCCGCATCCAATTCGCATCAGTGTGAACCAGCCTTATTCTGTAGTTGGCATGGTGCTGCACTCATGACATTTGATGGTTTGACAGTTCAGATAAGAGCACAATCAACTGTGACAATTCAAGGCATGTCTTGAATATAAATGTCTTAGGAAACCGTTAAACCAATGGGTTAAAGCCCAGTACACACGGGCTGGTTCAGTAGCAACTGGCCATCTTTCGGTCTGTGTGTACAGCTGTCTGTTCAACAAAATTCAGTCTAATGAATAGCTCCTGTAAAACAAGAAGGCTGGAAAACCAACCAATAGTTGTAAGCGCTGATCAGTGTATTCTGGTGGTGGGGGGGGGGTCCCCCTGTCAGAAAACAATGTTTCAATAGGAGAGATCCCTGCATCAATATTGCTTGTGTTGATGCAGGGATCTGTCAGTTTTTTTTCCTTAACCTGCTGGTTGAGTGCCGGTTCACACTGGAGCAGCTTCAAAGTCGCCCGGCTCTGAAGCTGCCCCATACAGCACAACTTCAGCGTGGCTTGCAAACGGCTTCTGTAATAGAAGTCAATGCAAGTCACTCTGAAGTCGCCCCCAAATGGTACAGGAACCTTTTTATAAGTCGGATCGACTTGAGACGCTCCAATTAGAACGGTTCCAATTGCACTGAATGGAGCGTGACTTGTCAGGTGGCTAAGTCGCCTGACAGGTCGCCTCAGTGTGAACCGGGCCTGAATGAAAAAAAAAAACTGGATGTGTGTATCCAGCTTTAGTTTACATAAGGAAATACAACGTAACATTATTGTTTCATTGTATTTACTCTGATTCATTCTTGTGTACATCAAAGCAATGTCATTTGACCTGCGTATGACAGTTAAAGCAACCTCCCAAGTAGAAAAAAACATGTTTGTATTAAAATGTGTACTTATTTAAATACTAGTTAATGCTAATCAGCCCTTTTTACCACTTTCTGTTTTTGTTCCGTTTAATGTTTCTCTTTTATTGTGACATTACACCCAAAAGAAAACATTTTATAATATTGCAGTAATACAACCATAATCCCAGTATAATTTTTTCCAGAAGGTGATTCTTCACATGGTAAAAAGTAATTCTAGTGGCTATACAGAAGTTGGATTACTTTTACAGAAAACGGAAGGGGGTAACACCCCCTCCCGCCGCCACCTCCTTTACCAGGCTCTCCCGTCCAATCGAGGGAGCCTGGTAAGAATGCGACTGGCGGCAACTACTTCCGCAGATACAGTGAGAACTGATGTTGTTCCCTTCACTGTGTGACGTCACAAACCGGAAGCGTCAAGGATTTCTTCACTTCCGGTTTGTTTGTTTACAAGCCGTTGCCAGGTTGTGAGGCAGCACATCAAGCTGTTTGTTTGATCTTTTGCTTTGGAGGTCAGAGGAGATCTCTAACAGACCCCAGTTCTCTCTATAAGGAGGACCTGTCACGGCCAATGCTACACAAGTGATGTCGTTCATCACTTGTGACAGCAATAAAAGTGAATGCACGTGTCGGCCACGCACACATACAGTATGTACACAGCAATCACACCACACATGTGAGGTATCACCGCAAACGTCAAGGCAAGAGCAATAATTCTAGGACTGGACCTTCTGCGTACCTCTAAACTGGTAAATTAACCTTTACAATCACTTTAAACTTTTTTATTTTGTTCATTTATTTTTTTTTCAAATATATATTTTATTAATTTTTTCCAAGAATTTGGGCAAAGCCCGGAAATACAAACAGTAAAAAAAAAAAAAAAAAAAAAAGGGGGGGGGGGGGAGGTCACGGCCTCCCGATAATATAGCATAATGATACATCAAACATCTTACAGACATAACAATAAGAAAACTTTGTCCCATGGTGTTATTAATGATACAAATATATCTTCCTTTACTGTTACCTGCTATCCTTTTTAATTACCGTGGGTATAGAAAATGATCATCAACTAAATTATTCCACGTTATATCAATATTTAATAAGTCTATTAATGTGTATCAATCATAATTATAGTACTACAAAATAAAATAAGAAAAACAGATAGAAGAAAAGAATGAAGAAAGAGAGGTAAGGAAAGATGGGGAGGGAGCTGGGATGGGAAAGGGGAGGTCGTCAGGATGTCATAGAGATCAATTGGGGTCTTTATTTTTGTGTGCCACCCGTTAAATATATTGGGTCTATTAATTAATTCGGGTTTCCAAATAGGACCCTGCCTTTCTCTGAATATTTGAACATATTCCACAGTGCCCATGTTTTTTGGTAAGTTGCTTGTCTATTTTGTGATGTCAGAACTAGGTCTTCCAGTTTATTTATGTCTTCTACTTTCCGCAACCACATTGATATGGTAGGGGGAGCTTGTTGTTTCCATAATGTGGGTATGCAGGATTTCGCTGCATTCGTTAGGTGTCTTAGTAAAGATTTTTTGTAGGCTTTTAGTGGGATAGAGGATACATGTAGTAAGAAAAATGCTGGGTCATTCGGAATCTGAAATTCAGTGAACTTCTGAGAAATGGAACGGACAGCAGTCCAGAAATTTGTCAAGTGAGGACAGGACCAAAACACATGTAGAATTGTTCCCACCTCTCTCTGGCATCTCCAACAGTATTTTGATGATTCAGTAAACATAGAATGCAAGCGACTAGGTGTTAAATACCACCTGGTCAAGATCTTGAAATTTGTCTCCTGTATTTTAGTGCAGGTGGAGGATTTAAGGGAAAGAACTATCATATTTTGTTTCTGGACTGCTGTGAAAGTACATTGGAGGTCTGTTTCCCATTTTGTAATACATGGGAGATCGGGTGTTTGTGCGGGTGTGTTCAATAGGGTATACATCTGGGATAGTAACTGTTTGATTGGTTCTGTGTCTGAGCATATATCCTCGAACGTCGTCAGGGGTCTAGTGTAGGATTGCGGGTTTGGGATTGTTTGAAGAAAATGGTGGATTTTGACTGCATTCCAGAATGTAAGTTTAAACAAACCGGCTGGATCTATTAATTCTGTCATGGTTGGCCATCTGTCTTGCGTCACAAACCGTAAAGCTCTAGTGCATCCAGAGTTTCTCAATGTCTGGAACTGTCCAGGTGCTATTCCCGGGGGGAATTTTGGATTTCCCAAAATCGGGGTCATGGGGGATTCTGTGGTCGTTACTGATGTTTGCAAAGTGGGGTGGAGACATTGCCGTATGGTGTTACCTATAAAGGGGTGGGATTTCAGTTCTGGTGAAAGTGAATCATGGCACCACAATGCTGATTCTAGAGGTATGTTTGTTTGATGTTGCTCAATTTGTGTCCATAATTTATGGTCCTTGTTCCTATTCCAATCTATTACCCTGCCTAAGTGTGTTGCAAAATAATATTTCCAGATGTCCGGAAGTGCTATCCCTCCGTAGTGCTTAGGCCTGGATAATTGTGCTCTGGGAATGCGCGGTTTCTTATTTGCCCAAACAAAACGAGTGAAGAGAGTTTGGACACGTCTGAAATATGTAGGGGGTATTTTGATTGGCAGGGCTTGAAACAAGTACAGGAACTTGGGCAGTATACACATTTTAATTAGGTTACACCTCCCAAACCAAGAGTGTAGACCCTTATTCCATTCTTCCAATAGTAATCTGACTCTCGTTAATAGGGGGGGAAAGTTACTGTCATATATTAGTGCTGGATCCGGTGGTATCTTCGTGCCCAGGTAGGTCAGGGCAGAAGTGGTCCATTTAAACCGGAAGCTTGATTGTAAATTTGTGAGATCGGTGACTGGTATAGATATGCCCATGGCTTCTGATTTTGAAAAGTTAATTTTTAAGTTTGATAATTTCCCATAGATTTCCAATTCTTTTAGGAGGTTGGGTAGGGACATTACTGGGTCTGTTAACGAAAAAAGTAGATCGTCCGCATACGCTGATACCTTATGTTGCATAGGCCCTACTGATATTCCGTGTATGTCAGGATTTAACCTAATTTTGGAGAGAAATGGCTCAAGAGAAAGTGCAAATAGGAGGGGGGATAGAGGGCATCCCTGTCTTGTCCCATTTGTAAATATAAAGGGGTCCGATAGAACACCATTCGTCTTTACTCGTGCTGTGGGAGTGGAGTAAATACCCGCTATCCGGTTGAGCATCACCTCCCCTAGGCCTATGTGTCTGAGTACCGCATTCATAAAAGGCCAACTGACACGGTCGAAGGCCTTTTCTGCGTCAGTATTGATAAGGACACAAGGGGTCTTCTTGGATCTAGAGATATACAGCAGATTCAGCACTTTCGTAGTACTGTCTCTAGCCTCCCTAGAGGGTATAAAACCAACCTGGTCTAGGTGAATAAGATTCTGGAGGTGTTGCGCCAGCCTGACAGCAAGAACTTTAGTGAATATCTTAAGGTCTAAGTTCAACAAAGAGATGGGTCTGTAGCTCCCGCATGCTGTCGGGTCTTTCCCCTCTTTATGAATTATTGGGATATGAGCACCCAAAGTTTCCCTTGCAAAAACTGCCCCCGTTCCAATCCTGTTATATAGTGTAACCATACGCGACCCCAGAATCGGCAAAAAGGTTTTGTAATATTGTAACGTATAGCCGTCTGGGCCTGGGGCTTTACCTGGTTACATTGTCTTTATGGCATTCTGAATTTCTGCCATGGTTATGGGTGAGTCCAGTTCTTCTCTAAGCTCCTGGGAGAGGGTTGACATTTGGGAAGATCTAATGTATTCCTCAATCATTGCATTGGGGGAGGTTCCCTGTGACAGATTGTACAATTTGGAGTAAAACTGCCGAAATTCCTCTGTTATATGTGTAGGTAGGGATGCTTTTTTACCACCCGATGTGGTAATGTGAGGGATATAGGTCGACTAATTATGGCTTCTGACCGTTTTAGCTAAAAGTTTTCCACATTTATCCCCGAGCTCATAAGTCTTTGTTCGACCGCTTTGTAGGGCCGCCTTTACTCTATACTGTAGGATGTCTGTGATTTGTCGTCTAATGGTCGACAACTGTGTTTCTGATGCTTGGGTAGGAGCGTGTTTGTGTCTGGCTTCTAAAACGGCCAGTTCCTGTAAGAGTTGGGAAAGCTTTTTATTTCTTTCTTTTTTGATGCGGGCTCCATGTGAAATAAGGGTACCTCTTAGAACTACCTTATGGGCCTCCCACAGTATCCCTGGGTCACAGTCTGCTTGGTCATTCTCTTGGAAATAGAGATTTAGAGTTTTAGTTACATCTGCCAGTACTTCCGGTATTTGTAGGAGGTTTTCATTAAGTCGCCAGAAATGATGTCTGGGCGAGTGAGTGTCTGATAAGCGGTAGCTTAAAAAAAATTGGTGCATGGTCTGACCATGTCCTGTTGCCAATTGATGTTTGTTCAACAGCGTGAAGTTGTGAATGTGGAATTATGAAATAGTCTATTCTGGTGTAGAGTTGATGTATGTGGGAATAAAATGTGAAGTCTTTCTCTCCTGAGTGTTGTAAACGCCATACGTCTATTAGTTATGAGTCATGGAGTGTTTTAGCTATCCGTTTAAGTTGGTTCGGTGGTACCGATGTTTTACCTGACGACGTGTCTACTGAGGGGATCAAGGGGGTATTAAAGTCTCCTCCTAGTATCAATTGTCCTTCTCAAAGTCTCGTAGTTTCTCTAGTGTCTCTTGCAGGAATGTGGCTTGTTGTTCATTAGGGGCATACATGGTTGCAATCGTTACTTTTATAGTTCCAATTGTGCCTTTGAGGAAGACATATCTTCCTGTCGGGTCTATCAAGGAACTCTGGTACTGCCAGGGAATCTTGCGGGGTTATTTTGGGTTGTTTACCACTCTTCTTCCCGGTTCTCTTCCTGGACGATTGCATAGCTTGCATAAAACGGCTGAATTAGCTGAGATGAGGGGAGAGGGCCGGGAGCTCACACAGCACACGTCTCTATTCAGCCATGTCCAGGCCACGCCCCCCCTTATTCATTTATTTTTAAGTGTTTAAATACACACATTTTAAAAAGGCACCTTTGTTTCACTTGGAAATAACTTTACTATGAATTGTACCAAAATATATATAATTCAATTTAAAGGGGACAGATTATGGAATGCATGTTTGTTATATCTGCATATCGCCAAAAGTAAGCTTTGGTGATATACACCGATCAGCCATAACATATTGACTACTGACTGATACTGACATTGATTATCTTGTTACTATGGCACCGGAAAGTGGGTGGGATATACAAGGCAGAAAGTGGACATGCTATCCCCGAAGTTGATGTGTTGAAAACAGATAAATGGGCAAGCGTAAGGACTTGAGCGACACAAAGGCCAAATTCCAATGCCTACATGCCTAGAAGTATTGAATTCAAATTTACAAAGGTCCGACAACAATAATTTCTTCCAGTAGAGGTCCAAATCTTATATATGTGCTATTACTCAGACTCCCCCTTCAAATGACAGTCCCCCCATTTACACCACAGTGCAATCTTTTACAACACAGCCACCTTTACAATACAGTGCCCCCCCCTTACATCAGTCATCACAGTCCCCCCCCAGTCCCCCATCTTTACATCAGGATCTCCCATCCTTACATCACAGTTCCCCATCCAGAGGTGTATCATCCATGGGCGCAAATTGTGCAATGCACACGGGCCCTGAGGGGGGTGGGCTCTTACCCACTCTGCACCCATCAATGAGTGAAGACTGAGGCGCTGAAGCTGTTCCTGTCACTGCTGCTCTCTGGTTCCTATCACAGGATCTGTGTGAATCGATCCTCACTCACACAGATCCTGTTACTGCAGCTGAAGCGGCTGGAGCTGGGGGGTGGGTAATGCTTCTCCGGGGGGGGGGAGAAATCCAGTCCTGTGAGGACTGAGTATGGGGGGGGGCTTTGAAGCTTGAGGATGGGGAGACTGTGATGACTGAGGATGGAGGAAGGACTGTGAAGCCTGAGGATGGGGGGCAATGTGAGGCAATACAGATTGCCTCTGTATGCCCTGGTTCATTTAATAAACTTTGATTGATTATGAGTATTGGGACAGCAGTGACCTTCAGTTAATGTATTTTCCCATTTTGGACAGTGACTTATGTGCCTGGACTTTTGTGTGTAAGAATGGAGGTGGGGTGGACTGTGAAGCCTGAAGATTCCCCCTTTACAACACAGCACCTCTGTTATATCTCAGTGCCTGCCTTTACATAGTGATCCAATGTTTACATAGCTGCCCACCTTAATAGCACAGCTCCCCTTTCATTACAACAGTGTGCTCGTCCCTCCCCCTTGCCTTCCTGTCCAGAGAGAGGGGGGTGCCAAAGGGTCTAGATGGGGGGAGATTCCCAACTTTTTCCTATTAAGTGGGTGATTGGTAGGACCACACCACATCATAGCGACCAACTAGCCGCTTGCTGACTTGGAAAGTGGAGCAGCTCCCTAACCTATGTAATTCCGCCTGTAAATGTGTAAGGCAAGAGATGTGGGTGAGATCTTGGGATGGGAGAGTCTTAAGCCTGGGTTCACACTATTGTAAACATAGACATCGCGTTGTGTCGATCACATGCAATTTCTGTGCAATGCGACTTCAGCCTTACAGTTGTATGGCTGAACTCGCATTGGTATAGCATAAAAAAAAAGCGCAGGGACTTTTTTTATCCACATGGGTGTGAACACATATGATTTACACAGGTTCTGTGGCTAATTTAATGCAGATAAGATGCCAAGTGAGTTTAATTACCACTTTAACCACTTCCGGACCGTCGCACGCCGATATACGTCCTCACTTTGAGGACGGATATCACTGTTATGGCTGCAGCTAGCTGCCATAACCCCGGTATCACCGTGTTCGGCCGGCAGTCCGGTACAAGATAAAAGTGGTCACTGCGGCAGATTCGCAGAGAGATCACTTATATCGGTGGCGGGAGAGGGGCCCCCCCTCCCGCCGTGATCTAGTGCCCTCTGCCGCTTACCAGAGCCGTCAGCAGCGACGGAGGCGATCGGATCTTTCCTGTGGCTGTGCATGGAGGCGAGTGAGGGGAAGATGGCCCCCACCCATCTCCATGATATTGCATGGAGATCTGAGGTCTTTTGTACCTGGCAGGTCCTTAAAATAAATAAGAAAAAACATTTTTAACCACTTGCCGCCCGCCATATAGCAGAATGACGGCGGCAAAGTGGATTCAATATCCTGACTGGACATCATATGACGTCCGCAGGATATTGAGCCGCTGCGCGCCCCCGGTGATCGTTGTTGTGGGGTGTCAGTCTGACACCCCGCAGCACTGATCTAGGTAAAGAGTCTCTGACGGAGACTCTTTACCACGTGATCAGCCATGTCCAATCACGGCTGATCATGATGTATATAAGAAGAGCCGGTGATCGGCTTTTCCTCACTCGCGTCTGACAGACGCGAGTAGAGGAGAGCCGATCGGCTGCTCTCCTGACAGGGGGGGGTCTGTGCTGATTGTTTATCAGCACAGCCCCCCCTTGGATCCTACCCAGGACCACCAGGGAAGCCACCCAGGACCGCCAGGGAAGCCACCCAGGACCACCAGGGAAACCAGCCACACTGGACCACCAGGTATGCCCCCTAGACCCCCAGGGAAATACTAACCAGTGCAAAGGCAGCTGCCAATCAATGCCCAGGCAGCTGCCAATCAGTGCCCACTCCAATGCCTACCACTGCCAGTGCCACCAGGGATGCCTATCAGTGCTGCGTATCAGTTCCGCGTATCAGTGCCCATCAGTGCCACGAATCCGTGCCCAGCAGTGCCGCCTATCAATGCCCATCAGTGCCTCCTATCAGTGCCCATCAGTGCCACCCATAACCCATCTTTTCAGCCTTTCAGTGCCCACCAGTGCCACCCAGTGCCACCCATGAGTACACATCAGTGCCGCCTATCAATGCCCATCAGTGCTGCATATCAGTGCCGCCTACCAGTGCCCATCAGTGCCGCATATCAGTGCCCATCGTCAGTGCCCGCTCATTGGTGCCACCTCATCGCTGCCGCCTTATCAGTGCCGCCTTATCAGTGCCGCCTTATCAGTGCCCATCAGTGAAAGAGAAAATGTACTTATTTACAAAATTTTTAAACAGAAACAAAAGCAAAACTTTTATTTTTTTCAAAATTTTCGGTCTTTTTTTATTTGTTTAGCAAAGAATAAAAACCGCAAAGGTGATCAAATACCACCAAAAGAAAGCTCTATTTGTGGGAAGAAAATGATAAAAAATTTAGTTTGGGTACAGTGTAGCATGACCGCGCAATTGTCATTCAAACTGCGACAGCACTGAAAGCTGAAAATTGGTCTGGGCAGGAAGGTGTCTAAGTGCCCTGTATTGAGTTGGTTAAACACGACCCGTCCCACCAAGCTTGCGTGCAGAAGTGAACGCATACGTGAGTAGTGCCCGCATATGAAAACGGTGTCCAAACCACACATGTAAGGTATCGTCGCAATCGGTAGAGCGAGAGCAATAATTCTAGCCCTAGACCTCCTCTGTAACGCAAAACATGCAACCTGTAGAATTTTTTAAATGTCGCCTATGGCGATTTTTAAGGGTAAAAGTTTGTCGCCATTCCACGAGCGGGTGCAATTTTGAAGCGTGACATGTTGAGTATCAATTTACTCGGCGCAACATTATCTTTCACAATATAAAAAAATTAGGCTAACTTTACTGTTGTCTTATTTTTTAATTCAAAAAAGTGTATTTTTAAAAAAAAAAAGTGAGCTTGTAAGACCGCTGCACAAATACGGTGTGACAGAAAGTATTGCAATGACCGCCATTTTATTCTCTAGGATGTTAGAAAAAAAATGTATAATGTTTGGGGGTTCTAAGTAATTTTCTAGCAAAAAAAAATGTTTTTTAAGTGGTTAATCAGCCAATTAATATGTGTTCGGGTTTAAAGGGATGAGGTGGCAACCCTATGCACGTGCCGCGATGTTTGCCCGCCACCTGACAAAGTGAGAACAGGGATTTGTGTGTGTAAACTGAACTGTTGTTCCTAGTATATAGGAACAACGATCTGTCATTCCCTCCAGTCACTCCCATCCCCCCACAGTTAGAGCACACACTGAGGGAACACATTTAACCCCTTGATCGCCCCCTAGTGTTAACCCCTTCCCTGCCAGTGACATTTACACAGTAATGAGTGCATTTTTATAGCACTGATCGCTGTATAAATGTCAATGGTCCCAAAAACATAGCTCCCAACTGTCCCTGCTTTCGAGGAACTGTCCCTGATTTGGAGCAATGTCCCTCTGTCCCTCTTTCCTCCTCATTTGTCCCTCATTTTGGTCTGATCTATATAGCTGTATATAAAGTGCACTTTTTATGTTTCAAAAAGTGTTTCCCAGAGCTAAACTTTTCATCCAAGATCTAAATTGCTGAATTTGTCAATTTTAAAAGCCAAAATAAAATGTATAATTTTTTGGTTATGTCCCTTTTAAGGGGTGTGGCAGGGGCGTGTCCTATGCCTACATACCCTTGCTAGTAGGTGTCCCTCATTCCCATCTCAAAATGTTGGGAGGTGTGTCAAAAATGTGTCAAAAGTGTTCGATCTGTCCGCCGCAATGTTGCAGTCCCAATAAAAATCACAGATTGCTGCCATTACTAGTAAAAATAAATAAAAATGCCATAAATCTATCCCCTATTTTGTGGAAGCTATAACTTTTGCGCAAACCAATCAATATACGCTTATTGCGATATTTTTGGTAAAAAAAAAAAATGTAGAAGAATATATTGAAAGAAGAAATATATTGTTTTTTTAAATTTTTGGATATTTATTATAGCAAAAAGTAAATAGTGTTTTTTTTTTTTTTCAAAATTGTCGCTCTTTTATTTATAGCGCAAAAAGTAAAAACCGCAGAGGTGATCAAATACCACCAAAAGAAAGCTCTATTTCTGGGAAAAAAGAACATCAATTTTGTTAGGGTACAACGTCGCACAACCGCGCAATTGTCAGTTAAAGCGACGCAGTGCCGTATTGCAAAAATGGCTTGGTCGGGAAGGGGGTAAATCCTTCCGGGGCTGAAGTGGTTAACATTGTATTGACACCTGCAGCGGTTCACAGAGGGCAGAGATGCGATACGGGAACCGGCACTGGAATGGTGCTGGTTCCCACATCGCTATAGTGTGAACCCAGGCTTAGTGTTAATACTGCTCATTCCAGCATGAAGCACATGTTATGTAATAATAAATAGGGATGATTTTTGGTCCGTGCCACCTTGGATTTGAGGTGGATCTCGTGATTTGGCGAAACTCAGAATTTATGACCATAAATTTGCACCTGAACTCAGAATGCACTGCATAACCATTATACTTGGTCAGATAGGTCCCTAAGAGCCAGTAATCATAAAAAATGAACAAGAGTGGGAGCAACGAAAATAATTTTACTGTTAGGGGTCCTCACAACTTGGGAAATTTTATCAAGGGGTCACGGCACTAGGAAGTTTGAGAACCACTGGTTTACAGAGAATGGTCTGAAAAAGAGAAAATTATTTTCGTGCAGTTGTGTGGAGAAAAAAGTGTAGTTAGAGAAGAATGGGTAGACTGGTTCCAGATGATAGAAAGCCAAAAGTAACTCAACTAACCACTCGTTACAACCAATGTATGCAGAATACTATCTCTGAAGGCACAACACATCGAACCTTGAAGCAGATGGGCTACAGCAGCAGAAGACCACACCAGGTGCCACTACTGTCAGCTAAGAACAGGAAACTGGGTCTACAAATCGCACAGGCTCACCAAAACTGGACAATAGAAGATTGGAAAAATGTTGCCTGGTCTGATGAGTCTCGATTTCAGCTGCGACATTCAGATGGTAAGGTCAGAATTTTGGCGTAAGCAACATGTGGGCTCCTTAGTACAAATTGAGCACTGTGTAAACGTCACGGCCTACCTGAGTATTGTTTCTGACCATGTCCATTCCCTTATGACTACATTGTACCCATCTTCTGATGGGTACTTCCAGCAGGATAATGCACCATGTCACAAAGCTCAAATCATCTCACCACTGGTTTCTATGATTATCGCTGAGTAAACAGCCTAATGCCCCGTACACATGCATGATCCAAAAATCGGATGAGAGATCTTCAATTTTTTTTTTTTTGCATGCTAGTCGTATATCGAACCTGAAGAGTTTACTAAAGTTCCGAAAAAATTCTCATAGGACAGAATTAGGACGATCATGTCCAAAGCTGTATTTTTCGTCCAATTTTCGGATCGCGTGTACGGGCCATTAGACCCCTTTCACACTGCTGCGACTTCTAAGTTGCGTGATTTTGACATGATTTTACCATGATTGCAGAGAATGCGTGTGTAAACTTGAGGTCTATGGACCTCAACTTGCATCAAAGTGGGACCAAAGTAGTGCAGGGACTGCTTTGAAGTCAGTGCAACTTGAAGTTACACAGATATGCATGGTACTCATTGGAAATCATAGGGTACAACTTTTCATGCGACTTTGCAGTCCCAAGTCGCAAGACGAGTCACACAAGTGTAGTAGTGCCCCCCCCCCCCATTTCATCCATTTTAGGCACACTTTCTCCAGTCAATGAACAGTCTCTTGTTGTTTTTATTAGGGGATTAAACTTGGGGAAAAGGGACATGGGATGTCCAGATAATGAATCTTTAGTAATGGAAATAACTGTAGTTGAATCTAAACTGACAGTTTCTGCTACTTCACATCTCCTCCAGCACACTACTTGAGATCACTTGTTTTCCTTCACTGTCCAGTTCCAGATTCCTGCCATTATTAGCACATGGCTAGGCCTCACTCTGAATTCTCACTCTGAAGTCCTAAAGTTTTCCTAGTAGCAACCATTATAGATGAACAAGATAATTATGCTAACTGATCCTTGGTAGAATACTGCTCTCAGCACATCCGATGCAAGTCCTGCCAACCCTCCTGGCTGCAGCAACTTAACTTCAACAACACCACAGTCTCTCCCTCTGGTTCCACATCCAATCCTGGCATGTCTCCCCCAGAGCTTCTTACTGTGCTTCTCGCTCACCGACCCTGGCATGGATCCCTCCTGAATGACTTTCCTGGCCATGCTCCCACTGTCTTCCTCCTGCTCCTGTTCCAGGGCACCTCCATGACCGTGTAAAGAGAAGCTCCCTCCCAGCCTGAGGTACACCCCCCAGAAAGGGGGTCCCTCAAGGACCACCACAGTCTAACACTCCATCATTCAGTTCTTACACCCAACTCCTCCTACAACAGGCTGACCATGGGTATATATAAGAGGCCTGCCCCCTGCCAATCCCAGTTGGAGATTGGTCAGGGCTCCCAAATATACCTCATGTTACTCCAGCTCTCTGCCTTGCCTCTTTTCCAGAACCTTCTCCCTGGAAACAGAGGAGGTGCCCAAGAGCTGAAATACATGTCAGTCACCTACTGCTACACTAAACCACAACAAACAGGTCTAGCTCACAGCATACCAGCATCACTGGCAGTATACACAAACACCCACTACTCTAGCACCTACCTAAAGGTACAGGGTGCTACACAAGCGTGAAAGGAGCCTTAAGCCTCGGTTTCCACTATTGCGACCTGAAAGTTGCATGATGTTGTCATGATTTATGCCGCAAATTTGATGAGACTTGAAGCAATGCCTGTGTATTCTTGAGGTCTATGGACCTCAAGTCGCATCAAAGTCGGACCAAAGTAGTGCAAGGACTACTTTGAAGTCACACAGATATGAACGGTACTCTTTGGAAATCATGGGGTACGACTTGTCATGCGACTTTGCAGTCCCAAGTTGCATGACAAGTCGCACAAGTGGAAACATAGCCTAGGGTGAATGTAAGGTCTCTATGGGACATATAGAAGTGAGGATTGAAGATTGGTTCAGTAAACAGTCCCAGGGTCTGGTTTTAGGTGATTTCTTGGAATAGATGGGTAAATATGATGTAAGTGTGTGCACAGTGCACGTTATAGGGGAGGATGAAGGGAACGCCTGGCTGCCCCCTCTAGTTCATGGCCAGTTTGCACAGCTAGGTTTCCTTGTCCCCCTCACTCCCGGCTCTCCCTTATTATTGGCTCGCTGTCAGTGAGGCGAGATCGCCTTGTCTTACACGGATGCTGGTTGCCACAGCAACTGCAATGACGAGCTCACCTGTCCAAGGCGCTGATTGGTCGCAGGATCAGGCCACTCGTTGCTTCCAACACGCTAGCTCCGCCCTTCCTCGTCAGGGCTGTCACTGGAGTATCAGGTGACGCGCTCGTTCACTCGCTTTGCGGCGGCGGACGGGAGAGGTTTTCTTACAATAGAGCCGCTTCCAGACGTGGTAACAACACCGCCGCCGCTGGGCCAGTCAGGATAGATCCACCTGCCTGAAGGTGAGTGTGTGCGCCGGGCAGCGGGGATATTCGCTTTGCTTATTCCAAACAGGCAGTGAGTTAGACAGCCCCGGGCAGAGATGGGGGCAGGGGTCCTTCGTGCTGTCCTCGTCTTCCTGTATGAGGTCACGACCCGGGACAAGCAGCGTAGCTGGACGAGGAAGGAGAAAGCTGGTCACCATTGTTAGGTGTCCTACCTGGAGGAGGCTTCATGAAGTGGGCGCAGGACTGAGCTCAGGAGCGGGAGGGGTGGAAGTAAGGCGAGTCTCCTCTTATGGGGGGGGTGCAGGTAGTATGTGTTGGGATGGAGATGAACCTCCATGTTCAGAGCTGGGAGCACAGCTGGTGGAATGGAAGGTCATCCAGCATCCATTTCCCTTGTTATAAAATGTTATGTGGCTGAATGCAGAGAGCTGCAAAGGAAGACCAGAATATGGAGCAGGAGATGTGTGAAACCATGTTCTATAAGACAGCACCTACCTCTAACTGTGTCCCTGGCAACTGCAGGTCCCTGGTCCCCCCCCACCCACCAACTGTGGCTGCGTGGCAACCCCCTGACAATAGCAGCCCCGCAGTCGTCCCGTCCCCCAACCCCCCCCCCCCCTTAAAACAACATGAGACTCCATGGTCCCCCCCTTTCCACAATGACTGAATCCCTGCGATCTCCACCCTTACATACACACACTATCCCCCCAACGACCTGAGGCTCCACAGTCCCTCCCTTCACTAATGGCTGAAGCTCCATGGTCCCCCGTTCAACTGTGGCTCCGCGACAACCCCATGATAATGGTGGCACCATGGTCCCCCCCCCCCCCCATATGATTACTGTAGCTCTGTGACCCCCCCCCAGCGACTTGAGGCTTTGCAGCCCCCCTCCCCCTGAACAACTCTGCTTCTGTGGTCCCTCTCCTGACTATTGCAGCTCCATGGTGTGCCCTCACCCTAATGACTACAATGTATTTTCTCTTGGTGACTGCAGCACCATGCCCCCCCCCCCCCCCCAATTACAAATGGTTTGAAGTGAAGCCCTCGGTGGGGCCCTAGCAGTTAGAAGTGGAAAAATTGATTTATAGAGGAGCCTTCAATAACCATAATCTCTAGCAGTTACATGCAAAAAGTCCCTAGTTTCTGTCTCCTTCAGTATGACCTCAGTCTCCAACCAAGTCTCTGATCAGTTTCTCTAGGAAGTCTTCAGCTGTAGCTTTATCTGTAATGTTATATGTGGCCCTTTAATGATATTTGGGGCCTCCTGTATCTTGTAGGGTGACAAATGCTGATTTACAGTATACTTAATAATTTTTTTAAATATATAATAGTAAATGTTACTGGGATTTACTAAAACTGGAGCACTCAGAATCTGGTGCAGCTGTGCATGGTAGCCAATCAGCTTCTAACTTCAGCTTGTATAATTAATCTTTTGGCAAAAAAAAAAAACATAAGCTGAACGGTTTCTATGCAGAGCAACCAGAATTTGCACGCTCCAGTTCTAGTAAATTCCCCTCCCCCCAATAGTTATTCTTTTATAAATTATTAAAAATATTGTGTATACTGGAAGAAAAATTATAGAGCTGTATGTATTCCTTGCTGTGTCTCTGTTAATTCTGAAATCTGTTTTTCTTTAGTAATAGCTATTCATTTAGATGTACTAAAATAAAGCCAATATGTTAGATACTATACAGCAAACTACATGTGACCTTTGTATCTATTTTATGATATATTTGATACAATAATTATATTTTAGACTTGATATTGGTGATAATCATCATCCTTCACTGACAGTACAATAGGAGGTGTCTGTGCAGATTACAGCCGGCGCCATATTAAACCAGAATCCTAGAAGAGCCCTGCCCAGTAGATCTGATCTATAGACGGCCTTGTTTCTTCTTCACTGCTGAGCAGAATTCAGACTGTGAAGTATATTGGATTCAGAGCTGTGTTTTAGTAGTTCTTTGTTATAGTATAGATTATAACAGTGTTTTGGATTTAGAATGTGCTCTTTTCACCTGTGAGCACCTTTTTGATATATGGATATAAACCGCCTGCTATGTACATAGGTTGGATTAGATTTTCAACAGGTACCATTGCAGTTGGTTTTGGGCTTTGTGGATGGTAAAACCAGTGCTGAATGTTTTCTTTGTTATTGTATCATCTTTGACTGTCATAAGAACTGTGGTAAATCTGCAAATTAATTTGAGGCTGTTGACTGCTCACATCGGTGATAATCAGTCCCCCCCCCCCCCCATCAGGACTCTTCACTGTAGTGACATGCAATTCAAAAATTCAATGTAAGCCTTGTTATGGATATTGCTGGTGAACTTTTTTTGGATTGTTTATTGTATTAGAGTCATAGATGCCTGGTGAGAGAATATGGCCAACATACGTGCAAAGTGTTCTATTGCCTTTGTTGCAAAACCACCAGTCAGATGTAACCTGTGCTGAAAATGACAACTGTATAAACCTGATTGGTTGTTGAAGACCTAGGAAGTTTCAGCTTGGAGGCTGCTATTAATGTCCTGTCCTTCTGATCACTTTGGATTGGGGACAGAGAAAGTGTTGAAGGCAGAGGTAGCTAAGCATGTAGTGTTAAATAGTTAGTAAGGTTGAATAAAGACACCAGCCCATCCAGTTCAACCTGAGTGAGTGTGGGTGTGTGTCTACAATTGTCCCTATCCCTGTACATTGTGTCTCATTAAGATGCTCATCTATTATATTATTTATTTAAGGTACCCATATAGCACTGTCAATTTACATCACACACTAACATCGGTCCCTGCCCACAATCCAAGGTCCCCAACTCGCATTCATATACTAGGCCAATTTTGGACGGTATATGAACAGAAGCCAATTAACCTACCAGCATGTCTTTGGAGTGTTCTTAGAAGGTCAGTATTTCTGTCAGTATAGGTTTCCTTTCCTGGAGAGCAGGAATTTACAATGCTCTTAAATCTCTCAAGAAGGCAAATGAGAGACTCAAAACATTTACTCTGGAATCTATCCAGTACCTGTTGTGAAATGATAGAACACAGAATTGTAACTATATAGTTACCTGTATGTTCCATGCTAATTGACCATTTAGGTTGTAACCATTGTTATCTTCCTTTCCTTTTGAATAATAAAAAAAAAGGCAGAAGGAAATAAATTCTGGTGACTTTAAGGGCTTGCTTACACCATATGTGTTCAGCTGCACTGAGCAGTGACAAGGCAAAGTGTCCTGAGTCTTATGAGTTTCACACCATTGTACTGCAGCAATTTGAATAAAAATAGAGCATGCATTTCTTTGTGAGCGCAGCACATTGCGGCTCAATACACGACTTCTTAACTCCTTGAGTTGAATGAATAAATATGAATGAAATGTCACTTTGTGACATTTTAAATACAAATGAAAAAAGTAAACTGCGCAGTTTATTAGCACCGCTTCCTTCACAGCACACACTGGCAGCCATGGTAAAAAGCGGCTACTGGTGTGAACAAGCTCAAGGCCTCATGTAAAATCTGTTTCTCATGACAGGAAAGATCAGCATTAAACCCGCAACTTTAGAAGCGTCAAGGCGCACTTCGGCGTCTATTTTATTGCCCAACGAATTTACCAAAATGCTGAATCGCTAAAGGTGCCTAGTGCATTCATGAAGACCTTTGCCTCTAAATGCTGATGCACCTGAACTCCTCTAAAAGCCAATGCAGGCATGGACACATAGGGGGAGAGTTATTAAAAGTGCTTCTAAACGTTTGATTTTTTTTTTTTTTTTAAATAACAAACCAGTTATACTTGCCTGCTCTGTGCAAAGTTTTTTTTTTTTTTTTGTAGGTCCCCCACTGGCAGTCCTGGCTCCTCATCTCCCCCTGCCGAGTACCCCCAATAACAAGCTGCTTGCTATGGAGGCACTCAAGCAGGCTCACTCCCAAGCCACACACCTGTGATTAGACATTGGGTTTGACGTGCAAAATCTGGTGCAGCTCAAACCAATCAGCTTCCACGTTTTATTAACCACATGCCGACCGGGCCATAACCGAAAGACGGCTGCAGCGCGGTCTGCTTATTCTGGGAGGACGTCCGTGGCAGCGGCCGTTTACCATGTGATCGCTCCGTCAAATGACGGAGCGATCGCTTCTAAACAAACCGGCGTCGCGTCCAGTTCCTCTCTCCCCTCCCCTTACCTATTGGTACAGTGTGAGGGGAGAGATCAAGTGCTGCAGCACTGGGCTGGATATGTAGTGCCCACAGCGCTGCTTTGTGCCCCATCCATGCTCACAGAAGTACTCATCCGTCTATCCCATCCATACTCATCCATCCATGCTCAGAAGTACCCATCCATACTCATCATTCCAACCAATCCATGCTCAGAAATACTCATCCATCCATCCAATCCATGCTCATCTATGCTCAGAAGTACTCATCCGTCTATCCCATCCATACTCATCCATCCATGCTCAGAAGTACCCATCCATACTCATCATTCCAACCAATCCATGCTCAGAAATACTCATCCATCCATCCAATCCATGCTCATCTATGCTCAGAAGTACTCATCCATCCATCCCATCCATACTCATCCATCCATCCCATCCATATTCATCATTCCAACTCATCCATGCTCAGAAATACTCATCCATCCCATCCATACTCAGAAGTACTTATCCATCCATCCCATCCATGCTCAGAAGTACTCATCCATCCATCCCATCCATCCTCAGAAATACTCATCCATCCCATCCATACTCAGAAGTACTTATCCATCCATCCCATCCATACTCATCCATGCTCAGAAGTACTCATCCATCCATCCCATCCATGCTCAGAAATACTCATCCATCCCATCCATACTCAGAAGTACTTATCCATCCATCCCATCCATACTCACCCATGCTCAGAAGTACTCATCCATTCATCCCATCCATACTCAGAAGTACTCATCCATCCATCCCATCCATACTCATCCATGCTCAGTTCTCATCCATCCATCCCATACATACTCATCCATGCTCAGAAGTACTCATCCATCCATCCATCCCATCCATACTCATCATTCCAACTCATCCATGCTCAGAAATACTCATCTATCCCATCCATACTCAGAAGTACTTATCCATCCATCCCATCCATGCTCAGAAGTACTCATCCATTCATTCCATCCATACTCGGCAATACTCATCCATCCATGCTTAGTCACCTATACTCAGCCATGCCCAGCCATCCCATCCATACTCAGCCATACCCAGCCATCCATATTCATGGCTCAACCATGCTTAGCCATCCCCATCCACAGCTTATCCATGCCACATCAGTTCACATCCATGCTACTACAGTGCCTCAAAGTGTAATAGGTAGTCAAATTAGTTTTGACATTTATGCCCCTAGAACACCCGATGGTGCTCCCTGCATGTTGGATGGACCTCTCTATGTGGCCAGGCTGTGTAAAAGTCTCACACATGTGTTATCGCCGTACTCAGGAGGAGTAGGAGAATCTTTTTTGGGGCGTAATTTTTGCCATGTACATGCTATGTGTTAGAAATATTGTATAAATGACAACTTTTGTGTAAAAATAAATAAATAAAATATGCGTTTTTCATTTTCTTTCCACATTTTCCAAAAACTTGTAGAAAAAAATGACATGTTCAAAAGATCGATCTGCTTCATAGATTATATGTTGGGTTGTTTTCTTTCCAAAATGGGGTCATGTTTGGGGAATTTCCATTGTCCTGGTGCTCCAGGAACTTCAAAAGTGTAAGATAGTCAAGAAATTAGATGTGTAATTTTATGCCCCTAGAACGCCTGATGGCGCTCCCTCAATGTTGGGCCTTTGTATGTGGTTACGCTGTGTAAAAGTCTCAAACGTGGTATCACTATACTCAGAAGGAGTTGTAGAATGTATTTTGGGGGTGTAACTTGTGGTATGCATATGCTGTGTGTGAGAAATAACCTGATAATATGACACTTTTCTGAAAAAAAAAATCTTGATTTTTGCAAAGAATTGTGGGAAAAAATTTCAACTTCAAAAAACTCATCATGCCTCTTTCTAAATACCTTGGAATGTCTACTTTCCAAAAAGGGGTCATATTTGTACTGTCCTGGCATGTTAGGGTCTCAAGAAATGAGATGGGCTGACTGTACTTCAGGTGTGATCAATTTTCAGTGATTGGCACCATAGATTGTAGACTCTAACTTTCACCAAATAATATACACCGATTTGGATTATTTTTATCAAAGATATGTAGCAGTATAAAATTTGGCTAAAATTTATGAAGAAAAATTCTTAATTTGCAAAATTTTATAACAAACAAAGAAATTTTTTTTTTTTTTTTTTTTTTACAGAATTTTCAGTCTTTTTTTCATAGCGCAAAAAATAAAAAACCCAGCGGTGATTAAATGCCACCAAAAGAAAGCTCTATTTGTGTGAGAAAAAAAGAACAAACATTTCATATGGGTACAGTATTGCATGACTGAGTAATTGTCATTCAAAGTGTGAGAGTGCTGAAAATCTGAAAATTGGTCTGGTTAGGAAGGGGGTTTAAGTGCCCAGTTGTCAAGTGGTTAAAGCTTAATTGAACAAGCTGAAGTTAGAAGCTGGCTACCATGCACAGCTGTACCAGATTCCAAGTGCTCCAGTTTTAGTAAATCTACCTCATTGTCCATTCACACAGCGTGTGCGGCTTGGTGAAAAATTCGGTGCATCTCTGCATAGAAAACAGCCAGCTTCCAGAGTTCACACACATGTGAACAGACATCGCATGTAATTTGCACCGCATTTCTGGTGCAGATCGCATGCGATGTCTGCGCAATGCAAATTCAACCATACAGTTGTATGGCTGAACTTGCATTGGATTCGCACAAAAATGTGCAGGGACTTTTTTTTTTTTTTTTTTTTTCTTGCACTGTGAAGTGAACACCCATGCGATTTGATTTCCTTCTGAATCCGAAGTTCGCACTGTGAACCGATCTGGGGGTGTCATTAAGTTTGTTTTGACACCCGCAGCGGTTCGCAGAGGGCAGTGTGAAGTGCCTGCGGAGGAGATGCGATGCGGTAAATACATTTTCACAAAGTTCTGTAGTAAATAATAGAGCACATAAACACTAGTATACCTAGAAAGGTGAATCCCACTCCCAATGGACTGAGATATTTATAGACAAAGGAAGATTGATTTGTCACTTTTAATTGTTCTTATATATCAGAGAATGTTTGTATGTAGTAATGTCAAAAATGTGACCCAATTGCTCTCTACTGATGACTCAAACCTAATGCTCAATTCACAGAGCTTTAACACAAGGATAAGTCTCTTTATGTAGGGATGCACCGATACCAGTTTTTTAGACAGTAGGACTACTGATATCTTATATTTTTTTTTTTTTCCCCCTCAAGTACTTGCTGATACAAATTTAACAATCCCTAATTTATAGTGTAATTTCAGTGCGCTTCTAAAAAAAAAAAAAAAAAAAGTCAGGTGCAATTTCCAGTGTCATACACTTTAAAAATGTGCACCTGAACCCCTGCATGAAATCACACTGGACTTGAAAGTATTGACTTTAGTATTGGAGCATTTGTACAAGTACAAGCACTCATTCAAATGCTTAGTATCGTCACTGGTATCTGTGCAACATCAGTAATTTGTCTACTTTTTAGGATAGGGCTGATTAAACCTTGTCTGTAGATAAAATCATGTATGGTTGACCATTAGCCTTTCTCACTTGTTCAAAGCTAAAGCAGAACTTTACTCATAACAACTTGATTAAAATGTTCTTTAGCAAGGAACCTTCCATATTAATTATGCTACCAAAAATAGTGTGTGCTGTTTTTTGCCTCCAGCATTGTTCCTGTTTCTTCTTGCCAGTGACTGCCATTTTGCTGAAGCCCAGAGCCCCTGAACAGCAGTAAATCTATTTAGGCTTTCAGCAGATTGGCCTCTACAAATTTGGTACAGTGCCTAAAAATGGAGAGCAACTGAGCATGTGCAGAGCAGTGTGAGGCAGTGTATTACTGCATTTTGAACAGCATAGGCACTTATCTCTAATGTTTTACATAGCTATATAAAAAAAATTGTCGGGTCTCGTAACAGACAGGGGAGACATTTGACAGTACCATGATCATAGCCTCAACTGCAGATGTCGATATAGGGAGACCTGAATTTCCCTGTGCCTGGTGAGACTACCTTACGGTGATCATCTATAGTCGGTAAGGAGCCTCATTACTCACTTGAGTGTGAACTATCTTGGATGCAGGACTGTTTTTTTTTCACCATATTTTCTTGTGGAGCATCACTTTACACTATATATGGACTCTTCTGTTGGTTGAATTTTTTTTTGCAACATTTGAAACTGAGACTTTTTTTTTTTTTTTTTTTTTTGTGATTTGGTTAAGTTAATTCTCTCTTTTATGGTTTATATTCATCACTTCATTCATGTGTTTATCATTCACTTTCATTATATTAATTTTATAATAATCTTTTTTTATGATATCAGCTTGAGTTTTTTTTTTTTTTTTTTTTGTGTTGACTTTTTTCTTCATTACTCTACTCTAAGGGCCCTTTCACACTGGGGCGGGGGCGGCATTTTACCGTCGGTATCCGGCCGCTAGCGGGGCGGTTTTACCCCCTGCTAGTGGCCAAGAAAGGGTTAAAAACCACCGCAAAGCGCCTCTGCAGAGGCGCTTTGCCGGCAGTGTAGCCGCTCCGTCCCATTGATTTCAATGGGCAGGAGCGGTATACACTCCGCTCCTTCACCACTCCGAAGATGCTGCTAGCAGGACTTTTTTTCCCGTCCTGCTAGCGCACCGCTCCAGTGTGAAAGCCCCGAGGGCTTTCACACTGGAGACACAGCAGCAGCACTTTCGGGTCGGTTTGCAGGCGCTATTATTAGCGCAATAACGCTTGCAAACCGCCCCAGTTTGAAAGGGCCCTAATTATCAATTGTTTATTTTTAATTATTCAATTTTTTTTTTTTTTTTTGGTAGTAGATATAATTGGGGTATCACTTTACGTATTTTTTAGGGCTGTTACTGATTTAAATTTTCGTGTTCGATTAATTGATTTTTTTTTTTTTTTAATCAACTAATTTCGATCAATTATAATGCACATACCGATCCAACTACTTTTAGCTGACGTCATGCATAGCTCCTCCCCCCCCGTACGCATTACGTTCAATCAGAACTTCCTCAGCGGGGTGGGGCTACGGCGTCGCCCTACAGTCTATTTAAATAGCACCGTTGTTCATCAGGGGGACCGATGGAGAGCCAGAGATATCCATCACCTGCTGAGACAAAGTGTCAGCTCTGAAAAAAAAGTGTCCTCATCATAAATGTTTCTTGATTGCTGGATAACCAATCGATGCCAGTACATCGTCAAACTGACTTACAGCCAGGAAAGCCCTCAGATATGTTGATTTTCATAGCCAAGTCCAGGATTTACATAGATGTTTATCTGAATACTTTGACCAGTGAGATTTAATCAAATCGTTAGGATCTGTCTTCCTCAATTTATGATTTCACGGACATCGACGTCACCGGACTCCTCCCCCCTTCCCTTCATTATCAGATGGAGGCATTTGGGGGAGGAATCCAGTCACGTCGATGTGCGTGACGTCACCGGATCTCCGACGGAACTCTCTAAAGACCCGGAAGCCGGCGGAGAGGTGAGTACTGATCAAAAGAATTTTGATCAATCAAAAAAAATTAACGATTAATCGAGAAATTAATCGTTAATTTCCCCAGCCCTAGTAATTTTTAGTGTGATATTTGCCTTCGTTTTTATTAACTGAGAGTTTTTTTTTTTTTCACTATCAATTTTGTCTGGATTAACATATCATTATATTAGCACTGTATCTTCATTTTAATTTTTTTACATAGCTATACCTGCAAAAGCAACCAGCCTGAAGTCATCTAGCAGGACTTGATTTTCTTACTAAAGTTGCACTGTAAGTTGGATGAATTGAAATGTGGCTGGTTCAGCAGAGAGCAGCCTAATTTCAGTCTGTTTGTGCCCATTCTAGTTCAACATAAGTCGAACATTAGATCAACTTCTGTTGACGGACAAGCTGGAAAACATTTATTCAGTGGCTGCAGCTGTTTATTAGTATATTCTGACATTGGGGAGTCCTGATGTCAGAATACAATGTATTGGTGGGGGGATTCTTCTATCCACAACATTTTGTATGGATGGAGGAATCCTCCATTTTTTTTATTTTTTTTCTCCAATTCACCCCTCTAGCTGATGTGAAAAAAAAAAAAAAAAAAAAAATAATAAACCAGTTTCGACATCCGTATTAAATTGGCTGTACATAGTGAGTAGTATGTTTGTCCATGTATGCGCTCAATGTATGATGGCTTAATAGCATCCCAACAAGTTTGACTTTGGTAGTGGACAGCAGAATCTGTCAGATTTGGGCAATCAAAGTGCACTAGAAAAAATGTGACTTGTATTTGAATTATCAATATTTGCACTTGGATGGTTGTGTTTACTTGTGTTAAGCTGTCTAGAGGTTTTGTTTGGTTATGGCCTTTTTAGCAGATACATGGTTGCCCTTTCTGCTTCCTATGTCAATTTTAGTGTTGGTTTTTTTTTTTTTGTTTTTTTTTTTGTTTTTTTTTTTGTTTTTTTAGAGAGTGTAGTACTATTGATAATTAATGAGAGTAGTGCCCTGTTATGGCTTTATCTTCTGATGTAGAAATCTGGGAAATTCTACATTCCATCTTCCCAAAATCCCCCTTTGTTCTGTGTGTCCACCCATTTCTTTCAAGTGCTAGACGCTAGAGGAATACAAATCTGGATTTTCCTAACTGGGGAGTTTCAAGCTGATGTCAGGATGATATTAAGTGTGTGCTCTGTAAACACTAAATTACATTTCACATTTGCTATTTGAAGTTTGTAATGGGTTGCATCAGCAAGTTTACAGAGTGTGTCATCCCTGAATAAGGAAAACTGCAGCTGCTGTGCTGTCAATAGTCATTTTAAAGCTTGGCTTAGCTATCGTATGCAGTGCTCGTAGGTTAGTAACACGGGTACACCTAATATATACCATTTGGCATTGCTGATAGCACAATACACACAGCCAAATATTGGTGTGTGTGTGTGTTGGTTTTTTTTTTTTTCTATGCAAAAACAAGCATTGTAAGTTTTTTTTTTTTTTTTTTTTTTTTTTTTTTTTTTTTTTTTTTTTTTTTTTTTTTTTTTCTGAAGTTCATCTTAAGTCCAACCCCATGCAATCCCGGAGAACCAGTGGATGGGGCTTTACTCTGCCCTAAAAGTCTCCCCTCTGTGTTCAGGGTTTGAGCTCACAGCTTGCACTTTTGGGGAACTTGGAACTTAGATTTTGGGGAACTCGCCCTTTGCCCTGTTCTTGTCACACAGCAGTACTCAGTACTCATCATCAAGGACTCCAGTGAGTAGATGAGATTAGGCTAGCGCCCTCTGTAATGGCAAGTACACACGATCAGAAAAATACTGCTTTTTTAAGCAATCGTACACTAATCTGATCGTAGTACACAGCTTTCGAGAGCCAATCAACAGTTCATCCTATATAATCTGATGGGGCAAGCACAAAAAAATTTCTTGTACAATTTGTTTTAATCAGTGCAGTTTGCGTCCAAGAATAAAATGCAATACTTTACATCACTTCCGAATTTTTGTTCTGTCGTGTGAGAGTTTTCGTAACTTTAGTAACCTTCATTTTGATATGAGGCTAGCATGGAAAAAAAAAATGAAAATAGACTATCATCCATCCAATAATCTCATCATGTGTACCAGGCATAAGACAAGGTCATTCGTGCATTAAAATTATCTGTCCATAGAGGGTTAAAAATTTCATAATCTACTCAGTATCTGCCTTTGTAAAGCTTATGTAAATTATACTTTTTTGGTGCCTTTAGTTTAGATGACTAACTACTTGCATGTTTCCATCATATTAAGCATATCTTGACATATGCAGCAGATTTACCATTTTAATTTAGTTTTACCCAAGAATGGTCACTGGTTTCACTTGTATTAGGAGAATGAGACTATCGAACGAACGATCGTCCCTTTTTTTTTTTTTTTTTTTTTTTTTTTTATTGCTAGTCTCCTATCAGAAATAAAGAGGTTACGAAAATTCTCGTACGACAGAATAGAAATTCAGAAGTGATGTAACGTATTGTGTTTTTATAGTATTTTCTAACAAACTATACTTATTAAACAAAAATCATGCGATCTGTTATCGTGCGAGGAAAAAGTTTTGTGCTTATCTCATTGGATAATTTCGCATGACCTGTCCTGATCGGCTCTTGAAAGCGTACTAATGAGAAGATTATCGTACGATCGCTTCAAAAGCGGTATTTTTCGTATGATTTTCTGATCGTATGTACTAGGCTTAAAGGTGGAGAAGGTCTCAATATTGTTCATACAATACTCCATTGAATAATGGGGTCATTGAACTTGAAACGGACTTCAGTCACTGATAAGGGTTCGATATTGAAGTCTCAGTATGTGCAAAGGGAACTTCCCTCAGGTTATATAACTAGAAGAACAATGCAACATATACAGCTGTGGCCAAAGGTTTTGAGAATGAAAATTTATATTTTTGTCACAGTCTGCGACCTCAGTTTTTATGATGGAAATTTTGCATATACTCCAGAATGTTATGAAGAGTGAGCAGATGAATTGCAATTAATTGCAAAGTCCCTCTTTGCCATAAAAATTAACTTAATCTCATAAAAAAACTTTCCACTGTATTTGTGAAGAAGGCTTCAGGGCGCCCAAGAAAGTAGAGCAAGCCCCAGGACCGTCTCCTACAGTTGATTCAGCTGTGGGGTCGGGGCACCACCAGTGCAGAGCTTGCTCAGGAATGGCAGCAGGCAGGTGTGAGTACATCTGTGAGTACAATGGTTCCATTAAGAACTTCTGGTCAATTCTTAGGCGGGTGAACAAAAAACCCCACAAATTCTGACAAACTCCAAGCATTGATTATGCAAGAATGGGCTGCCATCAGTCAGAATGTGGCCCAGAGGTTCAGTGACAGCATGCCAGGGCAAATTGCAGAGGTCTTGAAAAAGAAGGGTCCACACTGCAAATATTGACTCTTTGCAATAAACTTCATGTAATTGTCAAAAGCCTTTGACACTCATGAAATGCTTGTAATTTATACTTCTGTATACCATGGTAACATCTGACAAAAAGATCTAAAACACTGAAGCAGCAGACTTTGTGAAAACTAATATTTGTGTCATTCTCAACTTTTGGCCACGGCTGTACATCATATAAAGGAATTTAATGAATCTGTTCAGTTTCAGCAAATGGCATTAACACAGTTTCCTATAATTGAATTTTGATTTACTAGCCCTTTAAATCCTGAAGGGATAGGTAGCTGTGACTGTTTTTCTCACTAATAGACTTGTCAATATATTGTAACCGAAAGTGAAAGCTGTTGTGGTCCTGAATGGAATTCTTCAGTAGATTCAGCTGAGTAGCCAAGTTTGTCCAGACCTTTCCTGGTCATCAATTCAGGGAAACCAAGGCATATAAGCTAGAAGTAAAGTAAGGAACACTCTTCATTTAGTTGTAAAGCTTCTGTGCTATTGGCCTCTGAGAGTTTCTCTTGGTGTGGTGCTTTCTTCTCTGCGATGCTGAAATATTTGGATTTCATTAACAATTGGTCATTTTATTTGTTCTTTTTTTTCAGATCACTACAGAGTGTAAAGATGTTGTCCCGGTTGTTCCGCATGCATGGCCAGTTTGTGGCTTCCCATCCATGGGAGGTCATCGTGGGTACGGTGACTATGACCATTTGCATGATGTCCATGAACATGTTCACTGGGAATGATAAAATCTGTGGATGGAACTATGAGTGCCCGAAGTTTGACGAAGTAAGTTTAACAAGACCTCTCTTTATTCATCATATTGGCCTATAACTTGCTGTGTTCTGGAACGTGAAATAAAGTGAAGTCAGCATTAAAGATGCTTGACCACAATTCCACATTGGTGTCATTTTTTTTAAAAATTGTAATCAATTTGGGGTTCCTTTTCTATTGACTTGATTGGGAGTGAGCTCTGGGAAAAAAAACACTGCTATCCCATCATTGAGTCTTTCCGTGTGTGGGTGTTTTTTCTTTGTTTTTTTTTTTTTTTGTTTTTTTATTTGAACACTTTGTCGCATATAGAATACTGGAGAGATAAAAGTGACCATTTTGTTTACTCAGTTTTATAAATGGCCCCCAAAATGTCATTTCCTGGAGAGCAAAACTATAAAAAAAAAAAAATTTCAAGTCTGCATTTACTGTCTTTTGGTTTGTTCCTCTTATGAAAGAGGTTTGTTCAAAAGTCTAGATCCTTTATTGTCTAAATTGCACCCAGTTTAGATTCATTGCCAATATTATGGCAGTTAAGTTTTAAGTTTTCAGCTTTGTAATTAGATGAGTTTCCTCACATTTCTTCCACTGATGGATATTTGACTGTTTGAATGAAATTAAGCCTTCTTAACACAGATCCACAGCGATAAGACCATGGGGTTGATTTACTAAAACTATAGAGTGCAAAATCTGGTGCAGCTGTGCATTGGGAGCCAATCGGCTTCTAACTTCAGTTTGTTCAATTAAGCTTTGAAAGAAAAACCTGTAAGCTGATTGCTTTTTTCAGAGTTGTGCCAGATTTTGCACTCTCCAGTTTTAGTAAATTAACCCGACTGTATTGCTGCGGCTGGGCTGACGGTTGTTACAGCTTCTGCCACTCAGCCTGTACAAGGTAATGACAGAGTGACATGACCTGCAACTCTCTGCTAATCTTGGCAAGTATCCGCACATCAAGTGGTTACCTTCGGTTAGGGACAGATGTCTGTCCCTGGACATATTTGTGTGCATCGGGTTCGGACAGCTGTCTCTAACCGCAGGTAACCCCTGGTACACACTGAGAAAATTGAGCGAACGATCATCCGTTGTGGTTTTTTTTTTTCTCTTGTTTCCCACCACGTCGGAACTGAGACAGGAAATGTACGAAAATTCTTGTTTGACAGGGTTTTTTTTTTTATTGTTTCTGAACATGCGCAGTCTTTCGTTTTCTGATTTTACTTGTACGAAAACATGCATTACACAAAAAATTGTTCTTTCTGTTCACGTATGCAAAACATTTTGGAGTTTGTCGCTTCTGAAATGTTCATTTACAAAGTCTGAATAGGATTTCGAAATCCAAAAGTTATGTACACACTATATGAAAATCTAATGTGCCTTGTATGGAATTTTTCGACAGAATTTTTCCCATAGTGTGTGCCCAGCTTTAAAGCGGTAGTAAACCACAGTTTAATAAACAAAATAAAAAAACTTCCCCTGCAAGGCAATGGGATTATGCGCTAGTATGCATCGCATACTAGCACATTATGAGAGACTTGCCTTAAAGCGAAGCCCTTCAGCGGCGTTTTTATCAACGTTGATAGGTCTTCCATCTTTACCTGGTCCCTTTCCAGGTTTGTGGCCTCCGGCTACATGAGTGACCAGGGGCGTGATGACATCAGTTCCGTGCATTCGCGCAGGAGCCGCTGTTTATTACACAGGCTCTGAAGGTTCGACATAATATGCTGGACCCTTAGAGCGCATGGGCCGTGGAGGTCACCGGCTCTATGCAGTGTAGGTACAAGTGGTAAAACTGCGTTTGCTGCCACTTTAATGTGCGGACGCTTGCAGACTGCTGTGGCGCCTCTTAGCCTGCTATTGCTTTGTACAGGCTAAGCGTCCGTAGCTGTCTGCACTCTCCTAAAAGTGTGTGGTGTGTGTCTTTGCTGCCTTCCGTGTAAAGGGGATCTTCAAGCATATTTCCACTTTTGCAGTCAAAATGGAGAAACCCATTATGTTTTTTTATATGCTACCATTCACACAGCATGCCTAAAAATGCTTAGAATGTTTAGGCTACATGTACACTAGCCTACCCTACCGTGGGTGCGGGAAAACACAATTGAGGCAAAACCGCAAACCGTGTTTTTACATCCTTTTTTTTGCCTCGATTTGCATTTTCCCACAACGGTTTTTATTTTGAATGAGATTCTTCCACGTTCAGGAGAGGGAGGTTTAACCTCACTTAAACGCGGCAGCTCCTAATCTCTGCTAGAAGTCTGTGTACATTGATTCATAGGCTTTTATGGAGTTGCGTTTAGGAGCTTTGGCAAAAAAATGGCAAAAGCTCCTAAAACTCAAGTTTAGGAATTGCTAGTGTACATGAAGCCTTAGAATATTTTATTTTTTGCATTAACTTAGAATGTGATCTTTATCACTTTGTTAGGACAGATTGTGTGCACATCTAGTTTACAACTGATAATGAGATCTGGAAGCACAGTACAGATAGTAGTGTTAGTATTGATGGTAGACATAACTCTCCAGTCCCCTCATTTAACATTACATAGAAGTTGAAAGGTACAAATATATAAGTAGCCATTTTTAAATATTATTATATGTGAATCGGAACATGTAACAAATATATAAAGTACGTGTTATTGCAATTTGGCTGCAAAACTGGAAATACACTTTAGCTAATTGAGATTTTTGTGACCTTTTGAATAAATTAGTATTTTTGTTAATGCGTTTTGTCTTGTAAATTGCAGGATGTTTTGAGCAGTGACATCATCATCTTGACCATAACACGCTGCATTGCAATTCTTTACATCTACTTCCAGTTCCAGAACCTCAGGCAGCTTGGATCTAAATACATTTTAGGTGATGTATATGTCCGCATCTTAATAATATTGAACTTACTTCTTCCTCTCTTTACACTGATATGACTGAATTTGGATAATTGTTATTGACTTTCTTTATGTTCTCATTTTAGGCATTGCTGGGCTGTTTACCATTTTCTCAAGCTTCGTTTTTAGTACCGTGGTGATTCATTTCCTAGATAAAGAGCTGACCGGGTTGAAGTAAGTGCAGAATGCCTAGAGCTGATAAGACAAGTTTTCCTTTTTACTGAAATTGTGACCTTATTTCTGTCTTCTTTCCAGTGAGGCTCTTCCATTTTTCCTGCTGCTCATAGATCTCTCTAAAGCCAGTGCATTAGCCAAATTTGCCCTGAGTTCAAACTCACAGGTCAGCATATACTATATTGTGCTATTTACAATGGCGTTTCATTTTATTTATATTCTATGTTTTGTCTATAATGTGACATTGTAATTTTTTTATTTATTTATTTTTTTCATTAGGATGAAGTTCGAGTGAACATTGCTCGCGGTATGGCCATTCTGGGGCCCACCTTCACTCTGGATGCTCTTGTTGAATGTCTGGTTATTGGAGTTGGCACAATGTCTGGTGAGTGTGTGTAACTTGCCCAAAGAAGAGACCAGTCACCCCAGTTCATGCACAAAATACAGCTTTTCATCTGTACCAGATAGCAAGAATATATGCATGTAAGAGGTCTCTTTTACATGAAAATATATTATAGATGTGTCTGGCATGGCTACTGTAAAATATACCAGCCAATGGAACCCTCTTCTTCTTCTTTTTTTTTATTTTTGACCTGTTATTTTAAATTGCTGTGTTTACTATCTGTTTTGTCCAATTATTGATGGGTCTCATGCATCGCTTTTATAGGCATTTAGCTTTTGTGTCCATGCACACATTGGCGTTCACAGGCATATTAAAAGTGGAGTGTTTTCAGGCTGAAAAAAAAAATCAAAAGCGCATTCGGGAGATGAGCAGAAAAATGCGTTTAGGTGTATTTGAGCGTTATTGCATTCCAGTGGCCAGGAAAAAACTTTATATTATGGTCAATGGAATTCATTAGTTTTCAAAATCTGCATGCAATACACGACTTTAGGTGCATTTTGAAGATGCTTTTCTCCTGCCAGGAGTTCTGGTGTTCAGAGGAGAAAAGAAAATGCCCTGTGTGCATCCAGTCATCCAGCAACCTGCATAGAGGTTGTATAGCTTTACTAGTGTTTTGAAATAGGTTTTCTCTAAATACTGCCATTTACCCTTACTAGAAGTGTGTGTGTGTGTGTGTGTGTGTGTGTGTGTGTGCGCGTGCTATGAGTAGGACTTGACAAATTTGCTTTGAATTTAGGAGCCAGTTTACACCCAACTGTCATCCAATCTGCCCAGATGGAGGGTAATGCCCCCATCCGTCTGTTTTTAGTGCATAGAATTGGATGTAAGCGGGTCCGATTGGGTCTGCCTTTCCGTTTTTAGGGCAAATGGGGGCAAATGCGGGAGGAGGTATAGCAATGAGGGCAGATGGAGGAGAGTGGTAGGGCAGCAGCAGTAGAGCATGGTTTATAGCCATTGGGTAAATCTTGCTTGGCTTTTTACTATAAGATTCCTTCTTTAAAATACTATTTTTGATCTTTAGCACTTCCCTACAGCAGGACTGTTTTGTAATTATGCATTTTTTTTTTTTTCTTAACACAGGTGTGCGCCAGCTGGAAATAATGTGCTGCTTTGGTTGTATGTCTGTCCTAGCAAACTACTTTGCTTTCATGACTTTCTTCCCCGCTTGTGTGTCCTTAGTCCTGGAGGTAAGTGATCTTCTCTTTCTCTTTTTTTTTTTTTTTTTGGTTCTGCTGTCCCAGGCTATTCCTTGTTCAAGAAACAGATTTATCCTTTAGAGCATATTAAATATTCTATCACCCCTGTAGATCACGTTTGATTTCCACCTATAAATTATTGTGGAATCATAATTGTCAATTTTTATATTTATTTATTCCCCCCCCCCCCCCCAGTTATCCAGGGAGAGTCGCGAGGGCCGTCCCATCTGGCAGCTTGCAAATGTGTTGGAGGAAGAGGAGGATAACAAACCAAACCCTGTCACACAGAGAGTGAAAATGATCATGGTGAGTGGCCTTTTTTATTTTTTTTATGCAACTTCTTTTATTGGTTATCTAGCTTTTCTATATCCAGTCCATCCAGATCAGATTATGATTCGCCATAAAGTGGTACATAAACTGCCTAATCTACAAAAAACTCAGAACACTGAAAGATTTGCCTCTTATCTTGTCTTCAGTCTTTAGGCTTGGTTCTTGTTCATGCTCACAGCCGATGGATAAGTCAACCTTCTTCTCAAAACAGTACATCTATTCAAGACAATAAGGTCTCCATTGGCTTGGATGACACAATTCCAACGAGGATTGAGCCCAATATGCCTCTCTGGCAGTTCTATCTTTCTAGGTAACACAAATGATTCATGGAGTCTTAATGTTATTTGATCTTGTTTATTCAGACCATTCCTGCTAATAAAGATACTTTTATTCCACAGAATGGTCACCATGGACATTGAGCAGGTCATAACTTTGAGCCTTGCTCTTCTCCTGGCTGTCAAGTACATATTCTTTGAGCAAACTGAAATGGAATCCACCCTTTCCCTGAAGAACCCAATTACATCTCCTGTGACCATGCAAAAGAAACCAGTGGAGGGATGCTGTAGAAAGGAACCTGTAGCAGAAAAGCCAGCAAAAGAAGTTAAAGTGGAGGATATCTCCTCAAAGGAGGAAAAAGGTACCAGCCTTCAGGAGTCTACACAGTAAAATCTTGGTTTAACCTTTAAAGTAACATTGTGGGTTTCCTCCTAATCAATGTGTTTGTTTTTTTTATCCTCCTATTTCAGAGGCTGTTATAAAGCCATTGCCTCTGGAGACTATACCAGCCAGGCCAAACTTTGTTTTGGGAGATTCGCCATCACAAGACTCAAGTGAAGAGGAAAACGAAACCGATTTGGATATACCAGAAGAGCCACGGCCCATTAATGAATGTATTTGCATCCTCAAAAACCCAGATGTAAGTGGTTAGATAGTACTTAATTGATGCTGTTTGGGAGTTGTATGTAATTTTGTCCTTTTAAAATGTATTAGATTTTATAATTCATTATTGAGGCCAGCTGTAACCTATAGTTTAAGCTGGGACACTGCCATGTAACACAAAAGTGAATTAACCCCTTCCCGCCGACGGTACGCAGCTCTGCGTACTCGGCATTCCGGGGTTATACCGGGATGATGCCTGCAGCTGCAGGCATCATCTCAGCACCGTTGTTTAGAGCCGGCGATCGGCTATCCGAGTATAACAACCGATGCGGCTAAAAGCCGCTCGGCTGTTATACTGGAGGAGCGGGAGGGGACATCCCCCCCCCCCGCCCTTACTTGGCCTCCCGTGCGATCGGGAAGCCCGGTGTCCAATCGGCCACCTTGGGCGGCTTCGTTCCAGCCTTCTCAATGTAAATGCGGCAGCGACGTCATGACGTCACTTCCCGTTTACTCGGCTGCCAATGGCGCCGGTTTTAAAAAAAAATATACAATGTTCAGAATCGCCGTTTTCGGCAATCTGAATACTGTGAAGTGCAAAGGAGGGATTGGGGGTCTTTTAGACGCCCGATCCCTCCATAAAGAATACCTGTCACCACCTATTACTGTCACAAGGGATGTTTACATTCCTTGTGCCAGCAATAAAATAAAAAAAAAAAAAAAAAAATTTTAAACACAATTTACAAGTATAAATAAAATAAAAAAAAAAAATAATAATTTTTAAAGCTCCCTGCGAGCTCGCGCAGCAAAGAAAATGCATACGAAAGTCGCGCCCGCATATGTAAACGGTGTTCAAATCACACATGTGAGATATCGCCGCAATCGTCAGAGCGAGAGCAATAATTCTAGCCCTAGACCTCCTCTGTAACTCAAACCTGGTAACCATAAAAAAAATTTAAAGCGTTGCCTATGGAAATTCATAGGTATCGTAGTTTGTCGCCCTTCCACGAGTGCGTGCAATTATAAAGGGTGACATGTTTGGTATCTATTTACTCGGCGTAACATCTTTCACATTATACAAAAAAATTGGGGTAACTTTACTGTTTGGATTTTTTAAAATTCATGAAAGTGTCCCTTTTCCAAAAATTTGCGTTTAAAACACCGCGGCACAAATACCGTGTGATATAAAATATTGCAACAATCTCCATTTTATTCTCTGCTAAAAAAATATATATAATGTTTGGGAACTCTAAGTAATTTTCTAGCAAAAAAATACGGATTTTAACTTGTAAACACCACATTTCAAAAATAGGCTTAGTCATGAAAGGGTTAAACCTTTTTTATGCTTCATCTAGAAAGGTGCTCGGTACCTGAGTGACACAGAGGTGATCAGTTTGGTGAATGCTAAACACATCCCAGCCTACAAACTGGAATCCATGATGGAGACTTTAGAAAGAGGAGTCGCTATCCGCAGACAAATGTTGTCTAAGAAACTGCCAGAGTCCTCTGCCCTTCAGAACCTGCCTTACAAGAACTACAACTATTCCTTGGTAGGTCCTAAACCAGAATATTTTTTTTTTTCTCCTTTTAAACTTCAAATTTTGCTTTATAATATTTATTCTGCTTTCGTACCTTTTATTTAATGTTTGCATTCTAAGGTTATGCTTTCTAAAAGTTTTTTAATCATTTTACAGCAGCGAAAATCTGTAAATCATCTTGCAGTTGCAATTTGGTGATCGTAAAATTGTATTACTACTGCATGAAAAATAAATCTTGTGACGTAATGGTAATTTCCTTTTTTAGGTGATGGGGGCATGCTGCGAGAATGTTATTGGATACATGCCCATCCCTGTTGGGGTAGCCGGACCTCTTATTTTGGACAACAAAGAGTATCAAGTTCCCATGGCTACAACCGAAGGCTGCCTTGTGGCTAGTACCAACAGAGGCTGCAGAGCCATACTGGTGAGTTATTCTATTTTTAGATTACCTTCTAAAGTAAGGACTCTTTAGTGGCACACTACAAAGCTCAGCATTTACATATCAGGCAGCCTTGTGCGATTCTTTTGGGGTCGGGTTCCAGTTGCAGGCTCTAGAAGGAATGTTGATGTAGATGCCATACTGATTCTAAGGACCTGTTGCAGGGTAATCTTGCCAAAAAAACTGCAGTGACATCCAGTGCAGCTGAAGCAGTGGGGGTGGCTTTTGCTGCTGTGATCTGACTCTTTTTGTTAGAGGGTGGCTACACTTCATTCTCCATGGTCCCACTGGATGTGGGAATGAATCCCCCTCTCTTGTTCCTCTCTCCCAGTATAGACTCTGGGATGTGCAACAGACATAAAGCAGTACACAGAACTGCAACTAATGTGCACCTTTACTGCTCGTTCCAAAGAAATAAAAGTGAGTTCACAGAGGTTGTTACAAGGAGGCTGAAACGCAGTAAGACACAATGTCATTCAAATAGATTACAGGGCCAATAAGTGGTGGATTTTTATTGTCACTTTGAGCTACACCTCTTCCATCAAGCGTCTCCCTCTTTTCTTTGCTGTGTCATGACTGGTACAAAGATGTGCAGAAGTTTCATGAATACTGGAAAATGTTTGAACTGTCATTTCTGCCCAAAAGAGAGCAACAGTTCATATATAAGCCAACGAGTGGATATGGAATAATCTAAATATCCATTCTTAGTACGGATGAAATGTTGTATATCAGAGTTGGAAGACCAGTTGCAAATTAATATCTGTGGCATTTTTTGTATATGATGCAGAAATCCAGTGTAGACTGGTAGAGTATCCCTGCTGGTATAGGGGTGTGTGTGTGGGTGTGTATATGTAGTTTGTTCAGCTACTGGCTATTTCCAGAATATAAACAAACTATATGCTCCTTTCAGCTGGGCGGAGGTGCTCGCAGCCGTATCCTGGCTGACGGAATGACTCGAGGGCCAGTGGTGAGGTTGCCATCAGCTTGTGATGCAGCTGAAGTAAAAACTTGGCTGGACAGTCCTGAGGGATTTAAAGTAATCAAGGATGCATTTGACAGCACAAGTCGGTAAGTGTTTTATTTAACTTCTGGATCTTAACCCTAAGGTGTGTGTGTGTGTGTGTGTGTGTGTGTGTGTGTGTGTGTGTATATAAATGTACCCCTACGAAATGGCACTAATTGTAAGGTTTCTTTAAAAAAAAAAAAATGTGTGTGTATAAATGTCCTAAGATTACGGACATTCCTATTTCACAAAGATAAGCTGGGCTAAATTTTGAACCATGGGTGGCCCTGCTGGACAAAAATTGATTTAAAAGTTGGCCAAGCTAGGTGGAACATTTTGGCTAAACAGGGATTGCATCCTATCAGGTGCAGTCACTGTTCAGCTTCACAATTGTATTCAAGGTGCTGCAGCTGCCTGAATACAATGGAGATTTCTCAGTCCACACTATGATAGCAGAATCTACTGTTTTTTCATCCTGCTGAACTGGCCAAGATTTGATCCATGTATGGGTAGGCAGATTGTACCCAAGTCAATTTATCGATTTGACTTGGTTACAATCAGCCTGTCTGATTTATTTATTTATTTTTTCATATGATTACTGCTATTGGCTACAGCGTTTTGAAGCCTCAGTGGATATTTGTAACACGGTTGACTTGTTTTGATATCTGATTTAGTTATCGACAACCATCTCACTTTCACTTTCCTTTCTTTTACTTTTTCTCCCTTTTTTCAATCTTTCATTTCTTGAAACATCTGTTTTTTGCAGCTGTCCTGTTCCTAATACCTTTTAGCTAGTATGCATCTCATTGAGCTTATGTAAATTTTAAAGTGATAGCAAAGTTCTTCTTTTTTTCTTCTTTTTTTCTTCTTTTTTTTTCTTCTTTTTTTCTTCTTTTTTTTCTTCTTTTTCTAAAAAAAAAAAAAAAAAAAAAAAACGAAACGCGTTATACTTACCACCTCTGTGCAGTTGGTTTTGCACAGAGCAGCCCGGATCCTCCTCTATTTGGAACCCTCTTTGCTGCTCCTGGCCCCTCCCCACCTATCGAGTGCCCCCACAGCCAGCGGCTTTCTATGGGGGCACCCAAGTCACAGCTCCATGGAGCCCCAACCAGGCCCCACCCCCTTTCTTCCCTGATTGGCTGGCTGACTGACTTTGGGAGCCAATGGCACCGCTGCTGTGTCTCAGCCAATCAGGAGTGTCCCGGACGGCTTAGACATTCGTGGACATCGCTGGATAGAGATGAGGCTCAGGTAAGTAATTAGAGGGTGCTGGGGAGGCTGCTACACACAAGGTTTTTTATCTTTATGCATTAAAATAAAAAAACTGCCTTTTACAACTACTTTTAAGCATAAAACATAACGATTCAGTGTGTATGTTGAGTTTGTATGATGACTTTTGTGCTTTTCTGTCGTGTTCTAGGTTTGCCCGTCTTGGGAGACTTCAATCCACTGTAGCTGGGCGCAACCTTTACATCCGTTTTCAATCAAAAACCGGAGATGCTATGGGAATGAACATGATATCAAAGGTAGGAGGCAATGGCAATACAGCGCTGCTTGCATTTTTAAAGGATAAGTTCACTTTAACCACTTGACAAACTGGGCACTTAAACCCCCTTCCTAACCAGACCAATTTTCAGCTTTCGGTGCTTTCACACTTTGAATGACAATTACTCAGTCATGCAACACTGTACCCCATATAACATTTTTTGTCCTTTTTTTCACACAAATAGCTTTCTTTTGGTGGTATTTAATCACCGCTGGGTTTTTTATTTTTTGCGCTATAAATCAAAGGCTGAAAATTCGATTAAAAAAAAAAAAAATCTTTTTCTGATAAAATGTATTGGGTAGAGTATTGCACAGTGTGGCAGAGTATTGACATTGAGCAGCGCTGTGGGCACTAAACATCCAGCCCACAGCGCTGCTGTCACCTCTCCCCTCGCACTGTACCGATCGGTACACAGAGGGGAGGGAGGAACCGGCGTCATGTCATGACGGAGTGATCACGTGGTAAATGACCGCGATCAGCGGCTATTTACCGTGATGCACCGGGTCCGGTCACGGATGTTCCCGGGTGCGCGCCCCTGGGGGTGCGCGGGAGCAACATTCTGGAAGGACGTCCACCCAGAATAAGCCGACCGCGCTGTTGCCGTCTTTCGGGTATGGCCCGGTTGGCAAGTGGTTAAACACTTTTTTTTTTTTTTTTTTTTAAATGTATTTATTTTTATTTTTATTTTTTTTGGAGGAGCCTGGAAATAATTGCACCCGCGAACAGAAGATCACAGGTGTTATGGAGGGCTCCTACAGGCTATCGGTGTAAGCTGTCTGCCTGCCAGTTTTACACTGACAGGATGAATCGATGAACTACCACAGTGCTCAACAGCGCCATGGTAGTTCATTGAGAACTACAAGCCAACGGCTGCAAAGGGCTGGCGGAGCCCTGCATGACAATGTTTTTAAAAAAAAAAAAAAATTGTTGTCAAGGGGGATCAGGAGGTGCGGGAGCCAGTGCAACAGTAACCTGTTATGATAGGTGAACTTATCCTTTATGCTGCAATTGTCTATAAACTGATTAAAAAGATAATAAAAACCTGACTATGACTGCTGAGCCTGACTGAGTATATTACATTTATAAGAGAAAATACACCAAGATGGTTAAACGTGTGTGTGTGTGTGTGTATGTACATTTTTTTTTTTTTTCCAACTCATATTTAAAAGAAATATGAGCCCCTCATACATGTATAGACTTGGTATGTATCATGATTAATCCAAAAAATAAAAAGGCGACAGTCCACTCAGTTATGCACAATGTATCCGGCTGGAATGCTAACATTGAAGTATTCTCAAATATTATTATAGTGCAAGTTGACCTGCCAAGAGAACCACTAACAGCCCATGACTCAAATAAATACAAAATAAATGGTGGTTGTCCTCAGATTGGATAGCAGCATTCATCATGGGGTTGATTTACTAAAGGAAAATAGTCAGTGCAGTTGCGCTATATCTGAGTGGAAGCTTTGCTGATTTCTATCATCCAATCATGTGCAAGCAAAAATGCTGTTTTATATTTTCCCTGCATGTTCCCCTCAGACCTAGAGCAACTGCACTTGCAGTACACAGACTATATGCCTTTAGTAAATCAACCTAATGTCTTATAAAGTTCCATCAAAGGTTGTAGTAATTTCATGTGAATGCTTAGCACCATATTGTTAGGATGCCCTTGCACCATGCCTGAGCCCAGCTGTATAATTAGAAGCAAGATAAACCAAGGGAACTGTATGTATTTTCTGGACTATTTAGGATACATACTACGTTTATACATGTATGAGGGACTTATTTATAGTTTTTAATAGGTGTTTGGAATAAAAATGACCTTTTTTATATATGTGTTTAACCATCTTTGTGTTTTCTAATATAATTTTATACACTTGTTTGGATTTAGTAGTCGTAGCCAGGATTTTATGATCTTTTTGATGAGTTTGTCAGTTTCATTGTACCAGCGACTCCCCCATTGTTTATCCTTCTTGATATTTTTCTATTGGATTAAATGTGGAGTTGTGTTTAGTGAGAGAGGTCCTGAGGATTTTTTTTTTTTTTTTTTTTGTGGAAATATTGCTAAATTTGGCTTTATCCAACTGTACATTTTGGTTAATGCTAGCCTATGTCCCTTGTTCAGAATAATGTCAAAACTTTTAAACTGTAAGTTCTGCTGAATACTAAATTTTATGATACAAATTTTCATTCTATAAAAATTATAGTTCAGGCTTTCTTAACTTGTTTAACTATTTACTGCTACAGGGAACTGAAAAGGCTCTGTCTAGATTACAAGAAGAGTTCCCTGAGCTACACGTCCTTGCTGTAAGTGGCAACTACTGTACAGACAAGAAGCCAGCTGCCATCAACTGGGTGGAGGGGAGAGGAAAGTCTGTGGTGTGTGAAGCTATTATTCCAGCGAATGTTGTACGAGAGGTAAGAACAAGGTCTTGCATTATCCTACCTAAAAGGGGATCAAGGATTTCTATTTGATTTAAGATGACTTTTATGACTAAACACTGAGTTGTCTGTTTGTGGTGGGTTTTTTTTTGTGTTCTATAAAAATCTATACTGAAAAAAGACCCCACTGTACCATTTGCAAGTGTAAAAAGTAGGCAGTGCACATTTATCTTTACATTGCTGGTGTACAGTACTTGAGCTAATAGTACCTAATCCACTGTTGTAACTGTTTCCAGTATACACACTCATATGTACTTTTATATGCAGGTGCTGAAAACATCAACAGCTGCACTGGTGGATGTTAACATCAGCAAGAATCTGGTTGGCTCAGCCATGGCTGGCAGTATTGGAGGTTACAACGCACATGCAGCTAACATTGTGACTGCAATATACATAGCTTGTGGACAGGTGAGGGAAGAAATAGGTGTTTTACAATAACACTCTTATGAGAATTAAAACCGAATTTGTGATGGTTTTTCCTTTTTGTAGGATGCTGCTCAGAATGTAGGGAGCTCTAACTGCATCACATTAATGGAGCACACGGGCCCTACTAATGAGGATTTATACATCAGCTGCACAATGCCTTCTATAGAAATTGGAACTGTTGGAGGTGGAACCACTCTGATACCTCAGCAGGCTTGCTTAAAGGTAATATAGAACGTTTTATGCTGTCATCTTTTCAGTAAATTTTGTAACAATTTAAATATAACTATAATAGTTCTACAAATCTGGATTTCTTGGCTCCTAATTGTACCATTTTATACTCTGAATTGGATCAGCCTTTACATTCACTTGAATAATTTTTTTTGGACTGTGAATAAAAAATGTGTTTTGATCATGTTTTATAGTTGTTCACTTCAACTTATTAATTTCATATGTGTTATTTGTTTATGAATAGATGCTTGGAGTACAGGGTGCAAGCACAGAGTATCCTGGTAAAAATGCATGCCAACTTGCACAAATCGTCTGTGGCACAGTAATGGCAGGAGAACTTTCCCTAATGGCAGCTTTGGCAGCTGGGCATTTGGTGAAGAGCCATATGGTCCACAACAGGTAATGCAACTTTTAATCATAATAGGACTGAATACCACCGGTCTGTCTTAAAAAGATTCTGTCATGTTGCTCATCTAGAACAGGTTTTCTTTAAAAAAAATAAATAACCCTGCCCCCCTTCAGACCAACACCACCCCCCACACCCCCACCCCCCCCACCCCCACCCCGTGATGCTTAAAGAAGAACTATAGACAAAACTTTATTTTTTTTCCATTTTGGATAGAGTATGGGAGGGTTATAACCCCTGTCAGCTTTTTATTCGTCACCTGTATGCCGTTGTGGAGATTTCACTTCACTTCCTGTCCCATAGCCAAACAGGAAATGAGAAGAAATCCCTGCAAATTAAGGGAATTCCTTGGGGACCCCTAGGTTCCCAGAACTAGTGTTGGAAGATTTCCCCTCTTGCTTTTCGGGGGGGGGGGCAAAATTTAGGATTTTTGTTTACCATTATCACTAAAAGGGAAAGTAAACAGGACGAATGGAAAGGGGGAATCTCCCTAATGGGTGCACAGACAGCAATAAAAACTGACAGGTGTTCTAATCCCTCACCACTCTATTCAACATGGGAAAAAAAAAAAAAGTTGCCTTTTAGTTATACTTTAACTACCACATTGGTTTGTGTCAAAGGGTTGATGTTCAAACCCTGTGTAAGCTCATTGTAAGATGGTGTCAGAGCTTACACAGGGTTAAAAAAAAGTATTCGGGCCTGGGGAGTGGCTGTTCAGGCCCAAGCTCTGCATCCATTAGAGCAGGTCACATGCTTGTCCATTCTTGGAAGCATCAATATTTCCTGGGGGCTCCAACAGATTACCCTCTGTAAATTTGTGAATTGACTCTTGATTTCCTTTAATTGGGCACTGTTCTTTTCTTGCAGGTCAAAAATAAACCTTCAAGATATGCCTGGCACATGCATAAAAAAAGCTGCCTGAGCCCAATAAATATTGGGATGAATACAGGACCATAAGAGAGCGGAAAATAAAACGGAAACTTCTCTATAGGGAATGTGCTTTGTCACGATTGGGAAGGGATGGTATGCAGGCAGCCTGAAAGGAAGACTTATTACAGCCTCAACAGAAGTCTATGTGCCTCATGTCTCGTTTGTCTGGCAGGGTCCAGTTATCACTGCTGGCCCCAATTTGTCTGCTGCTAAGGCCAAAAAAGCCAAATCAACTGAACTTGGACATGTACATTTTTTTTTTTTTTTTTTTTTTTTTTTTACACAGCTTGCATAAAACCTTCCAGTTTCAAGCTACTTTGCATTAAGTTTAAAGAATGGTTATTTTTACCTTATTTAATAATTTTGAACATTGTAATATACTTTTGGTTTTAGTTGATAAAAAAGAATAATTTATTTCTTCTTCATCCAGCTTCTTTTCTATTTTTCTTCTAACTTTGTTTTTTAAGGCCACAGCAGTTTAGAAAGAATATTTCTAGAATTGTGACATATAGGTGGGCAACATATGACTTGCCAGCTATTATTAAAGCCCAAGAATTCCATATTGAACTCGGCATGTCTTTTTGTTTATATTAATTTTGTAGACTTTTGGTCCTCCAAAAAATGTTTTGATCATGTGGTAATCTCGCTCACATTGGTGTCCCTGTTGTGCTAGGGACTCTAATTTTCTTTGCTCACAGCATTCTCTTCTCTACTCTTTTTGCCACTAAGTTCATTCAGAAAGAAGTGAAGCCTAGTGAGATTCTGGTGGGAAGCACGTCAAACATAAGTTTTTAACCCTACAGAACAGGCATATAGGTGTGAGTGAAACTATCATCATCCAAAACTTCCTTTATCCAATTGTGTACTGTTTGGGTGTGTTTTTTTTTTTTTTTTTTTTCCCCTTTTACGTGTTCTGGGAGGCTGAAGTATCTGCATATGTTCTACAGCTATGAAATTGTATTTGGTTCACAAATGTATTTAACTCCCTATGCTTTCAAAAGCTACACAGTTTAAAAAACAAAATGATGGGAACTGTGGTTTTCTGGTGCTGGTGGCCAAAGTTCTTTTTGGTGGTCTATCACTACCTCATTCAGAATAGCTATGACCTTCCAATGCCAAACAAGCAATGACATCGCAGCCTGACCACACCGCCTGGGAGTGGAACACCAAGCCCCAGACTAGGCTGGTTTACAATTCCATACAATTTTATATGGCTGTATACACTGTCCAAGATTTTATACTTTTTGTAACTTTAATTTTTTTTTTTTTTGTATCGCATTTATTTTTCTGTTTTTTAATACTTGGTATTCATCAAAGGTATTAAGTTGGTTCAGAGGAGCATCTGTCACCCTGGAAGCAATGTGTTAACTACAGAAAATTGTGCCTGTGTCACTTTTTATGCACTGGTAAAGAGCTGACATCGTGATGAATAAAGCATCTGTTTCCGTTTTCCCAATCTGGTATTTATTGGAATATATAATTTAAAATGATCACTTTTTTTTTTTCTTGTATTTTAACAAATAAGCTATCTTTTAAGTTGCTGGAATAAATGTACCTATTTTTCTAAGTGTCCTGTTTCTTCTGGTGCCTGTTTCGTTCTTCCCACAATTGCCTAGGGTGGTTGTGTCAGGAGTTCACGGGACACTACATAGCTAATTTCTGAGAAGAGTAGCCAGACGGGTTTTATCTTGTTTTTCTTTAAGCTGAACATCAGGCAGGTTAAGTCAGTTATGCATTCATTAAACTTTCAGTAAATGTGTTCCAAACAGTATATAAAGCTGAAGACCGCAGATATACGTGTAAAACTTATATGGGGAGATTTGTTTCATCCCTGTGTATCATCTGAGGTTGTTCACTTCACTGGGTATATGTGAGGGTTTACATCCACTTTAAGGTTAAACAACTTCCATATACAGTGAGTATAGAAAAGAATCGCCCCCCCCCCCCCCCCCCCGCCCCCCCCCCAGGCTGGAAATTAAGACAGACAGTTTTTGTTTTTATCCAGCTGTATTTACCCAGTGCAACTTATAACATCCAGGTGAAAAATATATCACCAACATGTCAGAAAAAAAATGAATCTGAGCTGGAAAAAGAATCATCCTCCTGCCTAAAAATGACTTGGAAACTTTAACCACTTGCTATCCGCGCTATGGCCGAATGACGGCCACAGCGCGGACCTGAATTCCCGGGAGGCCGTCATATGACTGCCTCCCCTGTGCACGCGCTCTGCAGGGCGCGCTGTGATCACAGAGTCACTGAGACTCGGCTGATCACCGATCCGAGTAAGGGGCTGGTCCTAACCTAACAGTGCCCACAAGTGCCAGCTATCAATGCCCACCAGTAGTGCCAATAAGTGCCACATAGCAGTGCTGCCTATCGGTGTAACAGATCAGTGCCCATCACTGCCGCCTATTAGTGCCCATCAGTGCCACCTCATCAGCGTACATCAATGAAGGAGAAAAATTACCTGTTATAATAAATTTTTTTTTTTTTTTTTTAGATTTAGTTATAAAAAAAATTATTATTTTTTTTAAATTCAGTCTTTTTAAATTTTTTTTAATAAAAACCGCAGAGATGCTCAAATACCACCAAAAGAAAGCTCTATTTGTGGGGAAAAAATGATAAAAATTTCATTTGGGTACAGTGTTGTATGACCGCGCAATTGTCATTCAAAGTGCGTCAGCGCTGAAAGCTGAAAATTGGTCTGGATAGGAGGGGGGTTTAAGTGCCCAGTAAGCAAGTGGTTAATCAGGTGTAGCTAATCACCTTCTCAATGGCACACAAAGCCATTTGACTTTCAATTGTGGTCATTTTTGATTGGCTCAGCATGAAAAGAGCTTGCCTGGAGCATTTCAGTCCCTGGGAGTGCAACTGAAGCAAACTATCAACTATGGGTGGCAAGGCACTATCAAAAGATCTCCAGGATAAAGTTGTGGACAGGCACAAGTCAGCAGATGGATACAAAAAAATTCAAAGGTTTTATCAATGCCTAGAAGCACAGTGAAGTATATTATTTGACCACTTCAATACCAGGCACTTATACACCTTCCTGCCCAAGCCAATTTTCAGCTTTCAGCACTGTCGCAATTTGAATGACAAATGCGCGGTCATGCACAACTGTGCCCAAACAAATTTTTTTTTAAATCATATTGTTCCCACAAATAGTTTTCTTTTGGTGGTATTTTTTTTTTTTTGTGCAACAAATAAAAAAAAAAAAAAAAAAAAAAAAAGGCAAAAAATTTAGACACGGCTGATCACGCGGTAAAGAGCCTCCAACGGTGTGTCAGACTGACACGCCGCACCACCGAATGCTGCGATGCGCACGTCCGCTGTTATACTGCTGGATGTCATATGACGCCCAGTCAGGATAACTCAACCACCTCCTGGCTGTCATTTTGCTATAGGCCAGGGGGGAAGTGGTTAAGAAGTGGAAGGTATTTGGTACAACACAGACCCTCCCTAGATCAGGCTCCAACCTGGATGAAAGAGCCAAGAGGAAACTGGTCAGAGAGGCTACCAAGAGGCCTACAGCAACTCTGAAGCAGTTTCTGGAATTTGATAGAGTGGTCATTGTGTGCATTTGACAACCATATCACAAATTCTCCACAAATGTGGCTTGTATGGGAGGGTTGCAAGAAGAAGTCACCACTGACCTTTGCCAAAACACACCTTGATTTTTATTCTTTATTTAAAGTATCCAGCATACACAGAGCAGTAAATCACATTAGACAGATACATGTATGAAGTGACCCCAGAGAGATCCTAAACTAACATGATATAATTAGCATGGATGACCGGAATACCCAGCAATAAAAAAAATAAACAGAGCTTAAAATGGAGTAGGAGGGGTAGCCTCTCTTGGCTCAAAAGGGAAAAGAAAAGGTGGCGGGGGAGTAAGACTGGTGTAGTTGCAGGCAGAGCGCTGAAGGACCCCGAAGATGGGACATTGGGATACTGTGTCTTAGTACACTCGGGATGCGAAGATGGCCTTCACTTCTTCTGAGAATGGGAATATGTTCCAATGGACCCAGGTTTTGGAATAAGTCTCATGCCTGTTTTGAGCATAAAGTAACAGGTTTTTCCATCTTGTTCCCCTCTTCAATTTTTGAGAGCGAGACAGAGGGAGGTTGTGCGTCTCTCCAATGCACGATCTGACAGCATTAATGAGGTGGCGTAGAACTGATTTGTTGTACACCTTGAAGATTCTGCAGCCACATGGAAAAAGGTGTTATGGTCAGATGAGACTAAAACTGAATTATTTGTCCTCAACACCAAATAATGTCTGGTGGAAATCCAGTACAAATCTCATCTTCCAAATAACACAATTCCTACAGTAAAGAATATCCTGTTATTGGGGGTGTTTCTCTGCAGCAGGGACTGGATGGGGCAAAATACCGTCAAATTCTTGAGGAAAATCTGCTGCCTTCTGCCAGAAAGCCGTCAATGGGAAGAACATGACAAAGACCCAAAGCACACAGAAAAAATGGCCACACAGTGGTTAAAGGAGAAAAAGGTGAATGTCCTTGCATGGCCTAGTCAGTCAGGACCCAGGCTTACACCCCATTGAAAATCTGTGGAATGATTTGAAGACTGCAGTCCACAAACGATCACCATCAAATTTAATTGAACTGAGCAGTTCTGCAAAGATTGCAGAAATATATATAATAATATTGGGCAAATATTGCAAAGTTAGTAGAGACATATCCCAATAGACTAAAGGCTGTAATTAACCACTTGCTGACCGCTGCACGCCGATATACATTGGCACAATGGCAGCGGTGGGCAATTGGGCGTACCTGTACGTCCCCTTTAATTGGCGGGGCTAGCAGGCGCGCGCCGCATACAGCGTGATCGTATTTGCAGACCCGATGTCCGCCGGTATCCCGGCGATCGTGTCACAGAGCCTCAGAACAGGGAAGGGCCTATGTAAACAAGGCATTTTCCCGTTTTTCCTTGTGACATGACAGAGATCACTGCTCCCTGTCGGGAGCAGTGATCGCTGTCATGTGAGTTTAAGCCCATCCCCCTACAGTTAGAATCGCTCCCTAGGATATACTTTAACCCCTTGATCGCCCCCTAGTGTTTAACCCCTTCCCTGCCAGTGTCATTTACACAGTAATCAGTGCATTTTTATAGCACTGATCGCTATATAAAGGACAATGGTCCCAAAATAGTGTCCGATGTGTCCACCATAATGTCGCAGTCACGATAAAATCGCAGATCGCCGCCATTACTAATAAGGAAAAAATTCATAATAAAAATGCCATAAAACTATCTCCTATTTTGTAGACACTATAAGTTTTGTGCAAACCGATCAATATACGCTTATTGCGATTTTTTTTTTTTTTTTTTTTTTTTTTTTTAACCAAAAATATGTAGAAGAATACGTATCGGCCTAAACTGAGGAAAAAAAAAATGTTTTTTATATATTTTTGTGGGAAATTTATTACAGCAAAAAGTTAAAGCTTTTTTTTTTTTTAATTGTCGCCCTTTTTTGTTTATAGCGCAAAAAATAAAAACTGCAGAGGTGATCAAATACCACCAAAAGAAAGCTCTATTTGTGGGGAAAAAGGGATGTCAATTTTGTTTGGGTGCAACGTCGCTCAACCACGCAATAGTCAGTTAAAGTGAAGCAGTCCCGAATCGCAAAAAGTGCTCTGGTCAGGAAGGGGGTAAAATCTTCCGGGGCTGAAGCGGTTAAAGCAAAAGGTGGTTCACCAAAATACTGTTACCCCCTTGTATTCCTTTTTCCAACTCCGTGATTCTGTTTTGTTTTTTTTCTGACCTGGTTGCGTTCTTGTTCATTTGGATGTTATAAGTTGCACTGAGTAAATACAGCTGGATAAAACAAAAACTGTGTCTTCATTTCAGGCTGCAAAGCAGAAAAAATATTATTTTAAAGGGGGTGATTCTTTTCTATACCCACTCTATGTATCTCAATTGTCTATTTCTTTTTCATACATCATGGGACACAGGCTAATATTCATTGCCTGCTGGGTTATACTCCATCTCCAGGTGAATGGACACTGGTAGACCAAAGGTCTTTAGACAGGAAGTGATCCCAGTTTTTTACCAGTGTCTGCTAGGTGGATGGCACGGTTTGTTTGCGCTCTCTGAGCTCCAGGTCTCTAGTCCCACAAACAGTTCTTTTTTTTTTCTTTTTTTTTTTTATTTTAGTTGTCATACATATAGAGAAATAAACAATTTTATTAATCCATCAATCGTATGAGTTCCAACAAATCCATTCAAAATCCAATTAACAGCATTACTCCTATCTTAAATACATCTACAGAAAAAACAATAGCTAGTTATTTGAGATAGTCCCCATTCTCTCTTCAGTTAGACCTGCTTCTCTTGTATGCCCTGACAACATACTTTACTAAGAAGAAAAACCTCTACATATCTGAAGAAGCAAAAGAAGAAAGTAAGAAGCCTCACGAGGGAAGGAATTCCTAAAAAAAACAAAAAAACAAAACAAAACACTGATAGGGGAGATGTACCAAGGAAAAGGCAAGTTTACTATACCATCATCCACGAAAGTGAGGTCACCCCCAAGTCCACACTCTCTTTTTCACATACTCTCAGGAGCAAAGAGGGAACTCCCTTCCTCCGAGAATTAAAATGTATTCCATTGGCCCCAAGTTTCTAAGTATGTCTCCTTTCGATTTTGAGCCGATAATAGCAAATCCTCCATCCTATTAACCTCTTCAATTCGTGTGACCCATGTAAGAATTGTGGGAGGGTACGTATCTCTCCACTGCCGTACGATACATGATCTAGCTGCGTTAATAAGATGGCGCAGGGGCGTGGCCTGAAGCTTCATGGAGTGAGGTGTGCGGCGTGAGAGCTCCGGCTACCAGTATCCTGGAAAACCATCCTTCGGGGCTACATCACCCCTAAAACTTGGCACTAGACACCACAAATCATTTGGCAGCCTCCCGTGACCATGTCGCCTCCTAAACGCAATACCGGGACTCTCGGGAGGCTCGACAAGTACCGCCATGAGGAGCGGGAGTCGGCGGCTGAAGATGGCGCCCCGCCGGACTCAGGGGAGAAGGCCCAGACCTCCGGAGACACTGCTCGGATCCTGGAGGCGGTTTCGAATTGCCAAACAACCCTTACCTCCAAGATCGAAGAGGTCAAGGTGGACATCTCGCTTATCCGGCAGGATGTCCACAAACTCAGGGAGAGAGTGTCTGAGACGGAGCGCAGAATCGGCCAGGCAGAGGATGAAATCCCGCCACTACAGGTTAATGTTGAGAGACTACAATATCAGCTAAACACAGTCCTTAGCAAACAGGACGAGATAGAGAACAGACTGCGCCGATGTAACCTCCGCTTTGTGGGACTTCCAGAAAAAGCGGAGGGCTCAAACCCCCCAACATTCCTGGAGAATCTCCTGATAACTAATTTTGGCAGAGAGGCCTTCTCCTCTGCCTTTGTTGTGGAGCGCGCGCACCGGCTGGCGGCGCGGCCGCCTGCTCCTGGAGCCCCCCCGAGAACCTTCATAGCGAAACTAATGAATTTCCGCGACAGAGACACCATCCTGCGCCTAACCCGGGAAAAGGGGAACATTCCATTCGGAGATGCACATGTGGCGGTATATCCCGATTTCTCCGCCGAGGTGCAGAAGAAGAGAGCACAGTTCTCTGAGGCCAAACGCCAGCTGCGCAACCGCCACCTAGACTACGCCATGCTGTTTCCAGCGCGCCTCCGTGTGATCCGGGACGGAAAGGCTCACTTCTTCGAGGATCCCTCGGCGGTGATTTCCTGGCTGGAGAGCTGAGCAGCGACCGCAGATGACACTTTGATCCGAGCACTGAACCGCTGATCCTTCACCCCGCGGTATGCAGGAGCCCTCTACTTCAGAGCTACTTACCACGCAAACAGTGAGTCACCCCTTCCCCCATATCGAGGGCCGCCTATGCCGTATGACCACATACCTCTTTCATCCACCTCATGTTCCAGATTCACAGCCACTCAACTCAGTTATTACTTTTTAGCCCCCCGCTTGCTAAAATGCCTGCCCAGCCGGGCTCCGGCACTTTGAAACACCCCCCTCGGATGCTGTTTTGTTTAGCATCGCCATGCTCTTCAGATAACTTTTGTTCGCCCTCAGCGGCTTGCGGGATGGATTCTGCCCCAACCACAACCATGCACCTAAGTATCCTGCTTGGATCACCATCTGGCTGGGGTGCTACCCTGCAACCGCACCAAGTAATGCTTCCCTAGCCAGCAGCAGCCCCCATGGACGCGGAGGGTTGCCACAAGTTTAATAAGCCAAGCTGGTCCAGAGTTGGCACAGTTCTAGTTTTTGTTTACGTTTTTGTTATTTTATTGGTTAAAGGTATTGATCTTCTTTCTAATGAGCAATGTCATACATTACATGCCATAAAACTCTTAGCTGATGCGTGCATGCCTGCATCCGTCGCCTTGGTCGCACGCGGGGTTGTCCACAGGTCGATGGAGCCCAATTTACGGGTCTGTTCGACCGCCGTGCGGGGCCGCCCCGGTGAGACCTATGCGACTGCAACTGATTATTGTCTTAATGGAGTGCCCTGCAGGGGGCTAATTTTGTCGGATGGGGTGGGTGGTTATCTCCTGCTGGTCCGATTGGCCACCACATTTCACTCACATAGCTGATGTCTTCCTTAAAAATTGTGACGTGGAATGTGAGGGGGCTACGTGACAGGTCCAAACGCCTTGCCGTACTGTCTCATCTCAAGCGCATGCGCGCGGATGTATTTGTATTAGTGGAGACCCACATAACAGGGCAACTTCAAATGGCTCTCAAAAGGCCCTGGGTGGGCTGGACATATCAAGCTCCATTTACTAACAACTCCAGAGGCATAGCTGTCCTCATAGCCAAAACGGTCAATTTCCAACTGCATAACTTAAAATCGGACCAGCAGGGGAGATTCTTATTCCTACATGTAACAGTGGGGGGGCTCGAACTTCTCTTACTAGCTTTCTATATACCCCCACCCTTTCAATTCACTGCCCTCAAAGAGGGCCTGGCTTTCATGTCTGAGCATCCCACGACACCAGCGATCTGGATGGGGGACTTCAATACAGTGATTGACCCCATACTCGACAGGCTCCACCCATCAGACACACCACAGAACAGGCCGACTCTCACAAGATTCGGCAGATTCCTCTCGGAGTTTGCCCTATCCGATAGCTGGAGACTCAAATATCCCAACACACAGGCATACTCCTGTTTCACGCCCGCACAAAATGCAATGTCTCGCTTGGACATGATTCTACTCACTCCCACTCTCGTCCCGTGCCTCCTTGCAGCGGGGTTCGGCCTGAGGGTTCTCTCAGACCACTCCCCCTATTGGATTACCCTGAGGCTCCCGTCCTCCACGCCATCTCGCCTCTGGAGGCTAAATCCATTCTGGCTAACAATCCTCAACGACGTTGAGATCATACAGCGAGAGTGGTCCTATTATTTCCAGATTAATCAGGGGTCGTCCTCGCCCGGAGTGGTGTGGGAGGCCTTCAAGATTCATGCCCGCCTGATCCTATCCACACACATCAACAGGCACAAGGCCTCCTCAAACAATACTTTGCTACAGGCCGAGGAGTATCTAGGCTCCCTCGAACAGGCTTTCCTCTCCAACCCTACACCCTCCAATTCCACCCAACTGCGCTTGCAATCTAGACTCACAGACAGCTTACATTTTGAGAAAGCCAAAAAAGGAATTTTCTTTAAAAAACAAAGGGTCTTTGAGCATGGGGAGCGGGCTGGGAAACTCTTGGCCTACATGGCCCACTTAGACCATTCGCCTCCGGTGGTGGTCCGGCTCCGCTCACAAGATGGCACCGTGCTCACGGACCCTGAACAAGTAGCCCAAGAATTCAAACGGTTTTATGCTGATCTATACACCTCTAGGGCTAATCAATCCAAGGACGAAATGCACCTCCTTTTAGATAGTGTAGACTTTCCCTCCCTCTCAGATACCCAGATCGAACTATTGGAGGCCCCTATAACAGAAGAATGCATTAAAATGGCGATGGCGAACCTCCCCTCATCTAAGGCTCCGGGCTCGGATGGCCTCCCTCTGGAGTTCTACACCCAGTTCCAAGAGGTCCTCATCCCCAGACTAGAAGCCCTATACACACACATATATACGTCCGGGACACTCCCACGCACTATGAGTGAGGCATTGATTGTCCTCATTCCCAAACCAGGCAAAGATCCCCTTCAGCCCGAATCCTATCGCCCGATCTCTCTCCTCCAACTGGATGTGAAAATCCTCGCCAAAATTCTCGCCATGAGACTCAACAAGGTCATCCTTAGCCTCATTCACCCCGACCAAACAGGCTTTATGCCTAATAAGAATACAGCGTTTAACCTACGAAGGCTATTTACAAACTTACAAGCCACGCATGATGAGCCTGGGTCCAGAGTGGTAGTCAGCTTAGACGCCGCCAAGGCATTCGACTCTGTGGAGTGGGGCTACCTGTGGGAGTGCCTCCACAGATTCGGCTTTGGCCCCAGGTTCATCAGGTGGCTTCAACTCCTCTATCAGGACCCTACTGCTAGAATCCAGGTCAACGGCAAACTATCCACCCCATTCTCACTGTCCAGGGGAACACGTCAGGGGTGCCCAATATCCCCCATGTTGTATGCGTTGGCGGTCGAGCCATTGGCCATAGCTATTAGAGCACACCCTGGCATCAGGGGCCTCCGCCGGGGGCACCTGACTGAGGTGCTCAGCTTATATGCGGACGATATGCTACTATACCTATCGGACGCGGGCCCCTCGCTGGCCTCGGCTCTGCGGCTTATTCAGCAACATGGGACTTTCTCAGGGCTACAAATTAACTGGTCTAAGTCCCAAATACTCCCTATTGATGTTTCTGTCCCAACGCATACTCAGATATCCCTCCCATTAATAAGGACTAGCCAATTCAAATACCTGGGCATCCAATGCTCGCGATCCTTAACTGACTACATACTCCTGAACATTGAACCAATGTTTGCGTATTTGAAAAACAAGACACAAATCTGGTCCAGGCTCCCGCTTGGGGTGATGGGTCGTAACAGCTTGGTGAAGATGATTCTTCTTCCCAGGCTGCTATACCTATTCTGGCACGCCCCACTCTATGTCCCAGCTCACATTTTTAGGTCCCTCGAGTCTATACTCAACACGTTCATTTGGGGCACCTCCAGACATAAGCTTTCATGGCAGACCCTTAAATGCCCCACTCATCTGGGGGGCACCGCCACCCCCGACCTCACATTCTACTACTTGGCTTCACAGCTATCCCACTTCTACTATTTCAATAGGCATGACAAACTCCGCTATACAACTCTGGTATGCACACATGCCTCTGATGTCGTGGCGCACCCCTTCCAGATACTCTTCTGCAAACATAGGGGCAACTCAGGTCCTGTGGGAGGTAATCGACTGATGCAGCACCACAGTAGAACATGGCAGCGCACACTTCAAATCATAGGAGCCCCTCCTATCCATGCTCATACCCCATTATGGGATAATCCTCAGCTCCCTGAACTACTAAACATCCCTGACTATAAGCTATGGATTATTTTTAAAGTCATATACCTCTACCAGGTCGTGGCGGGAGGGGAGGTCAAACCATTTCAGGCTCTAAAAGACGAATTTGCCCTCCCTAACCACATGTTTTTCAGATACCTCCAGATTCGTCATGCCCTCCAATCCCAATTCAGCAATAATATCCCCGCTCTAGAAGTAGTGACTGTCACTGACCTTCTCTTAGGCGACGACCCGAAAAAGATGATCTCCACCCTATATAATACCCTCCTGACACCCGTAGCCACTAACCATACTCAAAACTTAAGGGTCTAGTGGGAGACCGACATTGGGACCCTGGACGACAACCAGTGGGGAGATGTGCTAGGGACCAGCGCAAGAGTATCCCCGAAACTATCAGATCGCCTCACCCACCTATACATTCTCCACAGATCCTATCTCACCCCTGCACGCATCCGCAAGTACAGGCCAGACGCCAACTCGGCCTGCCCTCGCTGTGGCGACACCTCTAGCACCTTCTATCACCTGATCTGGTCTTGCCCATTCATTCAAAATTACTGGCTGCAAATAGTCAAATTTCTCCATGATCAAATGGGCTCTCCTCTGACGCTGTGCCCTCGCCAATGTTTGCTTGGCCTGCTCACAGTATCGGAGGAGGAGAAATACTTATCAATATTCATGCAGGAGACCCTCTTCATGGCCAGACTGCAGATCGCGCAACAGTGGCTTCGGCCTAACCCCCCAACAGTGCAGCAGTGGAAAAGGGCGGTGAACAACGTCTTACCCTATAAAAAAGCTCTGTATTCCCATCGTGGATGCCCTGCCAAATACCATAAAATATGGGACAGATGGATAAAAGAAGCCTCTACATGCTCAGACTAGCATTTCACAACACCGGCATGTGCGAAGACACAATGCCTCCTACCTCCACATATATCCAAACTCTTAACACCCCAATGTAAGATATGTATCCTATTACTGGCTTGTACTGACACATCGCAAATATAAATGTAAAAATCTGTACCTTTGATTTCAACATTCATTGTGAAATGTTAACTATCACCTTTAAGATGTACTGACTATTATGCTCAATAAACTTTATTCCTGATTAAAAAAAAAAAAAATAAGATGGCGCAAAATTAATTAACTATATGTTTCCCCCGGTATCTTAAATGAATCAAGGGATTGACCGATTGGATCCATTTGACACAGGCTTTATATGCTTAGGTAAATGGTACCCGAGCCTCGCAAAAAAGACTCAAGATCCTGCAAGGTTTTGCCTGTAATGCGGCCTCCGGGCTCTGGACCCTGCGAAGTGGAATCCTGGACACCACAACGCTAAGGCATTCCTGCAGGGTGCTGTACAGGGAGTGGACCCTAAACATGAAAGGGTACCCAGTCCTTAAAGATCCTCAAGTGACAGGAACCCGTCGTGATGGGTGAAGTTTGGGCTCTTAGTTTCTAAGCTGCCCTGCACCTGGACGGGTAAGTGAAACCCTTTACTTATTATTGTATGGTGTCCCAGTGATTGTAACAATCAGTCAAGCTAGCTAGCGGCTGGACACCTGTGTGCGGTGACTAAACAGGGGAGTTTTGGGCTAGCTGTAGGTGTTTGCAAAGTGTACCTTTTTTGCTTGAGTCTGGCTGTTTTTTACCTGCATGATGGTGCACAATGGTGTGCCATTTCGCCTTGGTTCACCGTGGTGCACGTGTGTTCACAAGAGTGCCGCTGTGCTCAGCAGTTGTTTGGCGGCCATGGTGCACATGCATTCACAAAAGCGGCGCTGGACTTAGCTGTTTGGCGGCCATGGCGCAAGTGCATTCGCAAAAGCGCCGCTGGGCTTAGTTGTTTGTTTGGTGGCCATGGCGCATGTGCATTCGCAAAAGCGCCGCTGGACTTAGCAGTTTGGCGACCATGGCACACGTGGCTTCGCCGCACATGCACAGTAGCCTTTATCTGGGCGCATGAAGATTCACGTCATACACGAATACAGCCACGCCCATTCGTCGGGACCATGCATGTGCGTGCGCACGCACAGAACGTCCTGGCGCACACCCAGCTTAATTAAGCTGTGTAGGCCAAGCATACGGTGCTTCCAGAAGGCAGCTGTGGAACACAGAGCAGGCTCTGAACAGACACTTGCAGCGGTTCATTTCTCCTTCCCGCGGGTCACGTGAGTCACCGAGTGTTGCTTGGCAGGCTAAAGGTGCTTAGCAGGATTGTTACATAGGGTCTTAGTGAGCCCTATTAAAGGGTCTCCCTTCTGAGGTGTTTTAATACTACACCCAAGTACTCTCTTTTGTGGCTGGTAAATGTCTTCAAAAAAGAGGAGCGGGGCTAACACTACAGGGAAGGGCACACCTATGTCATCAGTAGTTCCTGATGAACCTAGTCGTGTCCCCTGAAAGACCAGAGGCTTCCTGGCAATTTGAGCCACTGTGCCTACAGTCGCCGCTGCTGCTTCACCCTTTATCACCAAGAATGAACTGTCCTCGGCCCTAGCCGGGTTAGAGCACAGGATTGCTGGCATGATTACCTCCATCCCGCAGGGTGGCAAGAAGCGTGACATCCCCCTCCCCAGAGCCTCCTAGTCTGGAGCAGGAATGGGTTGAGGATGGGGAAGAGCTTAAAGCTCAGGATTCTGTGGACGGCAGATGAGTCTGCCTCTGAGCAGTCTGGACAAGAAGATATCCAGTTGATGTCTGCCTCTCAGTTGCAGAAGTTTTTGATCCTGACTCTGACCAAAATGGTTCGTTCTGCCTTTAACCACCTAAATACTGGGCATTTATACACCTTCCTGCCCAGACCAATTTTCAGCTTTCAGCGCTGTCGCACTTTGAATGACAATTGCGCGGTCATGCGACACTGTACCCAAACTAAATTTTTATCATTTTGTTCCTACAAATAAAGCTTTCTTTTGCTGGTATTTGATCACCTCTGGTATTTTTATTTTATGCTAAACAAATAAAAATAAGACCGAAAATTTTGAAAAAAAAAATTTTTTTTGTTTCTGTTATAAAACTTTGTAAATAAGTAAGTTTTCTCCTTCACTGATGGGCACTGATATGCGGCATTGATATGCAGCACTGATGGGCACTGAAAGGTGGCATGGATGGGCACTGATAGGTGGCACTGATAGGTGGCACGGATGGGCACTGATAGGTGGCACTGTACACTAATAAATGGTACTTGGCATCCCTTGTGGTCTGGTGGCGTCCCTGGCGGTCCATTGTGGGCATCCTCAGGGGGGCTGCGTTGATAATCGATCAGCACGGATCCCCCCTGTCAGAGGAGCAGCCGATCGGCTCTCCTCTACTCGCGTCTGACAGACGCGAGAGAGGAAAAGCCGATCACCGGCTTTTCCTGTTTACACTGTGATCAGCCATGATTGGACACAGCTGATCACATGGTAAAGAGTCTCTTTCAGGATTGCGGTGTGTCAGACTGACACACCGCAACAATACTTGCCACGATGCGCGCCGTCCGGTCAGGATATTGAAACCACTTTGCCGCTGTCATTTTGCTATATGGCGGGCGGCAAGTGGTTAAAGAGGAAGTAAACCCTGATGGGTTTTACTTCCTCTTTATTTCCCTGCATCGCATAGTAACCCATTATGTGTCACATACCTGAAACTGAAGTCTGCGATGTCACTGCTGTCCCCACTAGCAGCGACCGTCCATCTTCACCCCTCTTCCTTCCAGGGCCATGAACTCTGGCTCTGTGACTGGCCGGAGTCACGTGATGTCACTTCCGCGTCACGGCATGACCCCCTTTAGAAACTTGCCCTTTCTAAAGTGCGCATGTGTCGTAGACATCTGCGCACGGCTTTATTGTGAATATATCCTAAACCGTGGAGGTTTAGGAGATATTTCCAGCACCTACAGGTAAGCCTTAATATAGGGCTGTACAGGGTGTACAACCACTTTAATTTGCCTCTTGCAGAGGTGATTGAGCCCCCTTGGTCCTCTTTGAGGTCCCTGAGGCCTCTTCAGGCCGCACAGGCTTACCCCCTATTGGAACAGGCAGTGTATGCTGATTGGGAACATCCTGACAGGATTTTTGTTCCTCTTAAGAGGTTTTCCCTTTTTATATCACATGGATGAAACGTTTGTTAAAAAATGGAGCATGCCAGCTGTAGATGTAGCAGTCTCTTCCTTAAACAAGAAATTAACCTGTCTGTTAGATAACGCGCAGGGCTTGGAAGACCCAGTTGACAAATTGGAGTCATTATTAAAGGCTTCCTTTTTCTTTGGCCAGTTCAGCTATTCAGCCAGCTTTTGCAGCAATTGGTATCTACCAGTCTGTAAAGGATCAGGTCAAACGGCCTGATAGGCTAACCAGGAGGATGATCTGCCTGAAAGTAAGACAGATATTCCTTGAGCGCTGTGTTTTGCTTTGAACGCCTTAAAGGATTCAATACTACAGGTTTCACGTTTAGCTCTCTTGTCTGTACATATGCGCAGACTTTTGTGGCTTAAAGCGGAGTTCCACACAAAAATGGAACTTCCGCTTTTCGGAACCCTCCCCCCCTCCGGTGTCACATTTGGCACCTTTCAGGGGGGAGGGGGGTGCAGATACCTGTCTAAGACAGGTATTTGCACCCATTTCCGGCATAGACTCCCATGGGAGTCTACGCCACTTCCCGTCCCCACCACGCTGTCTGCTGGGAACACACAGCTCCCAGGAGAGAGCGGGGACCACTTGGGACGCGCAGCGCGACTCGCGCATGCGCAGTAGGGAACCGGGAAGTGAAGCCGCAACGCTTCACTTCCTGATTCCCTCACCTAGGATGACGGCGGCAGCTGCCGAGAACCGAGCGGGTTCTCGGCGTCCCCTGCTGACATCGCTGGACCCTGGAACAGGTAAGTGGCCATGTATTAAAAGTCAGCAGCTGCAGTATTTGTAGCTGCTGGCTTTTAATATTTTTTTTTTTTGGCGGTGTGGGTGAACCCCCCCTTTAAGAACTGGTCAGCCGAGCTTCCTTGTAAAAAGTTATTGGCAGGTTTCCCTTTTCATGGGGAACGTCTATTTGGTGATCATTTTGACAAATATATCCAAAAGATTTCTGGAGGGAAGAGTTCTCTACTTCCTGTGAAGAAAAGCTCCACACGTCCTTTGTTTAAAACCTCAGGCACTGCTTTCTCAAATGTCTCAGCGTCAAGGTGGTTCCACCGCCAACAGGGCGCTAGAGCCAGGGGCAAGCCGCAGGGCCAGAAGAAGCCCTGGGTCCAAAGCTCTTCTAACCCAGCACCCAGCCCTCCTTTTGAGGGGAAGCCCCCACTCCATCAAGTGGGGGGAAGGCTACTGCACTTTGCGGACATTTGAAGAACAACAATTCAGGACGAGTGGGTCACCTCAATTATATCTTGCAGTTACAAGCTGGACTTGCGGGGGAGTTCCCCCTCAGAGATTTTTAAGATCCAGCGTTCCCTCGGATCCTCCAAAAAGAAACTTATTGCTTCAGGCACTCCATCATCTTGTGCATCAAGGAGTGATTGTAGAGGTTCCTGTATCCGAAAGGGGCACAGGGTTTTATTCAAATCTGTTTAAGGTTCAAAAACTAAACAGGGACACAAGGCCCATTTTGGACCTAAGATCCCTGAACAAGTATCTACTGATACAGTCCTTTCGGATGGAGTCTGTCTGCTCAGTAGTAGCTTCACTCCAGAGGGGAGACTTTCTAGCCTCCATTGATATAAAAGACTTGTAATAACAAATACCGATCTTTCAGCCTCATCGGAGGTTCCTACGTTTTGCAGTAGAGAAACGTCATTTTCAGTTTGTGGCTCTACCCTTCGGCCTTGCTACAGCTCCCCGGGTGTTCACAAAGGTCCTAGCACCAGTATTGGGTCTTTTAAGGACCCAAGGGATCCTGGTGCTCGGGTATCTGGATGACCTCCTGCTCAGAGATCACTCATTACAGGCTCTCGAACAGAGCATAATATGCACAGTGCAGTATTTGAAAAGCTTAGGCTGGATCATAAATACAGAAAAGTTAGCCTTGAAACCAGCTCAAAGTTCAAAGTATTTAGGTCTGATCCTAGATACGGTTCAAGCAAGAGTATTCTTGCCACCTGTAAGGATCTGTGCCCTGAAGGTTCAGGTGCGTCAGATAAGGGGCACCAGACAACCCTCCAATTGGTTCTGTATGAGTCTTCTAGGGAGGATGGTTTCCTCCTTCGAGGCAGTGCTCTATGCCCAGTTCCATTCCAAGCCTTTACAACAAGACATCTTGTTGGCTGGAACAGAAGAGGACAAGCCCTGGATTATCCAATGTGCTTATCTCCTCAGGTATGCTTAAGCCTAAACTGGTGGTTGCAGGATCAGAACCTGCGAAAAGGAAAATTCTTTCTCCCGGTAACTTGGAGAGTACTGACTACAGGTGCTACTCTTTCGGGCTGGGGAGCCACCCTAGAAGGGCTCACAGCTCAGGGGAAATGGTCAGGGGCAGAACAGATTCTGCCCATCAATGTCCTGGAATTACGGGCAGTACGTCTGGCCCTATGGTCCTGGACAGTGGAGCTTCAGGACTGCCCTATCAGGGTTCAGTCTGACAATGCCACTGCAGTGGCCTATATAAACCACCAATATTAGTTGTCGAGGAATGTCTCTGAGATGTGCCACATCCAAATAGCTAGATAGAGAAGAGAATTGACCCCTAACTGGACTTTTAAGGAACTAGAATTCATATAAATAGAAAAATATAAATGTTTTATTGGTAACATACATATATCAAAAAATACAGGATAAAAATGGAGGAATGTTTAACAAACATGCATATGAATTGAAACAGTCACCACAATGATTGATACTGTTGTCTTCACCCAACCCGTTTTGGAGTTTTTTCATCTCCTTCTTCGGGGGTACGTAAGAGAATCAATCATGTGTATGTTTACTGAAACTGTCATATGCAAAACATTCCACTTAGAATATTAAAAACAAGAAATTGGAGCGGAAATATGGAAGGCAAATTATCTCAGCCGCCAGCAGATCTGCCTGGGGGAATGGTCCCTACACCCAGGGGTGTTCCAGGAAATTTGCCAGCGTTGGGGATGGCCAGAGGTTGACCTATTGGCATCCAGGTTCAATAACAAGCTACAGCAATTTGTGTCCTCTAATAGTTCCATGGAGCCAGTACTCCCTGGTTTATTCTTTCCCTCCAATCTCTCTCCTTCTACATTTGTTGCACAGGATTCGGAGAGGGGGGTTTGAGTCATTCCGGTGGCACCAGCCTGGCCCAGAAGGCCCTCGTTCCCAGAGATTGTGAGACTGACAATAGACAGGCCATGGATGCTTCCACGTCGCCCCGATCTACTGTCTCAAGGTCCTATATTCCACCCGAAATTTACAATCTCTAAATTTGATGGCATGGCTATTGAAGCCAGGGTGCTGAAGGACCGTGGCATCTCAGGACCAGTAGTGTCTACCCTAGTGAATTCTAGAAAAGCTGTCACTAGGAAGATTTATCATAAGGTCTGAAGGACTTATATTGCTTGGTGTGAAGCCAGAAAATGGCATCCTCAGAAATCCGTGATTGGGAGAATTCTCTCTTTTCTACAGTCGGCTGTGGAAATCAGATTGGCTTTGAGTACTGATAGCATAGATTACTGGACAGCCGACCACCCTCCCTTGGTAATCCACAGCGACCCCAATGACACACAACAGGCAGCTTTCATGTGCAAAGTGAGTCTGAACTCTTTATTAAGAATGATATCTTTATATGTGAGTTACAACACAGAGGGAAGGGGCAAACTCACTCCTGAGTTTCTAAGGGTTAACCAGGCTTCTACAGAGATTTTTTCATCATTAATTTTAGGCAGCTGAAAGGAATTTACAAAGATAGTTTATGTTCTTGCAGATAAGCTATCGCAAATCGGCCCAAACACAATGAGTCAAACAGTGAAAGTTCTAATTAAAAAGTTGGCTCAAGCAAAAAGGTCTAAAACTCTAACTAGAAAGAAGTGTAAAATAAGGCACATACATTCTTTAAAAACAAGCTTGTGAAATGGAGGGTAGATTACAAAATGGAGTAACAGTTGATCATATGCTCTATTACAATCCCCTTTTAAGTCATAAAATTTGACTTACATAGTTTCTACTGTAATAAAGACTGAGGTAAACCTTACTTTCAGCACCTGGGTCAGGGATTCTAGTGGCTCTAGTAACTAAACCTTTTACCTTAATCTCACCATCTCATCAACAGCATAAGACTCCTTCAGCCAATGGACTCCAGATACCGACTAATTACTCGACACGGAGAGCAGAATAAGTAAGAATAACAGCTTCTTACCGTGGTCACTTGTCTGCTCAACGTGAGTTTCGTGTCTCTCTGGCCGGGAGCTCACTGGACTGTATCCGAGTCGAAACATTTTACCTTAATCTCACCATCTCATCAACAGCATAAGACGCCTTCAGCCAATGGACTCCAGATACCGACTAATTACTCACCACGGAGAGCAGAATAAGTAAGAATAACAGCTTCTTACCATGGCCACTTGTCTGCTCAACGTGAGTTTCGTGTCTCTCTGGCCGGGAGCTCACTGGACTGTATCCGAGTCGAAAGGCACCATTCTTTTAAATCAGGTTAGGGAGTACCCAATCAAGACATTCAGATGAGATAGTAGATCCAGATCTTTGTAAAATAACATAATTAGGTGACTCTAGTTTACTACATATCCAACATTATTCATAACCTGATTTTTTGTGCATATGCATATTTGAACTTTATCAGTAACATTTTATCATGGAATGTGGTTGAACCTTCCCCTATCTCATTTTCCCCCAATGATTCTCTTTTTGACCTGTTACGTGTGTCATGTATAGGTTGTGCTCCACATATGCCTTTTATGACACCCAAGTCCTCAGGGTGATATATACAGTTAGTTATGATCCATGTGGGTAGGAACACAATCAGAGTGATCAAGAATAGCAGGCACAAGGCCTTCCAGGAAGTCTGTGGTGAAATAAGCGACGTCATCTTTTTCAGTCTTGACCACCTGCTTCACTCAGTATTCAAGGATTTTTCACTGCTTACTTCACCTCCTTTGTCTTTAATCTTCCTCTTAGGTGTTTGGTTCTTTACACGACTGGCATGAATCCAGGCCTGTTGTCCCTCTACCAGAATAGCTGTGCGGGTAACTGCGATCACTGTGGTTGGGGGTCCGAAGGGATACTCCTGCCTCTTGGTGCGGTTCAATTGCTGGACCACCATGGTGTCACCCACCTGGAAAGGGTGTGTAGGTTCTGTGAAGAAAAAGGAGAGGTGCGAGCAACATTTCTTTCAATTTTATCCAAAGTTTCTTACATATTCTTCCTGAATGAGATCAAGGCCCATTCTTTCTAACATAAGTGGCTGTCTGGCCCATGGGATGGGAAATGGCCTACCCATTAGGACTTCAAAAGGAGAGTATCCTGTTTTCTTAGAGGGTGTCATTCTTACCTCAGCTAGAACTGCTGGGAGGACCTTCTTCCAATTGGTATACGTACCTCCAGTGGCCTTCCTGATCTTATCCTTAATGGTTCTATTCATCCATTCCACTATACCTGGACTTTGAGGGTGATAAGGTATGTGAAACTTCCAGTCAATTTTGAGCATTTTTACTAGATCTTGGCAGACTTTGGCCACAAATGCAGTGCCATTATCTGAGTTGATCTGAAGCGGGCATCCCCATCTAGGAATGATTTCCTGTGTAAGAATTCTCACTACTGTTTGTGCATCCTCCTTTGTTGTGACAAACACTTCTATCTTGAGAACATGTTCACTATTACAAGTAGGTATTCTTGTCTCTTACTTAACTTAGGCATGTGTGTGAAATCAATTTGTAAATGAGTGAATGGTGTGGATGGATAGATTAGGTGTTCATGTTTTGCGTTTTGAGGATTCCTAGGATTATTCCGGATGCATGTGATGCATCTGGAAACATATGCCTTCACTAAGGAGGGAAGACCAGGGATGTAAATATCCTTGTCTAATAATTCACATGTGACCTGCCAGCCTCTGTGTCCTACACCATGGTATTGTACAATGAATAAAGGAGCACTTGCTACAGGAACACATGGTCTCCCCTCATGGCAGACAAGCTCAGATTCTAAGCTTTGCTGCACACCTACTGCCTTCCATTGTTGGATGTCTGTCTGTAGCATATGTTTGGAGATCATGCAATGTTTGATCTATGAGTGGGAATTCAGGTGAGAGAAGTGGCATTTGGATGTCTGCTGGCTGTGTGCATGCTGCCTCTCTTGCTGCTTTGTCAGCTTTAGCTGGCATTTCCCTTGGCTATGTCATCTTTTTGACCTGTGTGTGCCTTACAGTGCAATATAGCAATGGATTTTGGTAGTTGTATGGCTTCTAATAGGCTTGTGACAAGTGTGGAATGTGAGATGGATTTTCCATCTGCTGCTGTGTAGCCCCTTCTTTTCCATATAACTCCAAAATCCTGCGCAACACCGAATGCGTACTTGGAGTCAGTGTAAATGTTTACATCCTGTCCTTCAAAAATCTGACAAGCTCTAGTAAGGGCAATAAGTTCTGCAACTTGTGCTGATTGGAATGGGACAGGGTTTGCTTCCAGTATTCTATCAGGCAATTGGACAACAGCATACCCTGCATGGTATGTGTTATCATTCGATCTTGAACAAGACCCATCCACAAAGACATTCTGTGCTCCAGGGAGAGCAATTGAAGACATGTCTGGTCTGAAGCATGTGTTTTGGTGGATGAGGTCCATGCATTCATGTTGAGGCACTACATCATCTTCCTCACCTTTCAAGCCTAGCAAGGCATTCAGGATTGGAGCTGGGCCAGAAGTGGGAGAGACACATTTTATCTCAAGTTTCGGGTTAGAAAGTAAAATTACTTCATAACCGCTTAGCTTTGGGTTGATGTGCTGGGTATGGATATTCTTTAGTAGAATGGATACATTTTGAGTGGTGTGTAGTGTGGTGGCATATCCAAAAGTGAATGATGTAGCCATTTCCACCACCATCGCATGGGATGCCAGAGCTCCGAGACACGCCAGCATGCCCTGCACTGGCATAGGCACAACCCTTGAAAAAAAATGCAATAGGGCGGAGTTTGCCCCCATGCTTCTGCGCTAGGACCCCCGCCATTGTTTTACATTGTCCCTGGCAGGCAATCCAAGTCCAGGAGCTGTGACCATTGCATTTTTAAGATACACAAAAGCATTGTAAATTTCATCATGCCATTTCACACAATCTGGCATGTCGGTACCTGTGGCTTGCCTCAGGAGATTATCGTAGTAGGAACAATCAGGTATCCATTGGCGGCAGTAACCAATCATACCAAGAAAGGATAGCATGTCCTTCTTAGTGAGTGGACAGGGCAGACCCATTGAGAGCTGCAGCTCTCTTGTGACTGATTTTCCTTTCTCCTTTGGAGAGTACAAAACCAAGGTATTCAACAGTCTCCTGACACCATTGTAGCTTTTTCTTGTGACCATTAGCTGTTAACCAATGTAACAGATATAAACCATTCTCCTTGCATGCAACCTGGCTTGGACTACACAACAAATCATAGTAGGACGGAACCATGACTGGGTGTCCAGGACCGCAGGTATGCCTGGAGGACCACTGAGTAGACTACAAGGGAATCTACATAACCCTGGGGCATTCTACACCAGGTCATCTGGCAGTTTTATTTAAAAACAAAAAGCAAGGATTGGCTGTGTCTCCTTATCCACAAGGACGCTAAAAAAATGCATTCATTAAATCAATCACAGAAAAATACTCTGTATCGGATGGTATGGAGGTAAGGAGTAAATGGCACATCAAGCACTATGGGCACCACCAGGTTATTTACAGCTCGAAGGTCTTGAACAAACCTATAACTGCCATCTGGCTTTTTTAACTGGGTTGATGGGTGTATTGTAGGGGGATACAACTTTTTTTAGAATAAGTTTCTTTAAGAAGTGTTCTACCATAGGGGCAATGCCTTCCTCTTTTTCTTTTGACAATGGATACTGTTTGTGATAAATGGGTTGTGCCCATTCTTTGAGGGTAGCCTTGTATGGAGAACAGGAGATGAGCCCTACATCTTGAGCGCTCTCTGACCATACTTTGTCAGAATCACTAGGGAGTCCTGTGTCTGTCTCTTGCACTTCAGTGTTCAACACTATGGGCCATATGGGGATCCTTTTAGAATGAGCAATCACACCTCCCTGATTGGTTATCTCCATTCTAATCTCCAACTTAAATGTGACAAAACAACATATGCAGTATATCAGATAAATGAGATGAGTGGAAAAAAGTCCATATACACCAAAGGTGCATCAATGAAACCAAAAAGAAGTAAAGCACATACATACATACACAGCAATCAGCAAACAGTAAGTCTCTCCCCAAGAGATTGACAGGGCAGTTTGGTATTATCCTGAAACTGTGGTGTAACAACACTGATCCGCGTTCTACATTTACTACTGGGAGGGGTGGGGTTAACTTTTCTTGGACATGCAGAGTCACCACCGGCCGCTCACAAAAGCAGCGAGAGACAAGGGGGGACGCTGGGACACCACCCCCTGGACAACTTCACTGTTGTGGCTTAGGCTGGGTCCACTCAATGGGGATTTCACTCCCTGATTTTGCTGAGGGTCCTGTATCTGGGCAGGGGCTTGACTATTTTGTTGTTGATTGAAAGGTTCATATGGGCATTGATTTCTCCAGTGGCCCTCCTGTCTGCAGTTGAAACAACTGGTTGTGGACTGCTGAGGCCCCCTAGAAAATCCTCTTTCTCTTCCTCTTCCACACTGCCCACCATTACCATGGGGAGGCATTTGCTGTGCCCCTCCTTGGTAATGGGCACTTACTGTTTTTCCTTTGCTATACCAAAACGTCCTGCAGCATCCCTTTCTGTTAATGTTTTCTGAAAAACATCCAAAGTACTTGTTGGCCATTCAGAAATCATTTGCCTGACCATTAAGCCCATATGTGGTTTCAGGTTAGAGATGTAAGTCTGAATCATCAGACTAGTCATATCTGCCTGCAAGGATAACCCAGCCTCTTGAGTCCAGGTATCCATGAATATCCTTCAAAAATCCAATACTGTTTCACTTGACATCTGTTTGCACGCTATAGCAGTGGGGAGGGAAGACTTATTTTTAAAAGTACTTGCCATTTCTTTCTCAATTTCTTCCCACATTTTCTTCCTACCATCTACAGTGTTAAGCCCATAATATGCTGCTTTGGTGTCACCGTCTTGTGTTACAGCTATGGTTGGGACATGAACGCAATTCTATGCAGTTCTGTGCCCAATTATTCTATCAATAATCAGGTGCATGTCTTCTTGTGTAAGATCTATATCTTCTTTTGTGAGACTGGGATAGATTTTGTGTATGGTGGATGGTTAATTGTAAGGAATGTTTTGTTTCTTATTATCCCCCTGGAACCAATACGGGGCATATTTCTAACCAGTTCTCCCCTCCCTGTCTCATATAAGTCATGTCCCACTGTGGGTCCCCAGAGTACCAGGGAAATGCCTCTTTTTTTTCGATCTCCTAGCCATAATCCTTTTACCATGTCCATGTGAAACTCATCATTATCAGCATCCCGGGGGAAAGGATCGGAGCTATGAATAGTGTCAGTCCACTCCAATAGATTTGATACCCAGGGGACTATGAACTCACAATCCATACCACCAACCTTAGCTACATAATCTTTACATGTTTCCCCAGGGTTGGGAGGAGGGGGAGGAACTCCTTTACCATATTTTTGACCCATATTGACATTGGGAAACTTGGGTCTCGGTGGATTTACCTCATAGACTATTCTCCCTCCCACAAGGTGTAAACAGTACTGTTTAAATATTTGTGTCCTTCCCAAAAGGACTCTTTTTTTTTTTTTTCACAAAGATTTCCCAAAAGGACTCTTAGGTCTACCGAAGACCTTTTTCTATATATGTGTCCTTGCCAAAAGGTCTCAATTAGGTCCACCAAAGACCTTGTTCTATATTAGTCTATGTAGGCATGGTCCGTCTCCTTTCTATACAATTTAAACGGTTCTAAAGCTTTATCAGAGCCACGGCAAGGAAACAATTAGTCAGATAAGACAAAAAATTAACTTACCGTGGAATAACTGACTGCATTAACCGGGACAAGCCCCCATTTGATTGCATAGATTACTGGATAGCCAACCATAGATTACTGGACACCCTCCCTTGGTAATCCACAGCGACCCCGTCAGAATTCTGGAGACCCCAATAACACACACAACAGGCAGCTTTCATGTGCAAAGTGAGTCTGAACTCTTTATTAAGAATGATATCTTTATATGTGAGTTACAACACAGAGGGGAGGGGCAAACTCACTCCTAAGTTTCTAAGGGTTAACCAGGCTTCTACAGAGAAATTTTTTCATCATTAATTTTAGGCAACTGAAAGGAATTTACAAAGATAGCTTATCTGCAAAGATATCGGAAATTAGCCCAAACACAATGAGTCATACAGTAATCCCACCTTCTTCTGTACAGGTACAACAGGGATAGATGTGGTGGACGTAGAAACTAAAGTAATGTCCGCTGATGAGACGGCAACAGCAGTGTCTCTCTCCGGAACATTCTCGGCAACAACAGGCAAAGTCACGGCCTGCCCTTCTCTTTCCGCAGCAGTAGCAACTTCTACTGTGGCGATACCTATACCCCAATCCATTCGATAAGCACGGGGCGACATGGTAGGTTGCTCCACCACAAACAGATATTCTCCACATTGCGGGCAGCGAACAAATGGACGGAGATGTACGGCCAGTCCTTCACATTTGTGGCAAATCATGCCCAGCCCTTCGATATCTCTGGCGGTATAGAGAACAAACCTCCCCTGTGGCTTCAGACGAATACCGGTATCTGTAAGCAGGGTTCCGGTCAGCACAATACTCGACACAGTGCTCGCAGGGAACATTCTTGGTCCCATCATTGGCTGCATCGCTGAAAAAGACATGGCCACACTCTGATATTCTCAGCACGATCACGAGGCCTCTCTTCTTCTCTGGCGCCAAACACATACACGCGTCCCACGCGGTATCAAGTAGGGTAGGCTCCTCCCACTTGTTCTTCTGATCACGTAGCTCCTGGGCTTTTACTGGCGCCCACCGCCTACGCAGTCAGAAATAAAGTCCTGCAACTTTTAACCTCTTATTTTCCTGAGAAATTGACAAAGTCCAGCTCTCACCGTAAACTCCCAGTGAAACACCTCTCCAGGTTGCGAGAATTGACGGCCAACAAATCCCGGACGACGCCCCCACATGTAGCACTAACTCTCGGTGGAGCTGCTGGTTTAAAGCGGGCTTGTTACCTTCACACTCGATACCTCTGTTTCACCGGCACCGGTTCTAGGGTTCCGTTGAGTTTACCTCTGGACGATATAAGCACCAAACACTTGAGTAGGTTTTCCAATGCTTTAATGAACAAATAAAGGAAGTAGCAGGAAAGAGGCATAAGGAAAGCTGCAGGGAAGCTCAAGCTTGTAGTTGAATGCGCTCCCCTTGTGGGATTCAATCTTTGCCCGCCTGGATAGACCTCTCTCACTTGTCTAGCAGCCAGTACGTAGCACGAACAAAAGTCTCTGCCACAGACCTGTTTGAAACAAAACCCGTACGATCCTCTGCCACAGGATGTATTGGTTTGCGATGAATGTCAGACACAGTACTTGAACCGTTAAGCCAACCCAGCAGTACTATGCAGTAAGACCACTTCAGGATACGTCCTCCAACCGAGTCACCAGGCCCCTCTCCAGACCAGCACTCTGCATGATCTTTCCATGACGGGTCCTCCCCTGGGATCTTATCGGTTGTCCAGCTTCTTCACTCAGGATAGACAGCTCTGGACCATTCCTCTGCTGCTGTGTTAGGCCCCAGACAGGCTTCTGGGCCCACCCACACGCCGCAGCGACGTGGGCCTCCGGAACAGAGGACCACGAGGTGGTACTCTTAACACATACCTGTCGGCCAGGAGGACCAGCAGGTGGCTGAAAATGAACCCCAGAACATGGCGTCTGTCCCATAAATACCCTCTCCCAGAATGCAACTCAGAGGACCACCTCCACCGAGTTATCTCCGGGACAGGGGAGCGCTCATACGCTTCAACACGTTGCTTTTCCAACACTGGCCCATGGCGACAACGACACCCACCGGCACAGTGTGGAACTACATGCAACGTCAGCCAAGCTGGAACAGAGGCAAATATAACTTCCTATAATAAGTAACCCACTAGATTTACCTATCAGCGGTAGATAAAAACCTACCAGCACTACATACTCTCCCCAGTACAATAGACGTTGTCCTCAACGTCTGTCACAAAAATAATAACTCCCAAGCCTGAGAGCAGGTATTTGAGCTTATAACTTGGATTTAGGTAAAGAAGAAGGAAAGATATTTTTATAGAAACTAATAACTAAAATTACTAAGCTATTAAGAAGTTAGTGATAGTTTAAATATGAGTGAAAACCTGTGTTAATGTACAGTGGGGACGGAAAGTATCCAGATCCCCTTAAATTTTTTACTCTTTGTTATATTGCAGCCATTTGCTAAAATCATTTAAGTTAATTTTTTCCTCATTAATGTACACACAGCACCCCATATTGACAGAAAAACACAGAATTGTTGACATTTTTGCAGATTTATTAAAAAGAAAAACTGAAATTTCACATGGTCCTAAGTATTCAGACCCTTTGCTGTGACACTCATATATTTAACTCAGATGGTGTCCATTTCTTCTGATCATCCTTGAGATGGTTTTACACCTTCATTTGAGTCCAGCTGTGTTTGATTATACTGATTGGACTTGATTAGGAAAGCGACACACCTGTCTATATAAGACCTTACAGCTCACAGTGCATGTCAGAGCAAATGAGAATCATGAGGTCAAAGGAACTGCCTGAAGAGCTCAGAGACAGAATTGTGGCAAGGCACAGATCTGGCCAAAGTTACAAAAAAATTTCTGCTGCACTTAAGGTTCCTAAGAGCACAGTGGCCTCCATAATCCTTAAATGGAAGACGTTTGGGACGACCAGAACCCTTCCTAGAGCTGGCCGTATGGCCAAACTGAGCTATCGGGGGAGAAGAGCCTTGGTGAGAGAGGTAAAGAAGAACCCAAAGATCACTGTGGCTGAGCTCCAGAGATGCAGTCAGGAGATGGAAGAAAGTTGTAGAAAGTCAACCATCACTGCAGCCCTCCACCAGTTGGGGCTTTATGGCAGAGTGGCCCGACGGAAGCCTCTCCTCAATGCAAGACACATGAAAGCCCGCATGGAATTTGCTAAAAAAACACCTGAAGGACTCCAAGATGGTGAGAAATAAGATTCTCTGGTCTGATGAGACCAAGATAGAACTTTTTGGCCTTAATTCTAAGCGGTATGTGTGGAGAAAACCAGGCACTGCTCATCACCTGTCCAATACAGTCCCAACAGTGAAGCATGGTGGTGGCAGCATCATGCTGTGGGGGTGTTTTTCAGCTGCAGGGACAGGACGACTGGTTGCAATCGAGGGAAAGATGAATGCGGCCAAGTACAGGGATATCCTGGACGAAAACCTCCAGAGTGCTCAGGACCTTAGACTGAGCCAAAGGTTTACTTTCCAACAAGACAATGACCCTAAGCACACAGCTAAAATAACGAAGGAGTGGCTTCACAACAACTCTGTGACTGTTCTTGAATGGCCCAGCCAGAACCCTGACTTAAACCCAACTGAGCATCTCTGGTGAGACCTAAAAATGGCTGTCCACCAACGTTTACCATCCAACCTGACAGAACTGGAGAGGATCTGTAAGGAGGAATGGCAGAGGATCCCCAAATCCAGGTGTGAAAAACTTGTTGCATCTTTCCCAAAAAGTCTCATGGCTGTATTAGCTCAAAAGGGTGCTTCAACTAAATACTGAGCAAAGGGTCTGAATACTTAGGACCATGTGATATTTCAGTTTTTCTTTTTTAATAAATCTGCAAAAATGTCAACAATACTTTGTTTTTCTGTCAATATGGGGTGCTGTGTGTACATTAATGAGGAAAAAATGAACTTAAATATTTGTAGCAAATGGCTGCAATATAACAAAGAGTGAAACATTTAAGGGGGTCTGAATACTTTCTGTCCCCACTGTAAATATGCTATGGCTAGCAAATGACTGTTTGCAAGTGTACTATTATTGATCTGGATGTATTGAAGGAGTATTTCACCTAAGTTGGTTTAAGCAATCCTACTTTGGGATAGGCAAACAAACATCCACAGGCTGTTGATGCCATGACAACAGCAAAGCTGTGAACTGCCTGCAGCTTGAAGAGCCTTCCCAAGAATTCTTATACCAGAAGCTGACTTCAGATAAGGGTGAATGTCCACCTGGTAGAAAAACAATTGAGCACCATCTGCATTACCTTCCCCATCCACAGTTACCTTCCCCATTCGCACCAACATCCAAAACCCCAGGACAGGCCTCCGGAGTGCACGCCCCTCAAGGGGGAATTCTCCGAAAGCCCACCCCAAAAATGCCAGTGCAGACAGAAAAAGGGACTGCACCCAAATGCAGCTGTAGCAAGTGCACTAATCCTGGCTACAATCACCTCAAGCCCCTGGTAGAACACAAGGAAAGTGAGGATAGAAGCCTAGGTGGCAGCCTTGACGATCTGAGAAACAGGAGTCTGCAGCCAAACGCTCTGGATGCACTCAGATTTAGTAGCATGCATCTTGTCTGGACAAGATGGAACCTGAACCCTAGACCATGGAGATGGTTGATGGTCTGCTGAGTCGACTTGACATGGAGCTAGAAATCGGAGCATCGGTACAGGGTCCATCTTGAGAAACAACAGGAAAGGCTGAGAGATAAACTTTCCATCCCAACCATGTTCAACCAAGAGACGGAAACTTTCTTTGGGTGAACTTTCATGCAGACCAAAGAAATTAATAAGGATGTCCTGTTTGAGGAGACAGATAGAAACTACCCCAAGCAAGATGGATAAATGGGTTCTAACAACCTTATCTTATGTTAAACCCATGAAAGGTTCCATGCCAGACAAGGCCACCAGTCTTGAACAGTCCACCACCCCAAGTGAAGGCTACAAGTGAAATACTTAAGATACAAAATCACATGGGCACCAATATTAAGAGCTACATGCTGACCTAGGCCCAGCTGCAGAAGAGGATTTGTCCAGTGAAGAAACTTCTAGGGAAAAAGTCCTAAGGCTTACACCAAGATAAGCATGCATCACATGTCCAGCAAAAGATTTAAAATTAAGAATGAAGACCTTCATTAAAAAGGAAGTACTGAAAGTCACCGGAGCATCCTACCAGAGTACCACTGCACCTGAGCCAAAACTGCCTAGCTTTTAGTTTGACCTCAGGGGCCAGATAGTCAACCTCTCAGAGAGGAGATGCAACTCACAACTTATGAGGCCATTCACAGCTAAATTCCCCAAAAATTATAAAACATACTTGTCTTGGAAATGTCGTGTCACAGTTCCATGGATCCACTCACTTCTGGGAAGCAGGCTCCAGACACTGACAGCTCTTCTGAGGAACATGGCTGCATTGCTGTATGTGGGGCTAGTTAGCACTTGATTTTTCATACCAAAAATACACAGAAGGTGTCCCCTGCCTTATTAGAGCATTTAGTGTCACCAGGTCAGGGACTGCGCTACAGAAGAGGCTGAACCTACGTGGAAAACCACCAAAGATGGCAGGTAAGGGTTTCTTCACTTCACACTGGCCGTGAGTTCCATGAAGACGAAAAAGGGAAATGGGCTGTTTTGTGGGTGTTAACTCTTTATAGCTATACACTTGTCCTGTGGGTGAAAGTAGACGGGGCTACTACCACATGTATGCTGCCATGCACCAGGAAATTAGGGTTCTCCAAGCAATGGCCAATAACAGTGGTGAAAATACTGCATATGTTGTATGATATGGATTTGACACATATGTGTACTGAGACAGATTTACAGGAATCAGCCACTAGGCGTGTTGCCATTATATATCACTTAGCACAAAACATGAATTTTGGTTTACTCCATTTTGTGTTTTCCTGCAGGAACATAAAAAAATTATATTTGGAATGATTACTGAATACAGTATTGTGCAAGTTTGTAAGGAGGTTATTCTGATTCTGGAAGCTATGTGTGTACCAGAATATGTTGGGAATTTCAGCTACTCCTGCCCACTGTGGGGGTCATTTACTATAGCGCCGTGGTGATTATTACGGCGAATTAGCGATAATCGCAGTAATTAGCGCTAAAACGGTATTCACTATAGCACTGGTAAGAAAATACTCCCAAAATCGAATTTACTATAGTTCCCTGAAACCAAATAATGCCCAAACCCTTATGCCCCGTACACACGGTCGGATTTTCCGGCGGAAAATGTGTGATAGGACCTTGTTGTCAAAAATTCCGACCGTGTGTAGGCTCCATCACACATTTTTCATCGGATTTTCCGACACACAAAGTTTGAGAGCAGGATATAAAATTTTCCGACAACAAAATCCGTTGTCGGAAATTCAGATCGGGTGTACACAAATCCGACGGACAAAGTGCCACGCATGCTCAGAATAAATAAAGAGATGAAAGCTATTGGCCACTGCCCCGTTTATAGTCCCGACGTACGTGTTTTATGTCACCGCGTTTAGAACGATCGGATTTTCCGACAACTTTGTGTGACCGTGTGTATGCAAGACAAGTTTGAGCCAACATCCGTCGGAAAAAATCCTAGGATTTTGTTGTCGGAATGTCCGAACAAAGTCCGACCATGTGTACAGGGCATTACTCTGCTAAAACCTGGAGAATTGCACATGGAAATATTGTTTAAAGCATGATATAATTGTCTAAATAGTACTGAAATATGAGGTATGTTATTTAAAGATTATCCACTTTTAAACTGTGTGAAAAAGTGATTTCTGCACTGAAATATCTTTAAAAGTCTGAGAAGAGATAAATTCCCGTTTTTGTACAACTAGGTGCCAACACAACTGAGCATGCTCAGACCTGCAAATAGCTCTCATTTTAGCTCCAGTGTCTTTTTTACAAGGCGCTATAGTAAATACGAAAATGAGCTCTGTGTTAAAGAGCATTTTATGGAAGTGAAAATCAACGCTATTGTAGTCCAATGCAAGTTTTAAAAAAACAAGGAAAGGGGCGCCTCTGAATATGTATCAATATAACATTTATTAAAAAAGCAATATCCACTGACATGAAAGACTGCAAAGTTGCGTTCAAGCACGTCTCTGGACTGGAAGAGAGGAGGGGGACTGCAAGTCTCAGCAAGTCCATATATAGCTGGCAGCACATCAAATCCGGTAAGGATAGGGTGAGGTGGTGGGGCACAGCGGTTTCTCCTTTGCCACGTCAAAGTGGCACACCAAGTTAAGATGAAATCATTGGTAAAGTCGTCCGGCCAGGTGTGGGTTCCGGGAGTGAGGGGAGTAGGATGCCAAAGCCTGTTACAGGCTATGCTGCGGTATCTGTTAAGCCTGTGCGGCATCCATGGTGTAGAGATAACATGGCCATTTGAGGGGAGCCAGAACGAGGCTTGAGAAGCACAGCAGAGCGTGGCGCCGGGCTGTGATGTCACAAATGTGCGCCGCAGGACTCCTTTTTCAATCATTAGATGTATGGGCACGGGACATCTTTATAGTCTTATAGGGGGAGGTGCCAAAATCAATACACACATTTTTAAAAAGCTCAAAAAAGCTAGAGGACAAGCAGCGCATTAATAGGGCAAAATATGAGAAGAAAAGTAATCAGTTAAAAAGCAAATTGCTGGAAAACAGGAAAAGGATTTAAAAACTAAATAACATTACAATAACAACATAACAATAAAAAATTGATGAATTCGGTAAAGGAAAAATAAGGATAAAGGGGGGAGAGGGAAGGATGGGGTAGGGCAACGTAATACTTACTGGAAAAAAACAACCCCGCCACCCCCATATAATAAAAGAGAGACAGTATATGGAAAAAATACCTGTAGTAAGAATGACAGAAAATATGTAAATATATTAACTCAATACTGACATCAAGAATAATTATGGTAACTAGAACACAGTGAATGGTTATAATACGGTGGCAATCTCAATACCCTCGTTTAAACCACAAGGCGAGAGTGTAGATCCAGAATGTCTCCCTCGCACACAGTTTTTTAAAACGTTCTGCTGCAGTGAGTGATTTGGAGATTTGCTCAATTACCCAGACTTTTAGGCCGGTGGTGGATTTGTTATGATGCTCAGCAAAATGCCGTGGGACGCTGTGCATGTCCTTGCCTCCCTCGATCAACCTACAGTGTTGGCCAAAACGCTGCCTGAGTGGGCAGATCTTTGGACCAACATAAATTAAACCACAGGGGCATGTGAGGCCATATACAACAAAATCAGAGGAGCAATTATAAAATTGATCTAACATGTAGGTTTTGCCTTTGGAAAGGAATGATTTTTGGCCGTGTTCGATAAAGGAGCAGGTTTTACAATGGGCTTTTTTGCATTGGTACATACCAGCTAGGGTTATGAGAACGGTAGAATTGGTACTGGTATGAGTAGTTTTGAGTTTTCTAGGGGCAATTTTATTTTTAAGATTTGGAGCTTTGCGGTATGTGACCCTGGGTACTGATGTAAGGGTGGTTTTAAGGAGGGGATCTTGTAACAAGATACCCCAATGTTTGCTCAATATGTTCTCCATTTTTTTATATTGGAAGTGGAAAGTAGTATTGAATCTGGTGAAGTGATCTATTTTTTCTTTTACTTTTTGGTGGGTTTTTCTTTGGCATACAAAGCACATGCTTCATCCACCAGTTCCTTTGGATATTCTTTGTCAGCAAACTTCTGTTTGAGTGGAATACTGGATGCTGCATAGTCACTATCCAATGTACAGTTGTTTCTCAAGCGACAAAACTGTCCTTTAGGTATGTTTGTCCATTTTGGGTATTGGCAGCTACTGAAATGTAAGAAAGAGTTACCAGCTGTAGGTTTGGTGTAATTTTTGGCTATTATGTTTTCACCTGTATGGCCTAATTCCAAATCAAGGAAGGCCAGGCTGGTGCGATCAGAAACGTGGGTGAATGCTAGTCCGTAAGGGTTGCGATTGCAATAGTCCACAAAAGAGACGATAAGGTTGGGAGTACCATCCCAGATCATTATTAGATCATCGATATAGCACCCAAAAAGGATGATATTCGATGAGTGGGGATTATTATGCTAAATGAAGTTTTTTTCCCAGTAACCCATAGCCAAATTAGCATAAGAAGGAGAGAAATTAGCTCCCATTGCAGTCCCTTGAATCTGTAGGAAGAACTCGCCATCAAAATCAAAGTAGTTATGAGTCAAACAGAAGTTTGTAGCCTCGAGGATGAAGGCAACTTGTCTGGGGTTAATAAGGGGGTCCTGGGCAAGGAAGAATTCTAAAGCTAATAGACCAAATTGGTGGGGGATAGAGGTATAAAGCAAGGTGATGTCTAGGGAGAGCCACGTATAAGTGGGTTCCCATCTGTAAGGCGCTAAAAGTTCTAAAAGATGTGAACCATCTCTAATGTAGGACGGTAACTGCTGTACTATTGGCTGTAAATATTGATCGATGTACTGACTAAATCCAGTGGTAACACTGTCCATGGCAGCCACAATGGGTCTGCCTGGAGGAGATGTTAAATTTTTGTGTTTTTTCGGCGAATGGTAGAAGTAGGGAACCTGATAGAAGTTTTTTCAAAAGAAAGAGGCTTCCATTTTGTTGATCACTCCCTTATCAAGAGCTGACTGAATTAGACAGTTAGCCTCAGTAGCAAATTCGCTGGTGGGGGTCTTTTTTAAGCCTATTGTAGGTGGTTTTATCCGAAAAGAGTCTATGGGCCTCTTTGATATAGTCAGCTTTGTCTTGTACGACTATACCTCCTCCTTTGTCAGGGGATTTGATAATAACTGTGGTTTGGATTAGGGACTCTAGAGCTTGACTTTCAACAACTGAAAGGTTGTGTTTGTGGGGTGGTATTGAAGAAGATGACTGACAGAGCTTGAGAAAGTCTGCATACACAACTCTATAAAAGCTTTCCAAATAGGGCCCTTTGGACTGGGCAGGGTAAAAGACTGACTTAGGTTTGAATAATCAGTGTACTATAGGTGGTGAAGTAGCCAAATGCTGAGTAAAGAGGCTTAGTGCATCTTCTTCCTCAGTTAGGGATTCTAGGGCGTCTATTAGATGACCATCGTATTCAAAATGATTGGAAAATAAGATGGGAGGGGATGGAACTATGTCATCAACAGTGGGTTTGCTTTGTTTAGCTTAAAAAAAACTTTTTAAGGTGAAGTTACGAATGTATCTATTTAGATCCTTAAACAAAAGGAAGGGATTGGGCTTATTTATTGGGTTAAGTCCCCTATTAACTAGACTGATGTTAGCAGTGGAGAGTTCGAGAGAACAGTGTGTGGAAAAAATTGTGAAAAAAAAACGTGCTGTCTTATACAAGTAGTGGTAGCTGCCAGCACATCAGATAATCTGTGAATAAGTGAACAAATATAGTGATATAGTGCAGCGCTAATAAAGGTAAAATAAGCAATAAAATTACCCCAATATAAAGTGAATATGGTAATGAATATTCAAAACAAAAATACACAACAATAAAATAACACAACAAAAATGATAAAATAGCATAAACCAACAGTGTCAGTGCATATAAAGTGCATAAAGTCCATATATGACATCAAATATAGTGACTGTGAATCTGTGTGAACTGGATGTCAGTAGATAATCCACCACCGTAAGGAAAGGGGCTTATCAGACAGGTTGAACCCAACTAGGCGTATGCCTGATGAGTCAACCAAGCTTTTGGTGTAACACACACAAGGAGGTACAGCAACCACGACTTCCAAGATAGACCAAATCAGATAGGGATCCGTGACAATTTTGACATCAGTAGGTGTCTACCATAGGAATAGTGACCGGAATTCGTGAGCGATTCCTCTCAATATGACATATGGCAAAAGGAGAAAAAAAAGGACTACATAGTGTGATACCATAAAATATAAAGCATTTATTGAAAAATGATAAAATGGTCACTCACATTTGAGAAGACAAAGCAAGCAATGGCATCAGCAGAGCCCGTCCCGACGTTTCGTCCTAATAAGGCATCTTCTTCCTCAGTTAGGGATTCTAGGGCGTCTATTAGATCACCATCGTATTCAAAATGATTGGAAAATAAGATGGGAGGGGATGGAACTATGTCATTAACAGTGGTTTGCGTTGTTTAGCATAAAAAACCTTTTTAAGGTGAGGTTACGGATGTATCTATTTAGATCCTTATTTATTTATTGGGGTAAAGTTAAGTCCCCTATTAAGTAGACTGATGTCAGCAGTGGAGAGTTTGAGAGAAGATAAATTGAAAATCTTCATAGTTAGAGTTTTATTGTGTTTGTCTCTGAGTATATTTCCCCGTTGTCCTCTGCAACCTCTCCGGTAAGTTTTCTTTTTCTCCGGTTGGTTCGAGGAGGACTGTGCATTAAAAAAGAAGGATCAAAGGGCAGAGAAGAGCCGGGGACATGAGGTATGGATGTGGATAAGATGGGAGAGGGGGGTGAAGCATGGGTGGAAGTGTGAGAACCAACAAAAGGAGGATCTAGAACAGTGGTTCTCAACCTTTCTAGTGCCATGACCCCTTGATAAAATTTCCCAAGTTGTGGGGACCCCTAACAGTGAAATTATTTTCGTAGCGTTGTCAGCACCCAAGGCAAGACAACTAATTTGCGCTCCTAATCCACGGACATTTAGCGCTCCCTGAGTCCCTTCCACTCGTACAGTATTAAAACCCCTTATGGTACATTTTAGGATGTACCACTTTCTCTTTGTTCTCCTTTTTTTTTCCTTTTATCTCCCTCTATCCTAATTTCTTGTTTTTTTCCCCATCTCTCTATCTAGCCATCTTTTTCTTATTCTTTCTCTCCATTTTTCTTTGTTCCTCCCCCTCTTTTCCTCTCCCTTCCACGTATTCTCTATTTTTATTCCTTCTCTTATGCCTTGGGGGTGGGGGGAATGGGATGAATGGCAGTGCTGGCAGGAAGTTGGGATGAGTGGCTGTACTGGGGGGAGTTCTGATCAGCCAACTTAGGTGCTCTTGATTAAGGTCATCTGCTGATCTGAGAACTGTAGTGGGGACTTTTAATGGCAAGTCTAATCACAGGTAGTGTTACTCACTGTGTCTCCAGCTCTGTGGTGTCTCGCAGCAGTGAAACCTATGCCGAAATCAGAAGATGGGGTCTCCTCCAGCCCCTCCCACTTCACATTCCCCACCAGTCAGCTGATCTCTAGTCTCTGCCCCCCAGCCATGATATGAACTGAATAAGCGGCTGGGAAAGAGGCTGAGTGGGAGGCCACGGGCTTGGGGAACAGCCTAGCTGGGCTTCCACAGGGTCCATGGCCAGCCTACTGGGTGGCCGCGAAAAGGCTGGGAGAGTGGTGTGGCTTCAGGAACAGCCCAGGATTTGGTGACCCCTGGCAAATCGTCATTCGACCCCCAGGTTGAGAACTACTGATCTAGAGTGTCTCTCGTGCAATGCAAGTTTTAGCCATTGATTCTAATGGTACAATTTTAACTTTCACAAATAAACCCTTTTAATGTTGAGATGAAATGTATCTTTCTCTGAAATAAATTTTCCTTTGCAACATTGTTGCTTCTAATTAAAATATTTTGTTTTTAAGAATGCTAGAATGTGGAATGTTTTGATGTTTTGTTAAAATATATTTTTCTCTGTCACTTCCACTTGTTACTCTCCATCTCACAACAATCTTTACCCAACCTCACACAGGTGTCTTTACAAAGCACAAATAATACCATTGCTGATGCAGATTTAAAATGAGTCACAATTGTTTGTGCTTTTTATTATTTCCAAATAATCATAATTTGAGCCCAGAAAATGTGATATGTGTACCAACATCAGAAATCAAAATGTAATTCCCTAAAATTTAAGGGTAATATCACTATTCTACACTCACCCACAAAAAACACCAAATATAACAAAATAAATCAAGAAGAATAACTCCTGAGTAATGTAACTCCATCACCTGTATGTCAAAAGAAATGCAGTATTTATGTGTATGTGTGTGTAGGAGGGTTTCACATGTGTCAGCTCCATGGCTTAGAGGTTAGAACTTCTGCTTAGCATCCCTGAGTGTCTTGGTTTGATTCCTAAACATGCTTCTTCATGTAGAGAAGTTGTCTCATCTTCCAGGTCTTAAAACTGTGGGGGTTATTTACTAAAGGCAAATCCACTGTGCAGTTGCTGTAGATCTGAGGGGAACATGCAAGGAAAATAAAAAAACAGCATTTTAGCTTGCACATGATTGGATGATAAAATCAGCAGAGGTTCCCCTCATTTCATATCTACCCCTCAGATTTACAGAGACTGCACTTTGCACTTGTAGTGCAAAGTGGATTTGCCTTTCGTAAATAACCCCCTATGTCTAAATGTAGTATTTATGTGTAGGAGGGTTCCACCACCATTGTAAATCTTGCCAGATACACTATCTAGTCAAAAATATTTGGGCGCCAGCCTTTACACACACATGAACTTTAATGGCCAGCCCAGTCTTAGTCCGTAGGGTTAAAAATTGATTTGGCCCACCCTTTGCAGCTAGAACAGCTTCTGGGAAGGCTAGGAAGGCCGTCCACAAGGTTTAGTGTGTCTATGGGAATGTTTGACCATTCTTCCAGAAGTACATTTGTGAGGCCAGGCACTGATGTTGGATGAGAAGGCCTGGCTCGCAGTCTCTGCTCTAATTCAGCCAAAAGGTGTTCTATCGGGTTGAGGTCAGGACTCTGTGCAGCCAGTCAAGTTCCTCGACCCCAAACTCGCTCATCCATGTCTTTATGGACCCTTCTTTGTGCAGTCATGTTGGAACAGAAAAGGGCTATCCCCAAACTGTTCCCGCAAAGTTGGGAGCATGACATTGTCCAAAAAGTCTTGGTATGCTGATGCCTTAAGAGTTCCCATCACTGGAACTAAGCGGCCAAGCCCAACCCCTGAAAAACAACTCCACATCATAATCCCCCTTCCACCAAATGATTTGGACCAGTGCACAAAGCAAGGTCCATAAAGACATGGATGAGTGAGTTTGGGGTGGAGGAACTTGACTGGCCTTTACAGAGTCCTGACCTCAACACAACAGAACACCTTGGGGATGAATTAGAGCGGAGACTGTAAGCCAGGCCTTCTTGTCCAACATCAGTGTCTGACCTCACAAATGGATTAGAAATAATGGTCAAACATTCCCATAGACACACTCCTAAACCTTGTGGACAGCTTTCCCAGAAGGTTTAAGCTGTTATAGATGCAAAGGGTGGGCCAAATTAATTTTGAACCCTACGGACTAAGACTGGGATGCCATTACAGTTCATGTGCGTTTAAATACTTAGGCCAATATATTGTATATTGTTTGTGACACTGAGCATGTGACACTGAGCATGGCTATGGACTTAGGGCTGGTTCACACCACAGAGATGCAGAGCACATGTGTGAGGCTGCCTGCTGGCCAAGTGGGTAGCAATTCTGTCTCGCAGCGCTAGGGTTGCTGGTTCAATTCCCCAACATGCTATTGCTTCTGTTGAAGTTTATATGTTCTCCCTGTGTGGATTTCTCACTACAACCCAAAGACATGCTGGCACCTCATTTGTCTCATGTCGAAATAGTCTCTAATGTAAGAAAGTTAGTTTTGGACTTTAGATTGGAAGCTCATTGCAGCCAGGGACTGATGTTAATGTTTATTAGCACTAATCATGTCCAGGGACTTGGACATTTAAAATTGTAGGGTTTACACTGCACAGGTACATGCTTGGAAAACCGTGGCTTTGTTTATGTGGATGCAAATGGACTTTGATCTTTGGCCTGTAGTTGGAGATTTGATGCACATAGCCAAGGGCTAACACAGTTGCAAATAGTATTATGTGTTCCTGCCCTTCAGATGCAATCACTTTGGACATACACGAAGAGATAGATTGAAAGATACTTGTGGGGCAGGAGGCGGAGCCTAGCGGAGCAGACATGCATTGTTAGAGCTCCACACCGCTGATGAGAGAAGAGAAGGACAAAGCAGAGCCTGCAGGCTCAAAAGGTATCCATTTGAACCTTTTTGCCCCAGGGAACAAACTGTGAAAGTTTGGTCAGGAAATATGGTACTGGGAGGAAACCGTGGCAGAAATAAAAATCACCTCACAAAGAGCTCACAGGCACTCACTGCAGCTGAAGCAGCTCCAGTCACCTCACAAGATACAGCATCAGGGCGCTCTCACAGACAGAAAATGTCACAGCAAGACTCTCCATTTGAGTCAGATACAGAACAAATCCTCTCACAAACTTCTCCACAAGCCTCCTCAGTATCCCCAGTAATATTATTACAATTTGAAAAGATGCTTCATAAGGCTTTAAAACAAACCTCAGACCAAATAACAAACAGCCTAACCAAAGAAATAAGAGAGCTGGGAAACCGCACCGCAGCCTTAGAAATAAAAATGGATGAAATTGAAATTACAACCCAAGAAAATATAACAGAATTGGAACAATTAAAAAAAGAGAATTTAATACTTCAAACTAAGCTCGAAGATAACGAAAATAGAGCCAGACGTTCAAACTTGCGCATAAGGGGAATACCTGAAACTGTGACAGACCTGCAATCTACTATTACTGCTCTATTAAGAACTAAAGCCAGATATCCCTATTGAACGTTTAGAACTGGACAGAGTACACAGAGCCCTCACAGCCAAAAAGAAAGATGGACCCCCACGTGATATAATCACAAAATTTCATTATTACAGAACGAAAGAACAAATACTAATTGCTGCAAGAGAAAAAAAGGAACTTAATTTTCAAGGACACAATTATCAAATTTTTGCTGACCTATCCCAACTTACTATTACTAAAAGACGATCCATGAAACCCCAACTAATGGAACTGCAACGCCACAACATTATGTATCAATGGGGCTTCCCCTTTTCAGTCAGATTTAACTACCAAGGTACAATTTACAGAAGCAGATCAGCAGATGAACTACAACAAACCCTTTTAAAATTAAATCTGACAGAACCCACAAGCAGCAACACTCCCACACGCAGAAGAATGGCATCATCTTCACCTTCAGGCAGCACCCAGAAAATTCCAGAACAAAATGGGAATCATCATTCTCACAAAAGAGGCCGTTATGCCACATCATCCATGGACCAAGAAGATTCAATGGACTGACATCCTAATTCCTGATATCTCTTCATTTATTATACTAAGAGATGGTTCTCTATAAAAAACCTATATTTATAACTGAATGTAACTGCATTCTGATAGTCACACACTATGTGGGATCATGTTACATTCCAGTTATATTTCTTATTACTTCTGATTCATATAGCCTTAGAATATATAAGTGAAATAAGGAAATTCTTGTTCAGTTATATATTATCAGGTAATAACAATAGATTTATTACTTTTTAGGACAAATATGTTCAATAATCCAGAAGTAATGGAAGCTTTTTTTTTTTTTTCTTTCTTTCTTTTCTTAAAACAAATATATTATTACCTAACTAGTTCCTAGAATTATGTTTTTGTTTATTCTAATCTGAAGCAATACAACCTCAATTTTATGAGTTAACATATCTAAACAGTTACATATGAATAAAATATGTAATTGTTTACTCTAAAAGGGTTAAAATCCCAAAATAATTCAAACTATCTTCATCAATACCAAAGTTATTAACAGTACCTTTCTAACTGAATTATTTAGCCTAGGGCAAGACTAACCATATACAACCACCCTGGAATAAATAATTTCAACAAAAACTATATTCTGCACTCCAATTAATGAATCATCATTTTGATGTCTTTTGACATAGCACTTCTCTCCTGTAAGCGGAAGATCCGTGTACCCCCATTAGCCCTCCTCATTCTCCCAACCATATTATGTGGGAGTGTGACGAAGGCACTTATTCCCCTGAGAGAGATATTTATTCTCTTTCACGGGTAAATTGTGATTACTTGCAAAAAATAATTTATACAATGTATCATCTAATCTCATATGTTTTTTGTTTACTCTTTACTCCAGAATTCACTGGTTTCTTTTCTATCTATTCATCTCTTCAGTCCACACAGGTTGATCTGTGCAGTCAGCTCTGCATAACAAAAAGTAAGTCAAAACTATTTGATCTATTGCCATGGCACCACTGAATATACTTTCCCTGAATGTTCAGGGAATAAATGTCCCTCAAAAAAGGACCAAAGCCTTCCGTACTTTCCATAACAAGAAGGCTCACATAGTATGCCTCCAAGAAACACACTTCACCAAAGATTCTACTCCAAAATATATTTCTCCTTTTTATCAACAAATTTACACGGCTTCTGCCTGTACCAAGCAAAGGGGAACTCTAATTGCATTTCACCGATCCACACCATTCACATTATCATCAGAAATTAAAGACCCAGAAGGTAGATACCTGATACTCATGGGTTATATAATGGATACAGCAATCACGGTGATTTCCTACTACGCTCCTAACAAACAACCTACACCTTTCCTCTCACATATATTACAAGTGATTAATACACACAAAATAGGAACAGTGATAATGTGTGGGGATTCGAACCAGGTCCTCCTCCCATTTCTAGATAAATCACCTTTTACACCATCCAAAATAACCTCTAGATTACCTTTTTCTCAACTTCTTTCCAAATACAATCTGGTAGATTCATGGAGAGAAAGTAACCCAATGAAAAAGAAATTCACTTATTTCTCGCACCCTATTTCACCAGAATAGATCATATTTTTCTAACAATAGGAATGATACCAGAAATTATTGCATCAGATATAATTCTGATTCCGTGGTCTGATCATAATGCAGTATACACTACTATAGCCTCAGCCATACCAAAAGCGCATGACCCAACATGGTACTTACCGGACATAATGCTCAAACACCCACTACATCAGATGGCCATTGAACAAGCTTTAAAGGAATACATATCAATTAATAATACAACAGACATCTCCCCAATAACACTGTGGGAAGCTCATAAGCCTGTCTTGCGTGGTACAATACAAAGACAAATGGCACTATTTAAACGGGAACGCAAAAATCTAGCAAAAAAACTAGAACTCAATTTTAATGCAGCCTACATATCATTTCAAGATAATCCATCTCAGAGTACAAAATCTCATCTGGAAAAATCTAGATTGGAATACGATCTATTTCTCACTGAGTCAGTTGATAAATCCCTCAAACGCTCCAAACACAATTTCTACATGAATACAAACAAACCAGGTACATATTTGGCTCGGGCATTAAATTCAACTAACAAATCTTTCAAACCAATACGTTTGAAATTATCAAAAAATGTTTACACTTGTAATCCAGTTAAAATAGTCCATAAATTTCACTCACATCTCGCAACTTTATACAAGACAAACAATGAATTTAATCCTACAGAGGCTGAATCCTTCTTCTCAAAAATAACCTTACCTGAGTTATCTCAGAATCAAAAAAGCAGTTTGGATGAGCCTATAACTATAGATGAAGTTGCTAACGCAATAAAAGACCTAAAACTTAACAAAAGACCAGGCCCAGACGGCTACTCGGCTTTATACTATAAAACATTCTCAGAAATACTCTCTCCCATTCTCACTGAAACTTTTAACAAACTTCTAGATGGACATTCTTTTCGGCAAGAAACACTAATGGCAATTGTTTGTATGATCCCAAAACCCCTTGCTGATGATACTTCCTGTGTGAATTATCGGCCTATCTCTCTGTTAAACCTCGATATTAAATTATTAGCAAAAATAATAGCAAAACGCCTCAATAGCATTATAGGAAAATTAATACATAGAGATCAAGTAGGCTTCATGCCAAATAGACAGGCAGGCGATAATATACGCAGGGCAGTGTTATTGACACATATTGCTAAAAAACGGAAAATCCCTTTATGTTTTCTATCTCTCGATATTAAGAGGGCATTTGACACAGTATCCTGGCAATATATGCAATATTCATTACAAAAATGGGGTTTTGGACCCCACTTTTTAACATGGATCAAAGCATTATATAATAAACCCAAAGCCTATATAAAATATGCTGGATACAAATCTGAAGCCTTTAATATCGAAAGAGGTACCCGACAGGGTTGCCCATTATCTCCCTTATTATTTGCCCTTATACTCGAACCCATGGCCCAATATATCAGAACAAACCAAACTATAACTGGCATTGAAGTAGGAGGTATTACACACAAATTATGTATATTTGCAGACGATATATTACTTTTTCTATCATCACCACAGGTCTCTGGTCCTAACTTAATACCAGCTCTTGATGGATTTGCAGCCCTATCCAGCCTTATGATTAATCCTAAGAAATGCCTAGTGCTTAATATTTCACTCACAAACATGGAATTGATCCCGGCTAGGGCTGCACTCCCATTCACATGGGCAGAAAAATCAATCCCATATCTTGGAATTCATTTAACAGCCTCTCATTCTGACTTATTCTCAACCAATTATCCTCCTGTATTAAGACATATCACAAATCTAATAAAACAATGGTCGCAACTTCTTTTATCCTGGATGGGGAAGATTAATGCAATCAAAATGACTATTCTACCCAAATTGCTTTATCTATTCAGAGTCCTCCCTATTCCAATTCCTTCCTATTTTTTGAGAATAGTACAAAAAAGAGCAACTTCGTTTATATGGGGCTCTTCTAAACCACGTATACCTATACACACACTACATCTTCCCAAAAATAAAGGAGGCCTGGGATACCCTAATTTTACTAACTACTACAGAGCGGCACATTTGGCCAGTCTGTCCAAATACCATGCAAAACAGGAAATCCCATTATGGGTATTTATAGAGGCTTCAGAAAATGACCCTCTATTAATATCAAATTTATTATGGCTTGATCCTAAAGACCGCTTTAAAATTCATAATCCCATAACTAAACACTTCTTATCTCTCTGGGATAAACTAAAAACCAAATATCAGTTACAATCTCCACACAATCCTCTCCTTTCTTTTATCAGAAATCCGGCCTTTTATCCGGCATGGATCTACCCAAATTCTTTTAAAGCTTGGACAACATCAGGCATTCAGACACTAAATGACTTCATAGCATCTAAATCATTCCTTTCATTCCCATCGCTTAGAGAAAAATATGATCTACCAAACTCTGAGATATTTAGATATCTCCAAATCAAAAATTTCTATACACCATTCCTAAAGGGGGATACACCATTATCCCAATTATCCATTTTTGAATCAATCTGTACAAAAGATCCATTTGCTAAAGGTACAATTTCATCACTTTATAATCAATTATATGGAGTACCAAATCTTAATAGTCCCTCTTACGTTCAGAGGTGGGAGGAGGACCTGGGACGAACTTTAGAAGACACGGACTGGTCTAACATATGGCTCACATCTAAGTCATCTTCACCCAACATCTTAGCACTGGAGACAAATTATAAAGTCCTAACTCGCTGGTACCTTGTACCCGCTAGAGTGGCAAAATTTTCACCTAATACCTCAGCTCTTTGTTTTCGAGGATGCCCAGAAATAGGCACATATTTACACATATGGTGGACGTGCCCAGTAATCCAAACCTTCTGGAAGGAAGTCTTCATGATTGCATCTAAAATATTTAAAAAAATAATACAACCAGATCCATATTTAACTTTACTTAATCTAAAACCGGAATGGTTAACACTCTCTCAATTCAAACTTATGATCCAACTAATAATGGCTGCAAAACAAACAGTGGCCAAGGCATGGAAATCTCCTACATTGGTACTAGCAGAAACAATTCACAGAATGAATAATACAATGTCCCATGCTAAGATGGTAGCCATCGATCAAAATCAAATTCCAAAATTTGAAAAACTTTGGCATCCTTGGATAAAACAACAGTTCCTGTCAAACTTCAATGACTCTGTCCTGTTGCCATGGTAACAGATTAAATGACTTACAGAGACACCCATTCTAAGGCTTCAAAGAGAACTAAAAAGAATAATAAACTGACGAGCAGGACAACCTTGTGGACCATACCTCTACCTTTCAACCCTTTTTCTTCTTTCTCTTTCCTTTTCTCCACCTTACGATTAAAGCTCATTATCAGAATTTATTTGACCTATATACACTCTACTTGTAAACAATATGTATAGTAGGTATAAATCATTTAAATACCTACATAAGTAACTAAGGAAATGATATATATCTTTAATTTAGGTTTACATGAACCCAATGTTTAATATTTGAAATTTCATGATATTTACCTATATAAACCCTACTGTAAAACAATGAGCTTACTTTATAGATCCTTGTAAACTTACTTTATGTATCTTTATAACATTGTATACTCAATAAACTTCTTTTGACAAGGAAAGATACTTGTGGGCGTGTGTCAGTGTGCTAACAATACAACCTATCTTATATAAAGGGCTGCAGTAGGGGGGTTTGTTTGGCCTGAGAAGGTCAGGTTTTTTTTGCTGTGGAGAAGGAATGATATTGTGGCTATTGACAAACACCCAACTAGGACTATTTGTTTGCTGAAATTCTTGTGCATTTTTTTAATCAAAAGTGGGTTTATGTGGTCATGCTGTCAATGTTGTGTGTATTGTTCCTGTCTGTCCATGCAAACATGGTTTGGGAGCATGTGCTGACCTTCTACTCTTTGATCTCATAGCTTAATCATGTACACAGAAATGCAGATTCCAGCAGAACATGGTCACCAACGTATGTATATGTGTGGATTTGTGGGGTGGTGGCAAGTGTTATATTTTGAATGTGTGGCTTTTTAAATATTATATTGGAATGCTTTGTAAGAATAATGACTGTTAAGTACTTTTCTATAATCTTGCAGATAAAAATGTGATTTGTTACACTGAAAGTAAAGCTGTGTCCACTCTAAGGTTTAGACACGGGGGGCGTGGCCAGCACCTGGGATGTGAGGGAGGACGTGCTCAGCCTGAGCTCCGTCCGCACCGCACACATCCTGACCAGATCCTGCTATCCAGGCCGACATCCGAGGGTCCCATCAACCCCCACAGCACCCAGGGAGCACTGTGACCATCGGGGGATGGTCAAATACAGACCACCGATGGAGGAGGCCCCGGGATTCGATCCGCCGTTACCGCCATGCAGGCCGCAGCAAACTGGCGCCGAGCAGCATGCGGGGATCACACAGCGACAAGCAGCCTCCACATCCACACCTTGGAAGCAGCTCAAGGGGAAGGGTGAGTCACAGAGATCCCCCCCTACCTTAAGCCCAGAAGACCCTCTCTTGTTCTCCCCTGCGGAGGGACATGATCCTCAATCCCCCAGAACAGACAGGGAGGATGCAGGCCCTGCAGAGCCATCCCTAGCCCAGATCATGGCAGCCATCCAGCACAGCCATGCATCTCTCACCTCACAAATGGACACTATCAAGACAGAATTATCCTTTTTGAAACAGGATGTCCATAATATCTGCCATAGAGTGACTAATGCTGAACAACGTATTAGTGACATGGAGGATGAGGCACGTCCCTTGCAGAGCTCTATGAGGGAACTGCGGCAGGCTCATGAGTGCATTACAGATAAAATCACTGATATGGAAGACCGCTTAAGAAGAAACAACCTGCGCTTTTTGGGGTTCCCAGAGGGTGCTGAGGGCAAAACACCAGAAACATTCATGGAAAGATGGCTGTTGAATGAGTTTGGGGCCAACACCTTTTCACCAATGTTCGCCATAGAAAGGGCACACAGAATCCCCATGCGCCCTCTACCACCTGGGTCCCCACCGTGTGCCATGATTATAAAGCTGCTCCACTTCCGAGACAGAGAGGCTATTCTTAGAGTGGCTCGAGAGAGGGGCAAAGTTTCCTTTAATGGCAACGGCATCACCATTTTCCCAGACTTCTCCGTAGCTACGCAGAAGCAGAGAGCCACTTTCCTGGCAATTAAACACAGGTTACGGGAGCTTCATCTTCCATATGGCATGTTATATCCTGCACGTTTGCGAATCATTTACCAGGGCAAGGCCTACTTTTTTACGGATCCCAGGGAGGCATCACAATGGGTGGACACTTTAGGACATCCGAATCGCAGGAACCAGGATAGGAGATCTCCTCCCCGGTAGTGCCTCACCCTGCATGCAGCCCACCAAGCTACCTTCACTATACCCCATTGCCGGTAGATAGGAGAAGCATGGAAATGAGGAGACCTGGAGGGGCCTTGTTTTTGTTTTGTTTATTTTACCACCTCTACTTCATCTATCTTCACCTACACGCAGCTGATATGGGACTTTGTATCCTGCATCCCCTGAAGTAGAAGATACATACACCCCCATCTACATACAGCCGATACGGGACTTTGCATGCTGAATTTCTCTGAAGTAGAAGATACCCCCCGTGCTATTTTTGGAGGCCAATCACTAGTATATCATCCTCGCGTGGCTTACGCGACGTAGGAAGTGACGTGTGCGCTCCACCTGAGTCTACTGCACAACCAGGAAGTAACCATGGTCTCCTGTGTAGCGGCGCTGACATCTCATGGTGAAGTTTACACAATCTCACTACCTGCCTGCTTGAATGATTGCTCTCTCTTAAAGCTTATTTGATGTACGTATATTTATTGAAGGGGGGTTGCTGTTTTTACTTGTGGAAGGGTATACAGTCAATAAACGGGATTACGCTATGTGCACTTTTCTTTCCGTTTTTTGACTTATTATGAGCCCTGGAAATCTGTGACCCTTCATGAAGTGATGTTAACAACAAGCTGCTGGCAAAGATTTTTATTCTGAATGCTTTATTACTCCCCAATTCTGGTGAGTTTAACCCCCTAGGGGGAGAGTGTTTGCACCGGGTGGATTCCCTAGTGATCGGTGGAAGGTGCATGCTGAGGAATGTTTTCATGATCACCTGATTAATATTTGTGAACTACACCCTGAACTTTACATCACTGCCCTTTATAAGGGACTTTCTCCTAAGGGACTTTTCTGTTATAGGATTTTCCTTTGCAGGTGTTGTTGGCCACATGTTTTAGTTGCTCAACATTAGCGCTGTCTAGTGTGATGATTTAGTCTAATTCTTGATTATTTTCTAACACAGTGTTCACATATCATCCTCTCTGTTTTTCCCTTTTTCTTTTATTGTTATTTTTTTTATCACTATGATTCTTCAGGCCAAGAGATACCACACATTTTTTCAATTTGTGCGGACAAATGCGGATGGAGACCCAGAGTTGTGGACTTTTACACGTCTCCGGAGACTACTTGGTTAGGGGTCTGAGCCATGGCCCTCCTGCCAAATAGGTTTGGTTACGGGAATAAAGCTCTCATATGTTGGGGGATGGGAGCCGGGAGGGTTAGGGAGGGAAAATCTCTTGGGGAATCTTTTGAGGGGTTTTGCTTTAACGCCATGGTTATCTACAAACGACACTGGTATTCAATTGTGTATGCATAGGCGTGCGCACGGGGTGTGCCGGGTGTGCCTGGGCACACCCTAATCACCCCGTGCTGTCTCCAGAGATTTGCCCCAAAATGCTGCATCCAAGATAGTGTGTGGCCCGCGCTGCCTGTGAAACAGTTTCACAGGCAGCAGATCGTGAGAATTGCCAGAGCTGATCAGTGTATGAAACTGTCAGATAATGACACTGCATGCAGGAAGTGAGACCAGCTGTCTTAATGTCAGGGTGATGTCGGGGGTGGGCGGGACTGAACGGCCATCAAACACCAGCCAATGGGATGGGGTCTGGGCGGGCCGCTACATTTACGTGGCCCCGCCCCCTCTCTAAAGCAGCTCAAACATTGGCTGGTGTTTATAGCACTTGGTCCCGCCCACCCCCGACATCGCGGCTCAGTTGTAAGTCATCACAACTCAGCCGTGATGTCGGGGGTGGGCGGGACCAAGCGCCAACACCAGCCAATGATTGGGCTGCTTCAGAGAGAGGGCGGAGCCATAGAAATGTAGCGGCACGCCCAGACCTATCCTATTGGCTGCTGTTTGGTAACTGTTCCGTCCTGCCCACCACCAGCATCACCGCTGACTTTTAACAGCTGGTCTCTCCCCCTGCATGCAGTGTCATTATCTGACAGTTTCATACACTGATCAGCTCTGGCAATTCTCACGATCTCCTGAATGTGAAACTCCCCCTCTCCCCTATCTGTGCCACCCAATGCTGCCTATCAGTGCCAACCAATGATGCCAATCAATCAGTGCCAACCAATGCTGCCAATCAGTGCCAACCAATGCTGCCAATCAGTGCCAACCAGTACTGCCTATCCATGCCAGTGCTGCTTATCAGTGCTAACCAATTCTGCCTATCAGTGCCAACCAGTGCTGTCTATCAGTGCAAACCAGTGCTGCCTATCAGTGCCAACCAATGCTGCCAATCAGTGCCAACCAATGCTGCCAATCAGTGCCAACCAATGCTGCCAATCAGTGCCAACCAGTACTGCCAATCAGTGCCAACCAGTACTGCCTATCCATGCCAGTGCTGCTTATCAGTGCCAACCAATTCTGCCTTTCAGTGCCAACCAGTGCAAACCAGTGCTGCCTATCAGTGCAAATCAGTGCTGATTATTAGTGCCGACCAATGCTGCCTATTAGTGCCAGTGTTGCTTATCAGTGCCAGTGCCAACCAATGCTGCCTATCAGTGCCAGTGCTGCTTATCAGTGCCAACCAGTGCTGCCTATCCGTGCCAGAGCTGCTTATCAGTGCCAACCAATTCTGCCTATCAGTGCCAACCAGTGCCAACCAATGCTGCTTATCAGTGCCAACCAATGCTGCCTATTAGTGCCAACCAATGCTGCCTATCAGTGGCAACCAGTCCCAGTCAGTGCACCCTATCAGTGCCAACCAATGCTGTAAATCAGTGCCAACCAATGCTGTCAATCAGTGTCAACCAATGCTGCCTATCAGTGCAGCAAATCAGAGCCTATCAGTGGCCATAAGTGCTACCAATCAGTGCCCATCAGTGCCAATCAGTGCTGACAATAAGCGCCCATCAGTGCCGCCCATCAGTGCCACCTATCAGTGCTGCCTATCATTGCCACCTATCAGTGCACATCAGTGCTACCAATTAGTGCCCATCAATGCTGCCAATCAGTGCAGCCTATTAGTGCCCATCAGTGCTGCCTATCAGTGCCCATCAGTGCTGCCTTAGCAGGGATGGTGGAAACCCCTCTTCAGATAATTGCAATACAAATTACCTTAAAGTGCAACAACTTTTTAGTTGGGAGGTTCACACCATTATAGGACTTTGGAATTTTTATTTTTTAGAGTGATTTTTTAGAGTGTTACACTTAATTGTATATGTTTTAGTTACGGTTATAATGTGAATGATTGCACTTGAAGTTAATTTCCCACCACCCCTGCTAAGTCCATGTCTTTATGGACCTTGCTTTGTGCACTGGTGGGCAGTCATGTTGGAACAGGAAGGGGAGATCCCCAAACTGTTCTCACAAAGTTGGGAGCATGAAATTGTCCAAAATGTCTTGGTATGCTGACGACAGAAGAGTTCCCTTTACGGCACTAAGGTGCCAAGCCCAACCCCTGAATAACAACCCCACACCATAATCCCCCCCCCCCACACCATAATCCCCCCTCCACCAAATGATTTGGACCAGTGCACAAAGCAAGATCCGTAAAGACATGGATGAGCGAGTTTGGGGTAGAGGAACTTGACTGACCTGCACAGAGTCCTGACCTCAAAAAATGCCCTTCTGGAAGAATGGTCAAACATTCCCATAGACACACTCCTAAACCTTGTGGACGGCCTTCCCAGAAGAGTTGAAGCTGTTATAGCTGCAAAGGGTGGGCCAACTCTATATTGAACCCTACGGACTAAGACTGGGATGTCATTAAAGGTCATGTGTGTGTAAAGGCAGGTGTCCCAATACTTTTGACTATATATATATATATATATATATATATACACACGTATGTGTGCTTGAGCTTTCGGTGCACACCCTAATGTAATAGGCTGCGCACGCCTATGTGTGTATGTATACTTTAATAATGCTGGTCCTACAGTCTTTACAATCCAAAACTGAGATTCATGGATTGATGATTAAAATATCAGAGATGTTTATATTTTGGTGTATTTCTCAGGGCTCGCTGGACCTCGTCCGGGGATGGACTCTGGCGAGCAATGAGAAATGGGCTCAAATAGTCATAAATTGTTTACACGCATGTCTAAACTCCGTGTAGTTTCATGGAATATTAGGGGGCTTAACTCCAAGGTCAAAAGGTCATTGATGTTTGAATATTTGGCGAGACACAGTCCACACGTGATCCTCCTCCAGGAAACCCACCTACAGGGGTCAAGGGTAATGGCTCTAAAGAGAGCAAAAATTGCCTATGCTATACATTCTACTTACTCCACGTATGCCAGAGGCACGTCTATCCTTATAGCAAAATCAGCACCTGTCACCATAAAACATATTAAAACTGACCCTAACGGGTGTTTTGTTATTGTGGTACTTGAATTATGGGGTAAACCCTATACGGTTACAAGTCTATATGTCCCACCACCCTTTACTAAATTGTTTTTCGACTGGGTAATGAGTTCCCTTTTGGCAATAACAGAAGGCCCTCTGCTGATAGCAGGGGACTTTAACACAGTACTCGATAATTCTATAGACAGGTTCAAGTGCTCTACATTGCCCCCCACACCCCTATGCTCTTTTTTAACCCAATTTGACCTGGTGGAGACCTGGAGGTGGAGGCATGCGGACGGGAGGGAGTACTCATGTCAGTCTGAGACGCATGGTACTCTGTCCCGGATTGATTTGTGTCTGGTTTCATCTGAGTTGCTGAATAGGGTGGTTGAGGCCAAATATCTTCCTAGGGCGGTGTCTGACCACTCCCCTTTAATGGTGGACCTTGCCTTGGGCCCCCCCACCTCATACCGCATGTGGCGACTGAGCCCATTGTGGCTAGCAGATCAAGTGGTGGTAGATCAAAGCACAGCGGAAATGAAAGCATATTGGTTGCATAACCGTCAGAATGTCTCTGTCCCATTGACCTGGGATGCCTTTAAGGCCACCACGAGTGGCATCTTTGCGACGGCGATTGGGCAGGCCCGCAAGGCATCCCAGTCCAAATTAAAGGATGCGGAGAAGGATCTCAGGGCAGCAGAGGCCGCTTATTCCACAGCCCCTACCCCAGCGACATATAATACATGGAAACATAGATCCAGGGACCTGGATCTAGTCCTTTTAGAGCGCACTCAGAAGAAATTGCTGTATCAAAACCAGCGAATCTTCGAGTTTGGAGACAAAAATAGCCGACTACTAGCTTATTTATCTAGGCCTGATAATCAACCGTGCAGTATCCCAAGAATTAAGAATATAGTAGGTACAGTAGTGGAACAGAATGGGGAGATAGTAGATGCTTTTGTGAAATTCTACTCTTTGTTATATGCTACCAAAGCCCATTATACTATTGTAGAACTAGATGATTACTTGGCTGACATTTCGCTACCAAGGCTTCAAGAAGAGCAGGCCTCACTCCTTGACGATCCACTTTAATAAAGGGGGCTCCCAGATCCCGCCCCCCTATTTGAATGGGTATCGGGTAACCGAGCAATTTGGAAACAACTCCTCTTGGCACCTCTATGTTTTTAAACAATTGTGACTTCCAGTCTATAATACTGAGTTTCTTGTTTAAACTATACCCCTGAAGAAAGAGGATTACATTTTCAATGCGTTGGGTACAGGAAACACTAGTCCGTTATATGTATTCTGATTTGTATGACAACACTGGAATGTTTATTCTCAACATGTTTTTTTATTAAATGTTGCGTATTTTTCATATTTCAATAAATACTTTTTATATTAGAATATACCTTTTTACCATTTTGTGCCTTAAAAGTCCACCACCTGGGGATCCTGTTTCATTTCTTGCTATGAGAACAATGAACCTCCTCCGACGCTGCGCCCAGCCAATCTGTCCGCTTCCATAGCGCACATTTCATATATAACTATAGGGCGTGGCTGCCAGATGACGTCATCAGGAGACAACACCCCTTGTGACATCACTGACCCATCATGCCCCATGCAGTAAAGTCACAAGGGGCGGGGTCTCAGAGTCACGTCATCCGCCCCTTCGCAGCATTGGAGGAGGTTAGTTTTTTTGAATGTTCAGCGGGAGCGGTGGAGGAGAAAGACTGGAGGACGGACCGGGGAAAAAAGAAGCTGGAGGAAGATGGAGAAGACCGGAGGAAGAAGCGGGGGGAAGAAGAAGCTGGAGGAAGATGGAGAAGATCGGAGGAAGAAGCGGTGAAAGAAGAAGACATTTTTAATAAAGGAATTGTCGAAAACTGCTATTGTCTTTTGTCACATTTCACTGCTTTTTTTGGTGAATGTGCAGATTCCCATAAGCCCCCACGCCCGCAGACCCCCACAACCACCGGGCAAGGTTTGTGGGGATGAGGCCCTTGTCCCCATCAACATGGGAACAAGGTGTTTTGGGGGGACCCCAAAGCACCCTCCCCATGTTGAGGGCATGTGGCCTGGTAGGGTTCAGGAGGAGGGGGGCGCTCTCTTGTCCCCCCCTCTTTTCATGCGGCCTGCCAGGTTGCATGCTCGGATAAGGATCTGGTATGGATTTTGAGGGGGACCCCCATGCCATTTTAGCACAGGATTCCCCTTAATATCCATACCAGACCTGAAGGGCCTGGTATGGATTTTGGAGGGACCCCCACGCAACTTTTTATTTTGATGCAGGGTTCCCCTTAATATCCATATCAGACCTGAAGGTTTTGGTATGGATTTTGGGGGGACCCCTATAGCATTTTTTTTTTAATTTGGCGTGGAGTTCCCCTTAATATCCACACCAGACTCGAAGGGCCTGGTATGGACCAGTGGGGGGAACCTACGCTATTTTTTCAATGATTTTAACTCTATATTGCCAGGAACCGGCAATTCATTACAGCCGCAAGCAATTTTGAATGAAATGTTTTCCTTTAGAAATGTAATTTTGCTGCGGTACAGTAATAAACACTGGAAAGGTGCGCTACTTTACAGGCATACTATAAACACCCAGGCACGATATTTAAAGGAATTTTTCATTTTTATTGTTTCAATTTAAGCATTATTAAAATCACTGCTCCTGAAAAAAACTGCCATTTTGAAAACATTTTTTTGTAATGTCCCCTGGGGCAGGACCCAGGTCCCTACACACTTTTTATGGCAAACAACTTGCATATAAGCCTTCAGTGAGAACTTTGGATTTTGCAGGTTCGAGCCCCATTGACTTCCACTATTCCCGCATATGTGATCTGACAGGCATTTTTGCCCCCAGTAGCGCTGCTTTCCATTTGCATTAGTGCTCAGTTTCTGAGAGTTGAAGTCTTAATTGGCCTTAATTGGGTGCTATTTTCTGTACAGTTGAAAACTAGCTCTGCAATGAAGCAGAGTATTGTTTTTACTGAAATAAAAGACAGTTGTGTTGTGCCGAGGGTATTGTGGTACCTTAACACGGTCCTGGTCATGTGTTGTTGACCAGAAAGGCCAATTTGCAACACAGAGTTATTTTTAAAATTCTGCTGTTTTTTGCTAACTGTAACTGAGAACCAGACACTGCAGCTATGGCGTGAATAAATAATTACAGAACAAAAGTTTTAGGCTGGCCATTATTGGCTCAGATTTCTACCTAATCAGCAGGAGCCCTGCAAGCACCACAAAGCTTTACAAAAATAGGTTTAAAAATCGACAGAGCTGATTAGAAGATTTTCAGCCTAATGCCACGTACACACGACCGGACTTTACGGCAGACTTTGCCCGGCCGACTTTTCAATGGACTTTGTCCGCTAGGTGCGCCGGACTTAAAAACGGACGGACTTGGACACACACGATCACTCCAAAAGTCCGCTGGTTTTGAACGCGGTGACGTACAGCACGTACGATGGGACTAGAAAAAGGAAGTTCAAACCCCACTACGGCACCCTTTGGGCTCCTTCTGCTAATCTCGTGCTTATTTTGTGTTAGTAGAAGTTTGGTTAGAGACGATTCACGCTTTTCACACTTCAGCTTATTTCGATCGTTTTCTGCGGTTCAGTTTGTGCTTGTGAGGTTTGTATCTGCTTTTCAATGCGTGTTGGTCAGTTCGTAACCTGCCTAGCAGGCCGTTCTGGTCCATTCGTTCCTGATTTTCAGGTCGCTCATCATAGGCCTTGCTGTTCTTCAGTGCATTTGTAATAAGTTTGTTTGACCAGCCGACCATTTTGAAGCCATGTCGCATGGACGTACTCGTTCTCGAGTTCGTGCTGCGTGGGGACTTGGTGTTGGGGTTAATACTTTGACCCGAGTCCAGTCCATGAACAGGGCGAGGAGGAATTCATGGATGAAGAATTGGTTGCGCCAGCGTGACCAATTCTCGCATATGCCTTTGCTCCGTGAGATCCGTGAGAATGATCCTGAGGATTTCAGGAATTATCTCAGGATAACGGACCCCGTTTTTGAACATCTGCTGGCTATGCTGACCCCCTATATCAGCAGGCAGGATACCTGCATGAGGCAGGCCATCACTGCGGAGCAGAGGCTAGTTGCCACTTTACGTTACTTGGCGACTGGGAGAAGTCTTCAGGACTTGAAGTTCTTGACAGGCATCTCCCCCCCAGGCTCTGGGAATCATAATCCCAGAGACCTGTTCTGCTATTATTCAGGTCCTGCAGAAGGACTATATGAAGGTAAGTTTTATCCTTTAACATTACATGATATGTATTAAATGTTTGCTAATGTATTGTCTAAATGTCCTTGTTACCTAATTACCATGCTTGGAATATGCTGTGAATGTCCCCTTTATCTTCATGCATGCCTGTTTTTTTACATTAATCATTTTTTGCCCTACATGCATATTTACCTTCAATAACCTCCCCACCATGCAATCCTGGGTCCATTTATGTCTCTAGCCTCTAGTCCCTTGAACAATGTATATTGTCAGCTCCATTGTACTGTTTGACCCTCCCCCACCCCCTCAATGTTTGCAACTGTCAGGTGTGTTTATTACCCAAATTAGAACCCCTCCCCCACCCCCTCAAATGTTTGCAACTGTCAGGTGTGTTTTTTACCCAAATTAGAACCCCTCCCCCCACATTCAAATTGATCAATGGGCCATCAGAGGGGGTGAGTAATCTTATAGGTGGGCCTTATGTTTTTTATAATTAAAAGAAAAAAAACACATATTAATAATGTTCGACTGCTGTTGTTCAAGAATGTTTTTGTGTAATCTGATATCCAAGTTATGTTTAAAAGTATTTATCTTATTTTTTTTATTGTTTCACTCCACAGTTTCCTTCCAGTACACAGCAATGGCAGACTGTGGCCTCCCAGTTCGCTGACCGTTGGGACTTTCCCAACTGTGTCGGGGCGATCGATGGGAAGCATGTCCACCACCCCATTCGGGGTCTTATTTCTACAACTATAAGGGGATCCATAGTGTAGTTTTGATGGCGGTGGTCTCGGCACAATTGGAATTTATGTTCGTGGACGTGGGAAAGAACGGCCGGAAGTCTGACGGAGAAGTGTTTGCACAGACCGAGCTGTGCAAACACTTCCACAGACCGAGCTGACAGAGCCGGATTGCCACCTGATGACCAGAATGTGGATGGACTCCCCTCAGTTTATATCGCTGATGAAGTGTTTGCTCTCGGCGAGCACTTGATGAGGCCGTTCCCCCAAAGCACACTCACCCCTGAGAGGAGGGTATTTAATTACTGGCTGGCCAGAGCAAGAAGAGTTGTGGAGAATGCCTTTGGGATTCTGGCCAGCCGGTTCCGTTTGTTCCTCTCGGCCATAAATCTGGCGGACTATAAAATAAATCATGTGATACTGGCTTGCTACATTCTCCATATTTATTTGAGAAGACATTCTGCTACATATATGACCTCTGTTGGGCCTGAGGCTGGACTAGTAGTAGTTGACTAAACACTCATAGGCCTGGAAATTGGCCATATTGGCTTGGCCCCTCAAACCGCACGTCAAGTGCGTGACCGATATATTAATTATTTTAATGGTCGGGGGGCCATTGCTATTCAACAAGAGCAATAATTTCTTACAAAAATAAAGAAAAAAATTTTTGACTAAAATATCTTGTTTTTATTCTTGTTTACATTTAGTTTTGTCTGTCTCCTAGTGCACTTGTAGTGGCAAGTGCATTTCTCTTTAGTTAATAAGGCCCTTTGTCACTGTAACCACACAAAAATTAGCAAAACATCTTATTGATAAATAATCAGCCACACACATTGTAGTAGTAAAAACATTTTACTGTGTGCACGTTGAAAAGTGCATTTTTTGGAAACCTGTTTTTTTTGTTTTTTTTTAATTAAAAAAAATTTTTTTTTTGTTATTTTAGGCATATTTCAACAAAAATAGACCTTGTTTACAAAATTACAATTAACAACAGTGTTTTTAAAAACATACAAAAAAAAAGAACTTACAAAGTTCAACATGTTAATAACGGTGCTGGTGATGTCACCCTTGTAAAGCCTACAATTTGCAGATGCTCAAAATTGGGTATTAAAAAAGGTTCAAGTCAACATGTGCTATCTCCCATCATGGGGGAGCAATGTACGTGTTTTGTGTGTGCAATCCCTTTGTTCCTCTCACAAACTAACATTTTTATGATGAAGGGGTTGCAAACACAAAACAAGTACATTGATATCCCCTGATGGAAGATAGCACATGATGACACACCGTGTGCATCTGCAAATTTGTTTTTTTTTTTTTTTGGAAAACAAAATTTAAGAATAAACAAACTTGACAATGAAATGAAGAACATGATTGATGTTTTTAGGCAAAACGTTATTATATTCTGCCCAAAACATCAATCATACTCTTCATTTCCTGTTGCATGGTGTCCAGCCGATTCCTCATGCTGTCAATTTGGTCACGCATTCGATCAATTTTCCCATTCCACAACATTATCTGGCCAATAAGTCTTTGTGCACTGTCTGTGCTAAATGGCTCCTCCGCTTGGCCTTCCACAACCAGAACCTCACCTAAAATGTGTGGATAAAAAAATGGGTTAAAATATGCACTCCTAAATAGATTACCTTAAGCTGGGGTGTCAGTCACTCACTTGGTGGGGTTGAAATCTCGCACACTTCCTCCACCTCTCCTTCCTCCAGCTCGTCGGGTGGGCGTGGTCTTGGGCTGGAGCTTGGTGTTTCTTCAGCTTCAGGCTGGCGACTTGGGGGGTCCTGAGATCCTTGGACTGTTGTCTGAGTCTTTTCTCCCCTATGATAATTAAACAAAAGGTATAGTTAAAACACAGTGAAATTTCTTTTTTTTTAAATTAATATGAAACGTTGGTTATGAGTTGGGGACAATTGTCATTTTGTGGCCACAAAAATTTAGAAGACAGGATGAAAATTCCCTCTGAACAACAATTAAAAACAATACAAATTTTCATGCAAGTTTCACAGATGCAGACACCTCAATGATCTCCTATGTGTATTACCCCTCAAAAATTTCTTTATGGTCACATAGTACACTAGTGCTCGTGAGTCCAGATGTGGAAACAGCTGCTGTGTCCTGTCCTTACATTACACTAAATCATTTTTGAAGAAGCATTATATTTTCAAACACATCTACACCACATCACCACATTTTTGGAACACGACAAATTCTCAAGACCTAAATGTATGTCCAACCCTGTACCATAGTTTTTGGCGGAAAAAATACGTCATTTTCTTAGTATCATATGTATTTTACAAAGAACAGTCTTTACGAACGATGCTGTATAAACGAAAAAAATATGGATCAGCATGCAAGTTAAGTATCTCAATAGGAACACACAACAAGTACTTACTTTTTTTAAGCATCTTCTTTATTCGCCAATATTGTTCCGGCTTCCTACTTTTGATGTCAGACCACCGCTTCCTCAATTTTTCTTTAGACCGTTTAGTGCCAAATTTTGCTTCGAGAGCGGTGACAACTGAGGCCATTATTTTGTTCTTCCGCATATTCGGTCATGTGTACGGTCCTTTTTTCCCATCGTAGCCCTCCCTTCTCAATATGGACACCAGCTCCACCATCTCTTCAAAAGCCATGTTGGTGGCCTTATATCTCCTCCTGGATGTGGATGGTTGTGGCTCCGGGCTTTCCTCCGTGCTACTTGCAGATAATTTCTCCGCCATCTTTCTCTGTATACTCCCACTGCGCAACGAAGAGTGAAGGGGCGGGGACAAATCGTACTAAAGAACGTCAGGGGCGGGCGACGCAGGCGGAGCATGACACATGCGCAGTGTATATAAAGCTATTACGATGGCCTACATATGTCCGTGCGGAAGTAGCGAGCGTCAGAAACGAAGGTAGGATTAAACGTGGGTGTGTGTGTGTGTGTGTGTGTATATGTGTCCCCTAGATTCTGCCAAATATAATCCTGGGAGTTCTGACTGACATTACAGTTTTTATGTTGTGTCTTGTCTTACAGCAAAAATGAATCCCTTTAAGGAGGCAGATTTTTTTACAAGATTCATTGATTTGTATCAGGAAAACAAAAACCTGTGGGAGGTCAAACACCCATTATATATCAATAGAGATGTAAGGAAGGCAACACTGGGCACACTTTTGGAATTTGTGAAGACTCGAGTCCCCCAGGCAGACCTCAAGTTTGTGGACAAGAAAATTGGTATCTTGCGCAACATGTACAAGCTGGAACACAATAAGATCCAGGAGTCGCTCAGATCCAGAGCAGTAGCCGACCAGGTTTATGTACCCAATCTGTGGTACTACCAAAAACTGCGATTTCTAGATGACCAGACAGAAGCAAGGCAATCACTTTCGACCCTTCCCCCCACCCTTCCCTCCAGCCTTCCCTCCACCTCCACCCCAGCTGAGGAGTCCCAGGAAGAACTGGGTTCTTTCATCCTTGATGAAGTGGATGCGCCCAGCTTCAGCCAGGTATCCTTTTTTGTTGAAGTTGTGATTATGTAAATATTAATGATGTAAACGTCTCAAATTTTTAAGTGCTTCATAAAAAATGACTTCATCACAAATATTAATATGTAGACATATCACTAGACAGTAGTGGCCAAAAATATACTTCAGCATAGGTGTGCGCAGCCTCTTGCATTAGGGTGTGCACCCCAAAGCTCAAATACATATGCATGTGTATATGTACTGGTGGTGTCAGTAGGGCAGTGGCCAGTGTCAGTAGTTTTATTTTTATTATTTTTAAAGTATTTTATTTTGTAACATTTTTTTTGGGATGAAATATCCGTGGTCTAAACAGGGGGGAATATGCAAAACAAAACAATGAAGAGTATGATTGATGTTTTGGGCACACCTGGCACACCCTGTGCGCACGCCTATGTACTTCAGATATTGGTGAGCAGATGGAATAATGGTGGGGTCAAATTGATAGCCTTTACTATTTGTTTTGAATTATATTTGCAAGTCATGAGCTGAAAATTGTGTGTGTGATTGCGTAACCCAAAATTACAACTATGTCCCTTTTTTTTACCCAGGATGAGCTCAGCCAGGAAGAGGCCTTGCCCAGTGGGAGAGAGGAGGAGGCCTTGCCCAGTGGGAGAGAGGAGGAGGCTGTGGCTCGGCCCAGTAGAAGCCGCACGGAGTGTCAGGTGCCTCCCCTCCGCATTACCACCAAAAAGCCCAGAAAAATGACCCAAACTGAGGAGGAATCACTAGCCCTCATTCGTGAAGCCAGCAAAATCATCAGCACACCACCCAATGCAGAAGAGGCGTATGGGACATATATGGCCAGCAGATTTCTGGAACTCGAAAAGGGGCAACGCCTCCTCTGTGAGGGTCTGATTTTTCAGGCCTATCAGAAGGGCTTGAGAGGGGAGCTTACTGCTAAAACATATCTAGCAGATGAAGCCACTCCTCCTTCTCCTGCCCCAAGTACACCACCAGAGGCACAGCCTCCGAGGAAGGCTGCAGAGAAGCATGGAGGGAAGGCTGCAGAGAGGCGTGCAGGGAAGGCTCCACGGAAGAGTCAAAAGTGATTGCCTGGCTTCTGTCTGGTCTGACTGTGCTCCCTGTGCTCCCTAGTCGCAAGATACCAATTTTCTTGTCCTAAAACTTGATGTGTGTCCTGGGGGATGAAAGGCTTCACAGATTCCAAAAGTGTCTCCAGTGTTGCCTTCCTCATTTTTTTTTTACCAAAATAAATGGATTTTTTCTTTACCTTACATTATTGACTATGTGTTTTGATTCCAAAACGACATTTGGTTTGGGAGTAGGCAGGTACAGGTCAAAAAGACTATGTGTGTTTTTTTCCAAAAGGCTAAATCATTTTGAAAATCAAGTGCAAAGTACTAGTGAAAAGTGCACTTTAGAAATTGCACTGCAAGTGCACTTGTTGGAAGTGCAGTCGCTGTAAATCTGAGGGGAGGAGCTGAAATGAGGGGAAGCTCTGCTGATTTTATCATACAATCATGTGCAAGAGAGGTTTTTTTTTTTTTGTGGTTCCTTGCATGTGCCCCTCGGATTCACAGCAAATGCACTTCAAAATGCTCTTTCTGTGCAATTCCAAGTACTATTTGCACTTGTAGTCAAAAATGAATTTGCCTTTGGAAAATAAACCCCCCTATGTCTAATTAACAAGGGACACCAACAACACAAAATATTAAGGTTTTTGTGGTAACTTGAAACTCCAAAACTAAAAAAAAAAAATTTGTCTAATTTAGCACACATTGTAAAATAGATAGTGTTTAAATCTAAAAAAAAGAAAGATGAGTCCAAAATCTAATTTGATACTTTATTTATGGAGATCTGGCTTTTTAAATATATCATATTAGTCATGGCATGAGGATAAATCATGAAGAAAGTTGTTTGTGAGAACTCTGTGTGAATATAAAGCAGCAAAACAACTTCATTCCTCTCGCATTATAAAGAAAAAAAAAGCTCTGTATTAAAAGATCACAGAAGAGGAATGTGCTAGCTTCAATACGAAGGCTAGTTTTACCAGACTGAGCGCTTCCGTCTTGTACTTACTTCAGAGCATGCTTGAGTTTTGGTCCGTCGGACTAGCACACAGAGCACCGGTTTGTCCGCTAGAAAGCAGAGTCCGTCGGATAGATTTGAAACATGTTTCAAATCTAAGTCCGTCCAACTTTTGATAAAACAAAGTCCGCTGGAGCCCACACACGATCGAATTGTCCGACGAAATCCGGTACGCCGGACCAAGTCTGCCGTAAAGTCCGCTCGTGTGTACACGGCATAACAGTGACTGCATCTGACTGTTTGGCAGTGCCACTGCACTCAGGGTGCCACTGTTTTCAGAATACAAATGCTGGCAGTGGAAATTCCTCCAGCCATGCTGTTAGCATGGAAATGGGGATTTGATTGACTTTCTCTTCTTAATCCTATCAGCCAAGCAAGAGAAAATCGTGCTGTGTATGGCTTAGTCATTACACACTTTTAGTGCCCGTTCACACCACAAAAACGTCCTCCAGATCCGGTCCCGATGCACATTTTTAATGCATTTTTGGTGCATTTTTTTATGTGTTTCTGGCTTCAGATTCTTTTTTTCTTATTTTTTCCTACTGTACTTTGGTCGAGTGCAATTTTGATACATTTTGATGCTTTTAACCATGTTCCAGTACAGTTCTGTGCAGGAAAAAAGCAGCATGTTGTAATTTTTATTTCTGAAACTGAAAAATACTGGAACACACTGCACTGGTGTGAACTATGCCATTGGAACCCACATTAACCTACTTTCCATGCATTTTTGATACAGAAAAAAAGCACTGCACTGCATGTGGTGTGAATGGGCCCTTACAGTGATATGACATGAGGAGCAAACTTATTTAGCACTGTACACGTAGAACCACCTAGCAAACTTTTTAACAAATGCTTGATTAAAGGCCTGAGTGAACATAGATAGAGTACACATTGCAGAGCTCTGATTGGATGGCATTGTATTTGAGTATAATTAGTATTGTATCTTTTATCCTACCTTTGACATAATACACTGGACTCTAAAGATATATTGGATGGAAGAGGTAGAAGGGCAGATTACTTAGTATCCAGCTGGTCTATTGATACAAATATTGGTTACGTCAAGTTAACTCCACCCCACTGAAGAAGTCCAAACGTGGACGCAACGTGTAAGGAGTAAGGAGTCAGCAGCTGAAGCTATCCCATGACCATTCCTGACCAGACGGCAGTAAGCCGGTGGATTTTACATTGTGCTATTTTCAGCTGGCATGGCTTTTAGTGCCTTTTATGTGAGTGAACCACTATAAGATTTTATGGCAATGAAATAGTTTTTTTACAGAGAGCACTAGATGGTATGCTTTCTGTTTTATATGGCCGGTATTACATATGAACATCCCATGAAGGAGAGAGCAGAGCTGTGAATGCTATAAGGATATCCATCCATCCGCACAGATCTCCATATATCCCTCAAGGGGAACTGCATGGTTTGATTCTCTGGTAAAACAGGAGTCAAAGCTGGAAGTGAGCTGCTAGAGAGCACTGGTGGTGGATTGCACAAGCACCTATTTTTGATTTATTGTGATCGTTGCACACAGAGGTGGCAAGAATATTCCATCTAAGGATTTAATCATTTTTACCTAGTTTTGAAATGTTTTGTTTTTTTTGCACATTTCTAGGAAGAAGTGAATTGTGTTGATATACTTGGATATTAAGAGACTTTTGCTTTTTGGTACACTTATATTGTTTTTTATGTATGTTTTATTATCACTTTACTGATGATTGTGCTGTACTAAATATATCATATATGAGTATAAAGGTGAGGTGAAAACACTTTTTTAAAAGTGAAGTATGGGTTTCATTTTTTTTTTAGAATCATACTTAGTTGTGCTCATAAGTTTACATACCCTGGCAGAATTTATGATTTATTGGCCATTTTTCAGAGAATATGAATGATAACACACAAATATTTCTTTCACTCATGGTTAGTGTTTGGCTGAAGCCATTTATTATCAGTCAACTGTGTTTACTCTTTTTAAATCACAACGGCAACAGAAACTACCCAAATGACCCTGATCAAAAGTTAACATACCCTGGTGATTTTTGGCCTGATAACATCCATACAAGTTGGCACAAAGGGGTTTAAATGGCTATTAAAGGTAACCATCCTCACCTGTGATCTGTTTGCTTGTAATTAGTGTGTGTGTGTATAAAAGATCAATGAGTTTCTGGACTCCTGACAGACCCTTGCATCTTTCATCCAGTGCTGCACTGACTCTTCTGGATTCTGAGTCATGGGGAAAGCAAAAGAATTGTCAAAGGTTATGCGGGAAAAGGTAGTTGAACAGGAAAGGGATATAAAAAGATCTCCAAGAAATTGAGAAGGCCAATCAGTAGTATTCAAACTTTAATCAAGAAGTGGAAAATGGGGGGTTCTGTTGAAAACAAACCACAGTCAAGTAGACCAAATAAAATTTCAGCCACAACTGCCAGGAAAATTGTTCGGGATGCAAAGAAAAACCCACAAATAACTGCAGGTGAAATACAGGACTCTCTGAAAACATGTGGTGTGGCTGTTTCAAGATGCACAATAAGGAGGCACTTGAAGAAAGATGGGCTGTATGGTCCAGTCATCGGTAGAAAGTCATTACTATGCAAATGCCACAAGGTATCCCGCTTATAATACGCCAAACAGCACAGAGATAAGCCTCAAATCTTCTGGCACAAAGTCATTTGAAGTGATGAGACCATAATTTAGCTTTTTGGCCACAACCATAAACGCTACATTTGGAGAGGAGTCAACAAGGCCTATGATGAAAGGTACACTATTCCTACTGTGAAACACGGAGGTGGATCGTTGATGTTTTGGGGATGTGTGAGCTACAAAGGCACAGGAAATTTGGTCAAAATTAATGGCAAGATGAATGCAGTATGTTATCAAAAAATACTGGAGGAACATTTGCATTCATCAGCCAGGAAGCTGCGCATGGGACGTACTTGGACATTCCAACATGACAATGATCCAAAACACAAGGCCAAGTTGACCTGTCATTGGCTACAACAGAATAAAGTGAAGGTTCTGGAGTGGCCATCTCAGTCTCTTGACCTCAATATCATTGAGCCACTCTGGGGAGCTCTCAAACGTGCAGTTCATGCAAGACAGCCCAAGAATTTACAGGAACTGGAGGCTTTTTACCAAGAGGAATGCCTCATCCACAAATACCACAAAAGACTTCCATCTTTCATTGATGTTAAAGGGGGCAATACTCAGTATTAAGAACTGGGGTATGTAAACTTTTGATCAGGGTCATTTGGGTAGTTTCTGTTGCCATTATGATTTAAAAAGAGTAAACACAGTTGACTGATAATAAATGGCTTCAGCCAAACACTAACCATGAGTGAATGAAAAGGTTTTGTGTTATCATTTATATTCTCTGAAAAATGGCCAAAAAAATCATAAATTCTGCCAGGGTATGTAAACTTATGAGCACAACTGCTCAGTCTTTGGCTGTGGAACATTGTGTAAGTGGAACTTGGTATAAGTGGGAGTTAAAAACTAGAGTTGTAGAGTGAATAAGTCTTGCTTGTTGATGGCTGGGTTTGCTGGGGTGCATTTTTGGGGCTTTTCCTTTTAGTTTTTCATTTGCCTTTTTCTGTCACTTTTTAAATAGCTTTTTTTTTTTTTTCCTCTGGTTCCTTCAGCCTATCAATTAAGGGGGGTGGTTAATTGCTCACAGGTGCCTATTTAACTGGGTGTAGAACTCAGTCTGAGCGTGCTCAGTCTTTGGCTGTGGAACTTTGTGTAAGTGGAACTTGGTATAAGTGGGAGTTAAAAACTAGAGTTATAGAGTGAATAAGTCTTGCTTGTTGATTGCTGGGTTTGCTGGGGTGCATTTTTGGGGCTTTTCCTTTTAGTTTTTCATTTGCCTTTTTCTGTCACTTTTTAAATAGCTTTTTTTTTTTTTCCTCTGGTTCCTTCAGCCTATCAATTAAAGGGGTGGTTAATTGCTCACAGGTGCCTATTTAACTGGGTGTAGAACTCAGTCTGAGCGTGCTCAGTCTTTGGCTGTGGAACTTTGTGTAAGTGGAACTTGGTATAAGTGGGAGTTAAAAACTAGAGTTATGGAGTGAATAAGTCTTGCTTGTTGATTGCTGGGTTTGCTGGGGTGCATTTTTGGGGCTTTTCCTTTTAGTTTTTCATTTGCCTTTTTCTGTCACTTTTTAAATAGCTTTTTTTTTTTTTTTTCCTCTGGTTCCTTCAGCCTATCAATTAAGGGGGTGGTTAATTGCTCACAGGTGCCTATTTAACTGGGTGTAGAACTCAGTCTGAGCGTGCTCAGTCTTTGGCTGTGGAACTTTGTGTAAGTGGAACTTGGTATAAGTGGGAGTTAAAAACTAGAGTTATAGAGTGAATAAGTCTTGCTTGTTGATTGCTGGGTTTGCTGGGGTGCATTTTTGGGGCTTTTCCTTTTAGTTTTTCATTTGCCTTTTTCTGTCACTTTTTAAATAGTTTTTTTTTTTTTTCCTCTGGTTCCTTCAGCCTATCAATTAAGGGGGTGGTTAATTGCTCACAGGTGCCTATTTAACTGGGTGTAGAACTCAGTCTGAGCGTGCTCAGTCTTTGGCTGTGGAACTTTGTGTAAGTGGAACTTGGTATAAGTGGGAGTTAAAAACTAGAGTTGTAGAGTGAATAAGTCTTGCTTGTTGATGGCTGGGTTTGCTGGGGTGCATTTTTGGGGCTTTTCCTTTTAGTTTTTCATTTGCCTTTTTCTGTCACTTTTTAAATAGCTTTTTTTTTTTTTCCTCTGGTTCCTTCAGCCTATCAATTAAGGGGGGTGGTTAATTGCTCACAGGTGCCTATTTAACTGGGTGTACAACTCAGTCTGAGCGTGCTCAGTCTTTGGCTGTGGAACTTTGTGTAAGTGGAACTTGGTATAAGTGGGAGTTAAAAACTAGAGTTATAGAGTGAATAAGTCTTGCTTGTTGATTGCTGGGTTTGCTGGGGTGCATTTTTGGGGCTTTTCCTTTTAGTTTTTCATTTGCCTTTTTCTGTCACTTTTTAAATAGCTTTTTTTTTTTTTTTTTTTTTTTCCTCTGGTTCCTTCAGCCTATCAATTAAGGGGGTGGTTAATTGCTCACAGGTGCCTATTTAACTGGGTGTAGAACTCAGTCTGAGTGTGCTCAGTCTTTGGCTGTGGAACTTTGTGTAAGTGGAACTTGGTATAAGTGGGAGTTAAAAACTAGAGTTATAGAGTGAATAAGTCTTGCTTGTTGATTGCTGGGTTTGCTGGGGTGCATTTTTGGGGCTTTTCCTTTTAGTTTTTCATTTGCCTTTTTCTGTCACTTTTTAAATAGCTTTTTTTTTTTCTTTTTTTTCTTTTTTTTTTTTTCCTCTGGTTCCTTCAGCCTATCAATTAAGGGGGGTGGTTAATTGCTCACAGGTGCCTATTTAACTGGGTGTAGAACTCAGTCTGAGCGTGCTCAGTCTTTGGCTGTGGAACTTTGTGTAAGTGGAACTTGGTATAAGTGGGAGTTAAAAACTAGAGTTATAGAGTGAATAAGTCTTGCTTGTTGATTGCTGGGTTTGCTGGGGTGCATTTTTGGGGCTTTTCCTTTTAGTTTTTCATTTGCCTTTTTCTGTCGCTTTTTAAATAGCTTTTTTTTTTTTTTTTTTTCCACTGGTTCCTTCAGCCTATCAATTAAGGGGGGTGGTTAATTGCTCACAGGTGCCTATTTAACTGGGTGTAGAACGCAGTCTGAGCGTGCTCAGTCTTTGGCTGTGGAACTTTGTGTAAGTGGAACTTGGTATAAGTGGGAGTTAAAAACTAGAGTTATAGAGTGAATAAGTCTTGCTTGTTGATTGCTGGGTTTGCTGGGGTGCATTTTTGGGGCTTTTCCTTTTAGTTTTTCATTTGCCTTTTTCTATCACTTTTTAAATAGCTTTTTTTTTTCTTTTTTTTTTTTTTCCTCTGGTTCCTTCAGCATATCAATTAAGGGGGGTGGTTAATTGCTCACAGGTGCCTATTTAACTGGGTGTAGAACTCAGTCTGAGCGTGCTCAGTCTTTGGCTGTGGAACTTTTGTGTAAGTGGAACTTGGTGTAAGTGGGAGTTAAAAACTAGAGTTATAGAGTGAATAAGTCTTGCTTGTTGATTGCTGGGTTTGCTGGGGTGCATTTTTGGGGCTTTTCCTTTTAGTTTTTCATTTGCCTTTTTCTGTCACTTTTTAAATAGCTTTTTTTTTTTTTTTTCCTCTGGTTCCTTCAGCCTATCAATTAAGGGGGTGGTTAATTGCTCACAGGTGCCTATTTAACTGGGTGTAGAACTCAGTCTGAGTGTGCTCAGTCTTTGGCTGTGGAACTTTGTGTAAGTGGAACTTGGTATAAGTGGGAGTTAAAAACTAGAGTTAGAGTGAATAAGTCTTGCTTGTTGATTGCTGGGTTTGCTGGGGTGCATTTTTGGGGCTTTTCCTTTTAGTTTTTCATTTGCCTTTTTCTGTCACTTTTTAAATAGCTTTTTTTTTTCTTTTTTTTTTCCTCTGGTTCCTTCAGCCTATCAATTAAGGGGGGTGGTTAATTGCTCACAGGTGCCTATTTAACTGGGTGTAGAACTCAGTCTGAGCGTGCTCAGTCTTTGGCTGTGGAACTTGGTATAAGTGGGAGTTAAAAACTAGAGTTATAGAGTGAATAAGTCTTGCTTGTTGATTGCTGGGTTTGCTGGGGTGCATTTTTGGGGCTTTTCCTTTTAGTTTTTCATTTGCCTTTTTCTGTCACTTTTTAAATAGCTTTTTTTTTTTTTTCCTCTGGTTCCTTCAGCCTATCAATTAAGGGGGGTGGTTAATTGCTCACAGGTGCCTATTTAACTGGGTGCAGAACTCAGTCTGAGCGTGCTCAGTCTTTGGCTGTGGAACTTTGTGTAAGTGGAACTTGGTATAAGTGGGAGTTAAAAACTAGAGTTATAGAGTGAATAAGTCTTGCTTGTTGATTGCTGGGTTTGCTGGGGTGCATTTTTGGGGCTTTTCCTTTTAGTTTTTCATTTGCCTTTTTCTGTCACTTTTTAAATAGCTTTTTTTTTTTTTTCCTCTGGTTCCTTCAGCCTATCAATTAAGGGGGTGGTTAATTGCTCACAGGTGCCTATTTAACTGGGTGTAGAACTCAGTCTGAGCGTGCTCAGTCTTTGGCTGTGGAACTTTGTGTAAGTGGAACTTGGTATAAGTGGGAGTTAAAAACTAGAGTTATAGAGTGAATAAGTCTTGCTTGTTGATTGCTGGGTTTGCTGGGGTGCATTTTTGGGGCTTTTCCTTTTAGTTTTTCATTTGCCTTTTTCTGTCACTTTTTAAATAGCTTTTTTTTTTTTTTTTCCTCTGGTTCCTTCAGCCTATCAATTAAAGGGGGTGGTTAATTGCTCACAGGTGCCTATTTAACTGGGTGTACAACTCAGTCTGAGCGTGCTCAGTCTTTGGCTGTGGAACTTTGTGTAAGTGGAACTTGGTATAAGTGGGAGTTAAAAACTAGAGTTATAGAGTGAATAAGTCTTGCTTGTTGATTGCTGGGTTTGCTGGGGTGCATTTTTGGGGCTTTTTCTTTTAGTTTTTCATTTGCCTTTTTCTGTCACTTTTTAAATAGCTTTTTTTTTTTTTTTTTTCCCTCTGGTTCCTTCAGCCTATCAATTAAGGGGGGTGGTTAATTGCTCACAGGTGCCTATTTAACTGGGTGTAGAACTCAGTCTGAGCGTGCTCAGTCTTCTTGCTTGTTGATTGCTGGGTTTGCTGGGATGCATTTTTGGGACTTTTCCTTTTAGTTTTTCATTTGCCTTTTTCTGTCACTTTTTAAATAGCTTTTTTTTTTTTTTTCCTCTGGTTCCTTCAGCCTATCAATTAAGGGGGTGGTTAATTGCTCACAGGTGCCTATTTAACTGGGTGTAGAACTCAGTCTGAGCGTGCTCAGTCTTTGGCTGTGGAACTTTGTGTAAGTGGAACTTGGTATAAGTGGGAGTTAAAAACTAGAGTTATAGAGTGAATAAGTCTTGCTTGTTGATTGCTGGGTTTGCTGGGGTGCATTTTTGGGGCTTTTCCTTTTAGTTTTTCATTTGCCTTTTTCTGTCACTTTTTAAATAGTTTTTTTTTTTTTTCCTCTGGTTCCTTCAGCCTATCAATTAAGGGGGTGGTTAATTGCTCACAGGTGCCTATTTAACTGGGTGTAGAACTCAGTCTGAGCGTGCTCAGTCTTTGGCTGTGGAACTTTGTGTAAGTGGAACTTGGTATAAGTGGGAGTTAAAAACTAGAGTTGTAGAGTGAATAAGTCTTGCTTGTTGATGGCTGGGTTTGCTGGGGTGCATTTTTGGGGCTTTTCCTTTTAGTTTTTCATTTGCCTTTTTCTGTCACTTTTTAAATAGCTTTTTTTTTTTTTTCCTCTGGTTCCTTCAGCCTATCAATTAAGGGGGGTGGTTAATTGCTCACAGGTGCCTATTTAACTGGGTGTACAACTCAGTCTGAGCGTGCTCAGTCTTTGGCTGTGGAACTTTGTGTAAGTGGAACTTGGTATAAGTGGGAGTTAAAAACTAGAGTTATAGAGTGAATAAGTCTTGCTTGTTGATTGCTGGGTTTGCTGGGGTGCATTTTTGGGGCTTTTCCTTTTAGTTTTTCATTTGCCTTTTTCTGTCACTTTTTAAATAGCTTTTTTTTTTTTTTTTTTTTTTTCCTCTGGTTCCTTCAGCCTATCAATTAAGGGGGTGGTTAATTGCTCACAGGTGCCTATTTAACTGGGTGTAGAACTCAGTCTGAGTGTGCTCAGTCTTTGGCTGTGGAACTTTGTGTAAGTGGAACTTGGTATAAGTGGGAGTTAAAAACTAGAGTTATAGAGTGAATAAGTCTTGCTTGTTGATTGCTGGGTTTGCTGGGGTGCATTTTTGGGGCTTTTCCTTTTAGTTTTTCATTTGCCTTTTTCTGTCACTTTTTAAATAGCTTTTTTTTTTTCTTTTTTTTCTTTTTTTTTTTTTCCTCTGGTTCCTTCAGCCTATCAATTAAGGGGGGTGGTTAATTGCTCACAGGTGCCTATTTAACTGGGTGTAGAACTCAGTCTGAGCGTGCTCAGTCTTTGGCTGTGGAACTTGGTATAAGTGGGAGTTAAAAACTAGAGTTATAGAGTGAATAAGTCTTGCTTGTTGATTGCTGGGTTTGCTGGGGTGCATTTTTGGGGCTTTTCCTTTTAGTTTTTCATTTGCCTTTTTCTGTCGCTTTTTAAATAGCTTTTTTTTTTTTTTTTTTTCCACTGGTTCCTTCAGCCTATCAATTAAGGGGGGTGGTTAATTGCTCACAGGTGCCTATTTAACTGGGTGTAGAACGCAGTCTGAGCGTGCTCAGTCTTTGGCTGTGGAACTTTGTGTAAGTGGAACTTGGTATAAGTGGGAGTTAAAAACTAGAGTTATAGAGTGAATAAGTCTTGCTTGTTGATTGCTGGGTTTGCTGGGGTGCATTTTTGGGGCTTTTCCTTTTAGTTTTTCATTTGCCTTTTTCTGTCACTTTTTAAATAGCTTTTTTTTTTTTTTTTCCTCTGGTTCCTTCAGCCTATCAATTAAAGGGGGTGGTTAATTGCTCACAGGTGCCTATTTAACTGGGTGTACAACTCAGTCTGAGCGTGCTCAGTCTTTGGCTGTGGAACTTTGTGTAAGTGGAACTTGGTATAAGTGGGAGTTAAAAACTAGAGTTATAGAGTGAATAAGTCTTGCTTGTTGATTGCTGGGTTTGCTGGGGTGCATTTTTGGGGCTTTTTCTTTTAGTTTTTCATTTGCTTTTTTCTGTCACTTTTTAAATAGCTTTTTTTTTTTTTTCCTCTGGTTCCTTCAGCCTATCAATTAAGGGGGTGGTTAATTGCTCACAGGTGCCTATTTAACTGGGTGTAGAACTCAGTCTGAGTGTGCTCAGTCTTTGGCTGTGGAACTTTGTGTAAGTGGAACTTGGTATAAGTGGGAGTTAAAAACTAGAGTTAGAGTGAATAAGTCTTGCTTGTTGATTGCTGGGTTTGCTGGGGTGCATTTTTGGGGCTTTTCCTTTTAGTTTTTCATTTGCCTTTTTCTGTCACTTTTTAAATAGCTTTTTTTTTTCTTTTTTTTTTCCTCTGGTTCCTTCAGCCTATCAATTAAGGGGGGTGGTTAATTGCTCACAGGTGCCTATTTAACTGGGTGTAGAACTCAGTCTGAGCGTGCTCAGTCTTTGGCTGTGGAACTTGGTATAAGTGGGAGTTAAAAACTAGAGTTATAGAGTGAATAAGTCTTGCTTGTTGATTGCTGGGTTTGCTGGGGTGCATTTTTGGGGCTTTTCCTTTTAGTTTTTCATTTGCCTTTTTCTGTCACTTTTTAAATAGCTTTTTTTTTTTTTTCCTCTGGTTCCTTCAGCCTATCAATTAAGGGGGGTGGTTAATTGCTCACAGGTGCCTATTTAACTGGGTGCAGAACTCAGTCTGAGCGTGCTCAGTCTTTGGCTGTGGAACTTTGTGTAAGTGGAACTTGGTATAAGTGGGAGTTAAAAACTAGAGTTATAGAGTGAATAAGTCTTGCTTGTTGATTGCTGGGTTTGCTGGGGTGCATTTTTGGGGCTTTTCCTTTTAGTTTTTCATTTGCCTTTTTCTGTCACTTTTTAAATAGCTTTTTTTTTTTTTTCCTCTGGTTCCTTCAGCCTATCAATTAAGGGGGTGGTTAATTGCTCACAGGTGCCTATTTAACTGGGTGTAGAACTCAGTCTGAGCGTGCTCAGTCTTTGGCTGTGGAACTTTGTGTAAGTGGAACTTGGTATAAGTGGGAGTTAAAAACTAGAGTTATAGAGTGAATAAGTCTTGCTTGTTGATTGCTGGGTTTGCTGGGGTGCATTTTTGGGGCTTTTCCTTTTAGTTTTTCATTTGCCTTTTTCTGTCACTTTTTAAATAGCTTTTTTTTTTTTTTTTCCTCTGGTTCCTTCAGCCTATCAATTAAGGGGGGTGGTTAATTGCTCACAGGTGCCTATTTAACTGGGTGTACAACTCAGTCTGAGCGTGCTCAGTCTTTGGCTGTGGAACTTTGTGTAAGTGGAACTTGGTATAAGTGGGAGTTAAAAACTAGAGTTATAGAGTGAATAAGTCTTGCTTGTTGATTGCTGGGTTTGCTGGGGTGCATTTTTGGGGCTTTTTCTTTTAGTTTTTCATTTGCCTTTTTCTGTCACTTTTTAAATAGCTTTTTTTTTTTTTTTTTTCCCTCTGGTTCCTTCAGCCTATCAATTAAGGGGGGTGGTTAATTGCTCACAGGTGCCTATTTAACTGGGTGTAGAACTCAGTCTGAGCGTGCTCAGTCTTCTTGCTTGTTGATTGCTGGGTTTGCTGGGATGCATTTTTGGGACTTTTCCTTTTAGTTTTTCATTTGCCTTTTTCTGTCACTTTTTAAATAGCTTTTTTTTTTTTTTTCCTCTGGTTCCTTCAGCCTATCAATTAAGGGGGTGGTTAATTGCTCACAGGTGCCTATTTAACTGGGTGTAGAACTCAGTCTGAGCGTGCTCAGTCTTTGGCTGTGGAACTTTGTGTAAGTGGAACTTGGTATAAGTGGGAGTTAAAAACTAGAGTTATAGAGTGAATAAGTCTTGCTTGTTGATTGCTGGGTTTGCTGGGGTGCATTTTTGGGGCTTTTCCTTTTAGTTTTTCATTTGCCTTTTTCTGTCACTTTTTAAATAGCTTTTTTTTTTTTTTTTCCTCTGGTTCCTTCAGCCTATCAATTAAGGGGGGTGGTTAATTGCTCACAGGTGCCTATTTAACTGGGTGTACAACTCAGTCTGAGCGTGCTCAGTCTTTGGCTGTGGAACTTTGTGTAAGTGGAACTTGGTATAAGTGGGAGTTAAAAACTAGAGTTATAGAGTGAATAAGTCTTGCTTGTTGATTGCTGGGTTTGCTGGGGTGCATTTTTGGGGCTTTTTCTTTTAGTTTTTCATTTGCCTTTTTCTGTCACTTTTTAAATAGCTTTTTTTTTTTTTTTTTTCCCTCTGGTTCCTTCAGCCTATCAATTAAGGGGGGTGGTTAATTGCTCACAGGTGCCTATTTAACTGGGTGTAGAACTCAGTCTGAGCGTGCTCAGTCTTCTTGCTTGTTGATTGCTGGGTTTGCTGGGATGCATTTTTGGGACTTTTCCTTTTAGTTTTTCATTTGCCTTTTTCTGTCACTTTTTAAATAGCTTTTTTTTTTTTTTTCCTCTGGTTCCTTCAGCCTATCAATTAAGGGGGTGGTTAATTGCTCACAGGTGCCTATTTAACTGGGTGTAGAACTCAGTCTGAGCGTGCTCAGTCTTTGGCTGTGGAACTTTGTGTAAGTGGAACTTGGTATAAGTGGGAGTTAAAAACTAGAGTTATAGAGTGAATAAGTCTTGCTTGTTGATTGCTGGGTTTGCTGGGGTGCATTTTTGGGGCTTTTCCTTTTAGTTTTTCATTTGCCTTTTTCTGTCACTTTTTAACCACTTGCCGACCGCCGCACGACTATATACGTCGGCAGAATGGCACGGGCAGGCAAAAGGACGTGTATGTACGTCCTTGCCTGCCCGCGGGTGGGGGGTCCGATCGGACCCCCCCCCGGTGCCTGCGGCGGTCGGAAAATCTTCCCCGGCGATCGGAGGTGAGGGGGAGGCCATCCATTCGTGGCCCCCCCCCTCGCGATCGCTCTCAGCCAATGGGATCATTTCCCTGCCTCTGTATTGTACACAGAGGCAGAGGAAATGATGTTATCTCTCCTCGGCTCGGTATTTTCCGTTCCGGGCCGAGGAGAGAAGACTGCAATGTAAGTGCACCAACACACTACACACACAGTAGAACATGCCAGGCACACAAAACACCCCGATCGCCCCCCGATCCCCCCCCAATCACCCCCCCCCTGTCACAAACTGACACCAAGCAGGTTTTTTTTTTTTTTTTTTTCTGATTACTGTATTGGTGTCAGTTTGTGACAGTTACAGTGTCAGGGCAGTGAGTGTTAGGCCCCCTTTAGGTCTAGGGTACCCCCCTAACCCCCCCTAATAAAGTTTTAACCCCTTGATCACCCCCCGTCACCAGTGTCGCTAAGCGATCATTTTTCTGATCGCTGTATTAGTGTCGCTGGTGACGCTAGTTAGGGACGTAAATATTTAGGTTCGCCGTCAGCGTTTTATAGCGACAGGGACCCCCATATACTACCTAATAAATGTTTTAACCCCTTGATTGCCCCCTAGTTAACCCTTTCACCACTGATCACCGTATAACTGTTACGGGTGACGCTGGTTAGTTTGTTTATTTTTTATAGTGTCAGGGCACCCGCCGTTTATTACCGAATAAAGATTTAGCCCCCTGATCACCCGACGGTGATATGCGTCGCCCCAGGCAGCGTCAGATTAGCGCCAGTACCGCTAACACCCACGCACGCAGCATACGCCTCCCTTAGTGGTATAGTATCTGAACGCATCAATATCTGATCCGATCAGATCTATACTGGCGTCCCCAGCAGTTTAGGGTTCCCAAAAACGCAGTGTTAGCGGGATCAGCCCAGATACCTGCTAGCACCTGCATTTTGCCCCTCCGCCCAGCTCGGCCCAGCCCACCCAAGTGCAGTATCAATCGATCACTGTCACTTACAAAACACTAAACGCATAACTGCAGCGTTCGCAGAGTCAGGCCTGATCCCTGCGATCGCTAACAGTTTTTTTGGTAGCATTTTGGTGAACTGGCAAGCACCAGCCCCAGGCAGCGTCAGGTTAGTGCCAGTACCGCTAACACCCACGCACGCACCGTACAGCTCCCTTAGTGGTATAGTATCTGAACGCATCAATATCTGATCCGATCAGATCTATACTAGCGTCCCCAGCAGTTTAGGGTTCCCAAAAACGCAGTGTTAGCGGGATCAACCCAGATACCTGCTAGCAACTGCATTTTACCCCTCCGCCCGGCCCAGCCCAGCCCACCCAAGTGCAGTATCGATCGATCACTGTCACTTACAAAACACTAAATGCATAACTGCAGCGTTCGCAGAGTCAGGCCTGATCCCTGCGATCGTTAACAGTTTTTTTGGTAGCGTTTTGGTGAACTGGCAAGCGCCAGCGGCCTAGTACACCCCGGTCGTAGTCAAACCAGCACTGCAGTAACACTTGGTGACGTGGCGAGTCCCATAAGTGCAGTTCAAGCTGGTGAGGTGGCAAGCACAAGTAGTGTCCCGCTGCCACCAAGAAGACAAACACAGGCCCGTCATGCCCATAGTGCCCTTCCTGCTGCATTCGCCAATCCTAATTGGGAACCCACCACTTCTGCAGCACCCGTACTTCCCCCATTCACATCCCCAACCAAATGCAGTCGGCTGCATGAGAGGCATTTTTATGTCCTCCCGAGTACCCCTACCCAACGAACCCCCCCAAAAAAGATGTTGTGTCTGCAGCAAGCGCGGATATAGGCGTGACACCCGCTATTATTGTCCCTCCTGTCCTGACAATCCTGGTCTTTGCATTGGTGAATGTTTTGAACGCTACCATTCACTAGTTGAGTATTAGCGTAGGGTACAGCATTGCACAGACTAGGCACACTTTCACAGGGTCTCCCAAGATGCCATCGCATTTTGAGAGACCCGAACCTGGAACCGGTTACAGTTATAAAAGTTACAGTTACAAAAAAAGTGTAAAAAAAAAAAAAAAAAAAAAAACACAAACAAAAATATAAAATAAAAAATAATAGTTGTAGTTTTATTGTTCTCTCTCTATTCTCTCTCTCTCTCTCTCTCTATTGTTCTGCTCTTTTTTACTGTATTCTATTCTGCAATGTTTTATTGTTATTATGTTTTATCATGTTTGCTTTTCAGGTCTGCAATTTTTTATACTTTACCGTTTACTGTGCTTTATTGTTAACCATATTTTTGTCTTCAGGTACAGCATTCACGACTTTGAGTGGTTATACCAGAATGATGCCTGCAGGTTTAGGTATCATCTTGGTATCATTCTTTTCAGCCAGCGGTCGGCTTTCATGTAAAAGCAATCCTAGCGGCTAATTAGCCTCTAGACTGCTTTTACAAGCAGTGGGAGAGAATGTCCCCCCCCCCCACCGTCTTCCGTGTTTTTCTCTGGCTCTCCTGTCTCAACAGGGAACCTGAGAATGCAGCCGGTGATTCAGCCAGCTGACCATAGAGCTGATCAGAGACCAGAGTGGCTCCAAACATCTCTATGGCCTAAGAAACCGGAAGCTACGAGCATTTTATGACTTAGATTTCGCCGGATGTAAATAGCGCCATTGGGAAATTGGGAAAGCATTTTATCATACCGATCTTGGTGTGGTCAGATGCTTTGAGGGCAGAGGAGAAATCTAGGGTCTAATAGACCCCAATTTTTTCAAAAAAAGAGTACCTGTCACTACCTATTGCTATCATAGGGGATATTTACATTCCCTGAGATAACAATAAAAATGATTAAAAAAAAAAAAATGAAAGGAACAGTTTTAAAATAAGATAAAAAAGCAAAAAAATAATAAAGAAAAAAAAAAAAAAAAAAAAAAAAGCACCCCTGTCCCCCCTGCTCTCGCGCTAAGGCGAACGCAAGCGTCGGTCTGGCGTCAAATGTAAACAGCAATTGCACCATGCATGTGAGGTATCACCGCGACGGTCAGATCGAGGGCAGTAATTTTAGCAGTAGACCTCCTCTGTAAATCTAAAGTGGTAACCTGTAAAGGCTTTTAAAGGCTTTTAAAAATGTATTTATTTTGTTGTCACTGCACGTTTGTGCGCAATTGTAAAGCATGTCATGTTTGGTATCCATGTACTCGGCCTAAGATCATCTTTTTTATTTCATCAAACATTTGGGCAATATAGTGTGTTTTAGTGCATTAAAATGTAAAAAAGTGTGTTTTTTCCCCCAAAAATGCGTTTGAAAAATCGCTGCGCAAATACTGTGTGAAAAAAAAAAATAAAACACCCACCATTTTAATCTGTAGGGCATTTGCTTTAAAAAAATATATAATGTGTGGGGGTTCAAAGTAATTTTCTTGCAAAAAAAAATAATTTTTTCATGTAATCAAAAAGTGTCAGAAAGGGCTTTGTCTTCAAGTGGTTAGAAGAGTGGGTGATGTGTGACATAAGCTTCTAAATGTTGTGCATAAAATGCCAGGACAGTTCAAACCCCCCCAAATGACCCCATTTTGGAAAGTAGACACCCCAAGCTATTTGCTGAGAGGCATGTCGAGTCTATGGAATATTTTATATTGTGACACAAGTTGCGGGAAAGAGACAAATTATTATTTTTTTTTTTTTTTTTTTTGCACAAAGTTGTCACTAAATTATATATTGCTCAAACATGCCATGGGAATATGTGAAATTACACCCCAAAATACATTCTGTTGCTTCTCCTGAGTACGGGGATACCACATGTGTGAGACTTTTTGGGAGCCTAGCCACGTATGGGACCCCGAAAACCAAGCACCGCCTTCAGGCTTTCTAAGGGCGTAAATTTTTGATTTCACTCTTCACTGCCTATCACAGTCTCGGAGGCCATGGAATGCCCAGGTGGCACAAACCCCCCCCAAATGACCCCATTTTGGAAAGTAGACACCCCAAGCTATTTGCTGAGAGGTATAGTGAGTATTTTGCAGACCTCACTTTTTGTCACAAAGTTTTGAAAATTAAAAAAAGAAAAAAAAAATTTTTTTTTTTGTCTTTCTTCATTTTCAAAAACAAATGAGAGCTGCAAAATACTCACCATGCCTCTCAGCAAATAGCTTGGGGTGTCTACTTTCCAAAATGGGGTCATTTGGGGGGGTTTGTGCCACCTGGGCATTCCATGGCCTCCGAAACTGTGATAGGCAGTGAAGAGTGAAATCAAAAATGTACACCCTTAGAAATCCTGAAGGCGGTGCTTGGTTTTCGGGGTCCCGTACGCGGCTAGGCTCCTAAAAAGTCCCACACATGTGGTATCCCCGTACTCAAGAGAAGCAGCAGAATGTATTTTGGGGTGCAATTCCACATATGCCCATGACCTGTGTGAGCAATATATCATTTAGTGACAACTTTGTGCAAAAAAAAAAAAATAAATTGTCACTTTCCCGCAACTTGTGTCAAAATATAAAATATTCCATGGACTCAACATGCCTCTCAGCAAATAGCTTGGGGTGTCTACTTTCCAAAATGGGGTCATTTGGGGGGGGTTTGTGCCATCTGGGCATTTTATGGCCTTCAAAACTGTGATCGGTAGTGAGGAGTAAAATCAAAAATGTACGCCCTTAGAAATCCTGAAGGCAGTGATTGGTTTTCGGGGCCCCGTATGCGGCTAGGCTCCCAAAAAGTCCCACACATGTGGTATCCCCATACTCAGGAGAAGCAGCTAAATGTATTTTGGGGTGCAATTCCACATATGCCCATGGCCTGTGTGAGCAATATATCATTTAGTGACAACTTTTTGTAATTTTTTTTTTTTCATTATTCAATCACTTGGGACAAAAAAAATGAATATTCAATGGGCTCAACATGCCTCTCAGCAATTTCCTTGGGGTGTCTACTTTCCAAAATGGGGTCATTTGTGGGGGTTTTGTACTGCCCTGTCATTTTAGCACCTCAAGAAATGACATAGGCAGTCATAAATTAAAGACTGTGTAAATTCCAGAAAATGTACCCTAGTTTGTAGGTGCTATAACTTTTGCGCAAACCAATAAATATACACTTATTGACATTTTTTTTACCAAAGACATGTGGCCAAATACATTTTGGCCTAAATGTATGACTAAAATTGAGTTTATTGGATTTTTTTTAGAACAAAAAGTAGAAAATATCATTTTTTTTCAAAATTTTCGGTCTTTTTCCGTGTATAGCGCAAAAAATAAAAACGGCAGAGGTGATCAAATACCATCAAAAGAAAGCTCTATTTGTGGGAAGAAAAGGACGCAAATTTCGTTTGGTTACAGCATTGCATGACCGCGCAATTAGCAGTTAAAGCGACGCAGTGCCAAATTGTAAAAAGTGCTCTGGTCAGGAAGGGGGTAAATCCTTCCGGGGCTGAAGTGGTTAAATAGCTTTTTTTTTTTCCTCTGGTTCCTTCAGCCTATCAATTAAGGGGGTGGTTAATTGCTCACAGGTGCCTATTTAACTGGGTGTAGAACTCAGTCTGAGCGTGCTCAGTCTTTGGCTGTGGAACTTTGTGTAAGTGGAACTTGGTATAAGTGGGAGTTAAAAACTAGAGTTTAAAACAGGAGGTTATAACAGGGGTCATAGTACCTGTGTAGTGTGAGTATCTGAGTGTTGTCTGAGTAGTGTGTGTGGATCGTTAGTACTTGTGTATTGTGTACTGTATACTTGAGTATTGCGAGTGCACGTAGGTCTGCGACTGTTCTGCGATTGCACGTAGGTCTGTGAGTACCTGTGTATTGTCTTGTTGTGTACCTGTGTATTGTCTTGAGTATTAGTGCCAGGAAGCTAGCTGTTAGGTAATTTGGACAGGGTAAAATCCCCAAATCCTCACTAAATTTAATAGGTACGATGCCCGGCGGGTGTGGAGAGATGTCTCTTTGTACATCTTGCCGCATGTATGCATTCCTTGATCATCCGATCGAGGGTGAATACTGCTGTGCAAAATGTAAGCACATTGTTTCCCTGGAAGCCCAGGTTCTGAATCTAGGGAAGCAACTGACAGCACTGAGAAGTCCCTCCATACTAAAGGTGAGCCAGGAATGTACACGGCAGGTGCCGGCAGGGGCCAGCACAGAGGCGGGTGGAGACAAAGAGGTGCAGGCACTAGCAAAGAGTAGATGGCTGACAGTCAGGAGGGGTAGAGGGGGAAGTGCCAGAGAGGCCGATCCAGGACTGGAGCATCCCAATAAGTACGCTCCATTGAGTGACATTGGTGAAACCAGTTAGGGACCAGCACTGCTGGAGATGAGGGACTCTCCTAGCTGCCAGGGGAAGAACTCCTCCAGTGAGAGTGGGGGGGCAGCAAAGGGAAAGGAAAGACAGATTCTGGTGGTAGGGGACTCAATTCTTAGAAGGACAGAGAGGGCAATCTGTAACCAAGACCTGAAGCGCCGAACAGTATGTTGTCTACCGGGCGCTCGGGTTCGGCACATCACGGATCTTGTGGACAGATTACTGGGAGGGGCTGGGGAAGACCCGGCTGTCATGGTGCACGTTGGCACCAATGACAAAATCAAAGGCAGATGGAGTGTCCTAAAGAACGATTTTAGGGACTTAGGTGCTAAATTGAGGAAAAGGACCTCCAAGGTAGTATTCTCAGGAATACTACCGGTACATCGAGCCACACCAGAAAGGCAGAGGGAGATTAGGGAAGTAAACAAGTGGCTGAAGAGCTGGTGTAGTAAGGAGGGGTTTGGGTTCCTGGAGGATTGGGCCGACTTCTCAGTCGGTAACCGGTACTATAGAAGGGACGGACTGCACCTAAATGAGGAGGGTGCAGATCTGCTGGGAATGAAGATGGCCAAAAAGTTAGAGGGGTTTTTAAACTAGGCGATGGGGGGGAGGGTCCAGAGACAGTGATAGCCAGCGCGGATGATATTCCAGAGGGTAGTGTTGGGGGCATTAGTGGTAGGTTAACCAAAGCACAAAAACACAAGGTGAGTATAGTAGCAAGTCCTAGTTGCAATTTTGAAACACCCAACACGAGGACAATATGTGACCGGTCTAAACTATGTGGCATGTTCACCAATGCCAGGAGCATGGCAGACAAGATGGGTGAACTAGAGATACTGTTGTACAAGGAGGATTTGGATTTTGTGGGAATTTCAGAGACCTGGTTCAACAGCTCTCATGATTGGCTGGCAAACATTCAAGGGTATACCCTATACCGCAAGGATAGAGAGGGTAAAAAGGGGGAGGGGTATGCCTATATATCAAGAATAATGTACAAGCGAATGTAGAGATGACATCACTGAGGGAGCTAGAGAGGAGGTGGAATCCTTATGGGTAGAGCTCCAAAGGGATGAAGCTAAGGGGAAAATAATACTGGGAGTATGCTATAGGCCCCCTAACCTGAAGGAGGAAGTGGAGACGGATCTCCTATCACAAAATGGATTAGCAGCAAGGATGGGAAGTGTTATCATAATGGGGGATTTTAATTATCCAGACATAGACTGGGCGGAGGGAACCGCGCATTCATTTAAGGCTCGCCAGTTCCTTAATGTCTTGCAGGACAATTTTATGGGTCAGATGGTAGACGCATCAACTAGAAATAAAACATTACTGGATCTACTGATTACCAACAATACAGACCTGATCACAGATGTGGAAATACGGGGCAATTTAGGTAACAGCGATCACAGGTCAATTCGTTTCAGTATAAATCACACAAATAGGAAACATAAAGGGAATACAAAGACACTGAATTTCAAAAGAGCCAACTTCCCTAAACTACAAACCTTGCTAAAAGGCATAAATTGGGATAAAATATTAGGAACAAAGAATACGGAGGAGAGATGGGTTTGCTTTAAGAGCATATTAAATAAGGGCATTAGCCAATGTATCCCATTGGGTAATTGTCACAGACCTAGCCGGGACAGAGGCTGTTGGAGAGGACTGTATGCAAGCCTGTTGCCTTTTGATTATGGGCCCTGGATTTTCAATGGATTCATTCTGCTGGGACACATCCTGTGAGGAGATGCTGGTGTCATCAACCTGTGTTTATGTTAATTGAATGAGCTAATGACATTGTCCTCTATACAATGTAGGAGACGGGACGACTGCTATTGTGTTGATATAACTGTGTGAAACTCGGTGCCCACAAGTCTGGGTGAAAGGTCATGTCTCAGTCGCCTAGGCTGTATAAAGGATTAGATAATTAGCTCATGTTAATTAGGTTACATTTGTATTGTTAGAGTAATCTTCTCCTGTGTATATAAGACTGTATTCTGGTTTTGAATAAAGTTAGTTCTTGGTAGCAACAAGCAAGTGTCGCCTTGTGTTGTGCTCAGAGAGGTTGGGATATCTGTATACAGACTGGGAGGAAGTGGTATATGACGGAAGCACTCAAGCGGAGTGTGGGACGTTCCGTGACATTGGTGGCAAGCAGTGGGAAAGCTTCCTGAAGTCTGGGACATCCAAACCTCCAACTGGATCCAAGATCAGCATAGCAGACTTCAGTCACCCCAGCGGAGATATGGACCTGGCATCAGAGTTCCCGGGGCTGCTGCGGATCATCCTTTCAACATACAACAGGACTGTGTCTGAGGATGAATACCTGGAGCTTAGACAGCAAATTCGGGTGGAGCTCTGGATTGCAGCCCTCCGTCTCGCTGGTATAAAACAGGGCAAGTGCTTTCCAACCCAAGAGCAACGGGCCAGTGACCAACGGGCATTGCGGATGGCATTCCTGGGAGAGCAGCCCCAGGAGCAATGGGTGACTGAGTTGGACAGGTTGGTCCAGCAGGAGATAGAGCTGGACAATCGTTATTGGGCTCTGCAATGGCACGCAGAGGAGGGATATTTAGGGGAGACAACAGAATGCTCTCCGGAGGGATATGACTTTGGCGGCCCTGGATTGCTGTGGGAGAGCCTTACAGATCTTTTTATGTTTGGCGATGAAGGGGAACCTGACCTTGAGGACCTGAGAGACTATAGAGAGTCTATGCTCGGTCTTGCAGGGGTCTCAGAGCTCAAACCTGATCTAGACCATTTGCTAAGGAAGGAACAGCATCTGGAAAGGGCATACAGGAAACTGCTAGAACAAGTTCAGCAGCATGCCAGAGAATCGGCAGTGGAAAATCCGGAGATTGCCGTCCCCAAACCTGAAGTGCTGACAACAGGGCAGAGCTCTGCTAACCTCTGCCCAGAAATGATAGCATCTTCTGGGTTCCATGGACAGGAGATGGTGAACCTCTATCCCCAGACATCAGTTGCAGAGACATGGGATTTGATAGACTTTTCTGCTGAGGAAGAACAACCTGATGAGCCTCCAGCAGAAGAGCTGCTATCAGGGCCAAAGTTCACTGTGTTCTGCCCAGCACCAACAGTGGCTTCGGCCTTCTTGAGAGAAGAGGTAGTCGGCCTTTCTCCCACAACACTGACAGGGACATGTGATTTTCTGCCAGCAGCATCTATGGAGTTAAAACAAACTTCTCCAGCTGAAGATCTGGTAACTGAACAGAGGGTCCAAGACCTCTGTCCCACACTTTTACCAATTCCAGAGACTGGGGATTTAATAGACGTTTCTGTAGAGGAGGAACCACCTGGCAAACCCCCAGCAGAAGTGCTGGCAACCGGACAGAGGGTCCAAGACCTCTGCTTCACACCTGCAGCAATTGTGGAGGCTCAGGCTGAGAAGATGGCAATCACTTCCCAGCAGCAGATACAGGGGGAGAAGGGAGAGGAGGTGTGTGTTGTCCCTCCCCAACAGTTGGCCAGGGTGGAGGAAGTGGGCTTTCCTCCCCAGCAAAGATCCGTGTACCTGGGAGACAGTACCATCGACATGTCGTTCCAGCAGCCAGATGAGGGAATGGAAAAGGAAGCAGCCGGCTCACCTCCCCAATGGCAGCTACACAGTTTGGGAGTGGAGGAAGCCAGCCTCCTGTCCCAACAGTTAGCCGGAGCAGAGGATGCGGAGTACCCAGCAGAAGTGCTGGCAACAGGGCAGAGTGCTACCAACCTCTGCCCAGCACCGGCAACAACTACAGAGTTCCAGGGAGGCGGGGCAGTCGGCCTCCCTCTCCAACAGTTAGCCGGAACAGATGGTGTGGGGTTTCCAGCAGAAGGGCTGGCAACAGGGCCGAGGACTGCTGGACTCTGCCCTCAACTAACAGAGGATGGATTTCCTGTGAAGGTGGATGGGACTTCAGTCTCCACCTGTATACCCCAGGGATGCTGGGCAGTGGGCCCCGATCCCCAACAGCATGACAGAGTGAGCCCAGACACCCTGTCTTCTCTCCAGCGGCAGAAAGGATTCCAGGGAGAAGAGCCAGTCCAGGCCTCTCCCCAGCGGCAGATATGTTCTCTGAGAGAGGCAGAGGTTGGCTGGGTGAGTAATACTCTGTTTGGAACAATTTGTTTGGGGTACCTTGTGGGTACAGGCAGTAGAGGACTGGAACTATGGACTAACTTCGGAGTCAACCCGTCTGGGGTCTCCTCCTGTGTTAGTCTCCTGCCGAAAGGGGAGAAATGTCACAGACCTAGCGGGGACAGAGGCTGTTGGAGAGGACTGTATGCAAGCCTGTTGCCTTTTGATTATGGGCCCTGGATTTTCAATGGATTCATTCTGCTGGGACACATCCTGTGAGGAGATGCTGGTGTCATCAACCTGTGTTTATGTTAATTGAATGAGCTAATGACATTGTCCTCTATACAATGTAGGAGACGGGACGACTGCTATTGTGTTGATATAACTGTGTGAAACTCGGTGCCCACAAGTCTGGGCGAAAGGTCATGTCTCAGTCACCTAGGCTGTATAAAGGATTAGATAATTAGCTCATGTTAATTAGGTTACATTTGTATTGTTAGAGTAATCTTCTCCTGTGTATATAAGACTGTATTCTGGTTCTGAATAAAGTGAGTTCTTGGTAGCAACAAGCAAGTGTCGCCTTGTGTTGTGCTCAGAGAGGTTGGGATATCTGTATACAGACTGGGAGGAAGTGGTATATGACGGAAGCACTCAAGCGGAGTGTGGGACGTTCCATGACAGTAATAAATTTAAAAGAGCGAACAAAAATCCTGGATGGCTTAACTCCAATGTAAAAATGCATATAAAAGCAAAGGAGAAGGCCTTCAAAAAATACAAGGTTGAGGGATCATCCTCAGCATTCAGACTTTATAAAGAATGCAATGAAATGTAAGGGTGCAATTAGGACGGCTAAGATAGAACATGAAAGACACATAGCGGAGGAGAGCAAAAAAAATCCCAAGAAATTCTTTAAGTATGTAAACAGTAAAAAAGGGAGGACAGGCCATATTGGCCCCATAAAGAATGAGGAAGGACATCTGGTCACAAAGGATGGGGAGATGGCAAAGGTATTGAATTTATTCTTCTCCTCAGTCTTCACTAGTGAATCGGGGGGCTTCAGTAACCAAAACTGCAGTGTTTATCCTCATGACACAACACAGGAAGTACCTCCATGGTTAACAGAGGACAGAATTAAACCTCTGGGGGAATCTAGGATGGAAAAGGACCTGGGGGTCCTAGTAGATGATAGGCTCAGCAATGGCATGCAATGCCAAGCTGCTGCTAATAAGGCAAACAGAATATTGGCATGTATTAAAAGGGGGATCAACTCCAGAGATAAAACGATAATTCTCCCGCTCTACTAGACTCTGGTCCGGCCGCACCTGGAGTATGCTGTCCAGTTCTGGGCACCAGTCCTCAGGAAGGATGTACTGGAAATGGAGCGAGTACAAAGAAGGGCAACAAAGCTAATAAAGGGTCTGGAGGATCTTAGTTATGAGGAAAGGTTGCGAGCGTTGAACTTATTCTCTCTGGAGAAGAGACGCTTGAGAGGGGATATGATTTCAATTTACAAATACTGTACTGGTGACCCCACAATAGGGATAAAACTTTTTCGCAGAAGAGAGTTTAATAAGACTCGGGGCCACTCATTACAATTAGAAGAAAAGAGGTTTAACCTTAAACTACGTAGAGGGTTCTTTACTGTAAGAGCGGTAAGGATGTGGAATTCCCTTCCACAGGCGGTGGTCTCAGCGGGGAGCATTGATAGCTTCAAGAAACTATTAGATAATCACCTGAATGACCGCAACATACAGGGATATGTAAGGTAATACTGACACATAATCACACACATAGGTTGGACTTGATGGACGTGTGTCTTTTTTCAACCTCACCTACTATGTAACTATGTAACTATGTAACTGTACCTTGGTGGATGCAGCATCGATCCGATGCTGCATCTGTCCCCTGGCGCCTCTGCACTGAGAACCGGGCGATCGAACATCGTCGATTCCTCGGTTCTGACAGTTCCCTGAGCAGAGAGCTGTAGACTGTCAGTCACAGCTCTCTGCTCCATCCTTGCTCATTGTAGGGCTGGGCTGTGGAGGGGCGGGGAATGGCTGTCTCAGGCACTTAGCGGCTCGTTGAGAGGCTGGGTGGGGTGTCAGTCCAGGCACCTGGCAGATCCAGACGTACATTGTCACGATGATGTGGTGCCTGGACTGATATCCGTGATGACATCAGTCTGCTCTCTGCTGAAAACGGGTCACAGGAGTGCAAAACAAATTGCACTCCTGCGATCCATAGGAGAAGCCCAGCCAAAAGAGCTTTGGCTGGACTTCTCCTTTAAGTACTGGCAGCAATCGATGCATTAAGTGCTGACTGATATCTGTTTGTTTATATATATGTAGCACCCTGGTCCTAAACAGGGCTGCTAATAAATCTAGTTTTGCTAGGTGGTAACTAGCCTGGCTAATTGGTAGTTTTGATCCACTGATTTCTGTCCTAAGTCTGAGTCTAATTTGTAGTGTCTCTCTTCTGTCAATAGGTGGCACTGTTGCCTTTGGCATTAGGATGATGGATTACAGAGAAATCAAGTGATGGGTAAATTCGTTGTCTCAGCCAATCAGCAGGAGTTTCTTTGGCCACTGTGCATGCTAGGATAGGCAATTTATTTGGGGGGGGTCAGGTGATCAGGGTTCTTCCCAGACCGGGGCTGTGTCCTGGGTGGTTGTGTGTCGAGTAACTCCTGGTTGCTAGGCCTGAAGCCTGAGGTCTATCCAGGAGCCATATTGGCTACTAGGTCTACTTAAGGCCTATCCAGTAGTTCAGAGTTCCACAAAGGAGGAGCAGCAAAGGTTAAGCCTGAAGCCTGGGGCGGAACTGCGTGTGTTAGAGGTTCAGCCCGAGGGGAGCCTGATCGTTGCCAAAGGTAAAGGAGTAGCAGTTGCCACAAAGGAACGACCACTTCTGTTACCAGAGGCAAGTTTGGAAGGGATGAAGTTCTGAAGGAGTACCAGAGCAGACGCTTGACTAGCCGGGGATGGTAAAGTAAGTGGAAAAGCTTCAGTGGAGACTCATCCGGGAATGCAGCGGGTAGTTTTGAGTAAAGCTTGAAGGAGTACGGTGGTTAGCTGTGGGTGAAGCTCGAGGGATTCAGCTGGTAGCTGAGAGTCCAAGAAGTCTAGTGAGAGACGGCAAGCTTAAGGATCTACAGTGGGATACTGTGAATTAAGCTGGAAAATCTACAGGGGGGTACTGTGAGAGAAGTTGTTGCTATAGGAGACAGCAGTTGCTAGAAGATACAGATTCCTGCATTCAGCTTAAATGGGTCGTAAACCCTCGTGTTTTTTCACCTTAATGCATCCTATAAAATCCTACCATTTGTAAGCTCCATCAGACAATTGTTGTTGGATTTTCCACGGACAAATGTTGGATGGCAGACTTTAAAATTTTCCACGGACAATGGTCTGATGTCGGATTTTCCGTGTGTACACAAATTCGTCAGACAAAAGTCCAAAGTACAAACACGCATGCTCGGAATCAATGCTCACCAAACACAACAGCAGAAGGTGCCCAAAGGGTGGCGCTTAAGAGCTGAAAAGCCACATAGTCTGTCACCAGGTTCATGTTTGTTGGCCGACAATTGTGTGCCGTTTGTATGCAAGACAAGTTCCTGGCCAACGCCCTTCGGACAAAAGTCTGATGTTTTTTCTGCAAAAAATCTGATCGTGTGTTCGAGGCTTTAGAGGGAATACAATTCATTTTTTAAATATACATTTAGCATGCTTCCTCCCTTCCTCCCATAAAACTTTAAACTGTCTTGGAAATTTAAAACTGTCGGGGCGATTTAAACTGGTACACACAGAATCTGGTCAGCAGTGCATGGTAGAAAATCAGCTTTTAACTTCAGCTTGTTCAATTAAGCTTTGGCAATAAAACCTGGAAGCCGGTTTCTATGCAGAGTTGCACCAGATTTTTCACTCTCTGGGTTTAGTAAATGACTGTGTGTGCTCACTCTTACTCATACTCTGCTGCCTCCATAACTTTGTTCTTTAACAAGGAAACTGCATCCGCAGAAAGGGAATTTCTTGTTGGTATATAACTTAAAACTGTACTCCAGGTTTCATTTAACTTGAAATAGTTTGAATGGACCAGCTTGGTTAAAAAAAAAACTATTTAAAATTAAATGGAACCTGGAGATTAGCCTTGTGAAGGTTTCCTTTTAAGTCAGTTTCCTGGCTGTCACATACTCAGGAACAAGTATACAGATTAGAGTCTTAACACTTGCTGCATACTTGTTCTGGGTCTGCAACATTTAAAGTAGCTATACAAGTTTTATGATATTATGAGTGAATCAAGAATACAAAAAAAGCTCTAGCTGCTAATTTTCACTTGCACGCTATCATTGGGACAGTAGCCTCTGGGCCTGCCTACCATCATTCATGGTGTGTCCTCAGCAGAGCTGCCTCAGCCAATGATTTCCATAGACATCACATCTCCTCAGCATGCAGCCTGACCCCCAGGCTTAACTTTCTGAATGGAGAGGAGAGGCAGAATTCGTTCTGAACATGTAAACCATGCACTGACACAGACACGGCTCTTATATTCAACAAGGGCAGCTCAATTTACAAGTATTGGATGAAGCGCTGCATTTTAAAAGCTGACGTTTTTAAACATAAATAGGAAGTGTAACTGAAAATTTGATCCAATACATGAGCAAACAATTCACCTTTAAACAGTTAAACAATTCAACTTTTAACTGCCTTGAACTAGCTGTATATTACAGTCTCATACCTTCCAACTTTCTGAGATGGGGAAGTGGGACACATTATAGCACAAAGTACAGAGCCAGTGGAGACACCTTCTGCCATGCCCCATTATTCAGTTCCACTCATTTTTTTGTTTATTAAAAGTCAGCAGCTACAAAAAGTGTAGCTACTGACTTTTAATAAACAGACACTCACATGTCCCACGGTTCAGCGATGCGGCTGCCCGAACCCTTGCTTCTCTCCCCCTCCTGTCCGCGGCGCCAGCATTGCAAGTGTGGGCACCCGGCTGTGACAGCTTCACAGCCGGATGCTCACTGTGCATGTGATAGTTGCGCTGTGGGTCCTGAATGGCGGGGCATTCTTCTGGGACCTGTGATGTGTCCCAGAAGATTGCAGGGAGGCAGAGGAGGAGTCGCCTAGGCAGCGGAGCGGAAGTGGGAGCTGGGTACCTGTCAAAACTAGGTACCCCCCCTCCCACAAAAAAAATGACACGCCAAATGTGACATGTCAGGGGGTCAGGATTCCTTAAAGTGGAAGTCTCTCAATTTAATAAACTGTAGTACAACAAATTGTATTATTAAATAAAAAGTGCTATAAGATATGTATATGACAATCCAAGTGTCTTCCTTCAAATAAAGTGACAAGCAAATGCTGGTTGTTTGTGAACAAAAAACGAACATAAAAACGAACAAGCTAATTAATAAAGTGACTCTAATAGTAATCCAAATCGATTTATAAGTAATCAAGTCCTGGTATTAATGATCAATCCATGTATGTTGACATAATATGAAACCATCATTCAAAATCAAAGTGAATTGTGCCTTTTATCCATGATTGTAAAGTGCAGGTGTTCCACTCAGTGCTCCCCTATGTTAATGCACTCACCAGAGAGCTCACCCCTCAAGAGGGTGTTGTGCCTTCACAGCCAAACTGCTGTATTTTAGGGGTGTATATCCTTGCTTTCTTATGCAATTGGCCCCTTCATCTCAATATATGCACTTGCAGTATATGCAAAGCGCAATGACAATCCATAGTGGTTAGTGACGATATGCGTGGGGAGGAATCAGGTGACGTCACGGATGAGTTACAAGTTTTAACGGCAAGTTGTGTTCGTTGTATGCCGGTGTCTTGCCGAGAAAGTTCCCCGGTGGATAAGGGCCCCCCTGTACTGCGCATGCGCAGTACAAACTACTACGGTGATGCCGAAAATTGCCGAACATAAACAGCTGTGAGTGAACTCTACACCGCGCATGCTCAATTAAAATTCTACCAAACTATGCTGCACGCTCCCAATACCCGTGCTACTCTGCAAGGGGCGGGTCTATTATTACTGTTAGATCATCTAAGCAAGGGGCAGATCTATTATTACGGTCTATTATTACTGTTAGATCTGTAAGCATCCACCCCTTACACGATATAACAGTAATAATAGACCTGCCCCTTGCAGAGTAGCACGAGCATCGGGAGCGTGCGGCATCGTCTGCTACAATGTCATGTTAATTACGCATGCGCAGTGTACAGCTCACTCACAGCTCTTTATGTTCAGCAATTTTCGCCAGCTCCATAGTCCTTCGTACTGCACAAGAGCTGCACCTGCGCAGTACAGGGGGGTCCTTATCCGCTGGGCGGAACTTTCTCGGCAGAACACCGGATCTGTTCATTTGAATGCAATATTACAAGTGTATTACATGTGAGTGCAAAATTTACTTTTAAATAAACTATCAGAGGTTTTAACTACTATACTATGGCAGTCTATCTGTGGTCTTGAGCTCTGTTTAGGGAACACACAGGAGATGAGACAGATTGAATAAAGAGAGAGTAGATACTGGAGGCGAGGAGTGCTGACCATCCCCTGATGATTGCATACATCTGATTGATTACCCCCATATAAAAGAACAAGCGCCCTTAGACATATGTTATACATTGGATAACACTATCATTACTAATGGTTTTGGACTCACATTGTTAGTTATAATTTCATGCTCAAACGTTTTAAGTCTTTATTTTCACTTAAGAGGATCTAGCTTTGTGTTGTATATTTGTACACTTTTACTAGGATTGTTGCACATAGAAAAATTAATACAACCACAGCAGCTCATCACAATCATTTTTTTCACTGTTTAAAATGGGGAATTGGCACCTCAAACCAAGGCACTGTCATATGGAGTAGGTCAGCAACCAAACAAGGGATCCTACAAGACAGCAAAGGATTGTGGATATTATATTATACAGGAAGAATGGATTACTGCTCTGTTAACACCATCATTGCCCTTTTCAGCACCGTTTTACTGAAATAACCTGCATGCTACCCACATTGCCACCAGTTACCAGCCCAAAGGGAGATGTTAGCATCAGGATCTCGCATTCATACTCCACGTTTCGTGTCCTGGAACATTAAGTATCTGCAGATACTGGCAAAGGTGGCAGGTTTTTCCCATGCCAGGGGCCCATGGTGTTCTGGAAGGTTTAGTTTAGAAGGAAAGCTGGATGGGGTTCTTATTGACTGGAATATTTCTTTCATCATCATCTCTGTTAAAGTAGAAGTGAACTAAGCAGTGAAAACAAGTGTAGTTTTTTATAATGTTGCTAGAATTTTCATAAAATTGTGATTACTATTTAAAATCATTTTTTATAATTAAAGAACACCCAAATAGAATTGATAAGAATACATGTACAGTATTTGTTTAGGATTCAATGTTATTTTGCCATTAAAGCAGATTACCCATAGTTCAAAGTTTTAAATGTTCCATAACCAGGTACAGAACAGCGTGTTGTCATTAAGAGTGTTGGGTAGAAAGGCAGAGTATTTAATTTAATAATGGAACATGATATAAAAAAAAATACACATATACTAATGTGTCTAAAGTTGGTGGACTTTCCAGGGAAGGGTTCTAATAATGCTACAGCATTCATAGACATATGTATACATTTGTGTTCTTCCACCCTCGTAGCAATAGTTTTTTTGAAAGCCCTTTTCTATTCCATCCTGACTGTGGCCCTGTGCACAAAAAGCCAGGCCCATGAAGATATGGTTTGGTGAGTTTGTCCTGCAGAGATCCCTGATATCAACTTTACTGAACATTGATGAGATTCATTGGAAAGCTTATTGTGAATCAGGTCTTCTTGTCCAACATCAGTCTCTATCCTTGCAAATGCTCTTTTGGCTGACTTGGCACACGTTCCAAAAGACACCCTCCAAAACATCTTTTGATCTTACCCAAAAATCTGTGTGAGAACCATGGTTCCTTCCATAGATACAATGCAGAAAATAATCGTAGCCAGCCTAGGACAGGAAGTGTGTTATTCACAGGATTACCAGGTGAAAATAAATATAAAAAGCCTATAAACAAGAAAACTAATGTAGCTACCACATCTAAGAACTGGTAAGCTGAAATATATTACTATATTATATATTATTATTTTTCTTAATGGGTTTAGATACACTTGAATGGCAATGGTTTTAGAATACAATGCCAACAAGCTGAAACAGGTGTTATATTCATGTGCGTACATACCTTCAGCTATATACTATAGTATTTTTTATGTTTTAAAAGCTGACCATACACTATTGTCAGGGCTGGGCTCAGCCCTTCCTTCTCTGAGCTGGCCGCTCAGCTGTCAGTTAATTGCCAGCTCCTATCTCTCCACAGTGACTCACCTGTTGATGATATCCTGCTCGTCAGTCCTGCTTACTTAAGCTGTCCAGCCCAGATCTTCTCTGCCTTCGCCTGGTCAACATCACAGAGACTCTCTCCTGCGTGCCTGTTAAAGACTTGCTTGGCTAATGTCCCTTCTGGTTCCAGATCCTGCTTGCTATTTAACTACGCTGATCCCTGACTTCCTGACTTCCTGGCTTGTCTGACTATTCGTTCCGGTTGCCGAACTTTGGCTATATTTTGACTACTTTTTCTCAATGTACTTTTATTATTATTATACATGTGTGATATAATTGTACTTCTGTCTTGGTCTGATTCATGGTTTCTGACAGTAGGCGAAGGCCATGAATTCAGAACATGCAGTTAATCCACTTGTTGGTAATATTTTTTCCAGATTGGATGACCAGGATCACTGCATGGATCAGTTTGCCGTAGCGTTACAGACGCTCCTGAGTTGCACGGCTCACCTGGAATCTCCCACTGTGGCTGCTCCGGTACAACCTGTGTTACAGCCGTCCCTGCTGCTGCTCCAGTCTCTGTGCAGGCATCCTCCTCGAGTTTTACCTCTATAAGAGGTATGTCTGGTTTTGCTCTGCTTCCCAAGAGATTTGGGGGCGATCCAGTTCAATGCAGAGGGTTTCTCAACCAGGTTGAGATATACTTTGAGATGCTGCCCCCAGGCGTTTTCCATGGACAGAAGCAAAGTAGGTTTCGTTATATCTTTATTTTCTGAGAGAGCCTTGGCCTGGGCAAACCCTCTACGCAAAAACCCATTGTCCTGGTTTACTCAGAGTTTGTGGCTTCCTTTAAAAGGGTATTTGATGTTCCCGCACGCTCCACTTCTGCTGCCAAAAGCCTCATGTCCATCAAACAGGGTACGAGAACGGTTGCCTATTACGCCATTGACTTTTGTACTCTGGCAGCAGAGGTTGTGTGGAATAATGAGGCACTCATGGCTGCTTTTTCTCATGGTCTCTTAGATAACATCAAAGATGAGAAAGCAGCTCAAGACATACCCATTGAGTTGGAGAGGTTGATCTTGTTTCCCTCGTTTTCTTCTTATTGACTCCAGACTCCGAGAGAGACCTTCCTTTAAGGAGTGCTTGCAGAAGCCTCCTGTACCTTTGGCTTCAAGCTTTGCAGTCCCACCCTTGCCTCCCTCTCCTTCCATGCCTCCTGGTACCGAGTCGGTCAGTAAAGGTGAACCAATGCACTTCACACGTCTCTCTACAGATGAGACAGCCCTTAAGAGGAGGGAGAGATTGTGCTTTTATTGTGGCCAGGCAGATCACTTCTTGAAGTCTTGTCCTACCCATTCAGGGGATGCCTGAACCTTGAGGTCCTGTCACGGACAGACCTTAGGTGGCGTTGTTTCGTCCCCAGTTATCTAGAAGGATAAGCCCCTGGTTCCGGTTACCCTTTTCTTGGGCTGAGTTGTCTGTCGAGATACAGGCTCTAATCGACTCTGGGACTGCAGGCCTGTTCATTGATGATGCCTTTGTATCGAAGCACTCGATTCTGCTGCAGCTGCGTGCCACTCCACTTGCCATTGAGGCTCTTGACCGGAGACTTCTACAGCCTGCCCATGTGACTCATGAGATTGCTCTGTTGTCCATGTTCGTAGGGGCTCTTCACCATGAGATAATCCAATTGTAAGTTATTTCCTCACCTAAATTTCCGCTGGTTATTGGTTATCCTTGGTTACAGAGGCACAACCCCTCTTTCGATTGGCTTCTTGCTGAGGTTCTCTCCTGGTCGCCACAATGCAGTAAGACATGCTTTCAAAAGGTGGCTAAGGTCCTGTGCACCTCTTCACTCTCCAGTGATTACAGTGATTTTAGCAATGTCTTTGACAAAGGTAAAGCTGGTAGTTTGCCTCCACACTGGTCGTATGATTGCACAATTGACCTTCAACCTGGTGCCATACCCCCTCATGGCCGGGTTTACCCTTTGTCAGTCTCGAAGGATAAGGCCATTTAGGAGTATGTTGCAGATGCACTTTTTTTGAGGTTTCATACGAAATTACTCATCTTCTGCTGGTGCTGGTTTCTTCTTTATGAAGAAGAAGAGTGGTGAACTGAGACCTTGTATTGATTTTAGAGGTCTCAATCGTTTCACGATTAAGAATGCGTATCTAATTCCGTTGATTACGGAGTTATTTGACCGCCTCAAGGGAGCAACGATTTTCACAAAGCTTGATTTGAGAGGGACATACAATCTCGTGAGGAATAAGGAGGGTGACGAATGGAAGACTGTGTTTAATACCAGAACAGGCCATTATGAGTACCTTGTAATGCCATTTGGTCTTTGTAACCCTCCGGCAGTTTTCCAGGAATTTATTAATGATGTCCTCCAAGATTTGTTGCAGTTATGTATGGTGGTTTATCTGGTTTGCGCCAGTCTCACTTCTCCTTTGGGTGACAAAATTCTAGCTGTTCAGGTCCATGCTCCTCCTGAGAAACCTTGTGACTGCTGCTTTGTCCCTGAAAGTCTCCGTATTGCCGTGCTCCAGACTTACCATTCTCCCAAGGCTGCTGGTCACTCTGGGAAGAATCAACCCTTTTGGGCCATTTCTCAACAATTCTGGTGGCCTAGTCTATGTGCTGTTGTAGCCACCTTCGTAGCTGCTGTTTGTTTAAAGTAAAGATCCACGACACCTTCCAGTGGGTCTCCTACAACCCATACCCATTGGAGAGAGGCCTTGGACCCACCTGTCTATGGATTTCATTGTGGAGTTACCCAACTCCCAGGGCAACACAGTTATCCTTATGGTGGTTGACTGGTTCAAGTGCAGGAGGCTTTGCGACATGCCAATGATAGGTATAAACTACATGCTGACTGCAGACACCTGCCTGCGGACAGGGTTGGGTTGGGGACAGGGTCTGGCATTCATCTCGCAAACTCCGACTCTGTGTTTCCTCTCTGAAGTTGGCAGCTTGGTTCATTGAGCCTTTTCATATTCTTCGCAGGATTAACCCAGTGGCTTACGCTTTAGACCTTCCTTCTAATATGCATATCTCAAATGTATTCCATGTCTCCTTAATAAAATCTTTGGTCTGCAACCGTTTTACCACCTCAGTGCCACGTCCTCACTCTGTACAGGTTGAGAACCATGAGGAGTATTAAGTACAGTCCATTGTTGACTCCCGTAGGTTCTGTGGGCGCATACAATACCTGGTGCATTGGAAAGGGTACGGTCCGGAGGAACGCTCTTGGGTCTCATCCTCGACGTACATGCCCCTGTCCTCCTCCGTGATTTCCATAGATGTTTTTCCCTCAAGCCTGGTGGTCCTCCGAGGGGGAGGGGTCATTGAGGAGGGGGTACTGTCAGGGCTGGGCTCAGCCCTTCCTTCTCTGAGCTGGCCGCTCAGCTGTTGGTTAATTGCCAGCTCCTATCTCTCCACAGTGGTTAACCTGTTGATGGTATCCTGCTCGTCAGTCCTACTTACTTACCCCGTCCAGCCCAGATCTTCTCTGCCTTTGCCTGGTCAACATTACAGAGACTTTCTCCTGCGTGCCTGTTAAAGACTTGCTTAGTTGACAGGACGTTCAGCCATTCAGGTTCCAGATCCTGCTGGCTGTTCCACCTCGCTGATCCCTGGCCTGCTGAATTCCTGGCGTGTCTGACTATTCGTTACGAAAATTTGGCTATATTTTGACTACATTTGTTCTTTACTTTTATTATTATTAAACAAGTGTGATTTAACTGTACGTCTCGGTCTGATTCATGGTTTCTGACAACTATAAAATTAGGATTGTACAATCTCCTTTGGATCTACTGCATAAATATGTAGGCAAGGATCTGCCAATTTATTTATTTTTCAACTTTAATGTATTGTTTAGGCCCTAAACTTACATAGTTTTGGTAAATCTAAAGGAGTCTATACAACCAGATTGTATGCCAGTTTTAGGTCAGTTTATGGAGCATTATGCATTCATATGATATGTTTCCCTGAGAGCAGTTGCATCATGTCTGCACACAGTGTGGAAAACTTCAGAGCCTACTTATAAATGTAAGAAAAGATCTGCACTGTATGCATATGAATATATATATGTGTGTGTGTGTGTGTGTGTGTGTGTGTGTGTGTACACCAGTAAGCTTTAAAGTGGATGTAAACCCTCATATATACCCAGTGAAGTGAACAGCCTCAGATGATTCACAGAGATAAAACAAATCTCCCTACATAAGTTTTATATGTATGTCTGCTGTCTTCAGCTTTCTACATTCTCTATAAAGTGCACATCATGTTAGAATTGTTTCTTCCTGTTTCAGCAGTGGGAGGGGAGTCTGGGCATACATTGTGTGACAGCTGATTGGAGGAAAGGCACACACCCCTCCCTCCACATAGGCAGAGGAACGAAGAAACTTGCAGAGCTGTAATATGAATAGACAAGCTCTCTGCTTATCTATCTCTAAGCTACCTCCCTGACACAAATTTACAGCTGCTTTTATCTCCTGTGTTGGAGAACTTGTCAGAAGTTATCATGCTGATAACAGAGGAATGGAGCAGCAGAAAGACATGGGACTTAGGGCTTTGGAAAGAGATAAGTAAACACTACAGATACATGTTTCCAGGTCAGATTTCATGAATGGGGTTTACATCCACTTTAAAAGGGATAATATGATAGGCAGCCACCTTGGCTACAATGCAGGGGCCTAGCACCCTATCACCACGTCCCAGGTATTTAGGGATTTGGGTGGCTGTAATACTCAGGTGTGCCATTGTTAACATTATTAGTCATTGTCATCAATTGAGGCCGTATGTAAGAAAGAGGTGGAAGGCACGTGATCTGATGCATTGATCAAAATGTTACAGTTTATTCATATACAAAAAGGATAAATGCATACAAAAAGTATTTACGTGTTCATAAAAACTAGGTTACAAATATACACATTAAAATTAGGAATTAGACATGCCCATACAAGGGCAAGTGCTAAAGGTGGGCTGACGCATTTCAACGGGTTCCCTCTTTATCAGAGCCTTGAAGAACAACAAGGATAGTCTGTACAACATGGTGGACTGACATAAAAGGGAGTAGCTAGTTGGGAGGTGTGTCACATGGTAAGTGATGGATTCTTCTAAGCTCTAAGGCTGTCCACATCCTAGCACTCCAGATAGAATTGATACCAAAACTGTATATAGTACAGAGCATATATAAAATGGTGTTGAAATTGTATACTACACAATACAGACCAAGAGACGTATAAATATAAATGGAATTAAAATTACATTTAAAATGTTTAAATTATAGATTATAAACATATTTATGTTTTGAAGTGATTTGATTATTAAAACATTATTAAAACATTAAAAAGCCAAAAACTGAGTATCATCTTATGGTATTGCTAGGGAAGTATCAAAGACATTGCTACTTGCTGAAGTGGGTATGCTGTACATAGTTACAGATTGAGTGCAAGTATAAGTAGACCGTGTGCAAATATACAATGTATATATACAGTGGTAACGGAAAGTATTCAGACCCCCTTAAATTTTTCACTCTTTGTTATATTTCAGCCATTTGCTAAAATCATTTAAGTTCATTTTGATTCCTCATTAATGTACACACAAAAACACAGAATTGTTGACATTTTTGCAGATTTATTAAAAAAGAAAAACTGAAATATCACATGGTCTTAAATATTCAGATCCTTTGCTGTGACACTCATATATTTAGCTCAGGGTGCTGTCCATTTCTTCTGATCATCCTTGAGATGGTTCTACACCTTCATTTAAGTCCAACTGTGTTTGATTATCCCTTTCATGACTAATGCTGGCCATACACTATACGAAAAATCGGCTGAAAACATTTTCGAAAAAACGAACGTTCGACCGTGACCGCAAACGATCGTGCCATCATGTAATGACTGATAAATCGTTCAGTGAACATAAATAAATAATTTTTTGTTCGTTTTTTTACATATACCTAGTGCAGACAGTTCAGACGGGAAACACATTAACCTTGCAATTTATCGTACGTTCAGCAGAAATTTTCCAAACTTGCCATTCGTTTCTTTTCCCACAAAAACGTCACAAACGATTATCGATTTGTGTCCATTAACTTGCCGAAAAACGAACGAAGTGTCTATATGAACAATTTTTCATATAGTGTATGGCCAGCATAAGGCCGGGTTCACACTGGTGCGACACAACAGTCATCCTACTTTGGATCCGACTTTGCCCTGCAACTTGAAGCCGACATGTGTCCGACTTTCAACGAATGGGGATCCGACTTGAATCTTGAGGGGGAACTCCACGTCAAATTTTAAATAAAAAACCGGCATGGGTTCCCCCTCCAGGAGCATACCAGGCCCTTGGGTCTGGTATGGATTTTAAGGGGAACCCCCTACGCCGAAAAAAAAGGCGTGGGGGTCCCCCCAAATCCATACCAGACCCTTATCCGAGCACACAGCCTGGCCGGTCAGGAAAGGGGGTGGGGACCAGCGAGCGCCCCCCCCCCGAACCGTACCAGGCCGCATGCCCTAAACATGGGGGGGTTGCTTTGGGGCAGGGGTGCTTTGGGGCAATACGATTAGGAGGCTGTAACGAAGCCGCTCACGGCTTCGTTCCAGCCTGTCCCTAGCCGCCGGAGGTGGCGGATTGGTCATCGGACCTCCCGATGGAACGGGAGGCCCGGTAAGAGTGACGGGGGGTCCCATCCTGCTCCTCCGGTATAACAGCCAAGCGGCTTTTAGCCGTATCGGTTGTTATAACTGGATAGCCGATCGCCGGCTCTAAAAAACAGTACCGAGATAATGCCTGCAGCTGCAGGCATTATCCCGGTATATTAAATGTGATTAGTCCGCGCTTAGGAATAACAGGGTTTGCAGCCTCCCCTAGTAAGTCCCTAAATGGGACTATTCGGGTATTGGATATAGTAGATGGGGAATTGGCGCTACCCTCTATGTGTCTTATAATGGTTACCTATATCATAAAGTGAACGAGGATATTACTATCCCAGTGTTTCTATCAAACTAAACTTAAAAAATGCATTAAGCTTATAAAAGTAATAATACTTAGTGATATTGGCATCCAGTGTCTAAAATGTGACAGTATGTCCCTTTGGGCAGACGCCCTTAATGTGTGGTAATGTGTAGCACCCAGGGGTAAAGATCCCTTTAAAAAATATATCACTAGCGGTGCAAACTCAAACGGGTCTCAATGTGTACATACATTAAATACAATACAGGGACTAGTATTTCAGGGTGGAAAGTTTGTGGGGTACCATCACTTAATACACCTATATATTTGAAACCTGTACCAAGCATGAGCTACTTGTGATTAAAGCATAAAAACAAATTATATGTATCTCAAACCATAGTGCTGTGACCTACTTAGAAAGTTATACATATATCAAAACTGCATGTGCAACTTTATAATTGTAACAAAAAAGCTGTGGAAAAAACAGAGTCCAATCGGAAAAAAATACATAAAAAATAATAAGTAGATTATAAAGCGTCCCAACTGCGTGCAGTCCAAACTTATTAAACCAGTGAGTGAGTATTTCAATAGTGACTTCTGTGCTCTTCAGAGACAAGTAAAATTGGTGACTCCAGGTGTTCCCCCCAATGTGATCCCCACTCACCAGAAATAGTCACCCCTGCAGGGGTAGCAGGCATAGAGTGGGTTTCTGAAATGAAGATTCCTGTGTATTTCCTGATTACCTCCGGTTGTCCGTGGGTGTATCCCAATGGCTCGGTGCGGGGTCCCCAGCAGGCTTTGTTCAAGAATGGCCCCTCCGTATCTCCTCAGTAGGTTAATGTGTTTTCCTCCATATAGAAGAAGAAACAGGGGACTTTCATAGTGAAGTAAGTCTTCATTTATTTGAAATCATTCGTTTACAGATTACAGTGGCAAGCAACTGACCCGGTACAGCGCGGCTGTACGATACGCAAGACCAGGAAGCCAGAGACGGCGTGCGTCCCAGCTTGCGTTACAACCACGGCTTCCGGGTGTGACGTGTGAGCGTGACTCCGCCTTACGCGTTTCGTCATAGGACGTTATCAAAGACCGCGTAAGGCGGAGTCACGCTCACACGTCACACCCGGAAGCCGTGGTTGGAACGCAAGCTGGGACGCACGCCGTCTCTGGCTTCCTGGTCTTGCGTATCGTACAGCCGCGCTGTACCGGGTCAGTTGCTTGCCACTGTAATCTGTAAACGAATGATTTCAAATAAATGAAGACTTACTTCACTATGAAAGTCCCCTGTTTCTTCTTCTATATGGAGGAAAACACATTAACCTACTGAGGAGATACGGAGGGGCCATTCTTGAACAAAGCCTGCTGGGGACCCCGCACCGAGCCATTGGGATACACCCACGGACAACCGGAGGTAATCAGGAAATACACAGGAATCTTCATTTCAGAAACCCACTCTATGCCTGCTACCCCTGCAGGGGTGACTATTTCTGGTGAGTGGGGATCACATTGGGGGGAACACCTGGAGTCACCAATTTTACTTGTCTCTGAAGAGCACAGAAGTCACTATTGAAATACTCACTCACTGGTTTAATAAGTTTGGACTGCACGCAGTTGGGACGCTTTATAATCTACTTATTATTTTTTATTTTATTTTTTATGTATTTTTTTCCGATTGGACTCTGTTTTTTCCACAGCTTTTTTGTTACAATTATAAAGTTGCACATGCAGTTTTGATATATGTATAACTTTCTAAGTAGGTCACAGCACTATGGTTTGAGATACATATAATTTGTTTTTATGCTTTAATCACAAGTAGCTCATGCTTGGTACAGGTTTCAAATATATAGGTGTATTAAGTGATGGTACCCCACAAACTTTCCACCCTGAAATACTAGTCCCTGTATTGTATTTAATGTATGTACACATTGAGACCCGTTTGAGTTTGCACCGCTAGTGATATATTTTTTAAAGGGATCTTTACCCCTGGGTGCTACACATTACCACACATTAAGGGCGTCTGCCCAAAGGGACATACTGTCACATTTTAGACACTGGATGCCAATATCACTAAGTATTATTACTTTTATAAGCTTAATGCATTTTTTAAGTTTAGTTTGATAGAAACACTGGGATAGTAATATCCTCGTTCACTTTATGATATAGGTAACCATTATAAGACACATAGAGGGTAGCGCCAATTCCCCATCTACTATATCCATTATCCCGGTATAACCCCGGAAAGTCGAGTACGCACATCTGCGTACGCTCGGCGGGAAGGGGTTATACTGATTAGACTTGATTAGGAAAGCTACACACCTGTCTATATAAGACCTTACAGCTCACAGTGCATGTCAGAGCAAATGAGAATTATGAGGTCAAAGGAACTGCCTGAAGAGCTCAGAGACAGAATTGTGGCAAGGCACAGATCTGGCCAAGGTTACAAAAAAATTTCTGCTGCACTTAAGGTTCCTAAGAGAACAGTGGCCTCCATAATACTTAAATGGAAGACGTTTGGGATGACCAGAACCCTTCCTAGAACTGGCCGTCCGGCCAAACAGAGCTATTGGAGGAGAAGATCCATGGTGAGAGAGGTAAAGAAGAACCCAAAGATCACTGTGACTGAGCTCCAGAGATGCAGTCGGGGGATGGGAAAAAGTTTTAGAAAATCAACCATCACTGCAGCACTCCACCAGTCGGGGCTTTATGGCGGAGTGGCCCGATGGAAGCCTCTCCTCAGTGCAAGACACATGAAAGCCCGCATGGAGTTTTCTAAAAAAACACCTGAAGGACTCCAAGATGGTGAGAAATAAGATTCTTTGGTCTGATGAGACCAAGATAGAACTTTTTGGCCTTAATTCTAAGCGGTATGTGTGGAGAAAACCAGGCACTGCTCATCACCTGTCCAATACAGTTCCAACAGTGAAGCATGGTGGTGGCAGCATCATGCTGTGGTGGTATTTTTCAGCTCCAGGGACAGGACGACTGGTTGCAATAGAGGGAAAGATGAATGCGGCCAAGTACAGGGATATCCTGGATGAAAACCTTCTCAGAGTGCTCAGGACCTCAGACTGGGCCGAAGGTTTACCTTCCAACAAGACAATGACCCTAATGCACACAGCTAAAATAACGAAGGAGTGGCTTCAGAACAACGCTGTGACTGTTCTTGAATGGCCCAGCCAGAGCCCTGACTTAAACCCAATTGAGCATCTCTGGAGAGACCTAAAAATGGCTGTCCACCAACGTTTACCATCCAACCTGACAGAACTGGAGAGGATCTGCAAGGAGGAATGGCAGAGGATCCCCAAATCCAGGTGTGAAAAACTTGTTGCATCTTTCCCAAAAACACTCATGGCTGTATTAGATCAAAAGGGTGCTTCTACTAAATACTGAGCAAAGGGTCTGAAAACTTAGGACCATGTGATAGTTCAGTTTTTCTTTTTTAATAAATCTGCAAAAATGTCAACAATTCTGTGTTTTTCTGTCAATATGGGGTGCTGTGTGTACATGAACCTAAATGATTTTAGCAAATTGCTGCAATATAACAAAGAGTAAAAATATATATATATATATATATATATATATATATATATATATATATATATATATATATATATATATATATATATATATATATATATATATATATATATATATATATACATACCGTATTTATCGGCATATAACACGCACTTTTTTCCCCTGAAAATCAGGGGAAAATCGTGGGTGCGTGTTATAGGCCGATCCCCCCCCCAATTGTGTGTGATCGGAGCGATCGCGGCAATTGCCGCGATCGGCGCCGACATACACAGCCGTGTGGAAATTCAAATACGGCGCCGAGACTGCAGGGACTCGGCGGAGCGGAGCTACACATAGCCGAGAGTCCTCGGGTTTTCTCGGCGCCGCTTACAGTCCCGCCCATAGGGCGGAACTGGGCGGGACTGTAAGCGGCGCCGAGAAAACCAGAGGACTCTCGGCTATGTGTATCGGCGCTCCGCCGAGTCCCTGCAGTCTCTGCGCCATATTTAAATTTACACAGGGCTGTGTATGACGGCAGGGATCGCGGCGATCCCACAAAGCTGCACGGGGGAGCAAGGCTGCATGGGGGGGCAAGGCTGCACTGGGGCAAGGCTGCATGGGGGCAAAGCTGCACTGGGGCAAGGCTGCACTGGAGAAAAGCTGCACTGACAAGGCTGCACTGACATGGCTGCACTGACATGGCTGCACTGACATATCTGCACTGACAAGGCTGCACTGGGGCAAAGCTGCACTGACAAGGCTGCAATGGACACTGGGGCAAAGCTGCACTGACAAGGCTGCACTGACAAGGCTGCAATGGACACTGGGGCAAAGCTGCACTGACAAGGCTGCACTGACAAGGCTGCAATGGACACTGGGGCAAGGCTGCACTGACACTGACAAGGCTGCAGATGGACACCGATAACGCTGCATTGATGGGCATTTTAATGTAAGTTTTTCTTCCTTAAACTTTACTCCTAAAAGTTTTTTTCCTTAAAATTCCCTCCTTAACTTGGGTGCGTGTTATACGCCGGCGCGTGTTATACGCCGATAAATACGGTATATATAAACACATATATAAAAAACAAATATATAAAAATACATATATATAAAGAATTAAATTAATTAAAATTATTATATAAAGTATACACAAAGCACATGTATGTGCGTGCACACAGCATGTACAGGCAAGTGCGCATGCACACAAGCACATACGTGCAAGCATGTATGCGCACACGAAAAAATGCACATGTGTTCTACAGAGTGAGAATCACAGAATTAAAAAGACTGTTGTGTGAAACCATCAGCGTGCAATCAAAGCACATAGACACATACGTGCAGAGGAGTGCGCATGGTTTAAGCTTGTAGAAGTGCCTATTGAAATGGAATGAGGTGACAAGCAGGTGAGAGTAAAGGGAATCTGAAGCGCACCTACCTATATAGCATAGAGAGATGTGATTCATAGGTTCCTTATGGGAATTCCATATATGTCTGTCGGTTGTACCTACAGAGAGAAATGACACAAGGGATGGACCTCGGAAGGATAACCCAATCTGCTAATATATGTCAAGCTAGACAATATCAGTCAGTGATGATGTGAATAAAATGATGATGAATACATAGAATGAGTGAAATATCCATGTCACTAACCTGCATCCAAGTTTGTAAGGAGGTTGCAGCCTGCATGCATCAGTTTGAGAACAGAAGGCAGTTGCTTCTGTGTGGGTCCTAAGTAACTCCAATCAGAGAGTTGTCTTGGTTGCAAAGAAGATATCAGCTGTCTCCATCTATGTGAGACATCAGCAGTGTTTAAAAAGTGTGGGCTTGTTTAAGAACAGGCAGTGGGCGGGTCAGTGGGGCGGGCTTGTAGCTCCTAGTGTCAGACTTAACAAGTGGGTGGGTCTTTCAGTGGAACGCACGCCGTCATGTTTCTGGGCGTGGTCGTGCATTCCAAAGGCCGCTCACATGACCAGTGATCATATCACAGGAGTAGAGGGGAGGAATCAAACAAGAACACGACATCCCAATATTAAATTTAAATTAGAAAAAGAGGGACTTGAGGGCTCCAGTGAGGCTAAGGGACTTTGAGGGTACTCAATAGACAAGATGAAAGATAGCAAGAATAAAAAAAAGGAAACTTTATTAATAAATCTTATTAAAAATCTTTTTTTTAAAAAAAAGGAGAAACAGACATGAAGCAACAAAGCTGATGTGTTTCCAAGACAAATCTATACAGATATGATACAAAGCTTAATACCACTTTCTCAACATGTTTCGCTTTTTATAGATGGATAAACAATAAGTGCTCATGTCCGGAGATATAACTAATAACCACATTGATTATATTCAAACTGTGTAGTCTCATAATTAGTATACATCAATACATTTTTATGTAAACAATTGCAGGGTATAGATATACATGTATGATATAGTATCAAAATTGCAAAACAAATGCAAAGAAGATAACAATACATTTGAGAAGTGAATAATTTTGAAAAATAATAATAATATACATACATAGATGATATGAAAAAAAAAAAAAACACAGCACAGTCCACCTTACCAATATTGTAGAGACTAAAAATGTCTGTAGAAATAACTTAGAAGGTCAAGATTATACGCAGTGTGGTCATGCCCTTCAAGACTGGCCTCCTGGGGTGGTATGCAGAGAGGGACAAAGAAGAAAATTCCTATGTATAGAGTAAATAGAACTCTGTAAGAATCAAAAATTGATAATATCAAACAATGAACTCGAGTAATGAGTGTTAGCAAAAAGTTCTTATGGTGAACCGCCAAGGGGCAGTAAAGGTTAAAAATACCTTGTGGGGTGAATGGAATCAATAGGATTTTAAAGTCATATCCGAAGGATGGTGGAAGACAGATTGCCTCTTAGGTGGAGGGTTCCTTGGAAAAAGATGGGAAGTAAGCGCTGCTCAGCAAGATGTTAGGCTGGCCCACAAAATCCCGTAAGTCAGGCAGTAGGAACAGATACATTGCTTCCCATAAATGGGAACCTATAAGTTTAAAAAAATCAGCTATGAGATAATGAAATGTAATAAGTTGGGGATCCAATAGTGGATCAATGGTTCAACCAGGGATAAGGAACTTACTTGTATGCATCCACAGATAGCAGAAGGGGACCCAGGGCCACAACATTAGCCGCCTCACGTTTAAACAAGAGTGTCAGCAGGTGGCAGGGAGAACCTCGCTTTATACCCCCTCCGGCGTGACGGTGTCTGACTCACCGTCACGTCGCGGACCGAAAGGCATGACCACGCATGCGCGCGCTCATGACGCAGGAGCGTTCATTGAGCGGCGGCCATTTTAATATTGGGATGTGGTGTTCTTGTTTGATTCCTCCCCTCTACTCCTGTGATATGACTTATTAAGGTGTTACCCACCTACCATTTTTTCAGGGGTGAGGTTTTTCAAACCTATTTGAAATTATACCTTCTATCAATCATTATCACTAATGCTTTTGGTCTATATTTTTTGACTCTACTCTTGCATATTTAATAACTTATTGTGAATATATATATATATATATACAATATATATATATATATATATATATATATATATATATATATATATATATATATATATATATATATATATATATATATATAATTTTCTTTTTGTTATGGCTAATTACTGTGGCAATGCATTCGAAGGATTTATGGATCAGATCCATAAATCCCAGAATGCTACAGGAGGGGGTTTGTCCATGGATCGTTTCATTCTCCGTCTTCAGAGAATGCTAGAGAAAAAAGCCAGAATTTACTGGAATAAATGGTACTTTTCTAAATATTTAGACGAACAAATTGCTCCGTGGGGTCTAAGAATTCAAATCTTCCCTACGGTTAGCAAATTGGAACAAGAATTTAAAAATAACTGGGAGGCCAATCTCCAATCTTGCTCCATGAAAATGATGGAATTATTATGTGGCCATTTCAGTAATGAACTGGCTTCTCTAGACAAGGAGATCGAAAAACTATATGGTGAAAACAGCCCTATTGTTTCCAGCGAGCTCTTTCCTATTCGGGAGGGTGCCCTAAAAACACATTTAGAGACCTATGTGGCCGAAATCCTCAAGACAAAAGAAAGGAAATTTGTAAGCGACAAACTGTCTTATGACAATAACCAAGCCTATATTTGGGCCCCTATTAAAACTAATAAAAGAAGCAATTTAAAAATGCGGACTCCTAGGGAGGCCCATTCTGAAACGAATGATTCTGACACTTCTTCTGATTCTTCTGTTTCTTCACAGGCACCTGATCGCACTACAGGTCAAAAGGATTCTACACCCTTCAAACGCACTAACGGTAACGTTAATACACCCATTGGGCCCACTAAACGTCATCAGAACACAAATCGAGCACCCATTCACACAAGAGTGACCACAGCCAAAATTAACATTGCTTCCCACGCACCGGGTCACTGGGACACTATTCCCAACCCCACTGTCACCAATTCACCACTTCAAACATCAGTACCACAAGTGAGCAATGTCAATGACATCATTACCCAGTTGGATTTTCGTCCGGCTCCGATATTTACACAACTGGTACACGATTTAAAAAAGACCATCAATGCGGAGTCATTACTTCAGAAACAGTCGAAAAATTTGAAGTAATTAATTTGTCTCCTATTCCTCTCAGTACTGATCAAATTTCTGTCATGGAACTAGGATTATCCTTTTGTCCGACGCAGAAAATTGATCAGTTTGAATTTATTAAAGACCTTAATTTATTTTCTCGCAAGCTTATGCTTTGTATTCTTTATGATAAATCCAAACAACCCACTCAGAAGACAGCCCCCGAGGAATCCTCATGGACAAACATGACTTTAGATGATATCAAAGCCATGGAGGAGCTCATGGAGCTATGGGACAAAGGGACACATTGACGAAACTGAGCTTTTGGAAGCCCACATCCTACATCAGGAAGGACCCACTGACACTTCCATTGGTGCCCCTCCCCCCTGGCTCTCTTCTCCCCCAGGGAATCCAAATCCAAATCAAAGACCTTTCCTACACTACAGGGCAACCCCAATGTTTGGTCTTTTACCCAACAAGTTACGGACGATATCTGTAAAACCAAATGGAGAGATCTGTCACAATCTAACCTGACATGCCAACAGAAAGCAGCCCTGAGGTCATTACAATCGGACTCACCCTCGGATAAGGGAAGCAATCTGGTTGTGATGACCAACGCTCAGTACGAGTCAATGGTTTTGCGTCTCCTGCAAAACCGCGACTGGTACAAAAAAGTGTCTGCAACCCATGTAAACAACATGATCATTCGTTACAGACAACTAATAGGGGCCGCTTATCATCAAGGTCTAATTACCAAACAGACATGGGACTTTCTCAATGTTCAGTGCCCTAGGATTCCCACACTATATGCCCTCCCGAAGATCCACAAGGATCCACAAAATCCTCCGGGCCGTCCGATAGTGTCCGAAAATGGGTGTCTAACTGAGAAGGCTAGCCAACTTGTTGACGACTTTCTCAGACCCTATGTTGAAGATCTTTCATCGTACCTACAGGATACTAGTGATCTTCTTAGAACACTAGATGGTCTAGCTATCCCTGAGGAAGCATGGCTTGTTACCCTGGATGTGGAAGCCCTCTACAACTCCATCCCCCGTTTTCCTAATTTGGACGGGCAGCAGGGAGGATCTCTCCTATTTCTTTGATGGCCTAAAGTTGAATTCTTACAACCTCACTTTCACCATGGAAGCAAATCAGTCCACTCTAACTTTTTTGGATATAACAATTTTTGTGAATCCAGATAGGACCATAGGGACCACTTTATTTCGGAAACCCTCAGTGGGAAATTCTCTCCTGCATGCCACCAGTTCACATCCACACTCCATGATAAGCAATGTTCCGTACGGACAATATCTGAGGCTTAGAAGAAATTGTAGTGTAAATGCCCACTTCGAATCTGAGGCCAAAGCACTAAGAGATCGCTTTAGACTATGTGGCTACAGTAACAAATGCCTAAAGAGAGCGTATTTGAGGGAAAAAAAGCAGGACCGACTCCATCTTATCCATGGTCGAACCACTCCCAAACCGGATCCTGGTCTGAGACTAATTACCAGATTCTCAGGACAACACCAGCAGGTACGGGATCTTCTCCAAAAACACTGGTATTTACTGATGGGAGACCCTAATGTCTCCAAACATCTTAAAGATCACCCCGAAATCACCTATAGATGGTCTCGTTCGGTTAGGGATCATATTGTCCACAGTCATTATGCCCCTCATGAGCGTCGCCGCCATTTTGTGAGCCCTGATGCGCGTGCATGCGCCGTCCTCCCTTTCGGTCCGGGAGGGGGTATAAAGCAGGGTTCTCCCTGCCACCTGCTAACAATCCTATTTAAACGTGAGGCGGCTAACCTTGTGGTCCTCCTGGCGGACCACTCCTGGGTCCCCTTCTGCTATCTGTGGATGCATACAAGTAAGTTCCTTATCCCTGGCTGAACCATTGATCCACTATTGGATCCCCAACTTATTACTTTTCACCCCAGGAGGCCAGTCTTGAAGGGCATGACCACACTGCGTATAATCTTGACCTTCTAAGTTATTTCTACAGACATTTTTAGTCTCTACAATACTGGTAAGGTGGACTGTGCTGTGTTTTTTTTTTTTTTTTTTTCATATCATCTATGTATGTATATTATTAATATTTTTCAAAATGATTCACTTCTCAAATGTATTGTTATCTTCTTTGCATTTGTTTTGCAATTTTGATACTATATCATACGTGTATATCTATACCCTGCAATTGTTATACTAATATGAGACTACACAGTTTGAATATAATCAATGTGGTTATTAGTTATATCTCCGGACATGAGCACTTATTGTTTATCCATTCTTCATTTTTTAGTTGATCAGATGCCACACTATATCTCCTCAAGAAGCTTTAAAAAGTGAAACGTGTCAAGAAAGTGGTATTAAGCTCTGTATCACATCTGTATAGATTTGTCTTGGAAACACATCAGCTTTGTTGCTTCATGTCTGTTTCTCCTTTTTTTTTTTTTAAGATTTTTAATAAGATTTATGAATAAAGTATGTATTTTTTTATTCTTGCTATCTTTCATCTTGTCTATTGAGCACCCTCAAAGTCCCTTTGGCCTCACTGGAGGCCTCAAGTCCCTCTTTTTCTAATTTGAATGACCAGTGATCAGCCAATACTAAAAAAACTCAAATTTGCCAATACCAGGCAAATTGGAGATTGCAATATTCAAATGGTGAAAGATGCTAATAATAGTAGAAAGAGAGAACTTAATGAAAAAAGCCACAAATAAAAATGAAAAATGAAAGAGAATGTGATATACACTTAGACCCCTTTCAAACTGAGGTACTACAGCGCTAAAAATAGCGCCTGCATAGCGCCAGTAGAGAGCCTCTCCTGTCTCTCCAGTGTGAAAGCCCATGGGCTTTCACATTGGAGCGGTGCGCTTGCAGGACGTTAACCAAAACTCCTGCAAGCATCTTTGGAGCGGTGAAGGAGCGGTGTATACACCGCTCCTTCACCGCTCCTGCCCACTGAAATCAATGGGTCAGTGCGGCTATACCTCTGGCATAGCGCTGCTGCAGTAGCGCTTTGCGGTGGGTTTAACCCTTTCTTGGCCGCTAGCGGGCGAATAGCGCTGCAAAATTGATGGTAAAGCGCCGCTAAAAATAACTTCACTTTACCTCTGACGCACCCACCACCCCAGTGTGAAAGGGGCCTAAGTGTCTAATGCTGATCTGCTATGATGAGTATTGGTAGATATCCTTTGTTGCGATAATGTAATTCAAATGTATAAAAGTGTATCGGGCTTCATGAGCAGGTAACTATGGGAAACACACATGGATTTAGATGTATGTGAGTTTAATGATGCAAGGATATAGATAGATGTAAATAAGAATATGAGGATATTGGTATGGAAAAGGTGAACTTGACTGGAGTGGGGATGTTTGATGTTAGAAATAACCCGTATGCACATCTAAACTACCCCATGGATTTCGAGATCTTCGTTCATCCCAGCAGGGGCCAAGGAACCAAGTGTGAAGATCCAGAACGATTCTCGTTTGCAGAGTTTCTGAAATCTTCCCATATTGTCATCTTTTTTTATTGCTTCTATGCCAAACACTTTAAGGCCTGCGGGGTTTCCATTGTGGCACTCCTTGAAGTGCCTGGGAACTGAATAGTTGTGTCTCTTGTTTTTCATTGAATGGTCAAACACATTGCCATTGATGATAATGCATTTGTGTTCACTGAATCTTGTTCTTAGTGGACCTGTTGTACACCCAACATAAAGTAGGCCACAGGGACAGACTATACCATCAACCAGATATGAAGTGCCACAGTTGATAAATTGGCTGATTCTATGGTTATGGCCATCGGGCCCTATGGCTTCCTTTTTGTGGTGTGACATAAATGCACAGGCACCACAGTTTCTGACTCCACATCTATAGTTTCCCTTTTGGTCAAAGATTGATGACCAGGTACCGGTAGTGATACTTGTTGTATTTGGGACTTTCCATACTCTGCTAGGTGCTATAAGACTTCTAAAATCTTTCGATTTACGGAACACGACTTTGGGCCTAGATGGCAAAATTTGATTAAGGATGGAATCTTGTTTGAGGCTGTTCCAATTGCGCTGGATTACTCTCTGGATATTGAACGACTTTGTGTTGTATTGCGTACTGAATCTAATAGAATTGGAGGAATCTTGTTTGTTGATGGTCCGTTTGTTTTTTTGAGTTATATTGGCCTCCATCACCATAGTGTCTGAGGGGTTTTCGTCATACTGTGTCAGATGTTTTGAAAATGCTTGTTCTATGAGTTCTTTATATCCTTTCTCTAGGAACTTTCTTCTTAGGATGGACCCTTGCTTTTCATAATCGTCTTTCCTGGTACATGTTCTCTTCAGCCTACAAAATTTCCCATATGGGATGTTGTTAATCCATTTTGGGTGATGGTGGCTTTTGGTATGTAGGTAGGAATTCCCAGCACTTGGTTTAAAGTAGGTTTTAGAGATGATCGTGCCTTATTCACCAATCTGCAATTCAAGGTCTAGAAAGACGAGTGATGTATCATTAACCACATGGGTGAAAGATATGCCAAACAGATTAGAATTGCAGTACTCAAGGAATCTGTTTAGCTCCGTGTTCGATCCATTCCAGGTAATCAAGATGTCATCTATATACCTAGCATAGAGGGCAAGCTAAGCCTTGAAGGGATTGTTGGCCCATTTTGAGCTGTCTTCCCAGAAACTCTTGAAGAGGTTTGCGTAACTTGGAGCAAATCTGGCTCCCATGGCTCTCCCTCTAGTTTATCTATAGTACTCACCCACATAGGAAAAGTAATTGTGGGTATGGGCATGTCTAATTCCTAATTTTAATGTGTATGTTTGTAACCTAGTTTTTATGAACACGTAGATACTTTTTGTATGCATTTATCCTTTTTGTATATGAACTGTAACATTTTGATCAATGCGTCAGATCACGTGCCTTCCACCTTTTTCTTGCACCTGGCTTTCTTTGGACCACCCCTGGTCAGTTTAGGCAGCGGGACTCGCGTGATTATCTTTTAATTATTTTTTTCCTTTTGAAAGTACTACCATTTTATATCAACAATGCCTTCACGAGCACAGTAGAAATTCTTTCTTTGTTTCTATTTTCATTAATAGGCCGTACACAGGAGATGAGGATGGGAGTAGTGGTAAGTACATGTATTGAAGAATGATGTAGACATTGATGGGTGGTTTGAGAATTCATTTTTAGGACAGTTTAATTTCAAGCTGCATAAACTGTTAGATCTGCCGAAAATAACCGTTGCCTATGCATTTGTTAGGCTTTTAAATCACACCAACTTTAAAATGGGGCACTTGTCAAGCACCCTGCCAACTACCATGTCTTAAAGTGGTGTTTCAACCTTTTTTCAGTCAAGGCACCCTTTTAAATGATCTGGAAGCAACCATTCAAAAAATGTAGAAAACTAAACTAATAGTTTTACATAACAAAGCAGCATCCACATATGTAGGACACCCAACATTCTCTTCTCACTCAGTTTCTCTATCATTCAGCTAATGTTACCCCAGTGCTGACAGAGAGGGGCAAAGAAGGATGCCTTTAAGTTGGCAGCAGACCCACACACTGTCCAGGTTTGTAATGCTGCCCAATAAAAACCTGTGGCTTTGTTTAAAAAAAAACAAAGGCTTGATCCACCTCTTGACTTGTTGACAATTCTTGGGCAATTTGAGGCAATTTTTAGACATTTTGCCAAGGGATCCCTAAAGAATCCAGAAGGCACCCTGGCTGAAAAAGGCTTTCTTACAGCAAGTACTGAGAATAAGCTTCACCCTTCCATGGTTTTCTGGCTTTGGGCTTAAAGTGGTTGTAACTCTAAAAAAAAAAAAAGAGATCATGTTCCCTTATTGCAGATTAAACAGCACAGTGCTTGTGCTGTCTAGCTGTTTAATCTGTCCCTTTCTAAGCTGAAAAAACCTGGTTGATCCTGCCTGTTCCTGTGTCCCCCTCTGTGTGCTGACCACGGTAATTATGGCTGCTGATCCCTGATTACCATGGTCAGGTTACATGCCTCCATCATCCCGCTACTCTCCCCCTCCCTCTCTGTCGGTCAGCTCCTGTTTGTGTCTCTCCCCCTCTCAGCCCCCCTCCTGCCGCTATTAGTAGCTGGCAGTAAAAGTAAAGAACAATTACAGCCAGCTCCTCTGTTATAGTAATCTCTCTTACACTGTGTAAATGTTTTTAAACAAGAAAGAAAAATACCTTATATTTGACCTCTTCTGGCCGGTCACAGCGGTCACGTGACCTCCCCGGCTGAACTCGGAGGATGAACTCGGCCTCTCCCTCTGTAGATTGGAGGAATAGAGGAGGCAGAGGTCACGTGACAGGCCATAAAATATCAGATGAGGTATTTACAGGCATTGTTTTATAAAAACAATTACATAGTGTAGAAGAGATTAATAGAGAGGAGTTGGCTGTAATTGTTCTTTACCTTTAAAAAACACTTTAAAGTACAACTAATTGTTTAGCTTTTTAAATTAGAAATACATTCCTCTTGACCCGCTATTTACTGGACAATTAATCATTTTTAAAAACAATGCCACTGAACACTCACATTTAATTCATTTTTCTGGTGCAGCCTCCCCCCGAATTTCCAGTTGGGAAGCACACACTCCGTAAACAAAAGTCTCCTTCTCAGAATAACATGTTCCATCATTCCTGGTGCCATTGTCTATGGCAGTGGTTCTCAACCTCTCTAGTGCCATGACCCCTTGATAAAATTTCCCAAGTTGTGGGGACCACTAACAGTAAAATTATTTTTGTAGCGTTGTCAGCACCCAAGGCAAGATAACTAATTTGCGCTCCTAACCCACGGACATTTAGCGCTCCCTGAGTCCCTTCCACTCGTACAGTATTAAAACCCCTTATGGTACATTTTAGGATGTACCACTTTCTCTTTGTTCTCCTTTCTTTCCTTTTTATCTCCCTCTATCCTAATTTCTTGTTTTTTTTCCCCCCATCTCTCTCTCTAGCCATCTTTTTCTTATTCTTTCTCTCCATTTTACTTTGTTCCTCCCCCTCTTTTCCTCTCCCTTCCACGTATTCTCTATTTTTATTCCTTCTCTTATGCCTTGGGGGTGGGGGGAATGGGATGAATGGCAGTGCTGGCAGGAAGTTGGGATAAGTGGCAGTACTGGGGGGAGTTCTGATCAGCCAACTTAGGTGCTCTTGATCAAGGTCATCTGCTGATCTAAGAACTGTAGGTGGGACTTTTAATGGCAACTCTAATCACAGGTAGTGTTACTCACTGTGTCTCCAGCTCTGTGGTGTCTCGCAGCAGTGAAACCTATGCCAAAATCAGGAGATGGGGTCTCCTCCAGCCCCTCCCACTTCACATTCCCCACCAGTCAGCTGACCTCTAGTCTCTGCCCCCCAGCCATGCCATGAAATGAATGAGCGGCTGGGAAGAGGATGAGTGGGAGGCCACGGGCTCGAGGAACAGCCTAGCTGGGCTTCCACAGGGTCCATGGCCAGCCTGCTGGGTGGCCGCGAAAAGGCTGGGAGAGTGGTGTGGCTTCAGGAACAGCCCAGAATTTGGTGACCCCTGGCAAATGGTCATTCAACCCCCGAGGGGGTCCCGAACCCCAGGTTGAGAACTACTGGTCTATGGAATGATAGGACATCAGGTCATTGTTTCTATCCCTCAGGGCTGCCTGTAGGCAGCCCCTGAAAGTATTCTGTGAACGCACATGTAATGGTGGCTCCGAGGAGCCATTCTTACAACAGATATCATGGCCAGCGATCGGAGGACCGAGTGATAAGAGAGGATAGAAACAATTTACATTCAAAAGAAGCAGAACTAAATGTCTTACTCTCATGTACCTGGTAGCAGAGCCTGATATGATGAGGAAGACCTCTCTTACACCTTTGACTATGGGCCCCTGAGAGTGTAGATAGGAGGCGCAGGAGTGCAGAGTGCCTGTAAGTCTTGCTAGCATCGGGGCAGGTGTCCTAACTGGGCAGAAGTCATCAGATGGCTTCAGCAAGCAGGCAATCAGCTGGTGCTGGTGACAGCAGGCAGAGAAGCAAGGTCAGGCAGGCCGGGTCATACACATATGGGATAGATTGGGCACAAGGCACAGACAGGAACCTGGTCAGGAGACAAGCCAATCAGTGGAACAGGAGCCAAAGGAGTAGACAGAAGCAGAGGCCAGGGGACAAGCTGAGGTCGATGCAGGTGGAGTTCAGAGAATGGTCAAGACAAGCCAGGCCAGCAACTGGAAGTAGGATACAGGTACACAGGATCACAGGTACACAGAAGGCTGAAGACAAATCAGCACTGATCCTGAGCACTGGCTAAGTTCAAATAGTCTGTTTAGTGCCAGCATCTGTCATGGGTGAATGCAAGTGCCAGCATGCACGAGAATGCGTGACTGCCCGTGTGTTGGGGCGAGTTCGCGTATGTGCATATTCATTAACCCAGTGCTAACAGATATACAGCAAACTTCATGGACACATCTGGTGTGAACGAACCTCCGTGAGATGTTTCAGTTCTTGTGTCTGTATTAGTGGACCTTTAAACCTCAAACAAAGCTACATTTAAATGAAAGGAATGGTAAACATGTATGTAAAATATCCAATACCTGTCCTGAAAATAAACATTCCAATTATATCAAAATCATAATTGCCTTTAATTCCCTCTTAATGAAAACTTTCATTACAGACTTCATCCTAATTCTTAATAAAAAGGAGTGCGGCAGAGTTTTGTACAGTCTTGCCAGGGATAAGGGATGTATTATAGGATTAGTTGTAAGAGGCTTAATATGACACTTTTTCTGCTGCTATCAGCTTTATTGTCTTTAGAAGCCATTAAGGAAACACAAAACAAAAAGACATAAAAGCAAAGTGTGATACTGTCACCTGCATACTGTCACCTGGGCCAACACTATCAGTGTTCTATTGATGATCACTGAACAACTACTAGAATGACAGTCTCATAGACATGCATGAAGTAACTGCTTAATTTTATCCTTAAAATATATTATCATAATTTTCAGTTCTATTAATAAATTATAGGGCTTAATTTACAAACATATTTGCAGCTCAAAGCTGAACCCCAAGTAGAGAAATTAATGCAACTCTGTATTTAGAAATACATTATTAATGTGGAACTCTACTCTACAAATGTAGTTTGATTCTATGGCCTCTAGCTAGGGGGAAGTTAAGTTCCACTTTAAATGTATTGTTATTTAATTGATTATTTAATTCAGTCTAATTCATTTTGATCCATTCTGATTTTATTGGGTTTGTCTTTTAAATAAATACCAAAGAAGAAAAAAAAATAAAAGTAATATGATTACATGCCTCACATGTTAGAACGGTTCAGTTTCTATATTATGCTTAAGAGTTTCAAATGTTTTCTTTTTTTTAATGCAAGTAGTGTAAGCACTTGATTTTGACTTGGGATCAGCCTCTTGTCAATGTGTACTGCAGAGCTCAAACTGGAAGAGGAGAAAGCAGCACAAGAAGCAAGTTGGTTATGCTACAGTACTCATGTGCTAACAAGGAGCATGCTGATAGCCGGAAAGAGAAGAATGACAGGGAGATGAGCTCATCAGTGGGCTGCTTCTCTTTCACTGTCCCATCAAAGACTGGGGGAGGAACAAACCTTTATATTTTATCTAAAGTGATACTAAAGTCTTTTTTTTCTTTCATTCAAGCAAATCCAGACGTAGACATTGGGTTTAATTTACTAAAACTGGAGAGTGCAAAATATGGTGCAGTTCTGCATAGAAACTAATCAGCTTCCAGTTTTTTGTCAAAGTTTAATTAACCACTTGACCTTCGGAAGAATTACCCCCCTTCATGATCAGGCCATTTTATGCTTTACGGCACGCCCTTACTGTAACTGACAATTGCACGGTTATGCAGCGCTGTACATAAATCGAATGTATGTCAATTTTTTCCCCACAAATAGAGCTTTCTTTTGGTGGTATTTGATTGCCACTGTGTTTTTTTTCTTTTGCGCTATAAACAAAAAAAGCATCAATTAAAAAAAAAAAAAAACAATATTTTTTATTTTCTGCTATAAAAACATGTCCAATATAAAAATTTAAAAAATCAAACTTCTTCAGAAATTTAGGTCAATATGTAATTTGCTACATATGCTTGGTGGTAAAACTCCCAATAAGTGCATATTGATTGGTTTGCACAAAAGTTGTAGCATTTACAAACTATGGGATATATACTGAAATTTTTATTTATTTAATTTCTTTTATATTAGTAATGGCGGCCATCAGCGACTTATAGGGGGATTGTGATGTTGTGGCGGGAAATCTGTCACTAAGCCCCGTTCACTTTTGACAGGTTAAATCGTATGTCAAATCGCAGCCTATAGCTGCAGGTCAAATCGCATGTCAAATCGCAGCCTATAGCCGCAGGTCAAATCGCAGCCTATAGGCGATAGGAGCGTCCCAATTGATTTCCAAAAGTAGTTTCTGCACTACTTCTGGCGACTTTCATGGCGACTTCAATAGATATCTGTGCGTGAACCCTCACAGATGTCTTTCAAGTTGCCTCTGAAGTCAGACTGAAATGTGGCTTTGAAATCATGCGAGTTGAACTATTTCAAAGCCATGTTCAGTGTGAACAAGGGCTAACTGACACTTTTTTGGGAACCAGTGACACTATTACAGTGATCAGTGCTAAAAATATGTACTGTCACTGCACTGGCTGGGAGGGGGTTAAACATCTAGGACAATCAAAGGGTTACATGTGTGCTTAACCAGTGTTTTCGTGTGTACTAAGTGCTGCTTTCACTAAGGGATGTACTAGATTGTATTAGCTGCTTTGCAGGAACACAAAATCCAGCACATCCCGCTGACAGGACGGAGCTCTGCATTGTTTACAGATGCAAAGCTCCATCCAGCCTGTCTTCTCGACCATCAGCAGGTGACGGCAGACATCAATTGGCTGGCACCCACTGATCGGCTTCTGCTGTAACAAATCACAGCAGAAGTGGCGCATGTTCCCTACCCAGAAGTGCAAATTTTCATGTGACAACACTCAAGAAATGTCACTTTGCTACAATGTAAAGTAATGAGTGTACAGCTTGTATAACAGTGTAAATTTGCTGTCCCCTCAAAATAACTCAACACACAGCCATTAATGTCTAAACTGCTGGCAACAAAAGTGAGTACACCTCTAAGTGAAAATGTCCAAACTGGGCCCAATTAGCCATTTTCCCTCCCCGGTGTCATGTGACTTGTTTGTGTTACAAGGTCTCAGGTGTGAATGGGGAGCAGGTGTGTGAAACTTGGCATTATCGCTCTCACTCTCTCACACTGGTCACTGGAAGTTCAACATGGCACCTCATGGCAAAGAATTCTCTGAGGATCTGAAAAAAAGAATTGTTGCTCTACATAAAGATGGCCTAGGCTATAAGAAGATTGCCAAGACCCTGAAACTGAGCTGCAGCACGGTGACCAAGACTAGGGATGAACTTCGCATTCGAGTCGAACCCATGTTCGACTCGAACATCAGCTGTTCGATCGTTCGCCGAATTGCAAACGATATGGGCCGTTCACACCAAATTCGTGTGGCGCATCACGGCCCATAATTCACAGCGGCATCGTAGTGCATTGCTGGCTGATGATTGGCCAAGCATGCACTATGACCCGCATGCTTGGCCAATCACAGCGCCATCAGTAGAGAGAGCCGTAATTGGCCAAAGCCAGGGTGGCTTTGGCCAATTATGGCTCAGGAGGTTTAGAACACGCCCCGCACTATATAAGGCCATCTGCACAGCGGCCCTGTGTAGTGTGTTCCGGCGTGCTGAGAGATAGAGAGAGAGACAGTGTCATTTCATTTGAGTTAGCTAGATTAGGCAGGACAGTCAGTCAGTTAGCTGCACTTACAGTGTATTGTGTATACAGTATATATGCATCCCAGGTGTTGTGTATATATATATATATATATATATATATATATATATATACACTGTATTCAGTTTAGCAAGATCCGTTCCTGTTATCTTCCTACTGACAGGCAGGCTTGTCTTGTTACAGTATTTACAGCTACCTGAAGAAAATTGCTGGTGTTCTTTTGATCCTATTAGTACCACAGTCAGGCAGCTAGACTATTTACTAGTTAGTGTAGTGCGTCCTCCTCACAGTGTTCAGCTAAAGCTACAAGTTAGTTTAGTGTGACCTCTGCACAGTGTTCAGCTAAAGCTACAAGTTAGGGTAGTGCGTCCTCTTTTACAGTGTTCAGCTAAAGCTACAAGTTAGTGTAGTGCGTCCTCCTCACAGTGTTCAGCTAAAGCTACAAGTTAGTTTAGTGTGACCTTTGCACAGTGTTCAGCTAAAGCTACCAGTTAGTGCAGTGCGTCCTCCTCACGGTGTTCAGCTAAAGCTACAAGCTGGTGTAGTGCGTCCTCCTCACAGTGTTCAGCTAAAACTACAAGTTAGTGTAGTGCGTCCTCCTCACAGTGTTCAGCTAAAACTACAAGTTAGTGTAGTGCGACCTCTGCACAGTGTTCAGCTAAAGCTACAAGTTAGTGTAGTGCGTCCTCCTCACAGTGTTCAGCTAAAACGACAAGTTAGTGTAGTTTGTCCTCCTCACAGTGTTCAGCTAAAACTACAAGTTAGTGTAGTGCGACCTCTGTACAGTGTTCAGCTAAAGCTACAAGTTAGTGTAGTACGTCCTCCTCACAGTGTTCAGCTAAAACTACAAGTTAGTGTAGTGCGACCTCTGCACAGTGTTCAGCTAAAGCTACAAGTTAGTGTAGTGTGTCCTCTTCACAGTGTTCAGCTAAAACTACAAGTTAGTGTAGTGCGACCTCTGCACAGTGTTCAGCTAAAGCTACAAGTTAGTGTAGTACGTCTCCTCACAGTGTTCAGCTAAAACTACAAGTTATTTTTTTGCGAGCTCTGCACAGTGTTCAGCTAAAGCTACCTGTAGAAGGTTGGTGGTGTTTTCCTGATCCTATCACTACCGCAGGCAGCTAAATAAGCTACAAGTTAGTTTTTTGCGAGCTCTGCACAGTGTTCACCTAAAGCTACCTGTAGAAGGTTGGTGGTGTTTTCCTGATCCTATCACTACCGCAGGCAGCTAAATAAGCTACAAGTTAGTTTTTTGTGAGCTCTGCACAGTGTTCACCTAAAGCTACCTGTAGAAGGTTGGTGGTGTTTTCCTGATCCTATCACTACCGCAGGCAGCTAAATAAGCTACAAGTTATTTTTTTGCAAGCTCTGCACAGTGTTCACCTAAAGCTACCTGTAGAAGGTTGGTGGTGTTTTCCTGATCCTATCACTACCGCAGGCAGCTAAATAAGATACAAGTTAGTTTTTTGCAAGCTCTGCACAGTGTTCACCTAAAGCTACCTGTAGAAGGTTGGTGGTGTTTTCCTGATCCTATCACTACAGCAGGCAGCTAAATAAGCTACAAGTTAGTTATTTGCGAGCTCTGCACAGTGTTCACCTAAAGCTACCTGTAGAAGGTTGGTGGTGTTTTCCTGATCCTATCACTACCGCAGGCAGCTAAATAAGCTACAAGTTATTTTTTTGCGAGCTCTGCACAGTGTTCACCTAAAGCTACCTGTAGAAGGTTGGTGGTGTTTTCCTGATCCTATCACTACCGCAGGCAGCTAAATAAACTACAAGTTATTTTTTTGTGAGCTCTGCACAGTGTTCACCTAAAGCTACCTGTAGAAGGTTGGTGGTGTTTCCTGATCCTTTCACTACCGCAGGCAGCTAAATAAGCTACAAGTTAGTTTTTTGCAAGGTCTGCACAGTGTTCAGCTAAAGCTACCTGTAGAAGGTTGGTGGTGTTCTCATACTACAGGCAGGCAGTTGATTTTGCTAGCTGCAATATCAGTACATATATATATATATATATATATATATATATATATCCCAGCTTAGTGCAGCTACAGGCCATTAGTATGTCTGGAAGGCCAACAAGGAGAGGCAGACAGTCACAAGCCAATAAAAGAGGGCAAGCAGGCTCTGTGTCTAGAGGCAACAGTGCTGGTCGTGGAGACGGTGCATCCTCATCAGCACGTGGCCATGGGACACGCTTGGCCTTTTTTTCGGCAGCTGGCCGTGTTGAGCCGCAACATGCGGAAGACTTGGTCGAGTGGATGACCAAGCCGTCCTCATCCTCCTCATCCTCTCTTACCCATGCTCAGGGTACTTTGTCTGGCAAAGCAGCTGCCAACACGGCCTCTTCCCTCGGCTCAATCGCATCAGTGACTCCTTCCCTAGCCCCACCATGTCCTCCTGAGGAGTCCCTCGAACTGTTTGACCACAGTGTTGGGTACATGCTCCAGGAGGATGCCCAGCGTTTGGAAGGCTCTGATGATGATACTGAGCTAGATGAAGGCAGTAACGTGAGCACGGACAGAGGGGGTGCCCAAGAAGGACAGCAATCTGGCAGTCATGCTCCCCCTGCTGCAGCATACTGCCAGGTTTGCTCCAGTGATGAGGAGGGCGGGGATGATGAGGTCACTGACTCAACGTGGGTGCCTGATAGGAGAGAGGAGGAGGCACATCACCAACGAGACAGGATGCCCTCCAGGGGCCAACCTAAGGGCAGCACACTGACTGCATCACACCCCAAAGCTCCGCATGTGCAGGGCGCTGCAGTCTCTGTGCGTTATTCAAAAAGTTCTTTGGTGTGGGCCTTTTTTGAGATGTGTGCATCAGATCGCACCGCTGCTATTTGCAACATATGTCTCAAGCGTATCTCGCGTGGCCAAAACATCTCCCGCTTGGGCACCACATGCTTGACCAGACATATGTTGACCTGCCATGCAGTTCGTTGGCAAGCTTATCTAAAAGACCCACACCAAAGAACAAAGAGGACCTCTCCTTGCTCCTCATCAGCTGAGATCTCCAACCCCACTATACCTTCAGTCCTCTCTGAGACCTGCACTGAGAGGAATGAAGGTGTAGAATTAGGTGTGTCACAGCCAAGTACTTGTGGGCAATCTGCTTTCGGTACACCGACGTCAGATTGTACCAGGCAAATTTCCCTGCCCCAGGTCCTGCACCGCCGAAAGAAGTTCGCTCCCAGCCATCCACATCGGTTGAATGCTAGCTTGGCAAAATTGCTAGCACTTCAACTGCTGCCTTTTCAGTTGGTAGACTCTGCCCCCTTCCGTGAGTTTGTGGAATGTGCGGTTCATCAGTGGCAGGTACCCAAACGCCACTTTTTCTCACGGAAGGCGATTCCGGCTCTCTACCGGCATGTGAAAGGCAATGTCCATGCCTCGCTGGACAGCGCGGTCAGTGGTAAGGTGCATATTACCGCTGACTCATGGTCCAGCAGGTATGGACAGGGACGTTACCTAAGTTTCACCGCACATTGGGTGACTCTGCTGGCAGCTGGGAAGGAAGCAGGACAAGGTGCAGTAGTGTTGGAGGTTGTGCTGCCACCACGCCTCCAAAATGCCACTACTAATGATTGTGACACACCTCTCTCCTCCACCCCCTCCTCTTCTTCTTCCTCCATGGCCTCTTCCTGTGCTTTGTCCTCAGAACCAGCGGTGCTCCGTAGGTGTTCAAGGGGCTACGCAATTACGCAGGCCAAAAGATGCCATGCGGTGCTTGAGCTGGTGTGCTTGGGGGACAGGAGCCACACTGGGGCAGAGGTTCTGTCAGCTCTGCAGGGGCAGGTTCAGAGGTGGTTGACGCCACGCCAACTTAAGGCATGAATGTTGGTTTGCGACAATGGCACCAACCTCCTCTCTGCCCTCCGACAGGGACAAATGACCCATGTGCCCTGTTTGGCTCACATCCTTAACTTGGTGATGCAGCGGTTCTTGGGCAGGTACCCGGGCTTACAGGATGTCCTGAGGCAGGCCAGGAAAGTCAGTGTGCATTTCCGCCGGTCATATAATGCCAGTGCTTGGCTGGCGGACCTCCAAAAGGAGTTTAACCTGCCCAAGAACCGCCTAATCTGTGACATGCCCACCAGGTGGAACTCAATGCTGGCCATGCTGCAGCGGCTGCACATGCAGCAGAGGGCCATCAATGAGTACCTGTGCGACTATGGCACCAGGACAGGGTTAGGGGAGCTTGTTTTTTTTTCCCCACGCCAGTGGGCCATGATCAGGGATGCATGCACTGTTCTGTCACCATTTGAGGAGGCCACGAGGATGGTGAGCAGTGACAGTGCATGCATCAGTGACACTGTCCCCCTTGTCCACCTGTTGGAGCACACGCTGCGTGGAATAATGGACAGGGCACTTGAGGCAGAACAGAGGCAGGAAGAGGAGGACTTCCTTAGCTCTCAAGGCCCCCTTTATACAGACAGTGTTCCTGCGTGCCCGCCGATCACACAGGAAGAGGACGAGGAGGATTGTGTCAGTATGGAGGTGGAGCCTGGCACTCGGCATCAGCAGCAGTCTTTAAGGGATCAGTCCCAAGAAACACATGGACTTGTACATGGCTGGGAGGAGGTGGCTGCGGACCATGTCGTCCTTAGTGACCCAGAGGACTCCGGACCGAATGCCTCAGCAAACCTACGCTGCATGGCCTCCCTGATCCTGCAAAGCCTGCATAAGGATCCTCGTATTCGTGGTATCAAGGAGAAGGACCAATACTGGCTGGCAACCCTCCTTGATCCACGTTACAAGGGTAAGGTTGCGGACCTTATCTTGCCGTCGCAGAGGGAGCAGAGGATGAAACATCTTCGGGAGGCCTTGCAGAAAGGTCTGTGCAACGTGTTCCCAGAGACTGGGAGGTTACAAACTCCTGTTTCTGGACAACGTGTTGCTGAGGCTTCGGTCAAAGAAGGAGCGGTGGAGAAGGTGGGCGTCTGACCGATGCATCAGACAATTTTTTAGTCCGCAGCCCCAAGGTATGATCGGTTCCAGCAACCATCGCCAGCGTCTGTTTTACATGGTGCAGGAATACCTAGGGGCAAGATCTGATTTGGACACCTTTCCCACCGAAAATCCTCTGGGTTACTGGGTCTTGAGGATGGGTCACTGGCCAGAGCCTGCACAGTATGCAATTGAGCTACTGGCCTGTCCTGCATCCAGCGTTCTTTCGGAATGCACATTCAGTGCTGCTGGAGGCTTTGTAACCGATCACAGGGTGCGTCTGTCCACCGACTCGGTCGATCGACTGACCTTCATAAAAATGAATCAGTCTTGGATCACCACCAACTACCAAGCACCTGATGCTGATGTAACCGAATAATTTTTTTAGAAATCTCAGATCCCTTCAAAGACTGCCTATGCTGATGCTGAGTGACTATCCTGAGTAATTATCCTCTTCCTTAATGATCATGCTGATAGCTTGTAAGAACATTTTTGGTTCTGGGCGCCGCCACCAATGCCTAAGGCCCAATTTTTCAGCCCCTGTTTAACAGGGGCGTGTAATTACATTTTTTGATGCAATACTTTGAAGCAGGGCTTGTTCCTGCGTTCCAACTAGAGTATCTGTGAGGGTTTGCAGTGTTGTGGCACAAGCACCAGTGCCTAAGGCCCAATTTTTCAGCCCCTGTTTAACAGGGGCATGTAATTACAATTTTTGATGCAATACTTTGCAGCAGGGCTTGTTTCTGCGTTCCATCTAGAGTATCTGTGAGGGGTTGCAGTGTTGTGGCACCAGCACCAGTGCCTAAGGCCCAATTTTTCAGCCCCTGTTTAACAAGGGCGTGTAATTACAATTTTTGATGCAATACTTTGCAGCAGGGCTCGTTCCTGTGTTCCAACTAGAGTATCTGTGAGGGGTTGCAGTGTTGTGGCACCAGCACCAGTGCCTAAGGCCCAATTTTTCAGCCCCTGTTTAACAGGGGCGTGTAATTACAATTTTTGATGCAATACTTTGCAGCAGGGCTCGTTTCTGCGTTCCATCTAGAGTATCTGTGAGGGGTTGCAGTGTTGTGGCACCAGCATCAGTGCCTAAGGCCCAATTTTTCAGCCCCTGTTTAACAGGGGCGTGTACTTACAATTTTGATGCAATACTTTGCAGCAGGGCTCGTTCCTGCGTTCCAACTAGAGTATCTGTGAGGGGTTGCAGTGTTGTGGCACCAGCACCAGTGCCTAAGGCCCAGTTTTTCAGCCCCTGTTCAACAGGGGCATGTAATTACAATTCTTGATCTAATATTTCACAGCAGGGCCCGTTTCTGCTCCCATCAAGAGCGAGTGAGGACTTGCAGTGTTGTGGCACCAGCACCACCACCACCACCAAAGGCCCAATTTTTCTGCCCATGTTCAACAGGGGCATGAAATTACAATTCTTGATCTAATATTTCACAGCAGGGCCCTGTGAGGGCTTACAGTGTTGTGGCCACAACAACACCTAAGGCCCAAATTTCTGCTGAGTACATAGGACAGGTCCCTACTTTCAAACATTCAACTTACAAACGAATCCTACTTGCAAATGGAAGGAGACAACAGGAAGTGAGATGAAATCTACCCCTAGGAAGGGAAATTCTCTCCTGTAAGAGTTAATATGGGAAAAACTTTTCTGCTTTCCACTGATGCTTTATAACCAATCCTTGTTTCACAAAAAAAACCAAATTTTCAAAAAACATTTGTCATTGGGACAAAAAGTGAGGTGAAATCAACTGTCACAAATGTCACAGGGGTGATAACCCTTCCCTATGTTTTCCAAAAAGCTTAAAATAGATTTTTTGGCTGGAGCTAAACACGTTAAAAATGTACCAGTTCAAAATTACAAACAGATTCTACTTAACAACAAACCTACAGTGCCTGTCTTGTTTGCACCGCCTGTATACTGCTGTTCAGAGTACAGAGCCTGTATACTGCTGTTTCCTTTTTTAATTTGGGTGCGGGGTTCCCCTTAATATCCGTACAAGACCCAAAGGGCCTGGTAATGGACTGGGGGGTACCCATGCCGTTTGTCTCACTGATTTTCATCCATATTGCTAGGACCCGACATTACATTAAAGCCGCAAGCAGTTTTAAATTACTTTTATTCCTTTAAAAATGACATTTTGTGCAGTGACTGTTCTAAGCATGGGAAACACGCGCCACTTTACAGACATACTATAGACACCCCCCAGGTACGATATTTAAAGGAATATTTCACTTTTTTTTTTTTTTTACGTTAAGCATCATTAAAATCACTGCTCCCGAAAAAACGGCCATTTTTAAAAGTTTTTTTTGCATTGATACATGTCCCCTGGGGCAGGACCCGGGTCCCCAAACCCTTTTTAGGACAATACCATGAAAATTAGCCTTTAAAATTAGCACTTTTGATTTCGAACGTTCGAGTCCCATAGATGTCAATGGGGTTCTAACGTTCGTGCGAATTTTCAGTCCGTTCGCAGGTTCTGGTGCGAACCGAACCGGGGGGTGTTCGGCTCATCCCTAGCCAAGACCATACAGCGGTTTAACAGGACAGGTTCCACACAGAACAGGCCTCGCCATGGTTGACCAAAGAAGTTGAGTGCACGTCCTCAGCGTCATATCCAGAGATTGTCTTTGGGAAATAGACATATGAGTGCTGCCAGCATTGCTGCAATGGTTGAAGGAGTGGGGGGTCAGCCTGTCAGTGCTCAGACCATACGCCGTACACTGCATCAAATTGGTCTGCATGGCTGTCGCTTCTAAAGATGATGCACAAGAAAGACCGCAAACATTTTGCTGAAGACAAGCAGACTAAGGACATGGATTACTGGAACCATATCCTGATGAGACCAAGATAAACGTATTTGGTTCAGATGTGTCAAGCGTGTGTGGCGGCAACCAGATGAGGAGTACAAAGACAAGTGTGTCTTGCCTATCGTCAAGCATGGTGGTGGGAGTGTCATGGTCTGGGGCTGCATGAGTGCTGCCGGCACTAGGGAGCTACAGTTCATCGGGGAAACCATGAATGCCAACATGTACTGTGACATACTGAAGCAGAGCATGATCCCCTTCCTTCGGAGACTGGGCCACAGGGCAGTATTCCAACATGATAACAACCCCAAACACACCTCCAAGACAACCACTTAAGAAGCTGAAGGTAAAGATGATGGACTGGCCAAGCATGTCTCCAGACCTAAACCCTATTGAGCATCTGTGGGGCATCCTCAAACAGAAGGTTGAGGAGCACAAGGTCTCTAACATCCACCAGCTCCGTGATGCTGTCATGAAGGAGTGGAAGAGGACTCCAGTGGCAACCTATAAAGCTCTGGTGAACTCCATGCCCAAGAGGTTAAGGCAGTGCTGGAAAATAATGGTGGCCACACAAAATATTGACACTTTGGGCCCAGTTTGGACATTTTCACTTAGAGGTGTACTCACTTTTGTTGCCAGCGGTTTAGACATGAATGGGTCTGTGTTTAATTATTTTGAGGGGACAGCAAATTTACACTGTTATACAAGTTATACACTCACTACTTTACATTGTAGCAAAATGTCATTTATTCAGTGTTGTCAATAAAAGGTTTAATAAAATATTTACAGAAATGTGAGGGGTGTACTCACTTTTGGGAGATACTGTATATATATATATATATATATATATATATATATATATATATATATATATATATATATATATATATATATATATACACGTGATTCTGCACAGAATGGCCACCCTGTACCAGTAAATCTGCTACAGGGCGGTCGGCAAGCAGTTAAACAAGCTGAAGTTAGGAGCTGGTTGGCTCCCATGCACAGCTGCATCAGATTATGCACTCTCCAGTTTTAACAAATCTACCCCACTGTGTATAGTCTGCTTCCTTGAATGTAAGTATGTTTTAGTTGGGCCACAGCCACCATCTCCCCTCTTCTTTGACCATGTGTGTGTGCTCCTGGCTGGGGCCGTGTACGTCCACTGACACACACAGTGTCAATCAAGCCACGCCCCTGCTCACTCCTCCCACCTCCCAACAAAAAGCTGCAGGAACTAATCAGTTGTTTACTCTCACCTCCCCTCCCTAACCATGAAGTTTGTGGAGTGGCACAGAATATAGAGGGACATGGCAGCTGTGAGAAGGACACCATATGGGTGTTCTGGGATAGGGGGATGGGAAAGTAGCATAAGCACTGGGGCATGTTTTTTACGTTAATGCTGTGAATGCATTAAGTCATCAAATGTTTAGCCTTTAGTACATCTGTAACTGCAGCAGAGAATAATCAGGTTTCATAAATGCATATAGGCAATATTGAAAAAAATTAAATTAAATAAATATATATAAGAATATAAATAAATATATAAAAAGTCTCTTCAGTATTGCAGCAGCGCTATACGCCCCAAATAAATAGGGTCCCCTTCTTAATCTGATTCAGAAAGTTCAAACACGGAATTGATAGCCAGAGTCACATCAATAAATAATCAAGCTGTATTCTGTGAGGGTAATATTCCTTTCACCAAAGCGATTCACCACGTGCTGGGGTCCCCAATGAAAACACACTCACCAGAAACCAGATCAGTAAAAGCCTTGATTAATAGTATTAAATCTGTATCAATATCCAAAGCGACCACCAGATGTCAGTAGTATTCTCAGTAGTTCCAATAGGATATGTAGAAGAAACAAAATGCCCACATAGTGTGATAGTGCTTAAAACATTTCATTTAAACCATCCAAATATCCCCCTAAAAACATGCGTACCAAAAATTAGTAGTGTATGAGCAAAGATAACAAATTTCACTGTGCCTGTTTGCGTCCTCCAATCATAAGAATATTCTCAGGAGCGCTCCCTGTGTGTAACCACAGTCCACGCTTCCTGATTCTTCGGTTGCTGGAGCGCATGTGTCACTTCCGGTGCGTCACGTCCCTGACGCCCTCAGAAGAAGTCCAGGAAGTGACAAAACGTCAGGGACGTGACGCACTAAAGTGACGCATGCGCTCCAGCAACCGAAGAATCAGGAAGCGTGGACTGTGGTTACACACAGGGAGCGCTCCTGAGAATATTCTTACGATTGGAGGACGCAAACAGGCACAGTGAAATGTGTTATCTTTGCTCATACACTACTAATTTTTGGTACGCATGTTTTTAGGGGGATATTTGGATGGTTTGAATAAAATGTTTTAAGCAGTATCACACTATGTGAGCATTTTGTTTCTTCTACATATCCTATTGGAACTACTGAGAATACTACTGACATCTGGTGGTCGCTTTGGATATTGATACAGATTTACTTCTATTAATCAAGGCTTTTACTGATCTGATTTCTGGTGAGTGTGTTTTCATTGGGGACCCCAGCACGTGGTGTATCGCTTTGGTGAAAGGAATATTACCCTCACAGAATACAGCTTGATTATTTATTGATGTGACTCTGGCTATGAATTCCGTGTTTGAACTTTCTGAATCAGATTAAGAAGGGAACCCTATTTATTTGGAGCGTTTAGCGCTGCTGCAATACTGAAGAGACTTTTTATATATTTATTTATATTCTTATATATTTATTTAATTTAATTTTTTTCAATATTGTCTATATGCATCTTATTATCTAAGCAGCTGCTACCAGTCATCTAATCATTTATATGCTACACATACACCAGTAGAACATTGTACTAAGCGTGGAGCATTGTTGTTTTTTTGGGACGGGCACATACAACATACATTCATTTAAGGTTTCATAAATAGCCATACAGAGCTGTGCTGTGTGATGGGGCTGTGTAAATCTTAGAACAGGATGGACAGAAAACTTTGGCAGGTAAAACTAATCCCATATACAGTACTGTATGTATTTCATCTGTGTGTAGCAGTTTGCCTGCAGTTCAGTGCCTCTACTGAGAGTTGTGGCGCCACCTGCTGATCAACTTTATTATATTATTATAAAGATTACCCTTGTAGCATTTTCATTATATCTGTCTGATAAGTGCAAAAATACCTGTTGTCAAAATTTCAGTGCTGTTCCGTTTCTTTCACACATCTCAGGCTCAATGCACAACACTTTTACAGCAGGTTATGAATCATTATTTTAGCCATGTGACCGTATCATCTAAATCTTATTGCTGCAATAACTACCACCTTTTTGAAAATAAGGATCCTTATTCTGATATGTTAGCTTTCTGAATTCAGCTTTTATTAGCTATCTTAACCTCTTGCTCCCTCGCAAGGTATATGTCCGGTGGCAAAGAGGGTGGACTTTAACGCCCTCATCAAACACATACAATTATGCTCAGAAGTCTGCATACCTTGGCAGAAAACTTGAAATGTTGGCATTGATATTGAAATAATATGACCAATCATGCTAAAAAATGTCTTTTGATTAAGGATAGTGATCATATGAAGCCATTTATTATCACATAGTTGTTTGGCTTTTTAAATCATAATTATAACAAAAATCAACCAAATTGTCCCTGATCATGCTTTCTAAATTGCAATTAGTGTCTGTGTATAAGCAGTCAATGTGTTTGTTAGCTCTCAAATGGATGTACTGAGCAGGCTACATACTGAGCCATGGAGAGCAGAAAAGAACTGTAGAGTATAGAGACCTGAGTAATAAGGTAATGGAACTTTAATAAGATGAAAAAGAACATAAAAAAATATCAAAAGTCTTGAATATGCCAGTCAGTGCTGTTCAATCACGTATTAAGAAATGGAAAATTCAGGGATCTGTTGATACAAAGCCAAGGTCAGGTAGACCAAGAAAGATTGCAGCCACAACTGCCAGAAGAATTTTTCGGGATACAAAGAAAAACCTACAGGAGAAATGCAGGCTACTCTGGAAAAAGACGGTGTGGTTGTTTCAAGAAGCACAATATGACAATATTTGAACAAAAATGAGCTGCATGGTTGAGTTGCCAGAAAGAAGCTTTTACTGCGCCAATGCCACAAAAAAGTCAGATTACAATATGGCCGTCAACACCTTGACACACTTCACAGCTTCTGGAACACTGTAATCTGGAGTAACGGGACCAAAATTGAGCTTGGTCACAACTATAGGTGTTATTTTCGGAGAGGGGTCAACAAAGCCTATAGCAACAAGAATACCATCCCCACTGTGATGCATGGTAGTGGCTCACTGATGTTTTGGGGGTGTGTGAGCTCTAAAGACACGGGCAATCTTGTGAAAATTGATGGGAAGATGAATGCAGCATGTTATCAAAAAATACTGGCAGATAATTTGCATTCTTCTGCACAAAAGCTGCACATGGGACGCTCTTGGACTTTCCAGCGTGACAATGAACCTAACCACAAGGCCAGGTTGACCCTCCAGTGGTTACAGCAGGAAAAGGTGAAGGTTCTGGAGTGGCCAATGGCCATCACAGTCTCCTGACTTTAATATCATCAAGCCACTCTGGGGAGATCTCAAATGTGTGGTTCATGCAAGACAACCAAAGACTTTGCATGACCTGGGGGCATTTTGCCAAGACAAATGGGCAGCTATACCACCTGCAAGAATTCGGAGCCTCATAGACAATTATTACAAAAGACTCCATGCTGTCATTATTGCTAAAGGTGGCAACACACAGTATTAGGAACTATGGGTATGAAGACTTTTGAACAGGGGTCATTTCATTTGTTTAATTGCTGCCATGTTTCTGTAGCACCCTGCTCCTGTTGATCAGGAGCTTGCATGTAAATTTAGGGGTTATCTGTTCTGTATATAGTTCAGATTTAATCTATGGTTAAATTAGCTTCTGTTCCAGCATTGGCTGTATTGCGTGTAGTTCCACATTGTTTTCTGTAGGTGTCGTTGTCACCACAGGCCGGTGTTGAAAAGCAATAGGCTGAAGTGTATTGAGTGCTCTTCTTTCTCAGAAGTAACTCAGCAGAGGTGGTCCACCGCTGTGCATTCCGGGAAAGAGTACTTAACCACTTGCTGACCGCCTCACGCCGATGTATGTCGGCAGAATGGCATGGGCAGGCAGAATCACGTACCTGTACGTGATCTGCCTCCCGCGGGCGGGGGGTCAGATCGGACACCCCCCGGTGCCCGAGGCGGTTGGCTTGTGTCTGGGAGCGATGAGAAGCGAGGGGGAGACCATCCATTCGTGCCCCCCCTCCTCGCGATCGCTCCCAGCCAATTGGATTCTTCCTCTGCTGCTGTATGCTAAACAGCAGCAAAGGAAATGATGTCATCTCTCCTCGGCTCTGTATTTTCCGTTCCGGCGCCGAGGGGAGAAGACTTCACAGTGAGTACACAACACACACACAGTAGAACATGCCAGGCACACATTACACCCCTGATCCCCCCCCCCCGATCACCCCCCGATCACCCCCCCCCCCCCCCCCCGTTACACTGACACCAAGCAGTTTTTTTTTTTTTCTGATTACTGCATTGGTGTCACTTTGTGACAGTTAGTGTGGTAGGGCAGTTAGGGTTAGCCCCCTTTAGGTCTAGGATACCCCCCTAACCCCCCCTAATAAAGTTTTAACCCCTTGATCACCCCCCGTCGCCAGTGTCACTAAGCGATCATTTTTCTGATCACTGGTGACGCTAGTTAGTGAGGTAAATATTTAGGTTCGCCGTCAGCGTTTTATAGCGACAGGGACCCCATATACTACCTAATAAAGGTTTTAACCCCTTGATTGCCCCCTAGTTAACGCTTTCACCAGTGATCACCGTATAACCTTTACGGGTGACGCTGGTTAGTTCATTTATTTTTTATAGTGTCAGGACAGCCGCTGTTTATTACCTAATAAAGGTTTAGCCCCCTGATCGCCTGGCAGTGATATGCGTCACCCCAGGCAACGTCAGATTAGCGCCAGTACCGCTAACACCCACGCACGCACCATACACCTCCCTTAGTGGTATAGTATCTGAACGGATCGATATCTGATCCGATCAGATCTATAATAGCGTCCCCAGCAGTTTAGGGTTCCCAAAAACGCAGTGTTAGCGGGATCAGCCCAGATACCTGCTAGCACCTGCGTTTTGCCCCTCCGCCCGGCCCGGCCCAGCCCAGCCCACCCAAGTGCAGTATGGATCGATCACTGTCACTTACAAAACACTAAACGCATAACTGCAGCGTTCGCAGAGTCAGGCCTGATCCCTGCGATCACTAACAGTTTTTTTGGTAGCGTTTTGGTGAACTGGCAAGCACTAGCCCCAAGCAGCGTCAGGTTAGCGCCAGTACCACTAACACCCATGCATGCACCGTACACCTCCCTTAGTGGTATAGTATCTGAACAGATCAATATCTGATCCAAACAGATCTATACTAGCGTCCCCAGCAGTTTAGGGTTCCCAAAAATGCAGTGTTAGCGGGATCAGCCCAGATACCTGCTAGCACCTGCGTATTGCCCCTCCGCCCGGCCCAGCCCAGCCCACCCAAGTGCAGTATCGATCGATCACTGTCACTTACAAAACACTAAACGCATAACTGCAGCGTTCGCAGAGTCAGGCCTGATCCCTGCGATCGCTAACAGTTTTTTTTGGTAGAGTTTTGGTGAAGTGGCAAGCACCAGCAGCCTAGTACACACCGGTCGTAGTCAAACCAGCACTGCAGTAACACTTGGTGACGTGGTGAGTCCCATAAATGCAGTTCAAGCTGGTGAGGTGGCAAGCACAAGTAGTGTCCCGCTGCCACCAAGAAGACAAACACAGGCCCGTCATGCCCATAGTGCCCTTCCTACTGCATTCGCCTATCCTAATTGGGAACCCACCACTTCTGCAGCACCCGTACTTCCCCCATTCACATCCCCAACCAAATGCAGTCGGCTGCATGAGAGGCATTTTTATGTCCTCCCGAGTACCCCTACCCAACGAACCCCCCCCCCAAAAAAAGGTGTCGTGTCTGCAGCAAGCGCGGATATAGGCGTGAGACCCGCTATTATTGTCCCTCCTGTCCTGATAATCCTGGTCTTTGCATTGGTGAATGTTTTGAACGCTACCATTCACTAGTTGAGTATTAGCGTAGGGTACAGCATTGCACAGACTAGACACACTTTCACAGGGTCTCCCAAGATGCCATCGCATTTTGAGAGACCCGAACCTGGAACCAGTTACAGTTATAAAAGTTAGTTACAAAAAAAAGTGTAAAAAAAAAAAAAAAACACAAAAAAATATATAAAATAAAAAAAAATAGTTGTCTTTTTATTCTCTCTCTCTCTATTGTTCTGCTCTTTTTTACTGTATTCTATTCTGCAATGTTTTATTGTTATTATGTTTTATCATGTTTACTTTTCAGGTATGTAATTATTTATACTTTACTGTTTACTGTGTTTTATTGTTAACCATTTTTTTGTCTTCAGGTACGCAATTCACAACTTTGAGTGGTTATACCAGAATGATGCCTGCAGGTTTAGGTATCATCTTGGTATCATTCTTTTCAGCCAGCGGTCGGCTTTCATGTAAAAGCAATCCTAGCAGCTAATTAGCCTCTAGACTGCTTTATACAAGCAGTGGGAGGGAATGCCCCCCACCGTCTTCCGTGTTTTTCTCTGGCTCTCCTGTCTCAACAGGGAACCTGAGAATGCAGCCGGTGATTCAGCCAGCTGACCATAGAGCTGATCAGAGACCAGAGTGGCTCCAAACATCTCTATGGCCTAAGAAACCGGAAGCTAGGAGCATTTCATGACTTAGATTTCGCCGGATGTAAATAGCACCATTGGGAAATTGGGAAAGCATTTTATCACACCGATCTTGGTGTGGTCAGATGCTTTGAGGGCAGAGGAGAGATCTAGGGTCTAATAGACCCCAATTTTTTCAAAAAAGAGTACCTGTCACTACCTATTGCTATCATAGGTAGTGACAGGTACTATGGTTATTCCATGGCCTCCGAAACTGTGATAGGCAGTGAAGAGTGAAATCAAAAATTTACACCCTTAGAAATCCTGAAGGCGGTGATTGGTTTTCGGGGCCCCGTACGCGGATAGGTTCCCAAAAAGTCCCACACATGTGGTATCCCCATACTCAGGAGAAGCAGCTGAATGTATTTTGGGGTGCAATTCCACATATGCCCATGGCCTGTGTGAGCAATATATCATTTAGTGACAACTTTTTGTAAAATTTTTTTTTTTTTTTTGTCATTATTCAATCACTTGGGACAAAAAAATAATATTCAATGGGCTCAACATGCCTCTCAGCATTTTCCTTGGGGTGTCTACTTTCCAAAATGGGGTCATTTGGGGGGGTTTTGCACTGTCCTGCCATTTTAGCACCTCAAGAAATGACATAGGCAGTCATAAACTAAAAACTGTGTAAATTTCAGAAAATGTACCCTAGTTTGTAGACGCTATAACTTTTGCGCAAACCAATAAATATACGCTTATTGACATTTTTTTACCAAAGATATGTGGCTGAATACATTTTGGCCTAAATGTATGACTAAAATTGAGTTTATTGGGTTTTTTTTAAAAACAAAAAGTAGAAAATGTCATTTTTTTTCAAAATTTTCGGTCTTTTTCCGTTTATAGCGCAAAAAATAAAAACCGCAGAGGTGATCAAATAACATCAAAAGAAAGCTCTATTTGTGGGAAGAAAAGGACGCAAATTTTGTTTGGGTACAGCATTGCATGACCACGCAATTAGCAGTTAAAGCGACGCAGTGCCAAATTGTAAAAAGTGCTCTGGTCAGGAAGGGGGTAAATCCTTCCGGGGCTGAAGTGGTTAAGGGGCAGACGCCATTTTTGGTTCTCTTTTACTTCCTGACCCTCCTGGCCTAAGGTATGTGACAACTTCTTTCCTGTCTTGGGACCATGCTGGCCCGAGGCTGCGTTGCTACAAGTAGACCAAGAGGTCGTCTGGGGCCTGTTGGTTTAGAGGTGGTCCTGTGCTGTCTGTCCTGCGGGAAGAAGCCAAGCAATTGAAAGATCCAGGGGAGGACTCATCTTGGAGAGGACCGTGCGAAAGGCTGGTATCTCAGGAAGAACCTGGTGACTCAATTGGAGGATGCATCCTAGCTAACCTACCGCACAGTACTGCCAGGTCAGCTTAAAGGTTCTGGTACTGTGTTGCTGTTCATCTAATATTAAATCCTGTGGCAGAGGATTGTTCATCTAATACTACGTCCTGTGGCAGAGGATCGTACTACCATTTTGTTCTTCTCAAGTCTGTGGCAGAGACTTTTCATCCGTGCGCCATTCCGGCTGCTAGGTCAGTGAGAGAGACCTAAGGTGTGTTTGTCTTCAGGATCTTAAATTCCTCAGTGATCTGCATAAGGTATTTGAACTCTACTGCAACTCCTTTCCTACCTCTTTACTACTACTTCCTAAAAAGTTTTGCAATAAAGCATTGGAAACAGAACAAAGTGACTGGTGCTTACATTGGTGAGCGTAAGGCCTAATATAGACTCCCGTAAAGTCCCGTATATGGTGGAAATACAGGTAAGAGGGTGATGGCGAAGACCCAAATAAAATCAGCAGCTCCTACGGGGGTCAGTGCTACATGTGGGGGCGTCGTCCGGGATTATTTGCCGTTACCCCTTGCAACTATGAGAAGTATTTCACCGAGAGTCTATGCTAAAAGAGGGGTTTCTGGACTTTGTCACTTTCTCCAGTAAAAAGAAGGGATAAATTGCAAGATCACATTTCTGACTGCGTAGGCTGCGGGTGGAGAAGTAAAAGCCCGGGAGCTACGTGATCAGAGCAGCAAGTGGGAGGAGCTACACCTGCTTACTGCTGCGTGAGACACGTGTGTGTGTGTCTGGCGCCAAAGAAGAAGAGAGGCCTCGTGATCATACTTAGAGGATCAGAGTGCAGCCATGTCTTCTTTTTCATCGATGCCGTCGGCTATGGGGTTCAAGATATTCTCTACCGCTGCAGGTGCTATGCTAACGGGAATCCTGCTGACGCATACCGGCATCCGCTTGAAGCCGCAGGGGCGGTTTGTATTGTACACTGTTGGAGATATTGAAGGGCTGGGCGTGCTTTGCCATAAGTGTGAGGGACTGGCCATATATCTCCGTCCATTTGTCCGATGTTTGCAGTGCAGAGAATACCTATTCGCTGTGGAGCAACCTACAATGTCACCCTGTGCTTACCGAGTGGACTGGGCTACAGGGATCGCTACGGCGGAAACTACTGCCATTACTGCTGGGGAGCAACAGGCCCTTGTCCCATCTGCTACAGTGAGTGTTCCTGAGGGAGATGTCGCTGTTACTGCTTCATCAGCGGATATCAGCCTTGCTTCTGCTTCTATTACACCTGTTCCCGCTCTCCAGAGGAAGGTGGGATATGTGAAGGCTTCCCGTGGCCACGGTCGAGGCTTACCCCAAAGACTACATGGAACGGAGCCAGAGGAGAGCATGGATCCAGAAAAGTCCACGACAGGAACGGGTGAGAGATCAAGGGGGACCATATCTGGGACTGTCTGTAAATATTTGCCTGCAGAGGAGTTGAGAGACTCGGAGATAGATTCTCTGTCAGAAATCTCTGGTGATGATTTGTTTGAGACAAATGTCACAGGAATTATTGTGGGCCCAGGGTGAAGATATCGCTTCTGCCTTTACTTTCTGGGAATGGATAGCCATGGATTCTGGGAAGACATCACCTAGTGTGGAGCCGCACAGCACTACCAAAGAGACATTGTCTAAAGTTACTGGTTCGTTTGAGTCTGAACCGATGCCCATCGGATCTATGGTGCGCAAATCTCCTAATTCTTGTGTGCCTCCTGGTCTGGGAAAAACCAGAGCTTTACCTAGACTTGTCCGATTACAAAGAGTGCTCACCAAACGAGTTGCCACAGAGTATGGTCTGGAATTTCCTTACGTTACTCAAGAAGTTATGCAGGAAATTGAGGCTAATTGAGAGCAGTGGTACCGTGAAGCTGTCTGGGACTATTTGTGTGTGCCAAAACCTTTCCGGAGAGCTGGTTATCCTGCTATCATGGATGAATGGTTCAATGGGTGTTTGCTACATTGGAATTACGGTCGGCACATCTATGTTGACAAAGTGGTCATTTGCAGACCTGGAAAAGATGACATTGTTTATTTCATCACCACTGTGGATAAACAGGGGAAGAAACTGACTCTGCCAGAACCCCGGTTCTATTGGTGATTATGCAAAGGGACTGTTGTTTCTACTTTGCAAAGAAAAGAGAACTTTGGGGTATATAGTTAGATAGTGTCAGGGTTGGTGAGAACTTCATGGTCAAGAGGTTTCATATACCCAAAGACTCTTTGCCATGTCAGATTTCTGCCGCTAAGTGGTGGGATTCGCCCAGAGATAGGGATGGACTTTTAATTTACTTTTGGTTCATTATACAGTAAAAGGAAAATGTGAGGAAGAAAGTTTCATTCTCTTGGGAGTGAGGCTTTGCTCATAAAATTGATGAGTAACATTGTTATATGATTTCTGTATGTATGACTTTGTTTTTCAGGTAACAAAAGATCTTCTATTAAGCTGCTAGCATGGGACAGTTAGTGAGGTTCCTGTAACATGACTGATGTGAATATGTTGATTAATGTTTGAAATTATAACATATTTCTTTACTGTCTTTCTTCTTTCCTATCCAAGTTTGGGTTCAGATACCTACTCTCAGGCTTAAGAGTCATTTTTTTTTTTTTTGCAGACGTTGAGAACACCGTCTTTTATAGTGGGGGGAGTATGTAGCACCCTGCTCCTGTTGATCAGGCGCTTGCATGTAAATGTAGGGGGTTATCTGTTCTGTATATAGTTCAGATTTAATCTATGGCTAAATTAGCTTCTGTTCCAGCATTGGCTGTGTTGCGTGTAGTTCCACATTGTTGTCTGTAGGTGTCGTTGTCACCACAGGCCGGTGTTGAAAAGCAACAGGCTGAAGTGTATTGAGTGCTCTTCTTTCTCTCAGCAGAGGTGGTCCACCGCTGTGCATTCCGGGAAAGAGTACTTAAGGGGGAGACGCCATTTTTGGTTCTCTTTTACCTCCTGGCCCTCCTGGCCTAAGGTATATGACAACTTCTTTCCTGTCTTGGGACCATGCTGGCCCGAGGCTACGTTACTACAAGTAGGCCCAGAAGTCGTCTGGGGCCTGTTGGTTTAGAGGTAGTCCTGTGCTGTCTGTCCTGCAGGAAGAAGCCAAGCAATTGAAAGATTGATGCATCCTAACTAACCTACCGCACAGTACTGCCGGGTCGGCTTAAAGGTTCTGGTACCACGTTGCTGTTCATCTAATATTAAATCTTGTGGCAGAGGATTGTTCATCTAATACTACGTCCTGTGGCAGAGGATCATACAACCATTTTGTTCTTCTCAAGTCTGTGGCAGAGACTTTTCATCCGTGCGCCATTCCGGCTGCTAGGTCAGTGAGAGAGACCTATCCGGGTGGGCAAAGATCTGTAGACGAAAGGTGTGTTTGTCTTCAGGATCTTAAATTCCTCAGTGATCTGCATAAGGTATTTGAACTCTCCTGCAACTCCTTTTCTACCTCTTTACTACTACTTCCTAAAAAGTTTTGCAATAAAGCATTGGAAACAGAACAAAGTGACTGGTGCTTACATTGGTGAGCGTAAGGCCTAATATAGACTCTAAGTCCCGTATATGGTGGAAATACAGGTAAGAGGGTGACGGCGAAGACCCGAATAAAATCAGCAGCTCCTACGGGGGTCAGTGCTACATTTCTTTTTATGTATAGAATATAAATTGCAGCGCTTCTACAATTAATAATGATCAAGTCCAATAGCCCAATAAGGGTGATAAAAAATCATAATAAATTTATAGTAAGATAAAAAACACATATGTAAAAGTCCTTCAACTGTGGGTGTAAGTACTGACATTAATGGATTGTGGTATAATAAATTCACACATATAGAAGAGTCTTTCCAATAAAAAACACTGGTAGCTCTGATAGAGGGCACAAATCCAAACTGGAGACCGCAACCTTAAACACCACCATTCACAGCCTCTTACCAGATAATGTTGACCCCCCTATTAAAGAGGGTCAAACACGCTTAAAATATATCTCCTCCACAGGTTGACAGTAACGCTGTCCAAAGGTGGCTGCACTGCTCCCTGATCACATAGATACAGTGGAGTGTAGCCACCCCAAGATAGAAAGTGTGTTACTGGCTGGATCACCAGGCGAGAATAACCTAATGCAGTCACCACATCTAAGGACTGAGAATCTAATTGCGGATCCAAGTTGCACACGGGAGATCCTTTATTGACGTGGTGCTAGGAATTGAATCCTTACTGAGGGGACACCTGACGAGGGGAGCTATGTTCGGAGCTTGCTTGAGGATATCTTTTAAGCGTGTTTGACCCTCTGTAATAGGGAGTCAACATTATCTGGTAAGAGCATGTGAGTGGTGGTGTTTAAGGTGGTGGTGTTTAAGGTGGCAGACTCCACTTTGGATTTGTGCCTTCTATCAGAGCTACCAGTTTTTTATTGGAAAGACCCTGCTATATGTGTGAATTTATTACACCACAATCCGTTATTGTCAGCACTTTCACCCACAGGACTTTTTCATATGTGTTTTTATCTTACCATAAATATGTTATGATTTTTTAATCACCCTTACTGGGCTATTGGACTTGATCATTATTAATTGTAGAAGCGCAGCAATTTATATTCTATACTGTTTATCACCAACAAATGTGCTAGCCGCTTCCTATTATCTGTTTGTAGTTTAATCACAGATATACTCTTAGTTTACATGTTTCTTTTTATGATTGTGCCATTCTGTTATGACTTACAGTTATAGCTACAGTTACAGAATATGAATCCCATAAGAAATAAAAGAAATGTGCTTTGCCTGCTCACTCATGTTTTCTTTAAAAATTATAAATTTTTTACCAATTCTCTAAGGGTATGCAAACATTTGAGAACTTTATACGTCCATGAATGGCCAAGGTTTTTGTGTTGGGAATTTAATCAGTGCACTCTCCCAGTACAGTGACCAAGCTTTCATGGACAGCTATTGGTCTCCAGCCATGATCGGGTGCCAGGGGGATGGGCTCCTGATCATGTGACCACCGTGATAGCCAATCACAATGATCACATGATTGGGAAGTCCATCCCATCCCCAGATGTAAAGAACAACTCAAAGGGAAGCCAGGGCTGTGCGGAAAGGGGTTAAGAAGTTGAATGATTCCTCCTAGTTCTTATCTAGGTACTACAGAATGATCAGTTTTTTATGTTGTGGAGAATAGGATTGGGGGGGGGGGATGTTGACTAGTTTAGCAAAAGAAAACTGGGATAGCTGACACCACTCCACAAAAACGCCTAATGTTTTTAGCCCACAGCAGAAATTGGGAGCTGGGTGCATTCCTGGCAGATTTTCTGGGGGGGGGGGGGGGGGGTTTGCAGGGTCTTTAAAGTGAAACAAAAAATTAAAATGCAATGTCTCTTCTGAAATTAAATACACTTACCTGCCTGTTCACAATCCCCTGTTCCCTGCAGAATGTACACTGAGCTGCACATGGGCATCATCCTGCACCAGCACAATCAACATGTTCAGATGAACCTGGGGAGAAGATGCTGGTGCTGGCAAGGGACCCTGGCATGGGCATTGGGCTGTTGGAGCATAGGTGAGTATCTGTGCCTTTAATTCCAGGTTAAGACCTCATTCAAACAAATGAATGAGGGCAGATAGGCTGCTATACTCATATTCAGCTAAATGCCGTATCAGCACTCTGTGCATTGAATGCATACAAAGTGAACGATTGATTGCAGTCAATTTACTGTGAATACAGTCACAAGCATCAACCCTGGATGTAAACTGTCTGCATTAAGGGCCACTTAGAGTCCCTAATTGCATATAACCACTCAGACAAGCAATTACATGTGAACAGCGGCAGCACCGGCCACTGATTTGATATTTGTTCATGAGTTCATTGACAAGGAAGGCCTGTTGTGGGTTGGTGTTTCCCCTAGCAACCAGCGCCATTATCCCTTTGCTCAAGTCACAGAATGACCACTTACTCATGGAATTACCACTGTTTGCTCCTCAGAGAACAGAATGGGATGGGCTGTGTGGTACCTTTTAATCTGTGGAAGAGGCATGTGGTGCAAACGTATAAAAAAAAGTTTACATATGAAGAGTACAAAAAAATGGCTAAAGGGAAACAAGGAAGACTGAGTTATTAAAGGGTTAAATGGCAACTTAAACACTTCTTCACACTAGCACGTGACATTATGGGCAGATTTATTATGGTAATTAAGCCTGTAAACAATGCAGGATTCATTCTTACTTATTATTATTAGACCCTCCATAGAGAAAATAAAATGTGGTAACATTTTGTATGTTTATGCTTGTTTTCAGTCTCTCTTTTTGTGTTAAGTTCAGCCTGTGTCTGCAGCTAAATTAACTTTCAAAGGTTTAGTGTAACTCATTCCAGCCTATAAGGGTGACCACATTGCCTTGAAAGTCTCCCTGGAGCCACCCTGATGTGTTCTTTCCCATCTGGGTCTTTATCATTATGTACCCGCTCAGGTGCTATTCTTGGGCCTGCAAACACATTGTGCCCGGGGTCATTATTATGTGCCCACACAGGTGGCATGCTTAGGGCCCACAAATGCATTGTGGCCAGGTTCATTGTGAATGTGCCTACTTGGGTGCATATTTAGGGTGTTCATGGGCAATGTGGCCGCTATTCAATGAATCATGGGACATGTAGTCCCAATACATTGTATCATTCTACTTGGAGAGTGCCCACTCCCCAACTGGAAGTGTGGATGAAGTTTAGCGGAGAGGGACATGGTTTGGAGATCTTTAGAGAAATGCTATTCAGACGTTGCTGGAGTGTGTGCAGAAGTGACTGCAAAAAGACTGTGGTAGATTAGCTGCACTGGGATGCAACAATAGATAAAAAAGTCAAACCTTTTTAAATATTTAAAAACTATTTAAACTAGAAAAAGACAATTGCTTTTTATAAACTGTTCTTTAACAAACTGAATGGTAGTTAATAAAGGTTCATATCTACTGTAATGCCCTCTTATTTTGTTCTTTTAACATTTAAATGTGCCTCTGTATCAACTCATCTATGCTGGATTTCTTTGTCATATTAATCCTGATCCATAATAAATCACCTTCCTTCATCATTCAAGTGATACTAAAGGTTGATTTTTTATATATTATTATTAAAATAAAAAAAGATGTTATACTTACCTGCTATGTGCAAGGTGAGAGTGGTCCTGAACCTCCTCTTTAGCAGTTCTCCACTTAGCAAGTCCCCCCTTAGCAAGCTGGGTACTGTAGAGGCACCCTTGCATGTGCAGTCCTGAGCTAGGCTGTGTGCGTCCATAGACACACACAGTGTCAGTAAGCTACGCCCCTGCTCCCTCCACACAGGAGTTTTACTAACAGCATATGGCTTCCACTGCTCTCAGTGTCTCCTGTGAAACCAGGAAGTGAGGGGCGCAGTGTTGCAGCTGGGACAGCGCTGCAGCAGTGACAGGAGCAGATATGTGTTTAGGGATGGCAGTGAGTAGGATGGGTAATGGTAAGTTTTTTACCTTAATTCAGAGAATGCATTAAAGTGTGACTAAACCCAGAGCCCTGCATTCACTTTATCTGGTCCCCCACAGTACACAGAACATGGAAATGCAATTATAATAAATATAAACTGCTAAATACCTTTTTTCATAAGCAGTATATAGCAGTCTTAAGACTTCTATCAGTGTCTGGTTAAAGCTTGTAGGAGGAATTTTCATTCTCCTCTGACCAGGGCCGGTGCTACCACTAGGCAAACTAGGCAGCCGCCTAGGGTCCACTGCTGCCTAGGGGTGCCTGGCCACTGATGTTCCTACTCTCTCTCTGGAACAAGCAACTAAGTCTTAGCATCAGCAGGCAGCCGCCGCTCCATTCGCACATAGTGTCAGAGGTGCAGTGGCGGCTGAGGACTGTGTCCCGAATGAATGGAAGCAAACATTCATTAATTGGCACTAGTAGGCTACACTGATGGGCGCTGGTGAGGCTGCATTTGATGGACGCTTCATTAAAAAGGTTGGGTATACATGGGCAGGACAAAGGGGGCGGAGTCAGGGTGGAGCCAAGGGGGATGCGGCAAAATGAGGTTTCGTCTAGGTCAAGGATATGCAATTAGCGGACCTCCAGCTGTTGCAGAGCTACAAGTCCCATGAGGCATAGCAAGACTCTGACAGCCACAAACATGACAACCAGAGGCAGAGGCATGATGGGACTTGTAGTTTTGCAACAGCTGGAGGTCCGTTAATTGCATTGCCCTGGCCTAGGGTGTCAAAAATCCTTGCACCAGCCCTGCCTCTGACTGTCATATGAGGCTACATGACCCTTGACCATCTGTCTGGACAGTGCTGATTGGCTCTCGGCTGACCAGCTGCTGCCATAACCCTGGCATCATTTTTTTCTATAGGCGATTCGGCATCTGCTAAAAGTGATCCCGGGGGCGGATTCGCTGTGGAATCATTTTTAAGGGCGGCGCGTTTACTGGAGCCGTCGGTAAACCCGGAAACGATCCAATCCATCGGATGGATAGGCAGAAAGCCAAGTGAGGGCAAGATGGCCCCCACTCGGCTCTATACCCTTGGTGGACCAGAGCGACCTCCTATGTAATTTCCGGTCCGACAGATAGACTGGATTTTTTATTTATTATTAAAGTCAAAATGTCTTTTTTTTTAACCATTTCAATACAGGGCACTTTCACAATTGGTGGTCATGCGACGTTGTACCCAAACAAAATTTTTATAATTTTTTCCCCCGTAAATACAGCTTTCTTTTAGTGGTATTTGATCACCACTGGAGTTTTTATTTTTTGCGCTACAAATAAAAAAAGACCGAAAATTTTGAAAAAAAAAAAGTTTTTCTTTGTTTCTGCTACAAAACTTTGTAAATAAGTAAGTTTTCTCCTTCACTGATGGACACTGATGAGGCAGAACTGATTGGCACTGATGAGATGGTACTGATGATGAGGCACTTATATGCAGCACTAATGGGCACTGATAGGCGGTACTGATAAGCAGCACTAATGGGAACTGATAGGTGGCACTGATGGACAATCATAGGTGGTACTAATAGGCAGTACTGATCAGGAGGCACTGGCAGGCATAATTGATAGGCACAGAGTGCCATCCTAATGGGCACTGATTGGCAGTGATGGGAGTAAGTCACACATGTGCAAGTCACAAGCAAGTCTCAAGTCTTAACCTTCAAGTCACAAGCAAGTCCCAAGTTACTGTGGCGAAAAGCAAGCAAGTCGAGTCCCTGCTAGAAGTCAAGCAAGTCAAGTCAAGTCATTTATTTTGGTCAAGTCACAAATTAAGTCAAAATACTGATCTACCCCGAAGCCGGGACTCGGGGGAGCTTTCTTTTGTGGGGGGGGGGGGGGGCGGCTTTTGCCTAGGCCAAGACACAGAACTGGTGGTGCCAAGTCATTGCAAGTCATTGCAAGTCAAATAGCCCAAGTCAAAGTCAAGTCGCAAGTCATTAGTGACAAGTCAAAGTCAAGTCGAGTCATTTATTTAATTTTGTCAAGCAAGTCGCAAGTCCTCAAACAGGTGACTCGAGTCTGACTCGGGTCAAGTCATGTGACTCGAGTCCCCCACCTCTGCTGATTGGCACCCCTGGTGGGCTCACCTGGTGGTCCTAAGTAGGCATCCCTGGTGGTCTGAACTGGGCATCCTCGATGGGTCTTCACTGATAATCAATGCGCTGATTATCAGCGCAGACCCCCTGCCCCCCCCCGTCAGCAGGAGAGCAGCCAATTGTCTCTCCTCTACTCGTGCCTGTCAGTGCGAGTGGAGGAAAAGCTGATAAATGATTCTCCCTGTTTAAACTGTGATGAGCTGTGATTGGACACAGCTGATCACATGTCACATGGTAAAAAGCCTACGTCTTAGGCTCTTTACCTAGATCAAAGATGCGGTGCGTCAGACTGACACACCTTACCACCGATCGTCGCGCTGCCTGCCTTGGCAGGAGCATGCTAGCGGTTTATGCTGACTGGACGTCATTTGATATCCAGTCAGGATAATACAACTACTTTCCAGCCATTATTTTGCTATATGGCGGGTGGGAAGTGGTTAAAGGTAAATGAGAGATTGGGGTCTTTGTGACCCCAGATCTTTGAATAAAGAGTACTTGTCATGTTTATTTCTATTACAAGGGATGTTTACATTCCTTGTAATAGGAATAAATGTGATTAAAAAAAAAATAATAAAATAAAGGGACAGTGTAAAAAAAAAAAAAATTTGATTTTTTTTTAAAGCGCCCTATCCTTCCATGCCCGCATTCAGAAGCGAACACATACGTAAGTCACGCCTGCATATATAAACGGTGTTCAAACCACATTTGAGGTATCACTGTGATTGTTAGAGCAAGAGCAATAATTCTAGCACTAGACCTCCTCTGTAACTCTAAACAGGTAACCTGTAAACATTTTAAAGCATGGCCTATGGAGATTTTTAAGTACTGTAGTTTGTCACCATTCCACGAGCGTGCACAATTTTAACGCATGGTATGTTAGGTATCTATTTACTTGGCGTTACATCATCTTTCACATTATATAAAAAAAATAGAGCTAACGTTAGTGTTTTTTTTTAATTAAAAAAAGTGTATTTTTTCAAAAAAATTGCAGTGTGACATAAAATATTGTCACAATAGCCATTGTATGCTCTAAGGTCTCTGCTAACAAATAAATATAATTTTTGGGGGTTCTAAGTAATTTTCTAGCAAAATATAGTGATTTAAACTTGTAAGACACAGACAAGAACAAGGCTTAAACCACACTAAAGCTGAGAAAAACGAGGTCTGGATTGCAGATGCAGTAAGAACGAGCCTTAAAACGCACAACGAAAACGAGGCTTGGAATACTGAAACAGCCAGCGAGAACGAGGCTTGGATTGTAAATATAACGAGAACAAGGCTTGGAACGCGAAAGATGCAAAGAGATACACAGGAGTTGTGATAAAAAAATTACCAGATAAATAATTTATAAAAATCGGTGGAGAGGAACGTCAAAGCTAAGGAAAAAAAAAAGTAAGTGGTTATTGTCACGTCTACATGCTGGGCTCCGCCCCCGGGTCACATGGTATGCTGCCTGACCAGGGGGCGTGGCAGGAAGTGGACTAGTAAGTCACTTTGAAGAACGTGTATCTGTTACCCTGTAATGTGTGTGTCCCCATGTCTGTCATTCTCCTCTATATCCTCTCCTTCCCTACTGTATATGTGGGTCGCCTGTCAGAACACACATTGTATCCACCTGTACACAACTATCTGACCCCATCCTATGTATTGTGTCCCTTCCCTGCTCTGGTGTCCTGTACATTGCTGGCAGTTTGTGTCCCCATGGTGTACAGGGTCAGTGTAGTACTGATGGAATATTACCCTGAACACCAGGCATGAGGCGTCGTACCACCCAGGGCTTAAAGTAGAACAAAAGGCAAACGTTCTTTTCCAATCTGTGTCCCATTGGGGAGATTTCCCTTCACTTCCTGTCCCATAGCCAAAACAGGAAGTCAGAAGAAATAACCAGAACTAGTGTCCCCATTGGAACATTTCCCCTCTGTTCCTTTATTGGTGACAACTCAAAATTGTGATTTTCTTTCACTTTCACTCTAAATGATAATGGTAAACAGGGTGAATCTCTCTAATAGGGGCACAGACAGCAATAAGAACCTGACAGGTGTTCTAATCCCACTCCGCTCTATCCATAACCACTTCAGCCACGGAAGAATTTACCCCTAATGACCAGGCCATTTTTTGTGGTACGGCACTGCATCGCTTTAACTCACAATTGTGCGGTCGTGCGACGATGTACCCAAACAAAATTTATGTCTTTTTTTTCCCCACAAATAGAGCTTTCTTTTGGTGGTATTTGATCACCTCTGCGTTTTTGCGCTAGAAACAAAAAAAAGTACTACATTTTTTACTTTTTGCTATAAAACATTCCCCCCCCCCCCCCCCCCAAAAAAAAAATGTTTTTTTTTAATTATTTCTTCATAAGTTTAGGCTAATATGTATTCTGCTACATATTTTTTTTGGTAAAAAAAATCCCAATAAGTGTATATTGATTAGTTTGCACAAAAGTTATAGCATCTACAAAATAGGGGATAGATTTATGGCATTTTTATTTTTTTACTAGTAATGGTGGCGATCAGTGATTTTTAGGGGGATTGCGGCGGACAGATCGGACACCTAACTGACATTTTGACACTTTTTTCGGGAACTAGTGACATTATTACAGTATCTGAAATATTGTGTAAAGACCTCTCCCCAGCCCCCAGTGCCTGAAATATGGTGTAAAGACCTCTCCCCAGCCCCCAGTACCTGAAATATGGTGTAAACACCTCTCCTCAAGCCTCCAGTGTTTAAAATATGGTGTAAAGACTTCTCCCCAGCCTCCAGTGTCTAAAATATGGTGTAAAGACCTCTCCCCAGCCCCCAGTGCCTGAAATATGGTGTAAACGCCTCTCCTCAAGCCTCCAGTGTCTAAAATATGGTGTAAAGACCTCTCCCCAGCCCCCAGTACCTGAAATATGGTATAAATACCTCCAGCCCCCAGTGCCTGAAATATGGTGTAAAGACCTCACTTCCAGACCCCAGTGCCTGAAACAAAGTCGGCAGCAGGGAGTAATGCAGTGGTCATAAGGCCAATAAGTCTACCCTTTTTTGTAGTGTTCAGGGGACTGCTGGAAGATAATATATAAAAAACATACAATAAATGTAGGGATTTCTGAATGACAGGAGTTCCCCTATACGCAGACATCTACAGATTCCAGTAACTAATGTTGTCCTTTGTGCTCAGCAATAATGCCTGATCTTCTCTTCCAGTGATGCCTGGCCAGTCGCTGTTGCGGGTCCTATATGCCAGCCTGGCAGTGAGATGTGCTGGGACTGTCCGTTCCTCTCTGATGCTGGCCAGTAATCAGAAATGTCAGCAGCAGGTGAGATCATTCATAATAAATGTCCACAGTGTGAACTCGCCAAGCCAGCGATATGATGAAATGTCCATCTGCTTTATAGATTTCTCATCTTCATTATGTAACATTTCAGTCCTTCATCCTACATTCCCATCATCCCCTGTACACCAGCTAAAATATCCGTCCCACACTGGCTGCTAAAATGAGAAAGAAGGTGGAGAGCTTGATACAAACTCCTACTATACTCTAAGAAGCCATATCACCTCCTGCACCCTCCACACCCCACAGTGACTGAGGCACCTCTACTGCATTATGGGTAGAGGAGCGTAGCTAAACTGTAACTTAGAACAAAGAGATTTTTGTATTTTAAAAAATACTGTTCATTGATTGTATTTGCACATATAACAGCTGAAGTGTAGACTGAACAAAAACTGTACCATCTGATTGCACAATCTCCTTTAGATCTAGTTACATAGTAGGTGAGGTTGAAAAAAGACACAAGTCCATCAAGTCCAACCTACAGTATGTGTGTGATTATGTGTCAGTATTACATTGTATATCCCTGTATGTTGCGGTCATTCAGATGCTTATCTAATAGTTTCTTGAAGCTATCAATGCCCCCCGCTGAGACCCCCACTTGTGGAAGGGAATTCTACATCCTTGCCGCTCTTACAGTAAAGAACCCTCTATGTAGTTTAAGGTTAAACCTCTTTTCTTCTAATTTTAATGAGTGGCAACGAGTCTTGTTAAACTCTCTTCTGCGAAAAAGTTTTATTTCTTTTGTGGGGTCACCAGTATGGTATTTGTAAATTGAAATCATATCCCCTCTCAAGCGTCTCTTCTCCAGAGAGAATAAGTTCAGTGCTCGCGACCTTTCCTCATAACTAAGATCCTCCAGACCCTTTATTAGCTTTGTTGCCCTTCTTTGTACTCGCTCCATTTCCAGTACATCCTTCCTGAGGACTGGTGCCCAGAACTGGACAGCATACTCCAGGTGCGGCCGGACCAGAGTCTTGTAGAGTGGGAGAATTATCGTTTTATCTCTGGAGTTGATCCCCTTTTTAATTCATGCCAATATTCTGTTTGCTTTGTTAGCAGCAGCTTGGCATTGCATGTCATTGCTGAGCCTGTTATCTACTAGGACCCCCAGATCCTTTTCCATCCTAGATTCAGGACCATTACCATTAACCATGTAGTGTAAAAGGCCTGCTTGATTTAATATGATTTAAAAGGATCATTTAAGTTTCTCCTCATATTACAAAAGCTCTGTAGAACCAGATTGTATGGTGTATGCCCAACTTTATATACTTTTTTTTTTAAGGTAGTTACAATTTCTCACAAGAGGGAGTACATCTCTCATTTTTGTAAATATTTTATTATACCTTTTCATGTGACAACACTGAAGAAATGACACTTTGCTACAATGTAAAATAGTGAATGTACAGCTTGTATAACAGTGTAAATTTGCTGCCCTCTCAAAATAACTCAACACACAGCCATTAATGTCTAAACCGCTGGCAACAAAAGTGAGTACACCCCTAAGTGAAAATGTCCAAACTGAGCCCAAAGTGTCAATATTTTGTGTGGCCACCATGATTTTCCAGCACTGCCTTAACCCCCTTGGGCATGAAGTTCACCAGAGCTTCACAGGTTGCCACTAGAGTCCTGTTCCACGACAAGATCACAATGCTGGTGGATGTTAGAGACCTTGCGCTCCTCCACCTTCTGTTTGAGGATGCCCCACAGATGCTCAATAGGGTTTAGGTCTGGAGACATGCTTGGCCAGTCCACCACCTTTTCCCTCAGCTTATTTAACAAGGCAGTGGTCATCTTGGAGGTGTGTTTGGTGTCGTTATCATGTTGTTGGACTACTGCCCTGCGTCCCAGTCTCTGAATGGAGGGGATCATGCTCTGCTTGAGTATGTTACAGTACACGTAGTCATTCATGGTTCCCTCAATGTACTGTAGCTCCCCAGTGCCGACAGCCTCAGGCCTTGACACTGCCACCACCATGCTTGACTGTTGTCTTTGTACTCCTCACCTGGTTGTCGTCACACACACTTGACACCATCTAAACCAAATAAGTTTATCTTGGTCTCATCAGACCACAGGACATGGTTCCAGTAATCCATGTCCTTAGTCTGCTTGTCTTCAGCAAACTGTTTGCGGGCTTTCTTGTGCATCACTTTTAGAAGAGGCTTCCTTCTGGGAGGACAGCCATGCAGAACGATTTGATGCAGTGTGCGGTGTATGGTCTGAGCACTGACAGACTGACCCCCCACCCCTTCAACCTCTGCAGCAGTGCTGGTAGCACTCATATGTCTATTTCCCAAAGACAACATCTTGATATAACAATGAGCATGTGCACTCAACTTCCTGACCTGTTCTGAGTGGAACCTGTCCTGTTAAACCGCTGTATGGTCTTGGCCACCGTGCTGCAGCTCAGTTATATAGCCTAGGCCATCTTTATGTAGAGCAACAATTCTTTTTTTCAGATCCTCAGAGAGTTCTTTGTCATGAGCTTCCATGTTGAACTTCCAGTGACCAGTATGAGAGGGTGAGAATGTTAACACCAAATTTAACACACCTGCTCCCCATTCACACCTGAGACCTTGTAACACTAACAAGTCACATGACACCAGGGAGGAAAAATGGCTAATTGGGCCCAATTTGGACATTTTCACTTGGGGTGTACTCACTTGTGTTGCCAGCAGTTTAGACATTAATGGCTGTGTGTTGAGTTATTTTGAGGGGACAGCAAATTTACACTGTTATACAAGCTGTACACTCACTACTTTACATTGTAGCAAAGTGTCATTTCTTCAGTGTTATCACATGAAAAATTATAATAAGATATTTACAAAAATGTGAGGGGTGTACTCACTTTTGTGAGATACTGTATGTATTTAAAGTAGGAGAATGCAAAATTAAGGTATATATTTTTTTGGTAAATATTTGCATAGTGTACACGCTCTGAGTTTTAAAGCCCACAGAGGAGGAATCTGTTCCCTCCCCAATAGCCATTTTGTAGTTTCTGCTGTACTTACAGGTTCACTTTAACCACTTGCCGACCGCTGCACGTTGATATACGTCGGCACAATGACAGCGGTGGTCAAATGGGCATACCTGTACGTCCCCTTTAAGAGGCGCGCTACCGCCGCGTACAGCATGACCATGCCCCCAGTCTCCCAGAAATCGTGTCACGGAGCCTCAGAACGGGGAAGTGCCTATGTAAACAACGCATTTCCCCGTTCTGGCTTGTGTCATGACAGAGATCACTACTCCCTGTTATCAGGAGTGGTGATCGCTGTCATGTGACTTGAAGCTCACCCCCCCCCACAGTTAGAATCACCTCCTAGGACACACTTAACCCCTCATCACCCCCAGTGGTTAACTCAGTCACTGCCAGTGTCATTTACACAGTAATCAGTGCATTTTTATAGCACTGATCGCTGTATAAATGACAATGGTGTCAAAAGTGTCCGATGTGTCCGCCATAATGTCACAGTCCTGGTAAAAATCGCAGATCGCCGCCATTACTATTAAAAAAAAAAAATTAAAAATAAAAATGCCATAAAAATATCCCCTATTTTCTAGACGCTATAACTTTTGCGCAAACCAATCAGTATATGCGTATTGCAATTTTTTTACCAAAAATATGTAGATGAATACATATCGGCCTAAACTGAGGAAAAAATTGTTTTTTTAATATATTTTTGGGGGGTATTTATTATAGTAAAAAATAATGCGTTTTTTTCAAAATTGATGCTTTTTTTGTTTATAGCGCAAAAAATAAAAAACGCGTGGGTGATCAAATACCACCAAAAGAAAGCTCTATTTGTGAGAAAAAAAGGACGTCAATTTTGTTTGGGTGCAACGTCGCACGACCGCGCAATTGTCAAAGCAGTGCTGAATCACAAAAAGTGCTCTGGTCAGGAAGGGGGTAAAATCTACCGGGGCTGAAGTGGTTAAAGTGTCCCTGTCTTCCCTAAGGAGTCATTAAAGGGGAACTGCAGCCTGCTCACATAAATTGTAATAAAACATATTTGCCATTTGAAAGCTTCCCTCCAACCACTTTGCATATTATTTTTATTTACTGTGATTCTGTACTTGCCGAACATGCTGCAGCCATTTTAACTGTGGGCAGCTGAAGCTGCTGCTTGTTCACTTCCTGGATTTACACAGACACACACCTCCAGCTCTTAAGCTTTCATTGGCCCTTCCTGGCAAACTGTCACGAGAGTGAGAGCTGTGCATGATGTCATAAGCCTAGACTAATGACCAGACAAGAAACAGGAAGTGGGCTGTATAAGGTATTTACTGGCAGAAAATAAAATGTTTTACTATCCAAAGTTAAAACAACAAGGGCAGAGGGTTTAATAGATGGAAAGTTAAAAAAAATGACTGAAGTTCCGCTTTATGCTTACTCTTGAGAGCCAAAAACACAGCGTTAATGACTTGTAAGAGAGGACAGGTTAATTTACATTTTTTCAAACTTTACCATCCCTTAAGCTGGCCATAGACAGTTTTTTTTGTTCAGCAAGTAAGCTTAACGAAAATATTAACTAACAGACTGCGTTTGTGTGAATGGAGGAATCCTTCCTCCCAGGATCCAAAGCTGTCAGAATATATTAATTGGTGGCTGCAGCTGTCAATCGAGAAAAGCTTCCAACATTCTTCTTTGATAAAAATCAACAAAACAGTTGATATCGAGCAGGGATGGCCACACACAGAACAAAATTTGTCCGATCCATACTGAACTGGCCAAATTTTGATCTATTTATGGCCAGCTTTAGTGGGGCTCAGAAAAAGGAGCATCGGCTCCGAGGACACTGACAGTGGGGAGGATTGACCACACAACTGCCAGCAGGGAGTACTCACGCCTTCCGCTTGCGTAGACATTGTACTGACAGTGAATTCAGGTAACACATTGCCCCACTTTGATGTTTCCTGATTGTTCTCTCTCTCTCTCTCTCTCTCTCTCTCTCTCTGGTTAGCGTCCATATTGCGCCAGTCACGGAGTTGGCAGTGACGAGGTGCAGAGAGCACAGAAAGCGCAGAGTAATTCGGTCACTATTTTCTCCCGGATCATCGACCGTTCCATCCCAGCAGATATCATCTATGAAGATGAACAGGTAACGCAGCGCAGACTATCATGGGAGCCTTGGTAGTATTGCTTCACCCACTGACAGCCTGCTTTTTCTTTTGCAGTGTTTAGCATTCCGGGATGTGTCCCCGCAGGGACCTGTGCATTTCCTTGTCATCCCCAGGAAACCGATTGCAAGAATAAGTGAAGTGACAGTGGGTGACACACAGGTAATGCAGAGCCACTGAAGGGGGCCCAGCACTGCCATACCGCAGTCAGATCTGATGTCAGAAATGTCGGCTGGTACACACTGTACACCACACTGCTTTGGGGCATGCCATAGATAATTGCTGATTTATCCAAACTACAGTAACAGAAACTACCATGGAACTGTTGCCCTGTTTCCCAGGGAATAAAAGGTGAATGCTAACTGATTGGAGTGGGGAATGGTCTAGTTATATCCCCTGGTTACATTCACCGGCCTCGCCGTGTGGTGCTGCAGGAGTAGTGGTCACAGAAATGTGAGCCTGGCAGGAGGCAATTACTGTTCTGTCTTTTCTCCATAGCTCCTGGGTCACTTGCTGGTCACAGCCAGTCACCTGGCACAGAAGGAGGGGCTGACTCAGGGCTACAGGATTGGTGAGTGCTGGATATGACATAAAAACTTCAAATTGGTTCTGAGTCCTGGATATGGCATGGCTTGGGGGGGGGGGGGGGGGGATAAAATAATGGAAATGTAACAATATATTGCTATCAAGAAGGAGGACCACCTCCAACAGCTCACAATGAAATTGATGCAGTCATATTAGTGCCAGCTCCTTTAGAGGATTCAGAGTCTTTGGTGTTGCTTTACTAAAACTGGAGCACACAGAATCTGGTGCAGTTGTGCATGGTAACCAATCAGCTTCTAACTTCAGCTTGTTCAGTTAAGGCCCCTTTCACATGATCAGATGTGCCTGTCAGTTTTTCCGGGGGATCGGACCGTACCCGTCCTTCACTCCTATGGACTGGCGGGTATAAACAGACTTGTCCATTAATGCTCGCCTACCTCCAATCCAATCTATCCCCTTCTGTCCAGGCGGATCAGAGGGCAGTCAGATGTAAACAGACAGCGGAGTTTGTTTACACCTGCCAGACCATAGAATAGAGTGGGCTTGGTCTGTGTTTGCTCTGCATAAACTGAGCAGACATGGACCTGTCATACACCTGCTCTGACCAGCGGACACATCCCCTGCTGATCATAACACAGTCTGCCCCATGGATAAGGGGCCCTTAAGCTTTGACATTAAAACAGGGTGGATTTAATTTAAATGACCTTGATTTAAATCATAATTTTTAAAGAGCAACTGTCATCTCTGTCCCGCAGTGGCTCCACCTCTGACCCTCTGTTGACTCACCGACTGTTCCCATTTACTTTAATGGAAAGGCTGGTGATGAGGCAGTGACACAACAAGGTGAGGGATGTGGCAGCAGCAGGTGAGTGGATGCCCGCTAACAGGCGCTTCCATGATGGATCTGAAATGACAGGTGCTCTTTAAATGTAAGGACTTATTCTTGCTGGTAGTTAGAATCTTTAATAATTGCAAACAAAATGAAGTTTTCCTATTTAGCATAACAAGCTGTCAGGTTAGTAAAACAGCGATATCAGAACCAATTCAATCATACAGTTTGTAGTGTACATAGATTTGCAAAACAATGGGATAAAGGAATATTCCTGAACTTTGTTTTATCTCATGGTTACTGTGAAATTTAGTGAATGCATCAATGCAGTGCATGTTATCTCAGCTTGCAGAGCTTGGATTCATTGAATGAGTTTACGAAAATGTAAATATGGCAGAATATACAGCCTCATGCTACATAACTAAGCTCCATTTCATGCTGAATAAACAAAATTATTAATGTATCTTAAATATAAAATGATCTTTAGATACATTTTTACTATAAAAGCATTTTATTAAAATAAATTTGATAAAAATCAAAAAAATCCAAGCTAGATAAAAAAAATCAGATTTAAAAAAAAAATCATTGTTTTTTAGCCACCCTGCATTAAAACCTAGAGGCTGTTTGGTTACTATGCACAGCTGCACCGGATTTAGTGTGCAACAGTTTTAGAAAATCCAAACCCCACGCGTCAGTAAGAGTACAGAGGGGAGCAAAGAGCAGGAGGTGCGAGATGAGCTCTCTGCCTCTTCTGTACACAGGACTTTACATTGCTCTCTGCCCATTGTAGCACAGGAGCTAACAGAGGATCCCTTAGATCGGGCTGTTGCTGCGGAACCCCTGAGGACTCTTCACACCACCCAGATTGAAAAAACACTGGTGTAAAGGGGTGAGATCCTCTGAGCTCTGCATCTTCTTGAACAAAAAAAACTGGCTAAGAGGACACACAGACAGTAATAAAAATGTTGCCCTTTTATCAATGCTGGTACGCTTCGTGTTTGGCAAGTAGTGCAATCATTGTATCTTATAATCTTAGCCTCAGTACAGGGAAGGAAAGGCTGACCTGGTAACCTGGTCATGTAATGCCATGTATGTATGAGTGTGCACCTAAATCAACCAGCAAACATAGTGCAAAGCCCTCTGCAGCTCCCCAGGTAACTTACTTCACCTGCCCCTTCATTCAAGCACGGATGTAACTTGGTGTTAACCACAAAAGTGAACTTTCTATCTTATTTGTTACTTTTTTGTCAGGAAAGAAGTAGCAGCCAATAAAACCAGTATAAAAGTGTCAGTGGTAAGGCACTCATGGCTGGGCAATTCATAGATGCTCCTCAGCAATCTATCCTGATATCCAGCACAGTATCCAGACAATATCCTCATTCTAACACTACAATAAAAAAAGTGGAATTCAAATCCAGGTGGAGGGGCTACCTCTAAGGTGAACTGTCCTATGTTATGTGCTATACAAATGACTTTAGGTACTTTGGCTGAACATTGTTTGAAAATGACAACAAAAATCTTTATTTTTATATAAAAAGTAGACCGGATCACTGTGCTGGCTATGTGGGCAGAGTGCAGGGGAACTTTTTTTTTGTTTTACTCATTTTCATTTATTTTGTCCATGCCCTTAATCCCTTTCCCCTTACATGGCACTATCATAGCTGGAAGGATATGTCTCCTGTTTGTAGACCTTCCTATGTTGTCCTAAGTCTCTGTCCTGCCATAGCGCCTGTCCCCCCCTGATTCATGTGTCTCATACCATCCCTCACTGTTGTTTTCTCTTGCAGTGATCAATGATGGGAAGCAGGGGGCACAGTCTGTCTATCACCTTCACGTGCATGTAATTGGCGGACGACAGATGGGCTGGCCTCCAGGATAATCTCTGCCCAGAGCTGGAGGGAGTAGAAGACAAAAAAGGGGGCTAATTTCTATACAGATCAACTAGGGTGTATGCAACCAATAAACTACATGCAGCAATTATTATCTGCTTGTTTGTGCTGTGTACCAGGTGATGTGGACAGGAAACTGTAGACACTGACCTTGGTTAGAAGATATCAAAATGTTCAATATACTGAAACAATACGAACGTCAGCAGAGTATTTCCTAAAACCTGACATGTACACAGTGCTTTCAGTCATTGATTCAAGGATGGGGAAGACCACCCCCAAATCCTGCATGAAATCTGTCCTGACTGATTCCCTTATAAAGTGTATACAGATGCTTTATTCCTTTCAATTTTGGATAGAGAAGGGTTAGAACTGTGTCACCATTGAGAAGATTCACCTTTCTATTTGTCCTGGTTTACCATTGTCACTGAGACAAAGGGGTCACTTTACTTAGATAAATACTGCGTATATTTTTGAGTAAAAATAACAGAGTATTTATTTCAAAAGTAGTCAGTTCACTAAAAAAACATGTTATTTGCCAAATGCATTCATAATTTGTTTTGCAATATCTGTCACTTTTTTGTAAAAAAAAAGCATCTTTCTTCGTTTGTTATAACATTTTGAAAATTAGTAATTTTTCTTCATAAATTTTGGCCAAAATTTATACTGCTACATATCTTTGGTAAAAGTAACCAAAATCAGTGCATATTATTTGGTCTGTGTAAGGCCAGGTTCACGCTGGTACAACAAACGATCCGACATTGGGAGCTCATGTCGCATGACGTGGGAACCGTCTTAACAGGTCTGACACAAGTCGGTCTGACTTTGAAAATTCTCCCTGCACTACTTTGGTCTGACTTTGATCCTACTTCAGCCCATTGAATATCACTGAAGTCGGAGCAAAGTTGGATCGCCATCTTGACTGACCCGACTTTGGCATGTGACTTGTGCTCTGAAATTCTTAAAGGGGAACTCCACGCCAAATTTAAAAAAAATACTGGCACGGGTTACCCCTCCAAGAGCATACCAGGCCCTTTGGTCTGGTATGGATTTTAAGGGGAACCTCCATGCCAGACCCTTATCCGAGCACACAGCCCAGCAGGTCAGGAAAGGGGGTGGGGACGAGCGAGTGCCCCCCCTCCTGAACCGTACCAGGCCGCATGCCCTCAACATGGGGGCGGGTGCTTTGGGGCAGGGGGGGCCCTGCGCCCCCCCACCCCAAAGCACGTTGTCCCCATGTTGATGAGGACAAGGGCCTCTTCCCGACAACCCTGGCCGTTGGTTGTCGGGGTCTGCGGGCGGGAGGCTTATCGGAATATGGAAGCCCCCTTTAACAAGGGGGCCCCCACCCTATGTGAATGAGTATGGGGTACATTGTACCCCTACCCATTCACCTAAAAATAGTGTCAATAATAAAACACATTACATATATTTTTAAAGTCATTTATTAAGGCAGCTCCGTCTTCTCTTCCGATCTCTTCTCTCCGGCTCTTCTGCCTCCTACGCTGACGTCTTCTGCCGACTCTTCTCCCCTCACCAGGTCTTCTCCGCTCTCCGGTTTTTCTCCCTCTGTCTGCTGTCTTCTGCCTCTGCTGGGTCTTCTCCGCTATCTTCTCACTCTTTTGCTGGGTCTGCTCTGCTGTCTTCTCCCTCTGTTCTTCCGATGTTGACTGGTCGCTCTCTCCCGCTCTAATGCCAGGTGCGCGGTGTGCCACTACTTATATTTTCATGGGGCTTGGGTCACCATTTGACGTCATCCGGAGGCCCCGCCCCTTATGTCATCATCCAGAGGCCCCACCCCTTATGTCACCGCCCGGGGCATGATGGGCAGTGACGTCATAAGGGGCGGGCCTCCTTTGACCCCGCCCCATGCCAATATAAGTAGTGGCACACCGCGCACCCAGCATTAGAGCGAGAGAGAGAGTTGCGTCAACATCGGAAGAACAGAGGAAGAAGACAGCGGAGAAGACCCGGCAAAAGAGCGAGAAGATAGCGGAGAAGACCCAGCAGAGGCAGAAGACAGCGGACAGAAGGAGAAGAACCGGAGAGGGCTAGAAGACATCAGCAGAGAGCAGAGAAGACCCAGAGAGGGGTGAAGAGCCAGCAGAAGACGTCAGCGGAGGAGGCAGAAGAGCCGGAGAGAAGAGATCGGAAGAGACGATGAAGCTGCCTTAATAAATTACTTTAAAAATATGTGTAATGTGTTTTATTTTTGACATTTTGTTAGGTGAATGGGTAGGGGTACAATGTACCCCATACTCATTCACATAGGGTGGGGGCCAGGATCTAGGGGCCCCCTTGTTAAAAGGGAGCTTCCATAATTCAATAAGCCCCCCGCCCGCAGACCCCAACCAATGGCAAGGGTTGTCGGGAAGAGGCCCTTGTCCTCATCAACATGGGGACAAGGTGCTTTGGGGTGGGGGAGCGCAGGGCCCCCCTGCCCCAAAGCACACACACCCCCATGTTGAGGGCATGCGGCCTGGTACGGTTCGGGGGGGGGGGGCACTTGCTTGCCCCCACCCCCTTTCCTGACCTGCTGGGCTGTGTGCTCGGATAAGGGTCTGGTATGGATGTTCGGCGTGGGAATTCCCCTGAAAATCCATACCAGACCGAAGGGCCTGGTATGCTCTTGGAGGGGGAACCCATGCCGTTCTTTTTTTTAACATTTTGCGTGGCGTTCTCCCTAAAGATTCATACCAGACACAGTGCCTGGTATTGTCGGGGATCAAAGTTGGATCCCTGTTCATTGAAGTTGGACGAATGTCGGGCTTCAAGTCGCAGGGCAAAGTCGGATCCAAAGTGGTAGACTGTCGTGTCGTACCAGTGTGAACCCGGCCTGAAGATTATAGAATCTACAAGCTATGTTGCCAGTCATTGAAAATTGATCACACCTGATGTACTGACGGTCCATTTCATTTCTTGAGACACTAACAAGCCAGGAAAGTACAAATACCCCACAAATTACCCCTTTTTGGAAGGTAGACATTCCAAGGTATTTAGTAAGAGTCATAGTGAGTTTTTTCACGTAATTTTTTTCCCACAATTCTTTGCAAAATGAAGATTTTTATATTTTATTTTTTCCACATAATTGTCATATGAAAGGTTATTTCTCTCACATGGCATATGCATATCACAAATTACATCCCAACATATATTCTGCTACTCCTCCTGATTATGGTGATACCATGTGTGAGACTTTTACACAGCCTGGCACTTACTGATGAGCACTGTAATGGAACTTTAGAGCACTGCTGGGGCACTGATGGGTACTCCTTGGCACTGCTGGGCTCTGATGGGGCACACCTTGGCACTACTCCACACTCAAGCAGCCTCACCCTCCTCTACTCACGATCGGTGTGAGGAGGAAGAGAACCGGACATGACACCAGTTTGTTGACAGCAATTGGACGGAGCAATCACGTGGTAAAAGGCCGCTGGGATTGGCCCTTTTACCCCGATCCGTGACGCATCAGGTCCCGAGAACCTAGCAGTCACGGTCATTCCCAGGTGCTCGCCCCAGGGGGTGTGCGGGAGCGTGATTCTGGGAGGATGTCATTGTACAAGCCTTCCCAGAGTTATCCAAACATGCTGTAGCCGTCATTCGGCTTTCGCCCGGTTGGCAAGTGGTAAATTTTGTGTTATTTTGGGCAGTTTTTCAAAACTTTTTTTACATGCTGACACTGCACTAGAGGAAGTTAGTTCTGTGAAATATGAAACAGTGAAAACATTCTAGGGTGCCTCCATTCACAGAACCATCTCCATCTGGTGAAATGTTACAATTTATTTTCATTCCTGAGCTCAGGGCAGAACATTTCCACATTAATACATATGTATACTTTTAACTTACTGGCCAGTGCAGAGTTCCCCTTATTTGTTATTTTCTACATATCCATAAAATACAGACTGCCTACTGTTAGGTGATAATTAATGAACGTGTGTAGTATTTAGTGAATTGACTTTAATGATTTATCTTTTTTTTTTCGGTATTTACCTTACATTCGATATTTAACTTTGATGCAATATTTCCAAAAAAATTAGTCACGTGACCTTCATATTGCATGCAGAATCCTTTAGTGAATTGAACACAAAGTGAGTAGAAATCCAAAAACTGAGTTGTCACCAGAGGTGTTTAAAAATCTTCCAGTGTGGACATTATCCAGGAAAAATTAAGATGGGAATTCTGTTCATTTTGAAGAGATTTTACATTTTTTCTGTTGTGGCTCTAGCCCAGGAAAAGGGAAATCTCCCCAGCAGAGCACAAGCATCAAAAAATAAATTGATTGGGGGTTTTAACCCTTCCTACAATATCTAGAATTAGGAAAAAAAAATGTTTGGGATATATAAACACTTTATGAGGATGCTTGTGCTTAAATAATAAGGATGCTGGCATTACAGACCAGAAAATACTAGTTGCCTGGCTGTTATACTGATCCTCTGGCTTCAGTACCTGAGTCACTGAACTGAAACAAATGTGCAGCTAAAGAGCTCTGACCTCACTCTTTCTGATCTGCATGCTTGTTCTGAGTCAGTAAGGCAGCTAGCATCTCCATCTAATCTCCAAATCCTCAAGGTTTTGTCCTCTGTTTTCTTTCCCTCAAGGTTGCACCCTTAGAAAAGTTCTGGTTGGAGTTGGGCTTTATTGCATAGATGAAAGCTATATCTTCTAAGGCGGAATGACTCAAATCTTTAATTACATTCATCTTCTCATAATTACTTTTTCATTTTTACTGCACCATGGGGTTGATTTACTAAAACTAGAGAGTGCAAAATCTGGTGCAGCTGTGCATGGTAACTTAATGGCTAACTCCATCTTTAAGACCATATTTAGAAAAGTGACATGGTGCCAAAGCCCAACTCCCTTCTTCAAAATGGTTTCCACTCTGACAGCATGCAAGACTTCATATGCAATTGGTTGGGCTCCAACCACTAAGCCACATCATTCAGAGACATCTGTGAATGAATAAACTACAAGTACTCTCTACCGCTGCAGCAGATGAACTTGTAGTTCTCAATGGAACACAAGTGCAGTGATTACTGCTGATCCACCGACACTTTCTGTAGCCGTCCAACTCCATACAGACAAAGTGTGGAGGAAGAGTCTCCAAGAGGCTGCAATACCAACGATCCACTGAGTACGGTTGTAATTCTTTGCAGGCTCATTCATCATGGCTCATTCATTATTTTCCTGCAAATGGTGGACTTAATCTTTTAAGAGGAAGCCTATTGTTGCCATTTAAACCTTTTTACCTGAGGAATGACCTAGGTTTATCCAAACATCAAAGGTTTTATCAGTTTTCTTTATTTTTTCAAGGTTGTATATACTCTGGGGATGGAAAGTATTCAGGCCCCCTTAAATTTTTCACAGTTTGTTATATTGCAGCCATTTGCTAAAATCATTTAAGTTCATTTTTTTTCCTCATTAATGTACACACAGCACCCCATATTGACAGAAAAACACAGAATTGTTGACATTTTTGCAGATTTATTAAAAAAGAAAAATTGAAATATCGCATGGTCCTAAGTATTCAGACCCTTTGCTCAGTATTAACTAAAAACACCCTTTTGATCTAATACAGCCATGAGTCTTTTTGGGAAAGATGCAACAAGTTTTTCACACCTGGATTTGGGGATCCTCTGCCATTCCTCCTTGCAGATCCTCTCCAGTTCTGTCAGGTTGGATAGTAAACGTTGGTAGACAGCCATTTTTAGGTCTCTCCAGAGATGCTCAATTGGGTTTAAGTCAGGGCTCTGGCTGGGCCATTCAAGAACAGCCACAGAGTTTTTGTGAAGCCACTCCTTCGTTATTTTAGCTGTGTGCTTAGGGTCATTGTCGTGTTGGAAGGTAAACCTTCGGCCCAGTCTGAGGTCCTGAGCACTCTGGAGAGAATTCCTTCAGTCTCTTCTCATATACAGTGGGTATAGAAAAAAAAACCCTCCCACTTTAAAATAGTCACATTTTGTTGCTTTGCAGCCTCATATGAAGATGACGGACACAGTTTTTGTGAAATTTGGATATACCATATTTATCGGCGTATAACACGCACCTTTATTTTAAGAGAAAAGTTTCAGTAAAAAATTTTAATTTCAAATAAAGAACTGTGAAGCAAAATAAGGGTCATAAGGGTCTTGGTAGCCTCTCTGGTTCTTTCATCCAGTTTGGAGTGATGTCCTGATCCAGGGAGGGTCTGTGTTGTAATACCTTCCACTTCTTAATAATAGACTTCACTGTGCTTCTAGGCATTGATAAAGCCTTTGATTTTTTAAATTTTTTTTCTATCCATCTCCTGGCTTGTGCCTGCCCACAACTTTATACTGGAGATCTTTTGACAGTGCCTTGCCACCCATAGTTGATTATTTGCTTCAGCTGCACTTCCAGGGACTGAAATGCTCCAGGAAAGCTCATTTCATGCTAAACTAATCAAAATGACTGCAGCAGATCCCAGTTTAAAGTCAAATGGCTACACACAATGCACTAGGTGGTTAGTAGGACAATTGCTTCATAGAGTTCATGTAGTTCAAATGTCCTATCAGTATTTCAGATCTAGTTACTTTCCTGCCTTATATTCTAGTTAAAATGTGTTGGGGGGCCACATTGAAGACCTAACCTGCATGTTGGGTCTTTGTTAATCTCTATTAAGAACCACATTTGTTTTCTCTGTTTCACACTTGGAGCAAGCGAAGATTGTTTGCTGCTCTAATTGATCTTTCTTTTTTTACTAACACAAATATTAAAAATTATTGAAACAGGAAAGTCAAATGGCTTTGTGTGCCATTGAGAAGGGGATTAGCTACACCTGATTGAGCTTACAAGTCATTTTTAGGAGGGGGGTGATCCTTATTCCAACTCAGTGATTCTTTTTTTTATTATTTTTCTGACATTTTGGTGTTACATCTTTCACTTGGATGTTATAAATTGCAAATTCAACTGGATAAAACAAAAACTGTGTCTGTCTTCATTTTAGGCTGCAAAGCAACAAAATGTGATTCTTTTCTATACCCACTGTATTTTTAGCTTTCACCATTTGTGTTGTCCATCTTTGGATTTTATCTTCTCAATATCTTTTGTGAGCTCCCCAGAACTGTACACAATATTCTAAATGAGGTTTAACCAAAACAAAATGTTTGACTTACCTGTAAAATCATTTTCTTGAAGTACAGGACTTCCTAATTATTATTGTTGGGTTATATTCTAGCACCTTTGGGTAAATGGACACCGACATTTAAAAGTAAGAAGGGACTGGACTTATCCCCCCTCCCATGCCAGCAGGCTCCCAGTTTAATGGCAAGTAATAGGAGAACTACCACAGAGGGACCGGGGGGGGGGGGCATTTTGCCTGGAGGAATTAAAGTCTAAAACTTGCATCAGCTGATGCTTGATGATTCATTTCATCCTGCAGAATTTTGTAAAGGTATGTACTAAAGACCAGGTAGCTGCATTACAGACCTAAGAAGCAGAGCACTTATGTTAAATTTCAAAAAGTAACACCAATGCCCTTCCTAGCTTGCACTTTTACCAGAAAAGAAAACGTCCCCTTGCAGGTTTGGATTCTAGCAATAGTAGGATGAAAGGCTGCATGACCCGTTTGTGACCCCTCTATGTATATTGCTAAGAGGTATGTCCTTTTACTTTAGCTCAAACTACATGTAAACAATGTAAAGCCACTTGTTTGGGGTTGTAATATGAAATGACAAAAGAACTTTAAGCAAAAAAAAAAATCCTGCCTAGGTCTTTGCGTATAATCAAGAATGGCCCTTTACAAAGCAATGCTGCTGATTTTGAGCAGGTGTAATAGCCACCTAAAAGACTTTCTTGGCAAGATCAAAGAGAGATGCTACCACAGTCCAAAAGGAGAATGTTGGAAAGCGGACATTAGGTTCAGGTCCCATTATGCAAAAGGTTCTATACAGGAGGAGCTACACTATGTACCCCACTCTCCGCCAGAGGCTCCTTACTGCGATCGGGGATGCAGAGTGTCAGAGTGACACTATGCACCACTGACCGGCATGCTGGGCGTCTGTCATAAATCAGATGTGACCAGAACTGTGTGACGGTGACAGAGTGAACCAAACGTAAGTAGGTGAAAAAAAGTAAGTAATTTTATTAAGATAAATGCATACAAATGTAAACACACCACCAATACCAAACAGTGTGAATAAACCAAACAACCAAACAGTGACAACAAATTAACCAGCATATACAGCAAAAGGGGATACCAGAATCATAGTCTTAGCCAGGCCAGGGTCATAAACAGGAGATCAGCAGATGGGGGACAAGGAGTAAGACAGACAGGCACAAGGTGGAAGGGATCAGGCTGCAGGGCAAGGATCCAGGGATACAGGAACAGATACAAATAAGTTCAGGATACAGAGATCAGGTTCAGGGTTGCAGGTTAACAGGATACAGGTCAGGGCTCAAAGACAGTACCAAGGCAAGGATGTGTGAGCTTTGCCAGGTATTTATACCATTTCCTGCAATCAGGCTCAGGTGATGCCTGATTTGCAGGAGGTGATAAGGTCTCCATACTGCCAGGATCCACCCGCTTGTGGATGCCAGTACTGCGGCCCAAAGATTACATAACACCAGCAGGGGACAGTTCCAAACTGCCAGAAGACACCTGCTGGTGGACCTCAGTACTGCACGCCAGATAGTATTAGCAGCGGATGGAACCTTTTCTGACATCGCCTCTGCATGTCATCCTGCTCCTCAAATGACACCCAGTCAGGATAACTGAACCACCGCCTGGCCGTCATTCTGCTATAGGCCAGGCAGGAAGTGGTTAAAACAAATGCCTATTTTAAAGACACCAAGCATCTCCTTAAGTTGTTAGAACAAATAAAGATGAGTGATGTGATAATGGCTACTGCCAATGTATGCTCACTCTATAAGATTATCAACCACATGCCCTTGAGGCAGTTAAATAGGCATTAGATAAAGAAGGCGAGTTATGTGCTAGAAAGAAAAGGTATCTTATGAAACAACTTGATTTCTGTTTAAACAAGAATTATTTTTGGAATAAGGGTGAATACTATCAACAGATTTGGTGCATTGCCATGGAAGCATAATTGTCTCCCGTTGTGGTGAATTTATTTATGGCTAAGTGGTAAGAAGAAATTATATTTACTAATAAACATGCACTGCTTAATCAAAACGAGGCAAAATGGCTTTATATGATAAAAGGCTTTAGCCCTTTTGGGTTTAAATCTGAACTTTGACCTCGATTGTTTAATTTAAGATTTTTCAGTCCATAGCAGGAGGATCCTGAATAATACAATTCTTTATTCGTTTTTTTTTTTAATCGTTATAATTTATAACCTTTATTATTGCGCTGGCTGGGGTTATTAGCTGATATTTTTTTTCAAAGTCCAATAGACGGCGATGATTTTAATGTGTTTAATGCACCAACAGGGGTGTTAGTATTAATTTTGACCACTAGATGGCGATAAATCACTCATGTTCTTGCAGTTTATGTGAATTTTTAAGTTCATTTATAGGGTTTTCTAATTTATGGAGTTTCTAATATATGTGAAACTTGCATTATTCTGAGTAGGTTTTGATTTTATATTCAGAGTTATGTAAAGGGATGCACATCAAGGACACTTGCTTTTACTGATATTTTTGTAGGCCACCTCTTTATTGTTGGTGTGAAGTGCTTTCTTTGTGATCTCACCATGTAATCCTATGGGTGTTTATCCTTAATGATTATTGGTGTTTGTTTTTTTTTTTTTTTCCCATTGCTTTCAGCTGTTTCAAATGTTACTTTGCCTTCTAGTATTACCTTTTGGTATGCCACAAAATGGCCACACATCTATTTTCATGTATTGGACTCTAGTGGTTGGCTTTGGTCTCTGACAAAATGGTCACTACTGCTGAGCATTACCTAATTAATGGCAGTGTATATAAAAGGATGCAGAACATTACGCCTGCTTTTCCTATGAGGAAGTCACTGTATCACGTGATGAAACGCATCAGTGGTGGAGCTACGTGACATCATCAAGCCTGGAAGTGCAAGGTCGGCCATCATGCAGGTGTCTCTCCCACTGATGTCTATCCTTAAGAGGCCTATTTGTGGAAGTTTTTAAGAGGGCGATTCATCTTGTGCACTGGATTTCAGTGTACATTATTTGTGAGTGGATATTTTGACTGTGGTCAGACCTTTGAGGTAAGAGGCAGCAGTCCCAGGTGGTGGGACACAGCGGTGAAGCATATTTTTTTTTTTGGCACACGGACGGACAAAACCAAAAACCATTTACTAATATTCTGCACTAAGATTTAAAGGAGAAGCATCTGTTGATAAAAGATTTATATTACTATAAAGTAATACCTTTGATTAAGAGCATAATTCGTTCCAGAAGAATGCTTGTAATTCAAAGCACTTGTATAGCAAAGTGAGTTTCCCCATAGAAAATAATGGAAACTCAGATAATCCACTCCACAGCCACTGCTTGTCTATGCAGTAGCGCATGTGGCCAGTGGTGTGGGGGCACCAGAGACACAGACGCTCGGGAACGTAGTGTTTTTGAGTGTCTCCGAGCATCACCAGCTCCCCCGCACCTTTGGCCAAATGCAGTACTGCACACCCCAGTGGCTTGAATGCTGCTCGTCTTGCGAGTCAAGATTTAAAAAAAAGCTTGTATTGCGAAACGTTTGTAAACAGTGTTACTCACAATCTGAGGTTCCACTCTATTATATCAAGGACTGGTGTTATATTTTGATACATTATGAATACATAGTTATATAGGTTTATGACCACTTAGGTTTTTGATTTTTCATTTAGGGGTTGTGCTGCACTTATTAGTATTCAATTGTAATTTGCGGTGTGGGAACACATGATAGAGGCTGGCTGCAACAATCATTGATTAGATTCTGTCACTTGTTCTATATTAGTTAATGAGCCCGGAGGTTTCTCATTGTACCTCCCTGATGACTCAAGCATATACAGCAATTGAATTGTCCAATCCAATATTAGGATGAGCCTGGAGCTGTAACATCCAGCATTGTAATTACAAATTGCTGAGATCTAGTAGGGATCAGAAGACAAGCTTTCTGTGCTGATCACATACCCTGAATGGACAGGAACTGTTGACAGAGTGCAATCCCAGCCCCTCGGACTGGCAAGTGTAGTTAAAATCTCCCAATGAACTGGCAGGAATGACTCCCCATATGCTCCAGTGTTAAGCTGGGTACACACAATCCAAATATTGGCTGGCTCAGCAGGAACCGGCCGACATTCGGTACATTCAGCTGCCTGTCCAACAGAAGCTGGTGTCACAACTGACTTTTGTGGATTGGGCATGCTGAAAAACCAGCAGCTGATCAGTGTATTGCGGCAGGTGGGGCAGTCCCCTTTGTCAGAACACAATAGCACAGCTAGGGAGGTCACTGCACTAACATCACTTATGTTAGTACAACAATCTGTCAAATTTTCCATTCAGCTCACGGGGAAATGGTGTGTGTACTCAGCTTTAGGCTGAGATTCCACCAATCCTCACACCTCCTTGCTTGGGTAACTGAATAGGCTGGAATATTAAAAAAAAAAAAAAAAAAAGCAGAGATAATTAGTCCCTGGGAATTAGGCTGTGTCAAGGCACACTCAAGTTCATCCACCTGTATCCACATGTTCGAGGAGGCCTGAATTTCAGCCTGTATCCTATGCTGCAAACCCAAGTATCTGTCCCCTGCCTTGTTAAATTATTTGGAAAATCTTTTAAACATCCCTCCACTTAAAGTAGTGGTGGGCACACCGCCAGTGTGAAGCTGCCTTAGTTCCAGATTTAGCAGACATTTGGGTCCAGTTGTTCTTACAAACACGAGAACTGAATGGAGTGAAAAGAACACTTCTTAGCCCCTGAAGGTTTAGTCACCGTTTTTCTTTAGACGCAAGGCATTTTTCCACCCAAAGGTTTGTCAATAAAAGTGTCTAGGGCTGTGTCAAACAACCTACAATCACAAAAGGCATCTGTAATGTTTTTTTGCAGCGAAGCTCTGCTAACCAGCACTTTACCCTTATTTGAACAGACATTACAGAAATGCAGGATCACCTGGCAAATTGAATTCCCCCTAAAACATCTACATAAAAACTTCAAGCTTGGGAGGAAATTTCCAAATGTTTACTTGGGTTATGCATCATGTGTTCTGCATATCTGAAGTGATTGACCTATTGAAGTGCTTCCACTCACCCAACGAATTCAACTCAAAATACTAACAACTTAGAAAGCCATCCACAACTTGACTCCCCAGCTACATCACTAACCTAGTCTCCAAATACCAACCTACCCATTCTGTTTGTCCCAAGACCTTCTGCTCTCTAGCTCCCTTGTCACCTCATGCTTACCTCCAGGACTTCTCCTGAGCCTCTCCTATGGATCTCCCTATTCCAATCTGTACAACTATCTCCTACTCAGTTTGCTTTTAGACGATCCCTGAAAACCCTTCTCCTCAGAGAAGCCTATTCTGTCCCTAATTGTACTTTTATATTTTCTCCATCAGATCATCCCCCACAGTTATTACCTTTTGTATCACTTGACCTTCCCTTCAAGATTGTAAGCTCTAACGAGCAGGGCCCAGTTTCCTCCTCTATTGAATTGTATTTATACAATTATTATATATAATTGCTATATAAATCCTGTATAATAATTGACATACCTCCATTGCCATAATGTAAGGCTTTGAAGCCAATACAAGTACGGAAAGAGAAGCACTTTAAACTATTTATATGTGGGTTTTAAAATACTGGCATGCACAAACAACTTTACTTTGAAAAAGTTTGGAACCCCTGGATTAGATGCCTCCAATCTCCTTAATGGGTGGGTTGGCACTGGGGCTGGCAGTCTCAGACGTGGTGATCAGCTCTTCGCTTTTCTGCCTTCATTTTAACGCTTTTCTTTTGTCTAGTCTTCATACTGATTCACCATGACAGTGTTGGCGTAGGCTTCTGGGCCTCTTCTAGCCCATGTATGGAAGCATTGTATTACTCTGTCTGGTACTGGAAATTGTTTGGTTTTACAGGGCTCAATTCAAGGAAGCTCTCATGACATAATTGAATCACGTGACACATTTCTCCAATTATCTCATGAGATGCTGAACATGTCGATACACTATCATCTCAGGAGTTATTTACCTCGCAAACCTAAAACATGGAGGTAAATAACGTTAATTCATGCTTTTATTTTCTGAATTGATTATAAGTTAAAATCAGTTTTTTTGCTATAGAATTACTAACAAGCCCCAAACACTATACATTTTCTTTTTCAGACACCCTAGAGCAGGGATATGCAATTAGCGGACCTCCAGCTGTTGCAGAACTACAAGTCCCATGAGGCAAAGCAAGACTCTGACAGCCACGAGCATGGGACCCAGAGGCAGAGGCATGATGGGACTTGTAGTTTTGCAACAGCTGGAGGTCCGCTAATTGCATATCCCTGTCCTAGAGAATAAAATGGCAGTTGTTGCATTACTTTGTCACACCGTAATTGCGCAGCGGTCTTACAAACGCAATTTTTTAGGGAAAAAAAATACACATTTTTTAATTAAAAAAAGAAAACCTTAAAGTGAGCCCCAATTTTTTTTATATTGTGAAAGATAATGTTACACCAAGTAAATTGATAGCCAACATATCATGCTTCAAAGTTTCGCCCGCTCGTGGAATGGCGACATATGTTCTACAGGTTACCAATTTTGAGTTAGAGCTAGAATTAGTTGAGTTTGCTAGAATTATTGCTCTCACTCCAACAATCACAGCGATACCTCACATGTGTCGTTTGAACACTGTTTACTTATGCGGGCATGACTTACATATGCGTTTGCTTCTGCACGCGAGCATGGAGGAACGGGCGCTTGACTTTTTTTAAAATTATTTTTACATTGTCCTTCTAAAAAAAAAAAATCGATCACTTTTATTCTTATTACAAGGACCTATTTATTGTGAGATCTGGGGTCAAAAAGACCTTAGACCTCACATTTACACAAAAAAATAAAAAATTGACCCTTTAAGGCCGTTGGGCAGAAGTGATGTTTGACGTCGCTCTGGTCCTCCAAGGGCATAGAGCCGAGTGGGGGCCATCATGCCCTCACTCGACTTCCTGCCCACAGGACTGGATCGTCTCAGCCATTTCCAATGACCAGCTGGGAAGGGGCAGGAGGCACCTCTCTCGTCTCATAAAAGTGGTCTTAGCGGCAGATCACTTTTGTGGGCAAGAGGACTGCTCGCTGTGGAGAAAAATATTTGGAGGAGTCTCTCTACCTTTGTGGATCAGTTTTCTCAACAGTAATGCATAGAAAACCAAATATGGAAAAACAGAATTATCGGGACTGATTTACCTAAAGTACAACTAAGGGCAAAACTTTTTTTTTTTTTTCAGTTTTGGAAGTGGAAATGGATTAGCACCCCTGTTAGGTTTGAATTGCTGTCTCTACCCTCATTAGGGTGATTCACCCTATTTGTCCTGTTTATCATCATCATTGAAAGTGAAAGAAAATCCCAAATTTTGGGCTGTCTCCAGAAAAGTAAGAGGGGAATCTTCCACTGGTGACCTGGGGGCCCCAAGGAATTACTTTAATTTGCGGGGCGTGTGCAGGGATTTCCTCTCACTTCCTGTTTTGGGACAGAAGTGAAGGGAAATCTCCCCAATAACAAAGCTATCTTTTTGTTGGTGGAAAAACAGTATTTACCTGTGTATGATTTTTAAAAATATTTTCATTCAATATTTGACATAAAGATATTTTATATTTACTTAATTTAACTTGGTTGTTTTGGATATGCCCATGTGTGTCCTGTGAAAGCAGCTTCCCTTTGCCTGTTATTCTAGTCACTTTTTTTCTTTTGTAATACATATTAGAGTTGCACGATTCTGTTTTCAATCTTCCTTTATTAGATTTTCGCTCTTTTTTTTTTTTTTTTTTTATAAAAAGAAAATTATATACCAATTAAACATCAACATCTATACATCATATCCTTCATAAAAAAATACATATACTGATATTTTAATATACCAAGCCGTGAATTAGTAAACAAACTTAATCATTATCCCTCAATTTCTTTATTCCTATATTTCTACCCTTCCCATTTCCACCATATTCATACCTCTAATACATACATACCACTTACATACAAAGGAAAAAAAAAAAAAACAAAAAAAAAACCCTGTTCCTTCCATTTATAGAAATTCTAACATTTCTTTTGATGACCGAAACTTATCCCAATTTTGCCATACTTCTGGCATTTGGTTTATTATAAACCCTTCATCTCTTATCTGTTTTTCCATATACTGAATTTCGTTCATTTCACATATCCATTCCGCTATTGTTGGACACCTTGTTTCTTTCCAATTTCTTGCTATTAGTGTTCTGGCTGCGGATGTCATGTGGTGGATGATATCTGTTTTAATTGTTTTTATTGATTTTGATGTCAAAGATAGTAACGAGATTTCCATACTTGGGGTCTCCTCTACTCCTGATACTTTGTAATAGATCTCAAATATCTTGTTCCAGAATCCTCTCACCCCCTGACATCCATACCATATATGTTCCAACGTTCCTCTTTCTATTTTACATCTCCAGCATAAATCTGTATTTCCTTTATTGATTAAATTTAAAGCTACTGGGCACCTATACCATCTCATTGCGATCTTATAATTTCTCTCTTGATATCTATTTGCTATAGTTGTTCTATGTATAATTTCAAAAATGTTTTCCCATTCTTCCTCTAATAAAGGATTTCCCATTTCTGCTTCCCACTTCTTTATTCCAGTTATCTCTCTAAGGGGGCCAGAAGGGAGTAACTCGTCGTATATCTTCGATAATTTTTTAATTGGAGCTTGTTCTTCGACGAGTATTTTTTCAAATTTAGTTAATGGTCTATTTATCTTAGATATTTTAGTCTCTATAAATGTCCGCAATTGTTGGTATTGCAGCCATTTATTCTTATTTTCCAATCCCAATTCCTGCAACCCGGGTAATTTCCCATTCGCAAGGACTTGTACCAATCTTGCGTGTTCAATTTTATTCCACTTCAAATAATTTGTAACCTCCATAGCTGGGGGGGAATTCGGGATTGGAAAACAGAGGGGTCATAGGTCCAATCATTGTGGAAAGATTCCCCCCTTTTATTATGGCATCCCATATTTTTAGTGTAGTATTTACAAAAAGTGTTAATTCATTTTGTTTTGGTCTTAACTACGGTTTTATCCATGGGAGAACTTTTGGTTGAGGTCCTATTATTTCTTCTTCCAGACCAACCCATTGTTTTGTTTCTTTATTGTGATACCAGTCTATTATACTGGTCAATGATACTGCTTGTAAATATTTTACAAAATCTGGTAGTGCAAGTCCTCAATTTCTCTTTTTTCTAATTACATTTTCTCTTTTTATCCGGGGAGTTTTAGGAGCCCAAATAAAATCAACCATAGCCTTTCTTAATTCCATCAACAATTTTTTAGGAGGGTCTAATGGTATTGTTTGAAAAGTATATAATATTTTTGGTAATATAACCATTTTTATTATGTTAATTCTTCCCGTCCATGAATACATTAACTTATCATATTTCTGTAATAGTTTAATAGCTTTTCGTATTGTCTCGTCGTAGTTCAACCCCTGCAGTTGTTTCAAATCCTTTGGTATAAAGACTCCTAAATATTTAATTGCGTTTTGCTTCCATTTAAATGGAAAATCTTTTTGCAAGAGTGAGTATATTTTTTCGGTTAATGATATATTCAACATTTCTGATTTGTCATAATTAACTTTAAAATGGCTTAATTCCCCAAATCTTTTAAATTCTTTCATGAAATTTGGAATTGTTGTAATAGGATTAGTTATATATATTAACAAATCATCTGCATATGTAGCGATCTTATATTCTTTATCCTTCACCTTTATCCCTTTGATATCCTTGTTAATTCTTATTGCCGTAATTAGATGTTCCATTACTAACACAAACAGCAAAGGGGAAAGGGGGTATCTGACGGTTCTGTTTGATATTCTTATATCCTCTGATAATACTCCATTTATTCTCACTTTAGCTCTCGAGTTGGAGTACAATGTGACAATCCTACTAAGCATTTTTGGGCCCATACCTAATTGTATTAATGTTTCTTCCAAGAACTGCCATCCTACCCTATCAAATGCTTTTTTTGCATTGACAGCCAAAAGGCATGTTTGGATGGTGGCTCTTTGGGCATATTCCATCAATGTACAGGTCTTTATGATATTATCCTTAGTTTCTCTCCCTTTCGTAAACCCCGCTTGGTCTAACTTTATATGATTAGGTAGAATTGGTGTTAATCTGTTCAAGATGATTTTAGAGTATAACCTTATATCTATATTAGTTAAGGAGATTGGTCGATAATTTTTACATAGTGTGTGATCCTTCTCTGGCTTTGGAATTAAAGTAATGTGAGCTTCTGTGCTTTGTGGTACAAAACTTTGTGTGTTAGATATGGAATTGTATGTTTTCTTCAAAATGGGAGTAATTATATCCTGGAAGTTCTTATAAAATCTAGTGGTATACCCGTCAGGTCCAGGACTTTTTCCTGGAACCAGTTCCGTAATAACTTGCTGAATCTCTTCTATTTGAGATATTTTTCCAGGGCCTCAATTATTTCTTTAGGGAACCTAGGCAAAGCTGTCTCCTCAATATATTTTTTAATCTCCTCCCCCTTCTTTTCCTTAATCCCTTGATGTGTTTTAATATTATACAGAATAGAATAGTATATATGAAATTCTTTTGATATTTCTTTTGGGTCGTATGTCAAGTCCCCATCTGTTTTTAATATTTTTTTTATGGAAGTTGAGGGTTGTTGATCTTTTAGTGTTTTAGCCAGTATTTTCCCAGTCTTTTTTCCGTACTGATACCATTGTGCTCTATTTTTATCCCTTATCCTTAGAGATTCCTCATCAAGCACAGCTTGTAATTCCAATCTTTTGCTTTTTAATTTTATTTTATCTAACGAGTTAAGACTCTGTTTATGTTTTTTGTCCAACTTCTCAATTTCCATTATTAATTGAGATTTTTTTTTGTTCCCTTTTTTTTAAAATCTTGAGCCATGCTTGATGAACGTCCCTCTTAGCACACACTTTAGTGTTTCGCACTGCATGGGAATTGACGTTTCATCATTTTCATGAATTAACAAAAACTCCCTTATTGTCTTACGTATGTCCTCTACACAATCTTTATCTTTAATCAGGTTATCGTTCAATCTCCAATTACCCTTTGTTTTTACATATTCTATTACTTTAATTTCCAAGTATAGCGGGGCATGATCTGATAATTAAAAACCCCCTATATCTGATGATGGGGTCATCGTCATTCCAGAGTGGTTAATAAAGAAATAATCTATTCTGTAATAGGAATCGTGTATATTTGAGTAGTATGAGTAGTTCTTCTCAGTTTGATGTTGAGCCCTCCAGATATCCACCAATTGGTACTTCGCTAATAACCCTTTAAATTCCTCTATTTGACTATTATTTCTATGAACATGGGTGTTAGTTGTATCGTTTTTTTTTTATATCCATAATAAAATTAAAGTCCCCACCCATAATCACTGTACCTTCCGCTTTCTCCATGTATTCTTTAAAGCCCTCATCCCATTCCTGATTTGATCATAGTTTGGTAAGTATAGATTAATAATTGTAAAAATTTTCCTGTATAATCACTACTTTTACAACCAAGGATCTACCATCTTTGCCCTTATAATTTTGCAATATTTGATGGGGTACATTCCTGTGAATGCAATAGAGACCCCTCTTGATTTGGAATAAGAAAATATATCATGAACCCAAGTAGTATAGTTTCGGTTGTTTAGTTTCGGAATGTGATCTGAACGAAAATGTGTCTCTTGAAACAAGATAACATCTATTTTTTGTTTATTAAATAAGTTTAGAATTTGGTTTCTTTTATTAGGAGAGTTAAGGCCTCTTGCATTGAAAGAACAGAACTTAACCTCACCCATAAAATAAAGAGAAAAAAAAAAAATGAAAGCTCACACTTCTCTCAATCTATCCTAAGTCTACTTGACTTATATAAAGTCTGTCTTACTAACTAAAAGTAAGTTCCCTATTATGGGGGAATCTGAGACTGGTGACCAAGATTTGTCGCCCGATCGTTAGCCTCATGCCGCAATTTAAATGCTAGTTATTTGCTTTTGATCTTCCTTATTCCTTTTCTATTTTCTCCTCTTTCTCCATTTTTCTATTCATTTTCTACTACTTCGCTCTCTGCCCTTTTTCACTTTTCTTTTATTACTACACATATATATATATATTTTTTAAACCATATTTCTTTTTACTATTCCCCCCCCCCCCCGGTTATTGAGGACATCGGGGCCGGGGACTCCAAAAGCGGAATAAGGAGGGAGGAAGAGAGGGGAGGGACATCCTACCAATTACTCCTTCTTTATATGATCATTCCTCATTTACATCGTAAGACATCACAATACTTATAACCCTATTACCCATAGAAAGAGGGAGAAGAAAAAAAAAAAATTTTTTCCATGATTTTGTGTTCCCTCATATCCCCAAATTATCTCTGCATTAAACGTTCAAAAAAAAAAAATAATATATATATATATATATATATATATATATATATATATATATATATATTCCACCTTATATCATATTATACCGTGACACACCTTTTTCATTATTGTGAAAAAAAAAAAAAAATTATGCCCCCTATTCCACACCCGCAACTATTTCCCCCTGTCCTTATGTTCCTATTTATATCCTCTAATTTACAAATTCCTCTTATGATTCTTTTGCAGAAAAATACACGATTCTAGTGCCCCAAAAAAAGAAAAAAAGAAGGGGGGGATTTACCCCTATTCCATGGTCACAGCCTTATCCCCCATCCTTCTTGTGTCCCCTAAAATTACAATCAAATACACCTCATGATTCTAGTGTCTTTTCTCTTCTTTACCTCCACTTACTCTATTATTTTATTTTATCTTACTTACTTATTCTATAATCCGTTATATAATTGTATCAGACTTCCCTTCCCTCCAGTCCCCCCCCCCCCCCCCCCCCGTCTGTACAGACCCACTTATGATTTTTTTAAATGTTTTCGTATATAAAATGGGCCAGTCCAGTAATTCTACTTCTGGAATTTTAAGAGTTGCTAAGAATTCCGGCAAGTCTTCCAAGTCTCTAAATGATACTGTAAGTCCTTCATTTTGAACCTGTAGTTGGAATGGAAATTTCCATCTATATTGAAGATTTTTCTTTATTAATTGCTCCAAAAGGGGCCTTAATGCTCTTCTCCGGTCCAGTGTGAATTTTGATAAGTCCTGGAAAAATACTAATGGGTCTCCTTCGTATTGGATATTTTTGTTTTGACGTGCCGCAAACATAATTTTATCCTTTGAGCATAATGCATTTTACAGATAACGTCTCGTGGTTTATTCGGGTCTGATCTTCTTATTCCTGTTATTCTATGTGCATGATCAATTGTTAAATCTTTTATGTCAATGTCCTGGACCATTTCCTGAAATATTTTCTGTAGTGTTATTAGTTCTTTTGAGCTCACATTTTCCTTTAAACCTCTAATTCTTATATTAGAGCTTCTATTTCTATTTTCTTGCTCATCTAAAACTATTTGTTTGCTTTAGTTGTTTGCCTTGAATTTTTTCCTTTATTTTTATCAATTCTTGTTCCATTTCTGAAACTCTCGTGTCCATTATGCCCATTTTTTCTTGTGCATTTTTTGTGGATATTTTGAGCTCTTGTATCTCCATTTTATATGATTTTTCCAGTCTATACACGTATTGATCCATATCTGCCCTAGTTGGGAGAGATTGAATGTATGTTCTCATATCCCATTTTTCTTTATCCTCTTCTTTTTGTTCAATTATTGAACCTGTTGTATCAATTGGTGAGCTGTTTCTAGGATGGTTTACTTGTTCCTCCCGACGATCTAGATGTTACGGATGATTCCACTATATTTGATAGTTCCTGTGATGTTTGTAGTGCTTGTGTTATTTGGGGGGATTGTGGTTGTAATTGTTAGGAAAAACTCCTTAATATCAGATGTTTGCGTAGATTGTGCCCCTGTGATGTTTTTATTTTTGCTTTCCATTTTATATTTTTTTGTTCCTTTGAGGTTATGGTGTTTTATTACCTTTCTTGGGCGCCATATCACTGCTCTTTCCTTTTCCTCCCCTTTCGCCAGGTGGTTGCTAAGCTTGCGAGTGTTTTCAAAGCTTACCTCTTTCTTTTTACTCTCTACAAAACTCTTTTGTAGATTATATTATGCAGTATATGCTGTATTGTCCCCCTATATCATTTTATGATCTTTATTTATATTGGAGGTATCCTGTTTTTATAAAGTCCTTTTAGCTCATCAGATCTTCGTCTACTCCAGAATAGGAAATAATTAAATCTGTTCCAGGTGCAGTTAAACTGGTGTTTAATTGTTCTCATTCACTCAGAGCATGTATGTCACTCTGTATAATCATCTTCATATGTATTAAAGCATCCAGTTCTTTATATTGCTTCAATAGTCATACCTGTTGCTCCGGAATTGTCCTCAGTTTTATGTAATGTGTCGTCTAGGCAGCTTTTCCTTCAGTCTTCTGACTTTAGTCACGGAGATCTCCGGGATCCTCTTGATCGCTGCAGTTAGTTCACGAGGTCCCCGCCGGAGGGCGCGTCCCTAAGCGACCCACCTCTGCTGTCTGCGTACGCCGAAACACAGAGGCTCTTGCCTGGCTTCGCTCGCCGTCTCCTGGCTCCGTCCTCGGCCACAATCCCAGAACCCACAGGCTCAGTTCCTCCCAGATCTCCCGACCTCCTTCAGCCGCCTCCAACTGCTCCAACTACTTCGGGTTGCGGTAGGGTAAGTAGAACGTTGAGAGCAAGCAGCAATGAGTAGTTAGGTGTGTGTGTGTGAAACCACACAGACCTCTAACATCTGCAGCATGTCAGCCTCAGGATCTCCCTAAGCGGCCATCTTGGTCAGCAGCTCCTCCCCCCCCCCAGAGCTGCACAATTCTGGATAAAATGAGAATCAATATTTTTGCTTAGAATAAAGATTCTCAGTGCAACATCTTTCACATTATACAAAAAAAAAATTTTTTAAATTGTGCTAATTTTACGGTTTAGGTTTTTTCTAATTAACTGAAGTGTATTTTTTTTTCTCTCCAAAAAACCGGAGTTAGACTTACCGGTAACTCTTTTTCTCCGAAAAACTCTGGTTTTCTCTTTTTGTCTTCCAGGACAGCCTCTGAGATAAGCAAGAAACTTACTCTGTTAGGGCGGGACCACAGGCTCGAGGACCTTTCGCCCAAATGCCTGTTCTTTATCAGCCATCAGGTCCAAGCGGTAATGCTTTGCGAACGTGAAGTAGCTGGACCACATCGCTGCTCTGCAGATCTCCTCTGGAGTGGCACCGGCTCTCTACCCACAAAGTTGAATGCGCCCTAACTAGAGGTGCTTGCCTCCCTGCCAACCTGTATGCCTCTAAAACCGTCATCCTTATCCTGGCGCTGGTGGATTTTGATGCTTTAAATCCTTTGCGTGATCCCACCAAATTCACAAAGATTCTGTTTTCCTGAAATCTTTGCTGATATCTAAATAAACTAAAAGGCTACACCTGACATCAACTAAACTGAATTCTCCTTCATTGACCTCTGAGGAGGAGTAAAGTGTTGGCAAGATAATGTCCTGAGCTCTATGAAAAGTAGAAGAAACTTTGGGGAGGAAACTAGGATCTGTTTTAAGCACAACCCTATCCTCCAAAATTAACAAAAATGGCTCTCTAATCGAGAGCGGCTGCAACTTACTCACTCTTCTGGCCGAGGTGATTGCAATTAAAAAGACTGTCTTTAGCACCACCCACTTAATGTCAGATTTTTCCAGAGGTTCAAAGGGACTCTTTGTAAGAGCGCTGAGTACCAAGGACAGATCCCATGAGGGACAGGCTCTGACCTTCACTGGCCTGGACCTGGAGAGAGAGCCTTAAAGAATTTTTTTACAAAACGATCCTGCTGCAGAGACCTGGAGAAAAATGCTCAAGGCAGCAGCCTGTACCTTCAGGGTGCTAATAGAAAGACCTAATTCTACTCCAAGCTGGAAAAAATCCAACACTGCTGGAATTCCTGGTTCTTCCTGCCCCTGTTCCGCTAACCAGGAATTGAACCTCTTCCAGACCTTGGCATAGATAGCTCTGGTTTACAGCATTCTAAGAGTGTTAATGACTCTTTCTGAAAACCCTTGGACTCTTAACAGCTGTTCCTCAGATACCACACTGTAAGCTTGAGGGTCTCTATCGGAGGATGCTGGATAGGACCCCGAGTGACCAGATCCTCCCTCATTAGCAGAGGAATCGGAAGAAATATGGCCAATCTCTCTAGGAGCAGGCCCTCCTTGGCCTAAACGGGGCTATCAAAATGAGGTCAGAAATTTTTGAAGGACCGCCGCAATTAGCCTTACAGGGGGGAAAGCAGAGATAGAAGTGCTAAGTATTGGCAAAGGCATCCCTGCCCCTGGCTTGATCCAGCGAGTGCAGGGAGAATAATTGAGCAACTGGGATGCCCCAGACCTTCACCACCTGCTCGAACATTTCCTGGTTGAGCGACCATTCGTCCTGCTTCACTCGCTGTACGACAGAGAGAAGCTAAGTTTGATTCAGCCCAGGTGAAAATTTCACCTGCTATCCTCTGCAGTGCAGGGCTCCTGGTCCCTCCCTGCTTGTTTATGTATGCGACTGTGGCCGCATTGTCTAACCTTACTGAAGATGCCGACCCTTTATCTTTGCTGGAAGGCTTCTAGCGCCCTTTGGACTGCCAGTAGCTCACTCTGATTTGAGGTCCGTCTGGCTTCCACCTGAGACCAGGATCCTTGAGCCAGATCCCTTTCCAGTTGTGCGCCCCAGCCGAAAGAGCTGGCATCTGTAGTTACCACTAGAGCTTCTGGTCTGGACCACAACAGACCACTGTCCAGCTTGTGATTGGTTCGCCACAACCACACAGTGTCCTTTTGACTCTGGTGGAAATAGGCATGGGTTGATCCAAACCCTCCTGGCTGCCATCCCAGCACTGCAGAAGGAGAGCCTGTAACGGGCGCTGGTGGAACCTTAATGGTAGTGAAATGCAGCGCTAATGATGATGGTAGATGGTGAAAAACACATCAGTAATGGTGACCATTACAAATATACACATAACTGGAACACATGAAACATAATAAAATGTTGAGTATCGGGTGAGATACAGTAATGTCCCAATGTATAGTTCTAACTAAAACACAAGAAAGTCCCAAACATAGGCTGAGTATAAATGTTGAACTGGTGTGTAAATCTTCTCCTGATATAGATTATACAGTCATGGAATGTAAATGGATGGAATACGCTTACCAACAGGAGTGGATTTGGATGCCAGTGACACCGAATCAAGCAGGCTCTGAGATGCTTAATGGACGATGGTTGGTCCTGGAAACCCCGGATCTCGAGGGGGATCTATCTTCTATGGTCCACATCACGACTGTCGGTTCAAAAACCCAAGGGGAGAGTCTCCGCCACACAAAAGTAATGCTGGAAATACGTGCATCAGTCTTTCTTAATCAGCCAGCTGGGTGGTCAAAAGCAACAAAATGGTTTCCACCATCCACACAAGCAAGGTGGATCAATGGTGGAACCTTGCCCAAGGGACTGCTGGAAAACAGGATATCATTAAACCTATCACTCATGACAACTGACCTGGGCTTCCTGATTTGTCTGAAGCTGCGCTGTCACTAAACCTACTATGGCTATTGTTTCTGATAGGAGGAAGACCTTCCTCTCAACTGAAGATATTCTGTATCTTAGGTATAGTACTTCTTGGGTTGGGTTCAGCTGAGACTTGTCCTGATTGATCAACCAACCAAGAGAACGCAGGAAACGTTGTGCCTCCTGTAGATTTTCTTCTAGCTGCTGGTAAGACTGGGCAACAAACAGAAGATCGCCCAGATAGGGGATCACTGTAATGGCCCTCGCACGCAGCGGGGCTAGGGCCTCTGCCAGGACCTTCGTGAAGATCCTCGGAGAGGAAGCCAGTCCAAACGGAAGTGCCCTAAATTTGGAAGTGGATATTTTCCGAATTCACCCTTACTGCTAGTCTGAGGAATTTCTGGAATTCCTGATGTATCGACACATGCAAATATGCGTCCCTGAGGTTGATCATCACCATATAACAATGAGGAAAGAGGAGATTCGTTACCGTGAAGATAGACTTCATCCTGAACCGCTTGCATCTGATAAACTTGTTCAGGGGCCGGAGCTTTAGAATCAACCTGAACTTGCCTGACGGCTTTTGGACTACGAACACATGGGCATATAACCCCTGCCCATTTTCCACCTGAGGTACTGGGCTGATGACCTGTTGATCCAACAACTCTCCCAACAGTAAACTCAGAGCTCCTGCTTTCTCCCAGTCTCTGGGTCACTAAAAAAGTATGTGAAGGAATGGCATTGAACTCCAACTTGTAGCCGTTTTCTATTAAGTTTAATACAAAATGGGCTTGAAGTTGCGTTGGCCCATTGCGGGAGGAAGTCCCCCAACCTTCCTCCCACTGGAACACAAGAGTCATTGGGGCGGTTTGAGGAGGATTGAATATTCCTCCTCTGCCATGTCCCTTGTGCCCAGCCCAGTGTTTTTTTAGGATGACCCTCTCTCGTCTGTTGCCTGAAACTTCAAAAAAAAAAACAAAAAAAAAAACATCTACCCTCAGGTTTCTTCTTTTTCTGTGGGAAAGACTTTCTTGTCCTGGGTACGTTCTAAGGCCTCCTGAAGTCCAGGTCCAAAGAGGTGATCGCCTGAAAAAGGCAATCCACAAAGCCCGAGCTTTGATGCTGCATCCCCCGACCAAGCTTTCAACCATACGGCCCTTCTTGCGGCATTCACCAAAGCTGCAGACCTGGCCGCTAGTTTTACGGATTCCACAGAAGCATCAGGTAAAAACCCAACTGCTTTAAATAATAAAGGAAAAGATTTTAGCAGCTATTGTCGGGAATTGCCTGCAGAAATGTGAGACTGCAACTGGGTTAACCAGCACTCTAAATTTCTAGCAACACAGGTAGCTGCAAGGGCTGGTTTAAGCCCAATAGAGGAGGCATCCCAAGCCCTCTTTAGCAGCACATCACCCCTTTTGTCCATAGGGTCCTTAAGGGATCCCAGGTCAAAGGCCAAATCAGTACTTTCAAAACCTGCGCCAGTGGTGCATCCAGTTTAGGAATCTTGTTCCAAGGATGGGCAGTGTCCTTTTCAAAGGGAAATCTACACTTAAGACTGCCTGAAAAGAATGGTCTTCTCTCAGGGTGCTCCCACTCCAGAAAGATCGCTTCCACTAGAGATTTGTGCACGGGAAAAACTCTGGATTTCTGTGCAGAGACCCCCTGATACATAAGGTCATGCTTAGAAAGTTGTACCAACTCCTCTCTGATCTCTAAGGTGTCATAGATCGCCTTAAGCCCCCACATCGTCCAGAGTCAATCAGTACCTGCACCCTCTGGAGAAATCTTCCTCTTCTTCGAAATCAGACCCCGAGTCCGCAGAAGAGGCAAGTGATCTGGGTTCCCTAGAAATGGGCACAGAGGGAACCTGCATCCTATCCATCATGCCTCTAAATGATTTGAAAGTGGATGCACTTAGTAACAGACCTAAGCATTTTATGACACTGTCATAGAATCATCCTTAAACTGCTGACACATTCTGGACAAAGAGGTTTCTCCCAATTGGAGCCTAGTTTTGTCCCACAAACAGCACACTTTCTCCTGGGAGGTTGCATCTGGGACCGGTCTTGAGTTTTACCCTGAAAACAAAAGGAAAAAAGACAGAAAACATCCCATGAGAGCCTGTCCCAAACCCCACCACCACTGTGCTCAGGGGGAAGGAGAGAAGTGCCCAGCCCTTCACCTGTGGTTCCCCACCCAGGGAAGGACTCTGGCCACAAGGGACCCTAACCCCCTCCCAGAGTAAGCTATGGTATGCCCTCACCAATCTTACCTGAGAGGTGCCAGAAGAACCAGAGTCGACCACCTGAACTGCTGCAGTGCTCTCCATGGCTCCTCGGTGTTGTCACAGCCTCTGCTGGATCCACACAGGCTCCAGATGCCCAACAAGCCACACGCTGCACCTGGAGAACGGAACCTTAGTCTCACGGCGCCCAGTGACGTGGCTCCGTTACGATGGGTAACATGCCCCCCTGTGATGGATGCTGCCTGTAACGAGCGCTGCGTCCGCAGTGCAGGGGTCCACCCACCGGAGATTCTCAGGACAGCGGGCGCTAGGATGTGTGCGGCGAAACAGATAGGGACCTGCCGCTCTTCAGGGGTCCGACTCTGAGTCTTTAGGCAGCGGTATGCTAGCAGCCCTCTCTTCACTGTTTGTAGACAGAGGAGCGCTTTGGGCAGAGAAGGTATACCAAAAACTCATCCAAGGCAGTCATGGAGCTCTCCAGGTTCCTCATATGCTTCCTTCCCGTCCGGCAGGAAACACAAAAACTGAAGGGGAAGGCCTGGAAGACCTCCTTTTAACTATTTGGGTGAATGCGTTTCCTGTCCCGGAGGGAGGAGCCCTATGTCTCAGAGGCTGTCCTGGAAGACGATGAGAAAAATTGCTTTTGAAAGACCGCTGGGCAAATACAGTGTGACATAAAATATTGCAATGACCACCATTACCTAAGGTCTCTGCTATGGATTAAGATCATGGGGGGATTATTAACCAATAATCGTACAGCTCTAATACATATGCCACACGCACGGACTTCGTGAATTGGCATATTTCTACAGTTAACCATTTTACCTCTATTAGCACTAAAAATGCCAGTTGGTTCTAATCCTTCACTGTATCTCATGTCATGAGATAAAATACATGATTTCATAGTAAAATTCCTCACATTCAGATGAAATAACTCACGCTTTATTTTAGTACTTTTTATTTTTGAAATTCACAAAATAAAGTGTGAAAAAAAAAATGTATCTCAAATTTCAAGAATAAATTAACTTTGTGAATTGAGCCCACAGAATCAATTTTTATAGTCCCCCCCCCCCCCCAAAGGTCAGTATACACAATCGTTCTGCAATACCTCATGTTCAATTAAAACCTCTACAGTACCTACCGCATATGGACGACCCCAACTGCTGTTTCCTGTACACCTTTATTCTACCCCTCTGGGTGTAGCTGGTTGAGGACTGCCACTTTAATATTGCTTAGTTGTAGTATGATTAGAATGAGATGGTTTTGTTATTTCTAAATGTAACACTGATGCTTCATATTTATTGTATGAATTTGTACCTGGTTTGATTAAACTTCAATAATAAAAAATATATATATATATATTTATTAATAATAAAATTATATATGTAAGGCCTACCATCCTTTACAGGTTATACCTGCGAAAAAAAAGTAGGGAGAAATTTTTAATTTTCCAGATGTGCCAAATCAACAGAAATATCCTGCATATGACAATGCACAGGAGGAAACTTAAAATGTTTAAGGGGGCTCCATGACCCCAGCCCAGTGAGAACCTTGGGACTGTACTTTCTGGAAGTGGCAATTTAAAATTTTCCCTTGTGGCATCAGTGTGGCAACCAGTGCCTTTTAGGGTGCCTCCCTCTTCATAAGTATTGTACAAAAGGTTTCATTTTTATGATCCCACATCTTCTTTAACTGATTTAGCAATTTCTTCCTTCTGCATTTTAAACTTCTCTACAAGCTACACCTTTTCCTTCTAACACCCCCTGTGTAATGTATGCTTTTTCTGTATTCAGGCCAGTCATGTGATGCACAGGGTTCTCTTATTCGCTGTATCTTCTCCTAGTGGTTGGCAGTCCTCAGTGATGGAGAAAGTGGCACAGATGTGACTACATCTGCTCTGCTCTCTGCCCCATTACACTACAAGTGCAGGACCCAAGGGTGAGCTGTAAAGAAGTACACAAATGGCAATTTAGGAGACATACACAGGTCTTTAGTGTAATACATTTATTTACAGAATAGCAAAAGTACATCACATTTAGTGCAAATGCAACTAATGATATTAGGATTTATATAATTTGTAAACTTCCCATAAGCCTCTGTAATATAAAGCTTTCAGTTTCAGCACTTCAAAGGGTTTGTGACCCAGATACATTGTGGGTAAAATGCACCGTAGAATTCTCCATCTCTGAGAGTTCTCATATTACAAACTTGCATCCATGGTGATGACCAAAAATGAATGATGTTCAACACTCATCCACATCTATGGTTTTTCTGTTCCCAGTGAGTGGCTTTTACATTGCAGAAAAAAATCCAGACATTGTGGTCTACTTATCAACACAAAAAATGGGATGGATGTCCAAACCAACCAATCAAGCTATAGAGGATCAATCCACCCAAAACTGAGGTCACAGCTGTGGACTGATGCGGGTGGGTCAAGTCTCTCACTCTGCTTTGTTAGACCTCTCAGGGGCTCAGGAATGTTAAAGCTCCACCCACTAGTGGCAAGTAAAAAGGGTCTTCTTACCACTCATTTTCATTTCACATTGTGGAGAATACAGCTTAAATTTGATTTGAAGGAGGTGGTGGCAGGGATGCAGCCTGAGAGATGCAAAGAGGCCAGATGGGGATTTTGCCTGCCCTTCAGCTCGTGTAAGAGGATTTTGTACATCTACCTAAAAAGGGACCGTTTTCCCTGGAAAAATATGGATAAACACCCCCGGCAATAAAAGGCTGTGAACCCTTCTCCAGGGGATGGAAAGTCAAACCTTCTGTGTCTTTTCCAGCCTCCAGAAAAGTCAAACACTTCCAGTAAATGGCAAATGTCTTTGTTCCAGTGACTTCTATTACAGGGAGCAGTGCATTCAATTTTTTTCAGAGGAAACAAGGGTCACTTTAACAATGCTTTCAAGAAGCTTTAAGTTGATGCTAAAAAACACTTCTGAAATGCCTTACTTTGTTCAGAAACGATGAGATGAGGGGTTAGCAATTTCTGAAGCTTTACAAATACCTATGGTAGGGATGGGGGCATGGGACCTTGTCAGAGCTCCCTAGACACCTGCAAAGAACCCTACCTAGGGGCACTTAGAACATGTTTATCTAGTATATCATATTTGCAGTCATTTTGATAATTTGCTATTCAAGTGAAGAACAGGAGTTAGCTTTGCAAAGCTCTGGAAAGGCAAGGCGAACACTTGTTCTTTACACCCATATGAATGAGGGCTTGGAAGCCTCCTTTAGCCCCAAGCTTGTTAAAACATATCCTAATGGGAGGGCTGCCTATCACTTGACACAAATAGTGGATTCAGCAGGCTTTTATTAAGGGTCAACCTTTGATAAACCTTGCCTTAACGCGACAACCAGCCCTCCCAAAAGTAGATCTGGGTTAACCCCCCCAAACCAGTGCTGGAGGGTTGTGTTATAGGCATCAATAAAGCTGACTGAAGGCTTTCGGAGAGGCAAGTAAAAGCTTTTATACAAGCGGAGGCCGGTTCGTACAAAGCCTTAAAAAAAAAAAAAAAAAATGTTTTGGGGGGACGGACCCTAAAGCTTTCATCAATAAGGAATCTGGCTGGACTTATAAGCTGGTCCCCTTTTCATAGCTCTAGAAGTTATAAAACAGAACCACCATGTTTAATAGAGTTACAGAGAAGGAAAACACTGACGCACCCCATTGGTGGCTTCTGGTTATCTGCTCATTACCATGTAGGCACTTCTCCTGGTCCTGAACAGAGCTCTGTAGTGGTAAGGCAATGCAGGATGTTTATGCGCGTTATTAGGAACGGACAGGTAAAAACAGGTAATAACTATGAAGATTCCATGGATCCCCACAGGAGACAGCTGTAGGTAGTTATTGTCCATTTTGTACACAAAATCCTCAATATATATACAGCAGTATTTGTATATTTGTCCTAGCCTAGCTTATAAAAGTTAACATAACCATTAGGTATGTGACACCTATATATATATATATATATATATATATATATATATATATATATATATATATACTGTAAATCCTTGACAACAAAAGCACAAGACAGAAACAGAACAGAGAAGCCATCCAGGAATCCCACATCCATCCACACTCATTAACAGGTGGGAAATGCAAGGACGACGGAAACAGTAGTTACAGTAGTTTTTCTTCTTGGATTAGGTACTGATCTTTATCATAAACTGCAAGTATTTCACAATAACCTGGTCAGAGGACATTGGCAGTTCATTGCCAAAAAATATTTTATTCAACTAAATTGTATAGATTCACAGAGCTGTAAAGTCATTTTAAATATTATCCAAACAGTTTAAAAGAGGCTTTCCAAGAACCCATTAAAACTTTTTCCACGTAAAGCGCAACTGCAGGCTAATAGCTAAACACACGGATGAAATGCATACATGCATGGTTTTCTGTTCAGCCAGTCTTCTACCATTTACACACTGCACAGCCAGACAGGTAAAGATACAACTTTGCCTGGACCTGCTTCCAGTGTCCCCTCCCTGCATATTGTGGTGTAAATGGGCTGGTGGAAGAGCGGTGACCTGGAAAGTTGAATGGAATATTGCAGTGTAACATGACTGGCCCTACAGTGTGACAAATGTGTATGCCTGAATCACACAACTAGCTGAACCGAATCAAACAATCTCTGGAAGGAAACTATGTTGATATTGTCAACTATATATTTTGCGAGTTACCTGGAGTTTTTCTTTAACCACAGTGGAAGGCAGTTCAATAACTACAGCCCCCCCACCTCAAACTTCCAGAGGAAAACTGATGGCTATGTGAAGTCTGAGCTGCTATTTGCATGGCTGATTGCCAAGGAAAGCCCTACTTAATGCTAGCACTGAACACATATCTATGGAAGAATCCCCCCTCCCCACCCACAACAACCAGGGCAGCCAATTTCACAGTCCGACTTCACACAACCATTGTCCACCATAGAACTTACCTAAACAGCATTTGAGTGAAAGAACTGTTAACTTTGGAGATAGAAAGTAGATACAGAACAGGGCAGAACCAAGGAGTAAAACCATGTTCTAGCATCCATTTGCATTCAGCGGCCATGTGGTTTTCATGACCATCTGCAATGACACTCAGGAGAAAGCTAGTTTTGGGAAACATATAAGACGAGGAACACTGCAACAGAACAACTTCGTCATCCACTTTCCATTACAGCAAGATTGTCATTAAAACAGGATTTCACGATCAAACTCACCTACGAGATGCTTTTTCAGCTCTCCCCTTTAAATGGCCACATCACCCTAAATAGTAATCTCAAATATAGATTTATGCATGTTGGGATTCATATAATATATATTTACATAGACACTTTATATGATAAACATCTTTTTTGCTAAAAATTTCCAGAAACATTTACATATATGGATTTCCGTTTGAAACAAGGAGGAACCTTTTCCTCTAGATCTACTAAATAATAGTGTAAAGGAACACACCGGGTATAAAATGGCTGATGAAAAGAAATTTTGAAACCAGCTAATGGACATAAAATGTCACATTATTAAATGTCAGGAACTTAGATATCAATGGATGTTGGAATGCACTTTGTTAGGTTCCGTGGCCTTTTTTTACTTTTGATCTATATCTTCATAATAGCAAAGTAACTATACCAAGATTCTGACAACGGATACAAATGCGTTAAAAGGAGATATCCAGTAAAATCAGCTTTTTGCAGGACATGCATTTTAGATCTGCGTACCTCTGATCTCCTGGCTTTTGGTTTGAGAGACTCCAGTTCTAGACAACAAGCAAGTTTGTCCATACAAGTGTCAGAGGTGTAATTTCAATGCGGACAAGTATGGTGCATTCTCTGACATACGTCTAGAATCAGGAATGTGCTAGCTTTGCTGCATCCCATGTAGCAGACTGGTTTCACTTGAGCTCTCCTTTACCTGTGGACTAAAGTCCATCTTGAAGCCCAAATTGAAGTCATACACCTTTTTATCTCTTTATTCCTGTACCCCTGCTTGTTATATTGTGACCAATTCAAACATACCCCAACGTACCCTTTACACTCAGAAAATACTGATTTCTACCTTTCCCTGCAGTGGTTTGTGCGGGCAGAGCAGAGAACCAACCACTCCCCTTCCCTCCACCCCTTCGCACAAGTGTTCTCATATAGACAGTACTGCAGAGAAGGAGGTCTGTGTCAATTAATGAGAGCAGTAGGTCACTTCTGGTGCCTATTGGACTACACAATCATGTTTATAATACCCTCTGTAGAGCTGCTGTTAAAAAAAAAAAAAAAAACATGCATGACTGGAAATTGTCAGTACAATGACCATCTGTCTGCATATCTATGCCCATGACTTCAATTGGGTTTTAATTCAGTCATTTTTTAGTCACCCTATGCACATTTTAGGTAGCAATACTGACCTTCAGGCTACTCATTCAGAAAAAGTGCCCGTCCTTTGTGCTATATACCTCAGACAGGGTCACAGGTCCTGAATTAACTGCCTCACATGCACAACATGACCAGACCCACTGTGTAGAGCAAAAATATACTGTAGAGTCAAACTAATGAAGGAAAACAAAACAAAAAAAAAACCAGACAGCTCAAATCACACCACAGCAAAACGCATATCTGATCAACCCATTCACACATTAGAGTGTATGAGGTGTGCATACCGAGTGGAAGGAGCCATTTTGTTGGATAGGCCAATGTTTTGGACAAAGCAGGAAATCATTTCACCAGGCATCAGTGAATTAATACAGGGAACATTGATGTAATCCACAAAATGGCTTTCTACTCTATTTATGGCTGACAGGTACACTTTAAGGATTGCACATTCTAAAAACTCCACAAGACTGGCCTAGCCAGGACGCGGTTCATGTCAAGCAGATTACCATGAGCTCAAGAAATCATCTTGAAATTTCTGGATTAATTTACAGAACACAATTTTTGCTGTAAAGATATTAACACAACTAAAAATACAAATAGAAATATATAGATTTCTTAGAGAAAAAAAAATAAAGCTTTCTTGGATATTAGAGAACTCCTTCAGACTTTGCAGTCTTCATTGGAGATTCACAAAGAAAGGCAAAGCCATAGATAAGAGCCCTCAGTTATTACAGTGAATTACAGAACCATCACCACAGCTAGCAACAAACTAGCTGAGAGAGAAAGAAATAAAAAATAAAGAAAGCAAAAAACTCAAAATCCTCCTCACCTTTCCAAGCATTGTTTCTAACAACCTTAAAAACGCCCCATGTGTTTAGTTGCACAGCTATTTGCATAAACACAATACATTATGGCTTTGTTAGGTTTACAGGCCTATGGTATGTAAGCAGTTTCTGGTTGTAGAAATTTAAAGCCTCAGTCCTTAGGAAAATAACCCTTCAGAGCAAGCTAGCAAAACAGAAAAGGATAAGAACAGAGGAGACAAACATGTACTTCAGTACGTGGTTATAATTTACATAGAAATTCTGCAAGAAGGCCTAGCAGGAGATGGTTAGTGTTCAGTCTTGTGATACACCGGCTGTCCTCAGGACAATGCTTTCATCATGGGGAAAAGGCAAAAGATCCCGGGTTCCATCTTGAGGTGTATTTTACCATCTTGTCCAATGTGGAATGTTCTTACTGCCTCTACTCTTCTCTCTGGAAATAAAAATAAACATGATCAAAGTTTCAAAGGATTCTCTCTCCATCAGTCACTAAAACTTCAAATGAAGGAAGGGGATCATGCTATGCTCACAAAACCTAGACAGTCCCTGGTCCCCTAGTGTTTCTCTTCCCTCCCACCAATGTGACACCACAGAAGGAGGGAGTGAAAAGAATGCAAATATGTTCAGCAGAAGAGAAGGAGCTTAAAGTGGAGCTGCACCCAGAGAGTTCCACTTTAAGTCCTCCTCCCCTACCTAATTTGACATTTTTTTTGGGGGGGGGTACCTAGTTTTGACAGGTACCCACTTCTGCTCAGATCGCCTAGGCCAGTGATGGCGAACCTTGACACCCCAGATGTTTTGGCACTACATTGCCCATGATGCTCATGCACGCTGCAGCGTAGTTGAGTATCATGGGGAATGTAGTTCCAAAACATCTGGGGTGCCAAGGTTCGCCATCACTGGCCTAGGCGATCCGAGTGGGACATGTCACAGATCCCAGAAGACTGTGGGACCATTCACAAAGCACAGCGTGGCTCGCGCAAGCTGTCACAGCCGGGTGCCTGCACTTAAGATGCCGCCCTGGGGAACCTGAAGGCTAGCCCTGGTGTGGACGGTGCTAGACCCATGAACAGGCAAGCGTCCTTTTTGACAGTTTTTAGTATGGGCAAAGGGTTAGACCCCATGTCAGTTTTTACCGCTCCTGTGCCCCATTAGTGAGAATTTATTTAGCCCGATGACCAACTTAATCTGAAGGAAAATGTGACATTTTGGGGTAGAGGGAGATTCCTTTCAATGGGGAGATCCATCCAGTGACAAATAAGGAGGTTATTGCCCTCACTTTTAGGGCTTTCCTTTTGTTTCAGCAGGACTGGAATTGAAGGATACATAGATTTTAACACTCCTATCTAGTCTATCCAAAACCAAGTTTTGTCTTTACACGTACTATTAAGAAAAATAGTGCAGCTCTTCCAAAACAGATTACAGCTTAAAACATAATGTGCAAAAACATCAGAAATGCTCAAAAATATTATTGGAAATAAAGTCCAAAGCAAATAGGTCCAAATGTGTGATAAATATCAGCACGGTGAAAAGGTCTTCCACCAACTAATGGACATGTTCTCATTACACATGAGCAACAGAATTAAAATGCACTCAGACATTTAAGCTGCGAGGATCCCTCACACATGGTCAACCAGCAGCATTTTAACAATGGGGACACCTAGCAGTACCACTTCTCACCACTGGGGACAGTCAGGTGGTTTACTTGATACGGTCTGGGAAAACCACTCACAGCAGAGAGTCACAAGCAGGGGACCATGTATAGTGTAGTAGATTTATTAAAAAGGTATAGATATCAAAACGAAAAGGCTTCATCCAAATGCCAGGAAATCAACTGTCATGACAAATGAAACCGTGCACTTACAAAGAGCCGCCAGCTTCAAGCATGGAAGTGGTGGGGAGACATCAGCATGTAGGCTCCTGACCCACGTTGCTCACGTGTGAAGATTTCCATTAGTTGGTGGAAGACACTTTCTCTGCGCTGATATTCATCACATATTTGGACTTTATTTACATTGATATTTTGGCACATGTAATATTCTGTTTTGGAGGCACTGCACCATTTTTCTTAGCAGTATGGGTGCTGTATATTTACCTACTGCAAGCTGCCTATTTTTTCAGTGCTGAAGTCTTATGTTTTCATATACTTACTATTGCTTTGCCCTGCATAGGATTAAAAAAAAAAAAAAAAAAAAAAAAAAAAAAAAAAAAAAAATCACAGGTTCACTTCCAAGCATTAGTCAGTACTGCCCCGTTTTTATTTTTTGTAATATACACATAAAAGCATTAAGCTTTATGTGAATAAGCCGTTAAGTGTCCATTAACATTTTGAAATATTTGTTTCAATGTAAAAGTTTGTAATTACACATGTATAGGTGGGCAGTCTTATTAGCTTATTACATAAACATGCCCCACTTGCTGCTTTTCCATGCTATACATTTGTGTTTCTTCTCCTTTTCACATTTCAAGTCCATTAGTCTGCTGATTTATTGAAAGCAAAGCACTCCCCTGCATCTGTAATCTCACTTCAACGATATTGCAGCATCTAATCCCCTTTTCACCTACTGGCCAACCTGCACATTTTTACATTTAACTCACAAAAATATGATGTTGTGAGTTTTCTGTCAAACCTTTTCCACCTTATAGTGCACTCAGAGTAAGGAAGGAGCACTTTATGCCCCGCCCTCTCATGGCTGATCAAAATGATCTTTATTAGATGTATAAATAATCAAATATGTGGATAAAACCAAAATATATTCTCACCTGGCAAATATTAGAAAATAATTGGTTTGCCTGAGGTTTTCTCCTGCACGTACGTTGTAAACCTTTTAAGAAATTTGGGGTATTCACGCTTGGCCACTGCTCTTAGAACTGATGCCGGGGCCCATCCTCCAGGATTCACTGAAAGAGAAAGCAGGTCAGTAGATTACACAACCCGGTACTCATATCCTATACAGACAATATGCAAAGCCCAAGTTTTATTTAGAATCTCAAATATTTACACCATTTAGGTGTACTGAGCATTATGCCATTATTCAGCTATTGTTCCTGAACAAGGACTTTTATGGCAGAATCACCAGAAAGCTGCATATTTAGGCATACGGAAAGTAACTTTTTGAAGTACATTGATGGTAAATTCAAGCCAGCAATTCTGTGTAGTGTAAAATCCAAATCTTTAATGGCTACATACAAACACACGCTGGTAACAAGCCTACGCGTTTCAGCTGTAACGGCCTCCCTCATAGCACATTTTGAAAGCACTTTAACTTGGTAAAAATTTAAGGAGATTTAGTTCACATAAACAGCAGGGTGGTGATCTTATGAGCAGCTCTAAAGGGAGAAAAAGGTTGCTTGGGATCAATTTTATAACAATGTGGAAATGCAGCCTTTGGCTAGTGGTAAATGCATACAAAGCTAACCAGCCGCCGCCATTCCATTGCGGCAGGTCGGCTCTCCCGCGCAAATCGCTGTAGCTGTAAGTCGGCCCTTTAAACAGCTGTAGCGGGCGCACCCAATGCAGGAGGGTGGACCAGACGTGCGTGGCCGGCGGGCGCGATGTCCGTCGGCCAAGTGCGATCGCGGGCGTGAGCCAGAACGGGGATGTGTGTGCGCGTGTAAAAACACACAAATCCCATTCGGTCAGGAGAGGAGAGACAGATTGTCTGTTCCTACCAGCTAGGAGCAGCGATCAGGCTCCTTCTCTAGTCAGTCACATCCCTATACAGTTAGAAACACTTACGAGGGAACACATTTAACCCCAGTGTTAATCCCTTCCTTGCCAGTGACATTTTTACAGCACTGATCGCTATATAAATGTCAATGGTCCCAGAAACGTGTCAAAAGTGTCCGATCTGTCCGCCGCAATGTCGCAGTCCCGCAAAAAAAAAAAAAAAAAAAAAAAAAACCAAACAAACAGCAGATCGCAATTACTAGTAAAACAAAATAAAATAGCCATAAATATATTCCCCCTTTAGCAGACGCTATAACTTTTGTGCAAACCAATATATGTTTTTTGCTATTTTTTTACCGAAAATATGTAAATATATTTCGGCCTAAAATATATTGCTTTTTCCCCCCAAAATTGTCACTTTGTTTATAGCGCACTAAATAGACCGCAGAGGTGATCAAATACCACCAAAAGAAAGCTCTATGTGTGTGTGTGTGTGTGTGTGTGTGTGTGTGTGTGTGTGTGTGTGTGTTTGGGACGTAAATTTTGTTTGGGTACAGCGCATAGATGTCAGTTAAAGCATCTCAAAAATGGCCTGGTCATTAAGGGGGCAAATCCTCCTGGGGCTGAGGTGGTTAAGCATCACATAGAATCCTCAAATTCTGTAAGGAAGTTGAGGCGGAGTTTTAAACCACTTGCTGACCAGGTCTTTTTTGGAACTTTGTTTAAATTAGTATTTTTTGCTAGGGAATTACTTACAATCCCCAAACATTATATATTGTTTTTTTAGCAGAGATGGCGAACCTTGGCACCCCAAATGTTTTGGAACTACATTTCCCATGATGCTCATGCACTCTGCAGTGTAGTTGAGCATCATGGGAAACGTAGTTCCAAAACATCTGGGGTGCCAAGGTTTGCCATCACTGCCCTAGGGTATAAAATGGCAATTGTTGCAATATATTATGTCACACTGTATTTGAAAGTCTGTCTTTCAAACACAATTTTGTTGGAAAAAATAAAATTTTTTGAATAAAAAAAAAACAAAAACCAAAAACAGTAAAGTTAGCACATTTTTTTTTAATGTTGTAAAAGATGTTATGCCAGTTAGAGACCCAACATGTTGGACTTTAAAACTGCACACGCTCGAGGAATGGCGACAAACCACAATACTTAAAAATCTCCAGAGGTGACGCTTTTAAATTTCTTACAGGTTACCGGTTTAGAGTTACAGAGGAGGTCTAGCACTAGTTATTGCTCTAACAACAATTGCGGCGATACCTCACAGGTGGTTTAAACACCCATTACATATGAGGGCGCAACTTGCGTATACGTTCCCTTTTTGCATGCGAGCACACAAAAGGGATGAGGCGCTTTCATTTTTTTTTCTTATTTTTAATTTTTTTAAATTACTTTTATGCCTATTACAAGGTAAGTAAACAGCCCTTGTAATAGAAATGAGCATGAGAGGCCCTCTTTATTAAGAGATCTGGGGTCAAAGAGACCGCAGATCTTTTACCTTTAAAAGTAAAAAAATAGATAAAAATAAATCCTGTCGATCTGCCTGAAGACCAGAAGGGACGTCGGAGCTGGCTCTAGTCCTCCAAGGGCACAGAGCCAAGTGGGGGCCATCTTGTTCTCACTCCTGTTCACCTCTTGCCACCCTGTGGTGAATGCGCTGCTGGGATCACTTTTAGCCGATACCGAATCGCCCACAGAAAGAAATGATACCAGGGTTATGACAGCTAGCTGCTGCCATAACCCTGATATTAAAACATCAAAGTAATGACATACAGTGAGGGAAAAAAGTATTTGATCCCCTGCTGATTTTGTACATTTGCCCACTGACAAAAATGGTCTTTAATTTTAATGGTAGGTTTATTTTAAAAGTGAGAGACAACAAAAAACCCAGAAAAACGCATTTCAAAAAAGTTAAATAGATTTGCATTTTAGGTGAAAGTAGTATTTGATCTCCTATCAGCAAGATTTCTGGCTCACAGGTGTCTATACAGGTAACGAGCACACTTAAAAGAGAGTGCTCCTAATCTCAGCTTGTTACCTGTATAAAAAAAAAAAAAAGACACCTGTCCACAGAAGCAAATCAGATTCCAATCTCTCCACCATAGCCAAGACCAAAGTGCTGTCCAAGGAGGTCAGGGACATGATTGTGGCCCATTCCAGCCTTGTGTAGGTCTACAAAGACCATAGCCAAGAAGCTTGGTGAGAGGGCGACAACAGTTGGTACGATTATTCGCAAATGGAAGAAACGAACTAACTGTCAATCTCCCGCGGTCTGGGGATCCATGCAAGATCTCACCTCAGGTCGTTTCAATGATCACAGAAACGGTGGGGAACCAGCCCAGAACTACACAGGAGAATCTTGTCAATGATCCTAAGGCAGCTGGGACCATAGTCACCAAGAAAACAATTGGTAATACACTACGCCGTGAAGGACCAAAATCCTGGGTGGTGGAAATAGGTTGTGGATGGGTACTCCAGCATGACAATGACCAAAAACACACAGCCAAGGCAACAAAGGAGTGGCTCAAAAAGAAGCACGTTAAGGTCCTAGAGTGGCCTAGCCAATCTCTAGACCTTAATCCCATAGAAAATGTGTGGAGGGAGCTGAAGGTTTGAGTTACCAAACGCCAGCCTAGAAAACTTAATGACTTCGAGAGGATCTGCAAAGAGTGAGACAAAATCCCTCCTTAGATATGTGCAAACCTGGTTGCCAACTACAAGAAATGTCTGACCTGAATGCCAACAAGGGTTTCGCCACCCTGTACTAAGTCATGCTTTGCGAAGGGGGTCACATACTTATTTCACTCATTAACCACTTCCCGCCCAGCATCATATGACGTCCTGGGCTTTGAGTGGGTATATCTGAATGATGCCTGTAGTTACAGACATCATTCAGATATTGCCGGTTTCAGCTGGCGAATCTCTACACCATAGGAATGATCACAGCGGCCGTTCCGCCGCTTGATCGTTCTTACGGGAGGTGAGAGGGGACGCCCCCCCCTACCGCCGCCCTCCGGTGCTTGTTCCGACTCACCGTTACAATCGGTGAGGCGGAGAGCGAATCCGCCGGCGCCGGATGTAGATCATAGAGATTTCCGGTGGACCAGATGTTCGCCGGAGTCTGTGATCATTGGAGGCCGGGCGCGATGTTATGACGTCACGCCCGGCCTCTCCATTCAAACAAATGTCGCCGCTTCGGCTGGGAAGCGGTGATCGTTTTATTTTTATTTTTTTATTTCAGGCTTCCCAGCCTAGTGGTGAGATGTGGGGTCTTATTGACCCCATATCTCACTATTAAAAAGGACCTGTCATGTCATATTCCTATTACAAGGGATGTTTACATTCCTTGTAATAGGAATAAAATTGATCAATTTTTTTTTTTTTTCAAAAAAAGTGTCAAAATAAAAAAAAGAAAATATAATTAATAAAAAAAAAAAAAAAAAAAAATTTTAAAGTGCCGCTGTCCCCGTGTGCTCGCACGCAGAAGCGAATGCATACGCAAGTCCCTCCCACATATGAAAACGGTGTTCAAACCATACATGTGAGGTATCGCTGCGAACGTTGGAGCGAGAGCAATCATCTTGTCCCTAGACCTCCTCTAACTCAAAACATGTAACCAGTAAAAAAAAATTTCAAGCGTCGCCTATGGGGATTTTTAAGTACCGAACATTGACACCATTCCACGAGCATGTGCAATTTTGAAGCGTGCCATGTTAGGTATCTATTTACTCGGCATAACTTAATCTTTCACAATTAACATTGGGCTAACTTTACGGTTTTGCTTTTTTTTTTTTTTTTTTTTTTTTTTTAAAAACACAAAACTGTTTTTCCCCAAAAAAAACGCGTTTGAAAAATTCCTGCGCAAATACTGTGTGAGATACAAAGTTGCAACAACCGCCATTGTATTCTCTAGGGTCTTTGCTAAAAAAAAAAAAAAAAAGATATATAATTTTAAATTATGATTTTTACATGTAGGAGAGAAATGTCAGAATTGGCCTGGTAGGGAAGTGGTTAAAATGCCAATCAATTCATAAAAGTTTTTTTTAAATGCATTCTGGATATTTTTGTTATTCTGTCTCTTAAAAAAAAACCTACCATTAAAATTCTAGACTGATTTTTTTTTTTTTTTCAGCGGGCAAATGCACAAAATCAACAGGGGAACACACACACACACACACAGGGCTTTTTTCTCAGAGAATAGGTGCAGGAACTCAACCATGCCCGCCACACACACATACCTGCCAAATGGCATCAAATAGTAGATTTTTCCCTCTGCATACAACCCCTCCCTCCACTGCCCTCATCTTCTCCCCATCCTTAAAAGCTCCACCATCTGTCATATTTCTTACCTTTGTTGCAATATTAAGCTGAAGCACCTATCCGGCTGTAGTACCTCCCAGCATACTATACTACAGTCACTTGCAAGGGATATCATGCAGTAGGAGCATCGACAACTGGTCACCAGGGAAAAAATGGAGACCACAGAGGGTGCAGTCTACCACGCACCCTCTCCTGCCCATGACTGCACTGAACCCTGGGCACCAGTTCTGTATCTCCCTTGTCCCTGTCCGGCACTCAGTGGGATCTGCGCAGGATATCTGACCTGTGGGAGCTACTGTGAGATAAGCTATCACTTGTAAACACAGAAGCTGGACTTCAGTGTTACCAAGTGATAGTGGTGAGCAGAAGACCTGAGCCAGAGGCGGTGGAACAGAGTTCCCCCTAGTTCCTGCTGAAAAAAAGATTTTATATATATATATATATATATATATATATATATATATATATATATATATATATATATATATATATATATATATATATATATATATATATATATATATATATATATATATACATACATATACACACACACACACACACACACACACACACACATACACATACACACACACTACATACATACACACACTGCGGTCGGCAAGAGGTGAAGATGTTAAAACACAATGAAGAGAAAGCCACCCATCAAGCTTTTTACAATTTTTGAGTGCCAGGGGATGTAAATGTGTCAAAATATTTAGAACTGGCTGTCCTATTCAGCAAGCTTTGATTACTTTGTGAAGTGCTAGAACACATAAGAAAATTGTCTTACCATTGGCAACATATGTAATCTTGCATTGAATGTTGTCTCTACTGATTTCTTTGTTGCCTTCTGGTGGACTGACTAGTGTTTGACAGATCATGGCAATGTTGATTTTGGCACGGACACACCTGTTGAGCTAAAATAGAAAACATATGTAACTGATTGGCTAATAAGCGACAGGCCATAAGCGACCCATTCACTGTCAAAAATATTCTGAGAGTTGATAGAAGGGGTTTCTCAAGTCTAACTTTTAAGATGTGCAAAAGAATGGCAACCTCATACTTTCACTTCGGGTGGACAAAATACACAGCAACATACACCGGAGTACTCAGTAATGAATGTGTTGCACAGTGGTGAGGGCAAAGCTGGACCCCACACGGAGTTCAAAAACTGCTGTTCTATAGAATAGAGCAGGGGACAGCAACCTTTGAGGGGTGGAGATCTACTTTAATATGAAAGAGCTCAAATATCACCAGGGTTCAATGGACGTTTTTTAACCACTTAAGCCCCGGACCATTTGGTTGCCCAAAGACCAGAGCACTTTTTGCGATTCTTTTCCCCCAACAAATAGAGCCTTCTTTTGGTGGTATTTGATCACCTCTGCGGTTTTTATTTTTTCGCTATAAACAAAAAAAAAAAAACAGCAACAATTTTGAAAAAAAAAAAAAAAAAAAAACACAACATTTTATTACTTTTTGCTATAAATATCCCCCAAAAATATATAAAAAGACCCATTTTTTTCCCCTCAGTTTAGGCCGATACGTATTCTTCTATATATTTTTGGTAAAAATCGCAATAAGCATTTGATTGGTTTGCGCAAAAGTTATAGCGTCTACAAAATAGGGAATAGTTTTATGGCATTTTTATAAAATTTTTTTTTTTTACTAGTAATGGCGGCGATCAGCGATTTTTGCCATTAGGCAGAACGGGGAAATGCTTGTTTACATCAGCATTTCCCTGTTCTTCCTCTCCGTGAGACGATTGAGGGTATCCCCGCGGACATCGGGTCCCACGATCACTCACGGAGGTCGCGGCGGGCGCGCAAACCACTTCTTAAAGGGCAATGTACAGGTACGTTAATCTGCCTGTACGTGCCCTTCTGCCGACGTATATCGGCATGAGCTGGTCGGCAAGCGGTTAAAAGAAATTAACTAGCAAGGCCTAACTAAATAGTAGAGCAGGGAACAGCATCCGACGGGCAGTAGACTGCCAGTTGTTACAATCTTTTAAATATTTTTCACAATTTGGGGGGCTTTGGTGAAATATCAGGGGTCTAAACAGACCCCCGATGCTTCACTGACAGATTCCCCAGTCCCTTTACTCTGCAGCCTCAGCTGCACTGGACAGTGAATGAATGGTAAGCGCTCTGTGCCGAGCGGCTTCCTGTTCATTTACAAACTGAAGCATAACAGTTTACTATGCTTCAGTTATGAATGAACACAGCGAGTGATCATTTACCAGCCCCTTTCCCGCCAGCTGCCGCAGGGGATCGTTTCATAATGGAGAGCGGGGGGGGGGGGGGGGCTGCTTGGGAATGAAGGGGGCAGACAGTGCTGAAACAGTTATCCTCAAATATGCTTCAACATTACAGTACAAGTCCAGTTAAATGTAACCAGAGGTAGACTAACTGTTCGTTATTCATACACGAGTCATTACTTGTATTCATTTTTCATTGAATGAAATTCACGGCTTTTTAATGTTGCTAGGTCTGTGATCTAGCCAAATATTGTATCTAGCAAAAAAAAAAAAAAAAAAAAAAAAAAAACATCCTTCTATACTGTGTACTTGTCTCTATCCAAAGCACCAAAGCACTGAGTGATTTTTCTCGGTTGCCTCAACCCTCTTATCTGCATGAGTCACTTCTGACAGCTTTTGCAGATAATTGGTGACAGGGGAGGAGAGCTCTAGCACACAGCCTGTAATTGACAGCCACGGCTGTGCATGTTCCTGTAATGGATGTGAATAATAATGATACCAGGTGTTACCAGGTGAGGTATATTAAAATGTCTATTTCAAACTCTTTATATCTGTATCAGAAGTTCTGAAATGTTAAAGGGACTTAAGACTTTCCAGATATTTTGCTACTTTCTCTTTTTCTATCTGGAGCCAGACCGCATTGAGTTATCAATAGACTGTAGCTTCCTGCAGCTTCCCCATCCATCTCCCAGAAGTCGTACCAAGACCAGACATGACGTCAACATAATAATAGCTTTGATTAATTGTTAAGTTTGTTGAAATTATTGCTAAATTTGCTGAAACTGCTAAAAAAAACTCAGACAATATCACAATAACGTGTTTTGCAAGTGTTTTGTTTTTGTCTGGCAAAAATGTATAAAAATGTGGAAAGCGGAAATAAAGATTATTAGAAGTTCTTCATTCTGAACTAAGTGTCAGAGCATGATTACTTCTTAATGGCATGCATGCTTTAATTTGATAAAGGGGTAGATATAATAATTTCAGAACTTTTATTCTGAATCCAAAACATTTTGGCGCCCAACGTGGGGCTCGAGGCTAGGATCCCAGGTAGCCGATCTTGAGAAGGGACCAGGAGAGGCCATCGCGGAAATACAGGAGGAGACTGATCAACTCTAGAAACTGTAAGACACTTTTGATATCCTGTATATCTAGTCTACTGTTTATTCTGTATCCGTGGCTGGTCAATCCCTGTGCCCATATCGGCTTCCTGCGACCCTCAAAGACAGGTATTAATCTTGCCTCGAGTCTGTTGATAAGTTAAAGAACCTGCAAATTATATCTACTGCCTGTTTTGTTGATTGATCTGTGTTTTGTGATGGCTGTTGGGAGTTGGGGATTGCTTATATAGTCATGGATGATGGCTGAAATTAGTTGGACGTGGTTAAACTTCTCCTGGGACTAGGAGAAGGCGTCAGGACGTGGTTAAACTCCTCCTGAGGGGATAAAAATAAATAATTGTGCAGGCAAAGCATCAGGAACACGCATAGTGTCGTGGGGGATCCCATGACAGTTTGAGAGATCCTGTACTCCATTGCAGCCATCACATATCTTGTTGGTTGTTGGTCACATTTTGTTGTTGGTTGATTATGTCATGTCCTAAATGTGTTTGTGGTCTGATATTTGGGATACATGAAAAGGGCTGGGGGTTGATTGAAGTGGTAGAGCCAGGATATAGAGCTGAGTCTCTTGGTTACAAACCTCTACTGCCACATACCCCACATTTATTAGTGTTCAGATTGAATGTGCATTATCCTGTAAAAATTGTTGTTGGCAAATCACTGGAAGAAATAGAGGCTCAAACTAGAATAACAGGACGTGCAGCCGAAAGGTGCCCCTTGCAACCTGAACACCCGGAAGGGTTAGAAGAAGGGGAACGAGACAGAGTGAGAAGTTTGGGTATTGAGTTGGGACATGTAAATGAGATTTAAAGTGGTGCATTGATTATGAATTACTGTACTCCTTATCTGTTTGTTAATTGTCTTGTTGAGGGTAATAAGTAGTCACGTATTACCCGCCCGCTCCCTTACCTGTGACCACCTGAGTAGACAGGGCTGTGACTGGTCTACATTTTGGGAAGACACGTGTAAGGAGACTTGCACGGCAGTCGAACACTGTAGACATTCTTTTCTCTCTCTCTATCCATTTTGTCTTCATTAACTTGAGACTGTGATATGGTCTGAACCGGTACCAGGTGACGGATAGAGGATTGTCAGACCCTTGAGTCAGGACAGCCTCATGACCCGTTAAAATCCTGAGCAGACACACATAAATATCACAGTCATCAAGACAGAACATAGCAAGATAGTGTTATATATTGTAAAGTGTTCCGAAAGAGGACAGGTGGTGGTCAGAGGATTGTTGGACCCTCGAGTCCAGGATAGCTTCATAAAACCGCCATACAAATCCTGAGCCTGGACACAAACTTCCCAATAGCCAACGATGGGGCAGAAGTTAGAGCGACCTAAAGAGGGTAGTTTGGCTTGTGATCTGGTGTTAGAGCGAGAAGGAGAAGATGCTATCAAGGAAGGGAAGAGATTGGCAAAAGTGTGTGGAGTCACTAGGCATTTGGGTGGTCGGCTAGGGCTGAATGAATGGTGTACTCTTTTAAGAAGGGAAAGGGGTTTGTTATGGGGCCATGGGCTGCTGCAAAAAGCAGACGCTTGGTTCAAAGTTGCCAAAGCCATTCATGAAGGAGGATTGGATAGAACATGTCAGAATGGTTGTATTATGTATGTGTACAAGAAGCCAGAAAAGGGGTCAAAAGCTAAGACAGACAGACAGCCACCGCCCTATAATGGTGTCTGGACCCCAGGAAGTACACACTCCCAAAACGTTACTGCCCCCTCTGCTACAAGTGACAGAGGAGCCTGTGACACCTCCCCACTGTGCTTAATAGACAATATGCACTTGTCTTTATACGGCTCAGGTGGTTGTTGTCACACACGCCCAACCCAAACTGTACCACTGCCCCCACCGGAACCTACCCACATACATCCGGTGATAGACCAGTCCTTGTATCGTATTAGAGCCCAACCTACCCCAGTAGTGACAAGTTTACATTCTGGAAAGACTCGGACAGCTCCCAAGGGGGGAAACAGACACTCAAGCCTCAGGAGGTCCCCCCCCCCCCGCCCTCCTGCCCTAATAGACCTAGGACTAAGGACTCAGATCCTGCCCGACCCAACGCTAATAGACTAGGGGACCCAACCATAGCCCCAATCCGGTTCCTCCTCTTAAAGTCCCGACCAGGGTCACGCCGGCCCTGCCAGGATGCATCAAGCTGACAGCATGCTGGAACAAGTACAACCCCAAAACGACAGACTGTTACATTGTAAGGCACACCCTGCATTGGATCCATCCCCATGTATGACTCATAAGCTGGGGGAATGGATTCCTTTGTGCCATTGTCCAACGTCCCATTTGACCGCCTATATGGGGACATATGTTTACAGCCCCTCTTACACCCCTTGTAATCCAGCAACCATTACCCAGTACTGTCCCTGAATCCCCTTTGAATGGGTTTCTGGACCCTCACACCAAAGACAACAACCCCAATACGGTCCTTTCCCTTCATCACAGAGAGTCTGACTTTAAGGAGTTTTTCTAAAAACAGTGAATGTAGCAAATGTGCTATATTTATGCAAATTGTAGTTATGTAATTGTATTAGCAATAACTGGTTTTAAAATGAAGTTTAAAATGTTCAAATTCAATTGAGAATATATTTAACAGTATTATAAGAGGAAGTTTATGCTCTGGGCGTTATGCCAGGAGAAGAGCGAAAGAGGAAGTGTTTTCCTCACTCAAATCTGTATCTAGATTCGAGGCTCATTCACATCTGAGTATTTTTTTTTTTTTTTTTTTAAATAAGAGAAAAGAAAACATTTATTCTGTATGTACTCTGAAACGCCTGACGCCTATATGTGTATAGGAGATCACACGAGGGAAAGGCGAATCTGTTGAGAAATATCACAAGAAGTTTACCGATTTGGGTTTTAGTGCGCTGAAACAAAGACACATATTAATTTTAATTAATTTCAGATCTTAAAGAGTTTAAGCGAAAGGGTGTCTGGTATAGAGTATAAAGCTAATAGAGCTTGAGACGCTAGTGGAGCTAATGGAGTTAGTAGTTGTTAGGTCTAGAGTCCTCACAGAGCAGTAGAGAGTAGCTCCTCTCATGATGGCCTCTGACACACTCTATCTGGGCCCATTAGTACCAACTCCATGCGGTCTGCTACAACTGCGGAAGACCTGGCCATTCCAGAAGAGAATACCGAAAACAGCAGAAGCTTGCCCACAGGCCCCGACTGTGACCCACGTGAAGACGTCCAATAGGAGACATGACATTCCTCCCCCACCCCCCTTCAGACCATGTAGACTTTCTCCGCTAGGATTCCATCAAACCTGTGTCACTTACCCCTACAATGGTATCCTCTGAAGACTCAGGAGGTCCTCTCGCAAAAATAACTACCAGAAGTGTAATTAGGACAGAAGAACTATCCGATACTTTGTCCTTATCAGACATTGACATAACATGCGTAGGGGTGGATGGAACACCCAGGAAAAACCCCTTTACACGCCCTTTACAGGTGGGCAACTTTCCTGATCTACTAGCAAGATTTGTGGTCTCTTCCACATGCCCCTTAAATCTTTTAAGGGCTGATGTCTTATCCAGACTCCAGGCTTCCATTCCCTTCCAACCCGATGGTGGTGTTCTGGTCTCCTCACCACTAACCATCGATGACGCCTCAGCACTGTGCTCTGTTCCCCTTTTTGTAATCATTGGATGCATAATGTGAGGTTGGAATCACGAATCCAAAAGAGGTTCTGGATCAAGTCCCTACATGCCTGTGTGTAGCTAAAGCCTGGGGCCCCTTTGCCCAGAAGACCACAATACCCCTTGAAGCCAGTTCAAGCTGCATCTATTTCAAAGCAAATAGAA